>NC_077248.1:57585981-58274731 GCF_947179165.1 Solanum dulcamara | reverse complement strand
GGGGAGGTGCTGTCCAATTTTTTTTAGAAATAACCTACTAACGATAGACTACGTTTTATTCTTGTCCATAGCTTAATCATAGTGCTTAACGTTTTAATATAGGTTGAGACAATATTGGACAACGTATACGTATAAACGCTAAAGGTATGTAAAGTTAACATTTTCTTCTTTTGGCATGATCCATATGAAACGAACGAATGACGTATGCTTAAATTCCAAAGAAACTCTTATTCGTAGATATACTCGGATGGCTACCGTTCTTGATTTTTCAAAATTTATATTGTTATGTCTTGACTCATGTGTATGATTCCAGCCATCCTAGTTGGTATAACTCATGTTGTGGTATAATTCATATTTTAGTATAATTCATAATTGGTGTGATTCATAATGACTATTGTCTTGGGTTTCAAATGATGGACTATTTTGCTTATTCTATTAAGTCTCCGATAATGATCAAATTTCACAAGGTTGCTAATGATACCTTATTCGTGCATATTATTATGGTATTATTCACCGAGTCCTACGATAGGCCGGGTATGTTATCATGTATGGATTCCACTACATTATTCACCGAGTCCCTTACTAGAGGGCCGGGTACGTGATATGATAATATGATATTATGATGATATGACGATATGATTATGGCACCGAGTCCCATAATGGGCCGGGTACGGTATCAGTGTACACTACTCTATTCACCGAGTCCCTTGCTAGAGGGCCGGGTATGGTATATATATACATATGACGATATAGTGATATAATTGTGACACCGAGTCCCATAACGGGCTAGGTACGATATATGATGATATGCATGTCTTCATTTTATAAGACACAGGTACAGTGATTTATTGATTATGATACTTGACTCCTGAATCTTTATTTCAGATGTGATCTCCTTTACGGTATTTTATGCTTTATATACTCAGTACATAGTTCGTACTGACCCCCTTTTGTTCGGGGGGCTGCATTTCATGCCTGCAGGTACAAATACTCATTTTGGAGAGCCGCCAACTTAGGATTCTACTCAACGAGTTTGAAGTGCTCCATTGTCTCGGAGCCCAAACTTTGGGTACTAATCCTTATAATGTATATATTTGTGTATTTAGGGGTACGACGGGGCCCTGTCCCGTCATATGCTATTGTTAATTCTCTTAGAGGTCTGTAGACATATGAGTGGGTTGTATATAGATGTTGTCCAGTGTACTAGTATGACTTATGTTTTTGGACGTTTACATTCAGAATGGAAGCCTTGTCGGCTTACATATTATGTTATCTTATTTTTGACAATTAAGACTCCCCAAGAAATAGGTGATTTTAGTATATATATAAGTAACAGTTTGAGACAACGTGCTACCCATATAAATCCTTTATCATGCTTAATTGCCGATTGACTATAGATAATATGTGTGTATACGAGGGTCCAATTTGGACACTAGTCACGGGGCTAGGTCGTGACAAAAGTGGTATCAGAGCAGTTCATCCTCGGAGTGTCTACAGACCGTGTCTAGTAGAGTCTTGTTTATCGGTGTGTTGTGCACCACATCTATAAATAGGAGGCTACAAGACATTTAGGACGTTGCCTTTCTTTCATATCTAAGATCGTGCGATAGAGCCCAGCCGTAGGACATGAAATTCTTTTTTTTCTATCTTTTGATTTCAGCTGAAGAACGACATCGATAGAAGAAAACGATTGATGATATTGGAAGCTACACAATATACGGGTAAGTAATGATGCGAAAGAGGTATGGTGGATAAGGTAAGCATATTGAAGTATGATTGAAATGTAAAGTTGAAAATTGAAAGAAAAAGTAGACATGAAAGTGTAACAGGTGCAGTTCGAGTCGGACATAAGAGGTAAGTCCATCATTTTCATACTGTTGTTGATATTGGGTGCCCTGTGTGGCTGCGATATGATATGAATATATATATGTTGAACCTGTGAGGCATTGTTGGTATTTTCTGCGTGCAGATTTTGAGATAGTAAGAAATACAGAGGAAACTCTGCCTATTTTTTTTTTTCAGAAAAAAAAAAAGAAGAGAAAGTGGGACATAAGTTCATAATATATTTTGAAGGTTGATAACCATGAGGTAAATTTATTGTGTTGTAGTAAAGAGTTAAGAAATACCCCAATGTCATCATTAAGGGACACCATTTTTATTTGGGAAATTTTATTTCGGAAAAAGCCTATTTAGAATTGATTTAAACGAACCAAGATAACTTCCAATCGCATGTTTTCCTTAAAAGAAGCTTTTGTTGAAGGAAAAAAAAAATACGTCTCATAATTAAGTTTTACTTCCATTGAGAAGTACAAGGCACTCAACCATTAGTTTGTGAATTAAATAATTCATTCAAAATTTAAGAATAACCTTGGAGGTAAACCAGGTGCATCAAGCACTAAGAGGTCCGGTGGTGCTCGTTGGATTCTAGCTTCCTTTTGGTGGTGGTTGAAGAATGCCTTATGATAATATTTTATTAGTCCTTAACCAATTAATTAGAGATGGAACTGGTGAATGGAAAACATAAACTTGTGGAATATTCAGGATCATGTATTTCATGTGTTGTTCATGAAATGCTAGGATGATTCGAAAGGGGTTTTGATACTAAGGGATAATTTACAAAAAGGTTAAGTACGCTTACTCCACCGAGTATAATTGACCCTTAGTAAGAATCGTGAATAAGGTTAAAAAGTGTTACACTATGGGATTGAGTAAGAACAGAATATAATATGAGTATGATGAGAATCGTTATGAAAATAAGTAAAGTCTAGCGGAAAAGTGGCTAATGGATATGATTTTGAGTAAGACTAAAAGTTAGTATTGGGTACACAACAAGGGTGAAAGCGTATAAGGCATAAAGGAGTATTGTGTATATGTGACTTCACCTCGAAAAATAGTGAAATCCTTAAATGATAGGAAATGTAGATTTGCAAAAATAACGGATGTATTGTGAGTTTACTAGAGGAACATGTGATATCTATTGAGATAAAGATAGCGTTATAAGAAAGCTTGGAACACTGATCACTAGAATATAAGTGCTACCGAATAGAGAATTTAAAACGATTATAAACACTAGCTAATTACTGATTAGAATAAATGGAATGTGGCTTTGAATGAATTGCTACATTAATTATATCATTTGAGTACCATTTATCAGACGAGATTTTGTACTATATATCGGGAATTCTCATCACCTTGTGATTGTGTTAATGTTTCGTACATGGGTAATCTAAGTTATTGATGATATAAAGAAAGACAGAGATAATGTATTGGAAAAGAATCGCATGAATTTGAAAATTTGAAATGGGGACAGAGAGTAGAATATAAATAGATAATGATATGAGTACACCCTAAAGGGGGGAAGTGGATGAGAAAAATATATCTGTAAGATGAAATTAACTGACACTGCAACACGTTAAGGTGAACACCTAAACTTCATATGAGATCCCATGCTGGAACAAGTTAGAAAAATTTGAAAGTCAGCAATAAATGGAAAAATAAAACCAAGATGATATTTGAGACGGTGCTCAGAATTATTGGTAAAGATCTTGGATAGTGTGACATCAAAAGATGGATGCTTATAAAAAGGACGAATACAACATGAGAATAGTAACAAGTAGCTCGAAGATATTATAAATAATAGCAAGGTTGTACTGGATTAGAGGTTGAGATGTTGGCAACGTAATTATCGGCTAATAAGATTGGGATATACAAGTAGCAAAGGAGAGAAATCTCTCATATGGTAGAATATGAGAAAACTTAATAGTAAGTAAAGGAAGGGATGCAAGTATGACAAAATAGACAGCAAGTGAGTGTTAGTACAATAAGAAATTTATAGCAGAATAAGCCAAGAGAAGGAAAGACTATGATTAGAATTGAATACACGCTGTACAAATTCTACAAGATTGGTTATGCAGCCTATGAATATTGGTATGCTAAGGGTGATATCAAGTGATTACTTGATAAGCAGAATAAGAATTTAGTAACCACAATGCGATTGCAATATTCCGGATAAATCAAAGAAAAGTATAAGATGGTTTGAGGAAAAACTATAGAGATATAATTAGTATTGGGGGCAAAAGCCATAGGTGAGTCCTGATATCAACTGAAAGAGGTAAGAGAAAATATAGGGACTGCATAAAGACTAACGTGGAGACATTTAGGTATTTTCTGGGCTGATTTAAGCACCTACACATATTCGTATAAAGATTGCAATAGTATGTGTGGTAAGAGAAGTAAGAGAAAATTAGAGTAAAGAGGCAATAGAAAAGTTTGAGTCAAAAATAGAGAAATGACTCAAGATATTATGCCTAAAATATTGCCAGTTAGGGTAAAGGAAATTATGAAATGACTTAACCGAGACAATCAGAATAGGCGGGTTACTGGTTACTGGATGACGGTAAGGTTATAAGATGAAGGAACCTTAACACTAATTGATAACCAACCCAAAAGATCAAGATCAAGAGGTAAAAACAAATGATAGTTAAAGACCTTCAAGTCAAAGTCAGAAAGTTACACATGATGCCGAGGATTCCAGAATACGGATTGTCATAGTAGGGTAAAGAAAGAATATTGGAGTACCAAAATATTACCCTGGTGAAATTTCGATTTACTAGTAGAACTTGGAGTGCGTTATAATGAACTAAAGCGAGTCGACAAACGGAGGAGGTCTATGAACGGCATAATTAACTAAGAGAACACTTGAGAAAATATTGAGAAGCAATTAATGTGATTTTTTTTTACAGGCTTACCTAGCACTCCACAGAAGTATGATTCCATATGGGTGATTGTAGATAGGCTGACAAAATCAACCCACTTTCTTTCAGTTAGAACTACATATTCAATAGAGGACTATGCAAGGTTATATATCAAAGAGATAGTAAGACTTCATGGGATTCCCATATCTATTATCTCAGACAGAGGGGCTCAGTTTACAGCTAGCTTCTGGAGATCATTTCAGAAGGGATTGGGAACACAAATAAATCTTAGTACAGCATTTCACCCTCAGACTGATGGGCAGGCTGAACGCACTATTCAGACGCTAGAAGATATGTTACGGGCCTGTATTATTGACTTTAGAGGTAGTTGGGATGACCATCTGCCACTTATTGAGTTTGCCTATAATAACAGCTACCATTCTAGCATTCAGATGGCACCGTATGAGGCTTTATATGGCAGGAAGTGCAGGTCACCTATTGGTTGGTTTGATGTTGGTAAGGTTAAGTTAATCGGACCTGATATGATTCAACAAGCTGTTGATAAGGTCAAGCTTATTCGGGAAAGGTTATTAGCAGCCCAGAGTCGACAGAAATCATATGCAGATAATCGACGTCGACCCTTAGAGTTTCAGGTTAGTGATTGGGTGTTTTTGAAGGTGTCACCCATGAAGGGGGTAATGAGATTCGGTAAGAAAGGAAAGCTTAGCCCGCGCTACATTGGCCCTTATCAGGTTACTCGTAGAATAGGCAAGGTTGCATATGAGTTGGACCTACCATCTGATTTGGAAGCAGTGCACCCTGTTTTTCACGTGTCGATGCTTCGCAAATGCATTGGTGATCCTTCTAAAGTATTCCCCATGGATGATATCCAGGTGACGGAGGAGCTTTCTTACGAGGAAAACCCTATAGCTATACTTGATCGCCAAGTCAGAAGGTTACGTACTAAGGATGTGGCTTCCGTCAAAGTATTGTGGCGAAATAACAATAGAGAAGAGATGACCTGGGAAGCCGAGGAAGAGATGAAGGATAAGTATCCTCACTTGTTTTCTACGCCTACAGGTAATCTAAACCTCTCGATTAATTATATTGATTGACATATGAAACTATTTGTTGTTGCAAAAAAAAAAAAAAAAAAGACTATTCCCCCAAATTTCTTATAAGACTTTATGAGGCGGGTTTAACATTCGAGGACGAATGTTCTAAAGGGGGGAAGAATGTTACATTCCGTATTTTTGCATTTTGGATTATTCGTAAGCTAACGATTATAAATTCAAGGGCTTTTAATTTTGAATTTTTAAAAGGACATGATTTGTTGTAGATGCCAAGTTATATGAATAAATTATGTGTAGTAAAATACATCTCAAGAAGGATCCTTAAGCCGAATCAAAATAGAAGCCATCAAATATGTTTTTCTTAAAGTTACGTTTCGGGTAAGCTGACTTCGGGAGGCCATAACCTCTTTATAATTTGAGAATTTGGGAAAACTCTCAACATGAAAGTTGTAGATAATTGAAATATCTTTCCAACCATAGGTCGTGGGACGAAATGTGATATCGGAGTAATAAGATATAGACGTTTTAAATCTGACAGGCCAAACTAAATAGTGAATTCGGCCCAACCCAATTCTAATTCGGGTCAGGCCCAATACCCACAAAATTAAATCTGATTTTTTTGTAACTATTCCTTCATACAAAGATCAACATAATTCTGGAAATTTCCAAAGAGAGAGAGAAAGGGAGTTCTTGAGAAAAATCCCAAATCCGACCAAAATTAAGTCCCGAAATCCGAAGCTCATGAAGAGAAAATTGTTGTACGTCGTGTTGGCTTCAATTTGAGCTAGAAATCAACCAATAAGGAGAAGATTTTATGTGGTGCTGCAAATTCAAGGTAATATTAAAGTCTCCTTTTCATTGTTAACAAGTTTAGTTAGAGTTTTAACGGATTAGAACGGAGAAAATAGTGTTATAAACTAGTTTGGTGATTTGTTGAGATTTATGGGTTAAAGGGTTGTTTTAGGTAGATTAAATGGATGAAATTAGGTTAGTGATGATGTATAATAATGGTTGATATTGTTTTGATGTTGTTGATGAGTTGTTGTTCTTGAATTTGGAGGAAAAAGGTGTATGAAGATTTTGAATGTTCAAACCCGTTTTTGGAATTGAGTAGCTGGTAGTAATTCTGGAATATCTCATTGTGTAGACCTTCGAATTTAGATATTAAACATGTTTTGGAAAGCTAATACACGTACCTACAACTCTTATGTTTATGTCTTAGTCTATATCTGCTGTTATGATGTCGAAAACTGAGCATGAATCTTAAGACAAATTCTGTCCAGATTCTGGATTGAAAATTCCTTCATGTATAGCTGTTCGTATTTTGATGATATCTCTTTGTAGAAAATGAATTTTGAGTTAATTTCTTTTGCATTGGAAACTTAAGACATAGATCTAAATGTTTCATGAAGGTTATAAAGTCCAGTTTTGCCGTTTTCATTTTCAAATTTTAGATACAACGTGAGGTACTTGACTTTCCGAATTTACTGCTTTGGTAACATGAATAATAAATCTTATTTTGTGTCAATATTTTGGATTGTTGATATTGGTTGATGATTATATGGCTGGTTTAAAAGTGGGAAAAGTGAGTGGTATAGGGGAGGTGCTGTCCAATTTTTTTTAGAAATAACCTACTAACGATAGACTACGTTTTATTCTTGTCCATAGCTTAATCATAGTGCTTAACGTTTTAATATAGGTTGAGACAATATTGGACAACGTATACGTATAAACGCTAAAGGTATGTAAAGTTAACATTTTCTTCTTTTGGCATGATCCATATGAAACGAACGAATGACGTATGCTTAAATTCCAAAGAAACTCTTATTCGTAGATATACTCGGATGGCTACCGTTCTTGATTTTTCAAAATTTATATTGTTATGTCTTGACTCATGTGTATGATTCCAGCCATCCTAGTTGGTATAACTCATGTTGTGGTATAATTCATATTTTAGTATAATTCATAATTGGTGTGATTCATAATGACTATTGTCTTGGGTTTCAAATGATGGACTATTTTGCTTATTCTATTAAGTCTCCGATAATGATCAAATTTCACAAGGTTGCTAATGATACCTTATTCGTGCATATTATTATGGTATTATTCACCGAGTCCTACGATAGGCCGGGTATGTTATCATGTATGGATTCCACTACATTATTCACCGAGTCCCTTACTAGAGGGCCGGGTACGTGATATGATAATATGATATTATGATGATATGACGATATGATTATGGCACCGAGTCCCATAATGGGCCGGGTACGGTATCAGTGTACACTACTCTATTCACCGAGTCCCTTGCTAGAGGGCCGGGTATGGTATATATATACATATGACGATATAGTGATATAATTGTGACACCGAGTCCCATAACGGGCTAGGTACGATATATGATGATATGCATGTCTTCATTTTATAAGACACAGGTACAGTGATTTATTGATTATGATACTTGACTCCTGAATCTTTATTTCAGATGTGATCTCCTTTACGGTATTTTATGCTTTATATACTCAGTACATAGTTCGTACTGACCCCCTTTTGTTCGGGGGGCTGCATTTCATGCCTGCAGGTACAAATACTCATTTTGGAGAGCCGCCAACTTAGGATTCTACTCAACGAGTTTGAAGTGCTCCATTGTCTCGGAGCCCAAACTTTGGGTACTAATCCTTATAATGTATATATTTGTGTATTTAGGGGTACGACGGGGCCCTGTCCCGTCATATGCTATTGTTAATTCTCTTAGAGGTCTGTAGACATATGAGTGGGTTGTATATAGATGTTGTCCAGTGTACTAGTATGACTTATGTTTTTGGACGTTTACATTCAGAATGGAAGCCTTGTCGGCTTACATATTATGTTATCTTATTTTTGACAATTAAGACTCCCCAAGAAATAGGTGATTTTAGTATATATATAAGTAACAGTTTGAGACAACGTGCTACCCATATAAATCCTTTATCATGCTTAATTGCCGATTGACTATAGATAATATGTGTGTATACGAGGGTCCAATTTGGACACTAGTCACGGGGCTAGGTCGTGACAATCATTCTATCCACAATCACCCAAATGGAATCGTGTTGCTTTCGTGACCTCGACAAGCCTATAATAAAGTCTATGTTGATCATATCCCACTTCCATTACAGAATTTCTATGTTTTGGGCTAGACCACATGGCTTTTAATGCTCAATCTTCACCTGTTGGCAATTCGGGCACTTGGAAACAAATTCCGCAATATCCCTCTTCATCCCACTCCACCAATAGATTTCCCTCAAGTCATGATTCATTTTCGTAGAGCCCGAATAAATAGAGTATCTAGAACTATGTGCTTTGGCCATAATCCTTTTTCGAACATTATCGATATTAGGCACAATCTATTTTGGTACCTCAACACACCATCTCCCTCTTTGGTAAAGACCATTACCCCTTGTTTGTGAACAACCTTCTTCAACCGAAGGAGGACGGGATCCTGATCTTGTTTCTCCTTTACCTCTCCTACAAGTGAGGACGTAGCCCCATCTCGAACGTTTACTCCTCCTTCATTGTTCTCTTCGAGTCAAACTCCTAATCGGGCTAATCTATGTACTTTCTTCGCCAATTCCCTCCTTCCCTCCTCCACATGGGCAGTGCTACCCATAGAAAACCTGCTAAGAGCATCAGCAACGATATTAGCTTTACCTGGATGGTAGATGATGCTTATGTCGTAGTCCTTAAGTAGCTCAAGCCATCTCCTCTGCCTCAGGTTGAGTTCCCTCTGGCTGAAGACATATTGTAAGCTCTTGTGATCGGTGAATACGCCAACATGCACTCCATACAAGTAGTGGCGCCAAATTTTAAGCGCGAATACCACAGCTGTCAGCTCAAGGTCATGAGTTGGATAATTCTTCTCATGAACGTTAAGCTGTCTTGAAGCATAGGCGATCATCTTCCGCCTTTGCATCAACACATAGCCTAACCCAACTCTGGATGTATCGCAGTAGACCACAAATCCCTTTGTTCCATCGGGCAAGGTCAGGATAGGAGAAGTGGTCAGTTTGGCCTTCAGTTTCTAGAAACTCTCCTCACAAGCATCGTACCATTGGAACTTAGCCTTCTTTTGGGTCAGCTTAGTCAATGGTGATGATATGGATGAGAATCCCTCTACAAACCTTCGATAATAGCCGGCCAAACCCAAGAAGCTTTTTATCTCTATTGGGGATGTGGGTCTGGGCCAATTCTTCACAGCTTCAATTTTCTGGGCATCAACCTGAATACCATCTCCAGATACAATGTGGCCTAAGAATGCCACTGATACAAGACAAAATTCGCATTTAGAGAACTTTGCATACAATACCTGGTCTCTCAAGGTTGGTAAAACGACTCTAAGATGATAGGCGTGCTCCTCTTTATTCTTGGAGTAGACCAGAATATCATCTATGAATACAATCACAAATATATCAAGATATGGTTTAAACACTCGGCTCATGAGGTCTATAAAAGCTGCGGGAGCATTTTTCAATCCAAAGGACATGACCAAAAATTCAAAGTGGCCATAACGAGTCCGAAAAGCAGTCTTCGAAACATCACATTCCCTCACCTTCAACTGATGGTATCCAGATCTCAATTCTATCTTTGAGAAACATGTGGCACCCTAAAGTTGATCAAATAAATCATCTATTCTGGGGAGAGGGTATTTGTTCTTTATAGTGACCTTGTTAAGCTGTCTGTAATCAATGCACATTCTAAGGGACCCATCTTTCTTTCGCATAAATAGGACAGGAGCACCCCATGGTGAGACGCTCGGCCTAATGAATCCCTTATCTAATAAGTCCTTCAACTGCTCCTTCAACTCTTTCAACTCAGCCGGAGCCATTCTATATGGAGGGATTAAGATAGGCTGGGTATCAGGAAGAACATCAATCCCAAAGTCAATCTCCCTATTAGGAGGGACTCCAGACAGATCTTCGGGGAAGACGTCGTGAAACTCGTTGACAATCGAGACCGACTCGAGAGATGGAGACTCAACATTTCCATCTCTCACTCGGACAATATGATAGATATACCCTTTCGATATTAGCTTCCTGTCCCTAAGGTAAGAAATAAACTTACCCTTAGGCATAACAAGACTACCCCTCCACTCTATGACAGCTTCGTTCGGGAATTTGAACTTGACAATCTGAGTTCTACAATCGATAGAGGCATAACAGACATAAAGCCAGTCCATGCCAAGGATCACATCAAAGTCAACAATGTCCAACTCAACTAGGTCAGTCAAGGTATCCCTGTGATGAATTAACACAGTGCAATCTCTATAGACTCTCTCAGCTAAGACAGAATCATCGATAGGAGTAGCTACACAAAAAGGCTCACGAAGATATTCAGGAACCTTATTGAATTTACTAGCCACATAAGGAGTCACAAAAGATAGGGTGGCACCTAGATCCATCAATACATAACAATCAAGAGAAGAGACTCAAATCATACCCGTCACGACATTTGGAGAGTTCTCTTAATCTTGGCGACTACCCATGGCATATAAACGGTTTGTACCTCCCCTCATGCCTGAAGTAGTGCCCCTCTGATCACCCCTAGTCGGTGGTGCGGTAGTATAGAACTGGACCCTGTCTCCCCATGTTGGACACTCTCTCTGAAAATGGTTTATTTGGCCGCATTTATAACAACCGACCCTCCCCGCTCTGCACTCTCCCAAGTGGAGATTACCACACTTGACGTATGGTGGCTTCCCTTGCGAACCTTGACCCACACTAGCTTGGGATTAAGAACCCTGAGGTCTAAAATTCTAGCGACTCTATCCTTGCCGGTCATACCTTTTCTGTGGCATAGGTGCACTTGCAGTAGATGAGGCATAATTGGGAGGCCTCTTCTAGAAGAAGGACCTGTTGCCCTTGTTTTTCCTCTACTCATTCTCATGCCCAGCTGATCTTGCCTTCTTGCTCAGATGCTCATCTCTATCTTTTATTTTCTCATCCTCCACCTGTTGAGCATATACCATTAGTCTCGAAATATCCATGTCCGAGATCAACAATGCTGCTTTGCACTTCTTCTTTACATGCCTCCCTAATCTAGAGATGAACTTCCTCATCTTTGACCTCATATCTGAGATTATTTCTGGAGTATACCTGGATAGCTGGATGAACTTCAGGCCATACTCCTTAACTGTCATACCCTTCTGCTTCAGATTTACAAACTCCTCCACCTTAGCTTCCCTCAATTCTCGAGGAAAGAAGTGGTCAAGAAAGGCTCCCTCAAATTCATCCCACCTAGCAGGTTCAACATCCTCACCCCTACCCTGTTCCTATTAGTTATACCAAATGTTCGCCACATCTTTGAGTTGATAGGACACCAACTCAACCCCCTCAATTTCCGTAGCATGCATGGCTTTCAGAATTTTCCACATCTCATCAATAAAGTTTTGGGGGTATTCATCAACCTTAGAACCCGTGAACACCGACGGATTCATTCTCAGGAAGTCTCTTATTCTAGTGGCATCAGATGACTCTTGGGAACTGGAGCTAAGTCGGCAAACTCTAGTTGCCGTTCCGGGCAGCCCCTTGAAATTCTGCCTCTGATGTGGGTGCAGGTGGAGTAGTTGGCACTTGGGGTGCCTCTGAGTATCTCACAGGTCGGCCTCTAGCCCTTGCTGGGCGTGCCTCTAATTGGGGCATCTCGGCGCTATCAACATTCCTCTGGCTAGCAGTATGTTTTGGAGGTATTATCTGTAACGTATGAACGCACGAATTAGAAAGGGGTTTCATAGAGTTTAACTCTATCACATGAATTCAGAGTATGGAGGAAGTGAAACAATTCCTAATGTCTTATAGCCTCTTGATTATAAGTGTGGTGCAAAACACACCCATAAGCAAGACTCTACTAGACACGGCTTCATAGACTCCCTAGGATACTTGAACTCTGGGCTCTGATACCATGTTTGTCACGCCTTGAGAGGGTATCCTAGACGTAACTGGCACCCGAAGGCCATTTCTGACCTCCGAGCGAACCACCTGGTCCAATAACACCTCCATTCAATCACATTCTCTTAGAGGAAACTTAATTAATGAAATACTATTCACAATATAGGGGCCGAAGGCCAAACATTTATCAACCCAACAAACAAATACAATAAGACTCCTCAAAATAACCGTTTAACCTCCCCACACTCCAGTCTATGAAGCCTCTATCAAAGTATAAAAGGTGCCAATGACAAGTCCATGGCTACCAACAATCAAAATAAAGGAAAAGACAACAAAACTATACAAGAAGGCGCAACATCCTCCGGGAACTAGGAGGACTCACCAACTAGCTGGGAGTGTATGTGGATCTTCAACGGAGCGCCGGTTGATGACCTCTAGTACCTGTCTCTGCATCATGAAACGATGCTGGTCAAATGGCGTCAGTACATGAAATGTACGAGTATGTAAATTGGCCGAATACAATGAACATCAGGGAAGAATTAAATCAACTCGGCATCTCAACTCAGGAGAAATAACAACTCAATCAAGTGTCCTAAGTCTAAACAGGAATATGATTTAGACGGGACCAATCACATACAATTCAACTAAATCCGACTCAGAGTACTATCAAGACCTATTTGAGAGTTTCTCTTATCCGACAACCATCACTTATGAGCCAGTTATAGTACAATAAGCCGATGTTGTTGCCACATCCGTTCATGCTTTACCAAGGCATGAACGAGTCAACCAATCATGGATCCAATCCAACCAAGTCCTATAATGTCAGGACAAACATTTTGGGGAAGCATCCGACTTTAACGATTCAATCCTCTCCTACATTTGGCGATGTAGTTATTGGGTTCGAGTATGGACTATACTCTTGCCTAATTCGGTGCTCGATACTCCTCCCAGGACTCAATGCTCATAAAACTCCATCCAGTCAACTCAATCAAATCATATCGACAAGTCTCATTACGACCTTGTCATCTCATCAACTCTATCACAATCAAACCTCTCTTAATCATACTATCCGATCAATCTAAATCATATCATTCCAAGGAAATTTAAATGCAAATTTATAGCAACATATAGACATAACCAATCATTTCCTCTATCCATTTAAATCAATATTTGAAACTCATCGCCACTCCAAGGCTTTCGATCGACATTTCAAAATAAGCAACATTTTTAAGAAAATAACATCCTTTACCATAATCTACGAAATTAAGACGATCAATAAAACATATTTAACAACTCCTCTTCATCAACTCATATTCACATAAAAGCTCATTTTAGAAACTTCTTGGCTCAACAACATCAACACATATAGAGTCAAATAAATAGGGGACAAAGTTCATACAAACATAAACCATACCAAGAAACTCTAATTTTCATGAACATCTAACCTCAAAGCAAGAGTAGGGCACATGTGTCACACCCCAATCTCAAGAGGGTGTAATGGGCACCCGACCCCATGCTCGGAGCCGAGCGAACCCGCTAACTCATAGTACATACTTAATCTATTTAGACTTTTACATTAATAAGAAATAAAAAAAAATCATAGCTAAGCTTTCCCAATCTATCATCCCATAAAACTCGTGACATACTACATAATAACATATCGGCTGGTGACGCCGCTTACAAAGCTGACACTCTATACCCACGACTCTGTCTGCAAAGTCTCTAACTTCGAATGAAATATCATAGCGCATATACTCTGACTCGGCAGCACTCCAAGAATAAGTGGAGTTGCTAACCCCGCTGCAACATCTTCTATAGTAGCTTCTACTTGTCTGGGTGTACCTGCGTGGCATAAAACGCAACCCCCAAAGAAAGGGGGTCACTATGAGTAATGTACAGAGTATGAAGGCATGAAAATCAGCATAATAAAGAACATAATGTATGAACAACCATATCGTAGAATCATAGACATAGAGTGAGATAAGAGAGTAACCTGTACATATGAGTGCCCTTTTAGGACGGATGCCAAGCATGCTTGTCTTATCATAAAAAAACATTTCTTTTTCATATTCATAGAAAATAGAAGTCATATCACCGAACAACGTCGGTGTGCCCACATATGTCCCGCGTCCGGGCATCATGCGTCCAGGATGAAAATTACTCTAACTGATCAGGTGGGAATGCGTCTATAGCGCCACATATACACCTCCCCATATCCCCCATATACATATACATATACATATACATATAAATAGCATGCAAGAGAGCTCAACGAAAGTCATGTATCTATCGGAGTGACGGAAGGTCGGTAACCTCCGATTATATTATGAATTAATCACGGTCGCTTTGTCTCACCTTGAAGGAACAATTATTATAGGATGAGACTATCAACGAAAGATAATATTAAGAGAACGTAGAATAAGGTCACAATCTTATAAGGCGCCAAATCATATGCATATGCACATAGGACCAATTTTCAAGACTCGTAGAGTAATCGGAATAAGCTATAATTCACAAATCAAGATAAGAGTCATGTCAAGTACCTTTCAAAAATTACCATGGATTATATCAAAATAAAACTTTTGGAATCATATACACATATCTAAGCATGATAAAATATCCTTTGGAAACTCAAGAAAATTGGCCATCCTAGTGGCTCTACGAATAAGACTTCCTTGAAATTGTATAAAATGCCATATACTTGTTTCATAAAAATCATGCCAAAAGAAAGAGTAGCTCTATATATTTATGTCAAAACATGCCAAGAAAAAGAAGTGTAAACCTTACATATATGAAGTTGTTCTTATCTTAGCTATCATAGACATATTCTCATCCTCGACATCATCAATGTCGTTGTAAAACATATCCATCGTCATTGTCATAAAAGCTTGTAATACTGTAAACCTTTATTTTGGGAAACTATAGACATTTTGGAAACATTGACGGGTTATAGGAAAAGTAGTCATCTCCTTGGGACCATTGACACCTAGCTTTTGAAAACAAAGAAAATATGGAAGCACTTATGAAACCATAACATTGGGAACATGACTTGAAAGAAAAGGGTAAGCCTTACATACTTATGCCAAAGACATGCCAAAAGAAGGAACGGTTAGCTTTACATACTTATGCCAAAGACATGCCAAAAGAAGAAACGGTTAGCTTTACATACCTGTACCGCGCCTTACTAGCTTTTCTTATTCTTCCAACTTGTTAGTCTACATTCAAGAGAGTTGACATAGTCATTAGATTCATCACCATATACTTGTCTTAATCCTTCCAACAAATTAATTTCTAATCTGCCAAAATTTCGGCAGCATCTCCCCTATAAATACACCATCCCCGAGATCTCAACTCGGTCACCATGTAAACAATCATATCAACAACAAAAACCAGCAGTATATATACAATCAAATCACCTCAACTTTAAACAACACATGTTGCAAACAACTAGCATAAAACTCCGATACCAAAATAGAGTTTTTAACCTTTATTTCATAAAATCTTTAACCATACCAAACGGGGGGTCGTGTGGCTGAAACCAGCAGAAACCACACCCTTTTTAAAAGACTTTAAAGCCCTGCAACATACAATCCAACCAGCTGCACCCGCAGCGCCTCAACGACCATACACTACGCGACTTCGATTTAGCTACTACGACTTTAATTTAGTAGTTTCCAACATCATGCCTCCTTATACATTTTCCCTGCTTCCAGCCATATTTAGGACACGTAATACACCTCATAACAACATCATAAACTCCAATTTTAAAGGAGATACCTTACCTTTACCGAAACTCTCCAAAACTTGCCTCGGAAGCTCTCCTAGCGCGGCTAAAACTTTGGGGCTGTTTGGTGACATTTTTGGGATGCTCCAAACCATAAATTTACGTTACCAATACCTTCATAACATCTTGGTACACCCTAGATAATTAATTCACGAAGCAAAATCGGAGACTTACTTTTTTGTTTTTCCTTGGACGAACCTATTCTTTCTCTAGCTTCAAGTTTCTTCTCTTCCTTTCTCTCTAGAACTCTCTTGAATCCTCTTGTTGATAAAGAAAATTTAATGGATAAATATGACTTAAAAGTCATCAACATATATATATATATATAAGCCACTTAATTAATGGGCTAAGTTCCAAGACTTGGGCCCTTTCCTTGTGTTGGGCCTCTCTTGTTTTCCTTTTTGTTTTCCAAGCCCAATCCCTTGGCCCATAGGTTTTTCATAAACTACATTTTGTGAACTTCCAATTTTTTTTTCCTTATTCTTTTTTTTCCAATATTTCCATCTCCAAAATTCCATAACCAACTTATGTATCAAACAAGACCAAAACGTAGCATTATCCTTCACTTGTTACAATTATTCCAAATGTCCAAATATACAAAAATACGGGTTGTAACATTCTCCCCCCCTTTAGAATATTCGTCCTCGAATGTTAAATAAAACCTTCTTCAAAATCTTACAGAGACTATAGGGAAAATTCCTCTCTTCCCCACTAGTGATTAGTTAGCGCTCATACTCATTTCAACTTCTCCATCCGAAAGTACTTGTACTTCAGTGACCCGTGTTTCTAGCTCTGTTATAACACTATATTCATTCTAGTGGATACCACTTGTCCCACTTAATGGGCTCGCAACGCGTCAATGGTTTTGCAGAGCTACGTCCCTCAACCTTGAGGGGTCTTTATACTTTTCACGGCGAAATCACATATCCACAATACTTTTTTATATCTCATAAGCTTTTATCCTTGTCGGGTATCTGAGGTTAACTTCTAATTCTTCTCAATCTCATGTCAATTCTATTTTAATAATGGTCTTATCTTCTCGCCTTTTCATACTACTCCTTCCGTTCGGAGCTATCTATTCCCTTTTTCTTTCTAGAAAATTCCGACAGAATTTCCTCTATATTCCTTACTATCTCAAACCTGCACTCAGGAAATACCAACAATACCATGCAATGCCAACATATATATATATCCATATCATATCATATCACATTCGCAATGCCTCACGGGGCTAATATATACATACATTTATAACATCTCATATCCCAGCCGCACAGGGCTTTCTACATTAGGCTGAAACAAAAATGACAACTTGCCCCATATAACTAGCAAAAACTATACTTATCACTCCCCTATACCTATGATCGATCAGTCCCCAGCTCGACCCGGTGACCTAGGAGGTGAAGTATGTTCCCCATCACTATCTGGATGCCATTTGCTTGTCTGTCCCTCGTCGTCTTCCTCGCTTGAATCCAAAATATATTGATAGCCAGGAAATTCTTGGTTCACCGACGACCAAGATAGAGGGCTCGAATATATCGTAACACTTACCGTAGGAGCTGGCCTGACATAGTGTTCGGTCATAAGAGCAGCTGGAGTGGCTTCTAGAACTACTTTCCTGGTCATCAGATGCTCTTGGGGACCTACCGTTGAGACTTCTGAAGGATCGGTCTCTATAACATAATCAGGGTCTTCAAAGGGATCCGTCTCAATCGAATAACTAGGGCTGTGCCTGCTTGGTCCTGGAGCCTGAGGTCCCATGTGTACCCTAGGGACCTTCTACGCACCCTCTATACTGTCTAGAGTTGGTCTCTTCATCTCCCACCATATCCTGTACCCACCTGCAAGAAAGAAGGTCAAAAACAAGCTTCCCATAGAGGTCTGACCGTATATCTCGTAGTCCGTTAGGAGGAGATTATCCTGATAGACAGCTCTATCGCACGATCTAAGATAATAAAAGAAGATAATATCCTGAATATCCTATAGACTCCTGTTTATAAATGTGGCCGGCTTCACACCCATAAACAAGACTCTACTAGACACGACTTTGCAGACAACCCTTTGACCGACCTGCTCTGATACCACTTTGTCACACCCCGATCTCAAGAGGGTGTGATGGGCACCCGACCCCATGCTCGGAGCCGAGCGAACCCGCTAATTCATAGTACATACTTAATCTATTTAGACTTTTACATCAATAAGAAATAAAAAAAACATAGCTAAGCTTTCCCAATCTATCATCCCATAAAACTCGTGACATACTACATAATAACATATCGGCTGGTGACGCCGCTTATAAAGCTGACACTCTATACCCATGACTCTGTCTGCAAAGTCTCTAACTTCGAATAAAACATCATAGCGCATATACTCTGACTCGACAGCACTCCAGGAACAAGTGGAGTTGCTAACCCCGCTGCAACATCTTCTATAGTAGCTTCTACTTGTCTGGATGTACCTGCGTGGCATAAAACGTAGCCCCCAAAGAAAGGGGGTCAGTACGAGTAATGTACCGAGTATGAAGGCATGAAAATCAGCATAATAAAGAGCATAAGGTATGAACAACCATATCGTAGAATCATAGACATATAGTGAGATAAGAGAGTAA
This sequence comes from Solanum dulcamara, assembly GCF_947179165.1. Classification (NCBI taxonomy): domain Eukaryota; kingdom Viridiplantae; phylum Streptophyta; class Magnoliopsida; order Solanales; family Solanaceae; genus Solanum; species Solanum dulcamara. The sequence continues at coordinate 58,255,652 of NC_077248.1, read as the reverse complement.
CTTGTACATATAAGTGCCCTTTTAGGCCGGATGCCATGCATGCTTGTCTTATCATAAAAAAACATTTCTTTTTCATATTCATAGAAAATAGAAGTCATATCACCGAACAACGTCGGCGTGCCCATATATATCCCGCGTCCGGGCATCCCGCGTCCAAGATGAAAATTACTCCAACTGATTAGGTGGAAATGCGTCTATAGCGCCACATATACACCTCCCCATATCCCCCATATACATATACATATACATATACATATAGACAGCATGTAGGAGAGCTCAACGAAAGTCATGTATCTATCGGAGTGACGGAAGGTCGGTAACCTCCGATTATATTATGAATTAATCACGGTCGCTTTGTCTCACCTTGAAGGAACAATTATTATAGGATGAGACTATCAACGAAAGATAATATTAAGAGAACGTAGAATAAGGTCACAATCTTATAAGGCGCCAAATCGTATGCATATGCACATAGGACCAATTTTTAAGACTCGTAGTGTAATCGGAATGAGCTATAATTCACAAATCAAGATAAGAGTCATGTCAAGTACCTTTCGAAAATTACCATGGATTATATCAAAATAAAACTTTTGGATTCATATACACATATCTAAGCACGAGAAAATATCCTTTGGAAACTCAAGAAAATTGGCCATCCTAGTGGCTCTACGAATAAGACTTCCTTGAAATTGTATAAAATGCCATATACTTGTTTCATAAAAATCATGCCAAAAGAAAGAGTAGCTCTATATATTTATGTCAAAACATGCCAAGAAAAAGAAGGGTAAACCTTACATATATGAAGTTGTTCTTATCTTAGCCATCATAGACATATTCTCATCCTCGACATCATCAATGTCGTTGTAAAATATATCCATCATCATTGTCATAAAAGCTTGTAATACTGTAAACCTTTATTTTGGGAAACTATAGACATTTTGGAAACATTGATGGGTTATAGGAAAAGTAGTCATCTCCTTGGGACCATTGACACCTAGCTTTTAAAAACAAAGAAAATATGGAAGCACTTATGAAACCATAACATCGGGAACATGACTTGAAAGAAAAGGGTAAGCCTTACATACTTATGCCAAAGACATGCCAAAAGAAGAAACGGTTAGCTTTACATACTTATGCCAAAGACATGCCAAAAGAAGGAACAGTTAGCTTTACATACCTGTACCGCGCCTTACTAGCTTTTCTTATTCTTCCAACTTGTTAGTCTACATTCAAGAGAGTTGACATAATCATTAGATTCATCACCATATACTTGTCTTAATCCTTCAAACAAATTAATTTCTAATCTGTCGAAATTTCGGCAGCATCTCCCCTATAAATACACCATCCCCGAGATCTCAACTCGGCTACCATGTAAACAATCATATCAACAAAAACAACCAGCAGTATATATACAATCAAATCACCTCAACTTTAAACAACACATGCTGCAAACAACTAGCATAAAACTCCGATACCAAAATAGAGTTTTTAACCTTTATTTCATAAAATCTTTAACCATACCAAACGGTGGGTCGTGTGGCTGCAACCAGCAGAAACCACACCCTTTTTAAAAGACTTTAAAGCCCTGCAACATACAATCCAACCAGCTGCACCCGCAGCGCCTCAACGACCATACACTACGCGACTTCGATTTAGCTACTACAACTTTAATTTAGTAGTTTCCAACATCATGCCTCCTTATACATTTTCCCTGCTTCCAGCCATATTTAGGACATGTAATACACCTCATAACAACATCATAAACTCCAATTTTAAAGGAGAGACCTTACCTTTACCGAAACTCTCCAAAACTTGCCTCGGAAGCTCTCCTAGCGCGGCTAAAACTTTGGGGCTGTTTGGTGACGTTTTTAGGCTGCTCCAAACCATATATTTATGTTAAAAATACCTTCATAACATCTTGGTACACCCTAGATAATTAATTCACGAAGCAAAATCGGAGACTTACCTTTTTTTTTTCCTTGGCCGAACCTATTCTTTCTCTAGCTTCAAGTATCTTCTCTTCCTTTCTCTCTAGAACTCTCTTGAATCCTCTTGTTGATAAAGAAAACTTAATGGATAAATATGACTTAAAAGTCATCAACATATATATATATAAGCCACTTAATTAATGGGCTAAGTTCCAAGACTTGGGCCCTTTCCTTGTGTTGGGCCTCTCTTGTTTCCCTTTTTGTTTTCCAAGCCCAATCCCTTGGCCCATAGGTTTTTCATAAACTACATTTTGTGAACTTCCAAATTTTTTTTTCCTTATTCTTTTTTTCCCAATATTTCCATCTCCAAAATTCCATAACCAACTTATGTATCAAACAAGACCAAAACGTAGCATTATCCTTCACTTGTTACAATTATTCCAAATGTCCAAATGTACAAAAATACGGGTTGTAACAACATGGGTGGACTCAACCCATGTTTTAGATAGATTTACATACCTTAGAGAAGACTTGAAGAGAACCTTGGTATTGGGTCTTCAATGGAGAACTCAAATCTTGAAGCTCTTGGAACTCTTCTTGTTGGACATGGGGAAGAAGAAGAAGAGAGAGAGAGAGAGACGAACTCCTAGGGATTTTTAGAGAGAGAGTGAGGCTGCAAAATGTGTTCCCAAATGGCCAAGGGTAATACATATATAATTTGGGGAAGTTCCCAAATTACCCCTCCTCAAAAGTTCTAAAAAATAGGCTAAAAATGCACCTGGCGCGATAGTGGCGCGTCGTGCCATTGCATCGCCAGGCCGATTATGCCTAAAACCTGCACAGCTCGTAGTGGCACACCGCTCCAGAGACTAAACTACTGAGGCATGTTTCTGGCGCGATAGTGGCGCATCGCGCCCTTACAGCGCCAAGGCCATTTTTTTGGGTTCTGGAAATTTGGCCTGAAAAACTCTACACAACTTTTAGTGGCGCGCCGCGCCTGAGCCCAAACTACTGAGGCATGTTTTTGGTGCGATAGTGGCGCATCGCGCCCCTACGGCGCCAAGCCCAGTTTTTCAGCAATTGCAACCCAGGACTGAAAATCCCTGCTGTGCCAGTTCATCTTAGGATCATCATATCTTTTGACTTCGAACTCCAAAATTTACGTTCTTGGTGGCGTTGGAAAGAAGACTCGACGACCTTTAATTTGATAGGTCGTGGGCCACCCAGATTGTCATCTTTCAAAAGATAGGGTCATTAGAAGTCAATCCCTTATACGAACTCATCTTAAAACTTAGCCATGATGGATTATTTTGGACTTAGCTTGGTCCTAGGGGTCCTTTGTGACCCCACATCACCTCCAACACTCTTCAATCACTCAGGGACTCGCCTTAAATCATGAACGTACTTCGAAATAAACACAATTTGACTCTACACATGTACAAGAAAGGCCCGAATCCTAGGGAAGAATTTTGAGGGGTGTTACACTCAGGGTGTTCGTTCTTCTTTTTGAACCAACAATCTTTTTTGAAGTGCCCTTTCTTTCAATAGTTGTAGCACTTGATATTCTTCTTACTTTTTGATTGAGATCTACCATGATTGTGACTCCCACTGGGTCCACGTTCCATTGGTCTTCCTCTCACCATCATCAAAGCTTCAGCTTACTTGTCTATCTTCCTTATTTTTGCGCCAATTTTCTTCTTCTAAGACAACGACTACAATTTTATCGAAAACTAGACTGTCTGTTTTGTTTGTCAGGTTGATGATAAGTTGATCATACGAGTTAGGCAGACTTTGAAGTAGAAGTTTTGCACGTTTAGTCCCCTTTATTTTGCAACCCATTGTTGTACGTTGCGAAAATAGAGTATTCAAAGTATTGATGTGATCAATAACTGACATGGACTCTTCCATTCAAAAAGTATACAATCTTCCTTTTAAGAAGATTTTATTATGCAAAGACTTGGCCTCATACAATTCTGTAAGAGTATCCCATATTTCCTTCGCCGTCCGTTTTTCAGCCACACTAGACAACACTTGATCACCTAGTGCCAAGTGTAAATCGACAACTGCGTTGCTGTGTATGTCGTTCCACTTGCTGTCATCAGTAAAATCTGTGGGCCTGCCTTCAATTGCAGCTAAGTAATTATTTTTTCTCAATATCGCTTTTATTTTTATTTTCCACAATGAGAAATTAGTCCCATTGAATTTCTCAACGTCAAACTTTATTGTACTCGACATTATTATTTGCTTCACACCCTTCTAGATCATTTCTAAATATTTTTGAGAACAATCGTGATAAACTGTACTGTCACCGAATTTACTATTGACAAAAAATTACTATTCATAAATAGTACCTTCGCATAAAATAGACAGAATAACCGAGGGATATCATACCACTGTTGGAGGGAGGAAGCACCACAACTAAAGTTTGATATGATGATAAATAATAAAAATAAATTGGACACGAGCATTTTACTTGGAAGCCCTCAAACAAATAGAGGGGAAAAACCACGGGGTAGAAGGATTTTTACTATTATGATATGGAGTACACCGCTCTCAAATACAAGGAGAAAACAACAATTAACACTTCTCTCTTGTAAAAGGAATAACTCACAAAAGAGGACACTCAAGACTACAATATTTATCTTGGTGTATAACTCTCTTTGTGTTTTTACTCTCTCTCTCTCTCTGAATTGTGGATGCTCTCATGTTAGAAGTAATGAGCTTATATTTTATAGAGTCATAAACATTTTCCTATAAGAAAAAAGACTAGCTAAATATATGAAAACTTTGTGTTTTCCTTTTAGGAAAAGGAAAACCCAATTATACTAAAAAATTCTTTTCCTTTCCTTTTTTTTCTACCTACTTTTTCTGTCTATTTTTTTCTTTTTTGAATTTGACTTTACTTAGCAACCTTTGTTGACTTTTCTTTCTATTCATTCATACTTAAATCAATAAGTCGGATATATTGAATTTGTATGCAAGATAAAAAGAACTTCTGAAAACTGAGCTTGCATTGATTTCTAGTAAAGTTTGTTTGACATCAAACATGGGGACTTCATTAGTATCTAATGGCTATATGTGCGTAACAACTTATTATTTGGACTTAAATTGGGTTCTTCAGAAAAGGATTTGAGTTTTCGTCATGTTCCTTGTCCATATTCAGGTGTAGTTTTAGGTCATTTATTGATTGTTTTCTTAAAGAATGGGGAATAGAAAAGAAAATCTTCACCCTTACTTTAGATAATGATTCTTTTAACAACGGTGTGGTTGATATTTTGAAGAATCATTTGTCTTTGATTCTTTCACTAGTTTGTGAGGGAAAGTTTCTTCATGTTCGTTGTGGAAATCACACTCTTAACTTATTTGTTAAGGCGGATTTAGAGAAGGTTGATGCAGCTATTGGAAAAAGTAGAGAAGGTGTTAAGTATATCAAGAATTCAGAAGACTAGAGAAATTTTCGGAGTGCCTTAGTAACCTTGGTCTACCATGTTCTAAAAGGCTACGCTAAGATATGCCTATTCGGTTGAATTCCACCTATCAAATGATTGAAAGTGCTCTTCTGTATCAGCTGGCGTACATTCATTATGACTTGGTTGATCCTCATTGTAGACATGGCGTTTTTGAAGATGAATGGAAAAGGGTTGAGATTGTAGCTACATTTTAAGGCCATTTTATGATGTTACAACTTTGTTTCTGGATGCAAGTACCCCACGGCAAATTTGTATCTTCCTAATGTATGGAGAACAGAAATGTTATTGGAAGAATACAAAAATAGTGAAGATCCAGTGATGAGTGAGATGGCCATTTCTATGTTAAGAAAGTTTAAGAATATTGGGAGTCATATTGTATCATTTTATTTATAATGATGGTCCTTAACTCTCGATATGAACTGAATTTTATTCAGTTTTGTTTTTCAAAGATAATTTACAGTTATTATTCAAAGAGTACTTGATACGTTCGACTACAACCTCGTTACCAGAGGAGCATGCTTGTAGTAGTAGAAATGAAATGATTGATGCATTTGAGGAGTTTGATATGTTTCAAAGTCAGTTGGAGTTAAGTATAGGTGAGACACAATTTGACTCGTATTTGGAAGAAGCTAACCTTGATCGTAAAACAAATCCGAATCTAGAAGTACTTGAGTTTTGGAAGGGTAACAAACTAAGGTATTCAGAACTTTCATTAATGGCACAGGATGTCTTGAGTGTGCCCATCACTACAGTAGCCTCTGAATCTGCATTTAGCACTGTAGATCGTGTCATTGGAAAGTTTTGAAGTTCTATTCTTCCCGCAAATGCTTAGGCAAAACTGTGTACTAGGGGTCGGATTTGTGGACAAGAAGGTAAATTTATCTTCTTTATTTTCATTTGTTTTACTTTCTTTAGTGAATCTGCATTTAACATTTTAATGACTTCTTTTTCTAAATTATCTAAGATCTTGATGGATTCAGATGTGACTATCATGAAGATGAGATTGTTGTTGACCTTCAACCTTATGTTGAAAAACTTAAGAGGTAAGAGTTACCTTTGTTTAGCCTTTCTTTTACATTGTTATTGGTACTCAAGAACAGCTCTTTCTCCAACTGTTATATGCTAACCAGGTAAAAAGGTGTTTGTTGGATTGGCCTCCTACTTGCACAATGAGCCTTCCATCACTACTTTCTTGATTTAAATTTTTTGTAGTATACTTGTGATGTTTATGTTTTTTGAGTATTCCTTTATTTTACAAGAATGGGGTCTGAATGTTGGTTAAAGCAAGTTTCTTGGTTTTGCTGATTTTTCTATTATATGACTATTGTTTCTCTGTCCAAGTTCAAGATTTGAAATTTGTTGAGTGTTTTTGTTTAGTATTTCATCTGTTGAGGTATTTGAAGAGTGATCCCACCTTGGACATTTTCTTGTCCAAAGATCCAGATTGTACTATAAAGGCCTACTGTGACTTAGATTGGGCTCATGTCCAGAGATCAGTGAGTGGTTCGTTATAGTTCTGCTGGGAAACAATCCAATTATTTGGAAGTCCAAGAGCAGTAAACTATTTCCTTGTCTAGAGATCAGTGAGTGGTTATTTGTTTAGTGTAATTTACTTGGGCCATCTCCCACCCATGCTAAATTTTGCACCAAATGCTATATTTGGTGGAAATTGCTCCAACTCATGTCAAATTTTGAACCAAAATTGGTGTGTGAATAGTATAGCACCAAATTTGGTGCATGCTACACTATTCATCACACCAATTATCATTTATTATTATTTTATTATATCATACTTTTAGATAAATATTATATAAATTAATATGTTTAAATTAAAACATTTTATTAGTTTTATATAATATTTTTATATTATTAATTTTAGATTAAATTTTAATTTTTTATAAATTATTTTTCTTTTCTTGAATTTTTTTGAAATTAAATTTATTAATTCTACTATAAATTTGAATTGGATATAAGTACAATTAACCTTGACAAAAATTAAATATGCAAAATATATATTGGTGAATAAATAATACAAAGTACTTTAGAATTATCGAAAATAATAGACATTCAACAAACTAGTAATTGACATACATCAAAATTTAAATATAAAATACATAATAATTTTAAAGAGTACAATAAAACATAATAATTTACAAAAATTACAACAACAACTTAATAATCTGATAGATTATTTCCAGATCCACCAACACAGAAGCTCATTTTGAACTATGTAATGCATTAATAGAGCATTTATGGGAGCACCATATTGATCTTGAAAGTCGAATATTCATGTTAAATTTAAAATAAAATTTTCAATTGTATAATATTTTTAATTATATTTCGTTAATGATTTCACTTTTATTTGTGTTATCCATTATTATGTATAATATGTAATATTTGCTAGCAATTTATATTATTTAAAAAATTATGATATAAAATAATTTTATATTAAACGACTATAATTTGAAACAATATGAAAATTATATATAGTGAATGCTTTTTAGAAAAAAAAATTGTTTTATGAAATAAGAAAATATAAATGAAATAAGAAATAATAATATAATAATAAAAAAGAGAAAAAGATTTTTTTTTGGTATAAAATTTGGTGCATTGGGTTGGAGTTGCTTTGCACCAAATTTGGTGGTTGGAGATGCCCTAAACTGTGTATTAGTGATTAGATCAGTGGTTAGCTGCTTTATTAGTTTGTTAAATCAGTTAGTTAGTTAGGATACTTAACTGTTATTTAGTCGATTAAGCTTCCTGTTTCTTCTCGTTTACCACTCTTAGGTATGGAATACGAAAGATTAAGAGTTCTTGATTAAAAAAAGGTACGTACTAATTGAGAGTGGAATATAAATATATCAATTAAAGTTGGAAATATTTTATCCCGGGGATGGGATGTGGTCCAAACTATAACTAACTCACCCCCCGTTACTATAGGGGGACTGCTACCTAATCTTAATATAACTAGTTTCTTCTGACAAAAAAAAAGCATGAATATAAATGTTGATTGACCAAAATATCCACTAAGTTGATGTACTTATTTGCCCTTTTAAGTTAAACTTTCCTCCATCTAAAAAAAATAATGGGTATAAATGTAGTTTTGTACTAGGACTAAACAAAACATATTTCTATTTGGACTAAGTTTATTGTAGAATACATATTATCCTATTAATACTAGGAGCTTAACATTAGATCTATTTAAAATAAACTATGAGTAGAGAATTTCTACACGTTTAATAATATTGGTCGACCAAAATATTCATCGAATGTTGAACGACTTTTATATCCTTAAGGAATAAATATTTAATAGTTATAACTTTAATTAATTTCAAAGTCCTACACATTTGCATAAATTAAATAACAATTATTTTAAAAAATAGTAAATAACAATTTTGTCTATTGTAGAAAAAGAGTAAACGATAATTTTATCTATTATAGTCTTTTAATAAAGGAAATGTTCAATCAACAATTCAATAAGATAAAATCTTCCGTCATTAACCTTTTTTTCTAAATTCAAGATGATTCGAGACCCAACTCCTGAATCCCGGAACAAATCGGGGTCGGATCCCAATTTGAGTGTCGAATCTAGAGTCAAAAAATTGAGGTAATATTTTGGGGTGTCAAGGTTGGGTCCCAAGTTAAGTTTCAGGGTAGGATTTCGTGTCGAGTGTCAAAATCGGGTTTCAGATCAGAGTCAAAGTCGAGTCCTATGTCAAGTATCAGAGTGGGTCCTTAATCGATCATCGGGATTAGATTCTGGTTCAAAAGTCGGATCTCGTGGTCGGGGTCCTGATTCGGAAGTCGGGTCCCAAATCAAAAGTTAGAGTCGGATCCTATGTCGGAATTTTAGATCGGGTCCTAGGTCAGATTCAGGGTCAAATTCTTGTTCGTAAGTCAAATCTAGGGTCTGATGTTAAGATCGAATCTCAAGTTGAAAGTCAGGCTGGGTCAGGAGTCAAAAGTGGGGTCGGTCTCGTGTCGAATGTTAGGGTCGAGTGGGTCAGATCTTGGTTTGAAAATTGGGTGCAGGGTTGAATCTCAAGTTGAAAGTTGGGTCTCGATTTGGGATTCAGATCGAGTCCTAGGTCAGGAGTTGGTGTCAAAAATGCCGTCCAAAATCAATGTTGAGTATTAAGTATCGAGGTCGAATGTCGGGGTCAAGTTTGAGTCGGATCCAAAGTCAAATATCGAGATCGAATATCAAATTAGAAGTCGGGTCTCAGGTTGCGAGTCACATCTTGGAACAAGTGTGGGATCGAGAAATGGGTCGAGAGTTAGGGTCAAGTCTTGGTTTGAAAGTAGAATCCCAATTAAGGTGCCGGGTGTCGATATGGGACTCCGAATTAGTCATCAAAGTTCTTTTTTGTATGTTGAATGATATGGAGTAATGTGCAAAGCACGCTCATAGACATAGTATTAATAAAAGTTGGAACAAAAAAACTTAAAAGTTGAAATACCAAATGTAATGGAAAGTGGTAAATTGTTTATTTCTTGTTCAAATGGGGCAAGCCAATCAAATAAAAAAGCCTAACGGGGGCGAGGTGGAGTGTCAGTATTTAAATCTAGGTCCTCTAGGGGGTACTCTCCTACCCAAGCCTCGTTCAGGAAGGGGAACTTGCAAAAATCTTTGGGTTCCAACCTGGGTAATTCCTGCTGGGGAGCGATATAGAAGAAGATTGTCTTGATAGTCTTTCACATCCTCATCATGAGGCAGTACCTCTTTATGCTCTTCCTCCTCTCCTACCGCAGCTAACAATGAAGCATATCCACTTCCATGGCACTAACTGGTGGCACTAGAGCAGGGGTATGGGCAAAGTAGCCTCTTAGTTGCCTCCGAACCGTGGCTATGTCCTCCTCCAAGCAAGGGTCAACTGGTGGGTGTGACTGAATGGGAGGGGAAACATACTTATCCTCGTCTTCGGCCTCTACTACTCTTGCCCAGCTGCTCTCGGACCCGTTAGCCCTCTGCCTCTTCGGTATCCGAAAGGAGGCTTTTCTGATAAAAAAGGGGTGGAAATAAGAATCCATGGAGAGTACCTCATCGAAGTCCAGCACTGGCACCTTGGCCATCTTACTCATAGCAGTAATCAAGACCACCTGGAAGAATGCCTTCTTGTTGCCACGGTAGAACATCTTCCATTCTAACACAATCTGAGCCCCTACATTCAGGCCTATCCCTTGAATAGCACAAGCCACCGCTAGATCCCTCGGAAAGGTTACATTGGTACGGTTGCTAGAAGGGCGAATTCTTTTGGAAACAACGTGTTGCCATTTCTTTGCATTGTCAGACCAGTTGGTGCTAGTGATGCCCTCGGTATTGGGCCAGTAGATGCTACTCTGGCACTCTGGGACCACTAGAGTGTCCCATTACTACTTTAGGTTCATCTCCCTCAGCCTAGCCTCATACTCCGCATTTGAGGCGTTGATTGTTTCCTAATTTATCTTACATGTGTAATTGGTTGATTTATTATTTTCCTAAACATGTGCAGATAAAAGTAACAAGTTAGTTCTTATATGAATGAGCAATTGCTGGCCTATTTTTTGATGAACCTATTCTTGGTGGTATGAATATTGTGAGTGCTGAATATAATTGTGAATGTGGTATATTTGGATTGGGTGTCACATTCTGATAGGGTGAAGTATGTGTGTGTGGATGGTCCCATGAGGACTTGGTGACATATGTATTTTCATGTGATAGTAAGGTTAGTGGTAGATGAACCACAGACTAAGAACTATAAATGAATTCTTGAGCTGATGTGTGCTAAAATTAGAGGATTATGATCATGAATACACTTATTAGTGGGTAATAGGATGGTCCATGTTAGGCCTAGAGGTGATCTATATGGTATAATCGTGTTCTGTATTTATTCACTTAGAAGTCGAGGTTTCTAGTTGACATAGAGTGCTACTTGTGTGATATCCATGATTGACTGAGGTAGGGACAGTATCTAGAATTCAAGTGAGGAGGAGAGTATGGTTGTGAGATGGATATGCTTTACATTGTGAGACAATTAGTCAAACTAGTAAGGGTTGGGAAAAATCGCTGAATGGTTAAGATTGCTAGGTAGGGACTATGGAGTGATGGAATAACAGTAAGGCGGGTCCTTAACTAATAATTTTTAAGTTATGACTAGGGAGGTAGTGGAACCGTGTTGTTCATGGTGGTGAATACCCTATGGTTGAGAATAAGGAATGCACTAAATTAATTGGAGTGGCTAAATTGAGGAAGTCTAAGTACTATGCTATCTCTTACTTTTTGATTCATATATTATACAGTGGGTATCAAATTGAACGATGATACCTACCAGTACATGTTGGTTGTACTGATACTACTCTTGCTATTCCACTTGGTATAGTCTGGTTGTAGGATCGGTTATGTTTCGTAGGTGAAGACGAAGGCGATCATCCAACAACTTCTATTTTCCTTTATCTTGGTGGAAGCTGGGTCATTGGTCTTTATTTAATTTCTACTCTTAGTAGCTCTTTTACCTATTTAGACTAGTATCTTTGGGGGTTTTGTGTAATTGAATAAACTTATCTCCAATAGAGTTTTCTTTGGAAATTTTGGTTAATTTTTCAACTTTGTTTTAAATTCTGCAACTGTTCTTATATAAGGGTTCTCCTACTTAAGGTGTATAGTGGGTACCCGCACGTCCTGGTGGGTTAGGTCGTGACAATTTGGTATTAGAGCCCAGGTTACCTGTCTCTCAGTACAAGAGCAAGTGTGGAATAGACTCTTGTGAATTGGTGTGTTGATGTCCACATCTAATCTTTAGGAAGCTATGAAGTATTTTAGGAAGTGGTTCCGTTCCTTCTCTCTTATTCGTGCGATCTTTCACTTATGGTATGGGTTGAGTCCAATCTCCGAATTTCAATTGGTATCTCAACGAGGTAAACTAAATGTCGTTGTCACGGCTAAAGAAACACAAGTAAGGAAATTGGAATAAAAACGGTTCCAATTTGTATTTTGCCTTAGAGGCGGTGAGAGTGCATAGATGATCAACTAATGTTCGTCCATGGGGAAAACTAAATTACTTTACTTGCTTGAGTTATGTAGCTGAACATTTGATTATGTGCATATTGACTCTTGATTTAACGTGTGAAATACCCTTGCTTGTTTGTTGAATTTGTGTGGTGTATGTTCTCTATTAAGTTCTATGAACTAGATGTCAAGGAGGAGTTATAACTGTATTATGTGCTTGATCTCTGTGAAACCCAAGACTATTAAGGGACGAGTCCTGATGTGTCGAATGATATTCTCATGTGAGGGAATGCGACCTGTAAATGGTGCATAGACTTGCCATTGGTAATAATTGGTAAGGGAAATTAACAAGCGAAGACTGTGGAGAAACTCCTATTTTGGGGCAGTCGGAACATGGTTGCAAATAATGTGAGAAAAAGATTTAGTGTTGAACATGGGTCTAATAGTGATCACGAACTATCATTAGCATTCAAGTCCATGATTATCTATCACCTTGGTTCAAGTCCTTGGTTATTATCAAATTTTACTTCAAGTCCCTATACTTTTATGATTATTCGGTTCAAGTCCCTGGACTTACATAGTCATGGTTCAAGTCCACCACCATTATCATTCTTATTTCAAGTCCATCGTTACTTACTAGCTTTGGTTCAAGTCCTTAGCTATTATTACATTAGTTCAAGTCCTTGGTGTCCCTTGTACTTGGTTCAAGTTCACGATTATCTATCACCTTTGTTCAAGTCATTTTTTATTATCAAAGCTTGATTCAACTCCCTGATACTCTTATGATTCTTCAGTTCAAGTCCTTAACTATGTTCAACTTTGGTTAAAGCTTCAAGGTTATAGAATGGTTTGGTTCCAGTCCGTGGGAAGTTGTGGCATTGTAGGAACTTCATCAGATTCTCTCATTTACTTCAACTATCTTTGCTCCTGTTGGGCTTATGGGAGTCCATTCAGGTTGTTACTTTTAGACTTGTGCACGAGCGTACCCATCGGGTTTATGGGAGCCCGGTGGATTTAGCTAATTTTTCTCCTTCTTCTTGTGTTGAGTACGCTCGTGTACATACCTACCTTGATTTCTTATTTCTGTCTTTGGTTGTGGTTAGTTTCTCCCATTTCAGTTTACTTTTTCTTTTCTTGTTTAGTCGTCCTATGATGCTTACTGGGTACCTGATATTTTGGTAATCATACTATGCTCTACATCTATTTTCGTGATGCAGGTTCGAGTACTAGCTATCAGCGTAGATCTCAAGCCAGCTGCAGTCTTTATTGGAGGCGAGGGTGAGCAGACAACATTCTGGATTTACCCATCTCTCTCTCTCTCTCTCTCAATATATATACATACATATATATATATATATATATATTTCGATTTGTATATATTTCATTGTGCTTCTGTCGTTAATTTGTGTTCATGTTATTTCATTGTTGTTTTAAGTTATATTGTTGGTCTTCTACCCTGACAACCCATTACTCATAGTTCTGACATATGGGTCAGCTTGCCTACTGGTAGGTCATAATAGGTGTCATCATGACCTGAGAAATCGGGTCGTGACATGTTTCTAGATATTTGGGTAAGAAAACTTATTGATTTATCTAAAAGGAAATAATAAAAGTTCAGTGGAATTAGATGGGCTAGGTTATGCCTCGACATTGGGCCCATCTTGACCGTACCCAGCCTATCTTAGCCCAAGTAAACTTTGGGTAAGACTGGGAATTGACCTATCTATTGGTTCAGACCGCCTCAACTCACCTAACTCCAGTCCAAACAACCCATTTGCCACACCAAAGTATAGGGTGGTTGTTGATGTTTGTGGTGGATGATAATTGGGAGCAAGATCGTGCCTCAAAAGTTGATGATAGTGGTTGTGTGTTAATAATGGATAGAGTAATGATTAAACTCTCTATATAAATGAGCAATAATTTAATGATTTTAAATTTCTTATAACATTTATATAATTCTTACCTATTAAGAAAAAACTAGGGATTATATCAAAGAAAAAACACTTGATAAGTTTTAATATAAATGATACATATTCAGACTTTCTTCAGTTAGAAATAAACGGGATCTTAGTCAAAGATTATTTTGTATTTACATTCTGAGCAAGGTTGCCTGATAACCAGATAAAAGATAGAGAATTTGAACAACACACTACTTTATGAATTATGGATTAAGAGTTTCACTTAACAAGTACTACCCCCACCACCATAACTTGGTAAAAGGCCTTAGCTCTTCTCTATATGCTCTAATTGATCTTCAAACATTGTAGGGAAAATCATAAACAAATTTTATAGGCAGTGCACTTTCAAGGTTACAAGTCATATGCGCTGATACTAGAAAAATATGTAGAATTTGCAACGCTGAGATGATACCAAAAGGTTAGGACAATGAATTTTGGCAATTTCAATTTTTCATATCCCGTTATTTGTCAATCGTTTCAATGTAATAAAGATCAGGGTTGCCTAACACAAAATACAAAAGACAAGTGTAAAAATAAAAATGCATGAATTAAAATTCAGAAACTAGATGCAACTCCGAACATTACCTTCAGCCATTTGAATGTACATAAAGATCGGTAATCGTTACTAGTAGTATCACAGGAACTCTTACCAATATACCATGACTATCTCTCTTCACATGTTGTTGTAGATTTTCTCTGATTTGTGCCTTCACCAAGTACAAACATTGTTCCTCTCTACCAATCCCGAGGACCCTCCAATTGAAGAGATCCTGAAAGATGCAAAAATCGGGAAAAACAGCACAACACATCTTAGTTGCTTTGTCAGTTGCGAGACAAAAAGGAGATTGTACTTGAAGTCTGGAATATACAAAACATCACTCAAAATTTTGTCCTTAAGAACTAGTAATTCACTAACATGGCAAATAGGAACCTGACCTCCTGTAGGCAGGTTTACTTTAATATTCTTCTTATGACCAAAGTCTATATATTTATTCATTTGGCTTAGATTGTGAAGCATATGATTAGATGCACATGTATCAACAATCCAGTTGCAATTAACCACAGCAGACATAAGTGTTGTAATGATACCTGATGTATGTTATACCCTATTTTAACCGGTTCAAAATAAAGTACAACATATTGATGATTTCTAAATTAAATAACTAACTTAAGGAGTCGCCACCTAATTATTTATGGTGAATTAGGGCACCTAAAATTGATTAAAGTTAACTCCATTTTAAGCTCTACTAAATCAATTTAATTCTAGGGGTTCAATTAATCCTAAAAGGAAGGGATTAGGCATCCTTTAAGATCCATTAAAAAGGGTTAACCGGACAAACTTAATTAATTAATTAGGCTAAATGTATAGTAGTAAAAAATGATATTTACAGAAATTACTAGTAGACGAATACATAAATATTTTGAAAGTGATTTGAGTAAGAAAGATAGTATATATATATATATATATATATACATATACACTAGAGAAATTACTCAAACTTCGCACGATCATAGAAAAAAATCAAAACGTGATGTAATAGCTAATTTTTTGTTTTTGATAAAAAAAAAATAAACTTTTACATAAAAATTTTAATCTAAGCACCTTAAAGTAGGTGAAAATGAGCCAAATATTATTTTATCTTAATTTAAATTAAACTTCACAAGCATGTTGGAGAACTCATGCTTCTCTTTATCACAATCAATAATTATATATTACACCCATCTTACGCCTTTAAATTGGCGAAAAGAGAGGAAGTTAACAACTTGTAACACAAGAGATGATAAGCACTATGAACCTATATAGTTGTGCTGTATCATATTTTAAGTGCTACTACTAACAACCACTCGACCCTGCTCCTGCTACGATATTTGCACATTTAGATGCTACTACCGTACTACCAAGAGGATTGGCTGCCAAAGGTATATCTTTCTGTTATTGTATTTGTTTAAATCAATCAAATATCGTTTTGACTCTACTCACTAGTCTTGTAATCATATTTGTAAATAGTACTAAAAGCTGGCATTTCAAGTAGTTTCATGAATTTAGAATTTGAAGAAAAAAATAACCCCCCCCCCCCCACACACACACACACAATAGCTATGTGTACAACATACTAATAGAAAATTTTGTAATGTGTATCCTGAAACGGATAGAAAAGAAGAGCATAAGAGTTATTTAATAAGATACACCTTAAGAATAATGAATCAATTTCTAAGATTTGTATGTGAATATATAACTGTCAATGAGCTAACCTTGCACTGATTAGCCGCTTAACCATCCGGACCAAAAATGTTTGGTGGCCATCCCCATTATTGGTCCTGGGTGATTCAAATTCACATCCACTAACACTTCGTATAAATAATGAGGAGATCAAGGTTATCAGTTTCATCTTCGATGAAAGTAGATTGTATTATATCTGTACAACTAGTGGTAGTATGATCATCCAATTCGTGATCAATAGGAGATATTACTTCATCATTTGGAACTAAATTATAAACGATCCATACTTTTTTCCACGAGGAAACTTTATTCCTGCAATGCTAACATGGATTCAGTAAATTAAGATGATGGGATGCCTTCAATGAATCACATTGAAGGCAAGTGAAGAAAATTTCAAATAGACTTGGAGGGATTCCTATCCTAATAATCTCAATTTCCGATGACATAATACATGAATTGTCAAATAAATTTCAAGATAAGGAATGTTTGACATATATGGAGGCAAATCAATTAATGCAGAGATAATATAATTAACTAAACATAATTTTACCGATCGTGCGCTTCTTCTCTGTCACAGAATTGAAACCTTCATGTATTGAAACGAACAGGTTAACGCTTCCAATTACTCTCTCTCCCCGTTAACGCTTCCTTTTCCTTCTTAATCCCTTCTCTCTCTGAATTTTTCTTTCACTAATGACCTGCGTCCTTTATTTCTAAAACATTGCAGAAATGGTCTTTTACTTATTCGTGATTTTATTTTCTTCTAAAAAATTGGAAAAAAATAAATGAGAATCCTGCGTTTGTATTGCGCAATGTCACTGGGCTAAGTTATATATATATATACATAGACTTAGGGCATCATTTAAAAGAAGATCAATTATGAGTTGAAACTGATTCTTTAAAAACCAATTACTTTAGTAAATAAAATTCAACAAAAACTGCATATTTATATGAAACTTAAACTTAAACAAATGTTCTTTAAAAAAACACGTCTTGGTTGAAAATTTCTCATCAACTTGGTATTAAACTTTGATGAAAGAAGATGATTTTCATTAACTCAAAAGCATCCTTTTAAGGAGCAAAATAGTTTGCACGATTCAAAAATTAAAACCATGTCTTTTTTTTTTGCAAAGTTAACAGTGATAAAATGAAAAGGGATATGAATAGATTTAAAGAAAAATTAGCTACTGCATCCTCTATTAATATAGCAACTACCCCTTCAAAAGTCCAACTATCTAAGACAAATAATCTACAAACAAATCAAATAATCTACAAACAAACAGTAGCAAATAGGGACGAAAAATAACTGATCAAGCATAAGATGAGTGAAATGTTCAACAATCATTCTTGTCATCTCCTCTCACTTTCATGCTTCTAGTCAGGTGTTTTCGAGAGAAGGAGAAGCGTGAGTGAAAAAGAGAATGTAGACTCCTGAAGCTCTTCTTTGTTTCTGTTTGGATGCATCATGAGGGAGTGAGATGGGTGAGTGAAAGGAGATATGCACATTTCAAGTCTTGCGGTGACATGGAGTCTCAAAGTAAGACTTTTCGGCTCCGGAGGTGTACATGCAAAGAAAAAATAAAAAGGAAAAGCAAGGATAAGCATACATATATGGCTAAACAACATTCTCAAACAAAAAACTCAACTACATTGGTTCAAGGATGGAGATGCTAACACCAAGTATTTCCATGCTTTAATCCGTGGTAGGAGAAGGAGATTGTTCATTCACAAGGTTACCAACGAAGAAGGGGATTGTATTCAAGGCGACGAACACATTGCTAGAGCAGCATGCGATCATTTTCAGAAAATATTCACAAGTGATGAATCTCGGATTCCGGAGAACATCTTGAATTACGTTCCTAGAATGATCACAGATGCTCAGAATGAAAGCCTTCAAGCCACGCCTACCATTGAAGAGTTGAAACAGGTAGTCTTCTCTATGAATCCTAACTCTGCAGCTGGTCCGGACGGTATGAATGGAAAATTCTTCCAAGCTTGCTGGGAGATTATTTCGGAGGACCTACTAGCAGTGGTTACTTCTTTCTTCGGAGGGTATGCTATGCCTAAGTTCTTTTCTCATGCTTGTTTGGTCTTGCTCCCAAAGGTAGATCACCCCAACACACTCTCTGACTATAGACCCATTAGTCTCAGTAACTTCACCAATAAGATCATATCAAAACTCATTTGCCTCAGGCTTGCTCCAATTCTCCCCGTCTTATTTCTCTCAATCAGTCCGGGTTTGTAAAAGGAAGAAGTATCTCCGAAAATATCATGCTAGCACAGGAGATTATCCACGATATCTGAAAGCCTGTTATTGGCGAAAATGTGGTTATCAAGTTAGACATGGCCAAAGCATATGATAGAGTCTCCTGGTCCTATACTTGTCTAGTACTGAGAAGGATGGGCTTCGGTGAGACCTTTATTGATATGATTTGGCTAATCATGTCTAACAATTGGTACTCCGTTATCGTTAATGGGGCTAGACATGGTTTTTTCCACTCCACCAGAGGGCTCAAACAAGGTGATCCTCTTTCTCCCGCCTTATTCATTTTGGGAGCGGAGGTGCTATCCAGAATGTTGAATAGTCTTCATAATTACCACTTCTACCATGGTTTTCATATGGAGAAAAGAGGCCCACAGATTAATCATTTGAGTTTTGCGGATGATGTTATCATCTTTTCCTCCGGAAGGAAGGAAATTCTCCAGATTATTATGAAGACCTTGACTCTGTATGAAAAGACATCAGGGCAGCTTATAAACAAGAATAAGAGCCACTTCATGATGCATCCCAATGCACTCCAAGACAATGTGGAAACGGTGAAACAGGTTACGGGTTTCACTCAGAAGCATAGTCCCATCACCTACTTAGAATGCCCTTTGTACATTGGCAGGCAGAGAGTCATGTACTACACGGACATGGTCTCTAAGGTTGTCAACAGAATTAGAGGGTGGCACTCCAAAATCCTCAGCTACGGCGGTAGAGCTACACTCGTGAAATACGTACTTCAGTCGCTCCCAATTCACCTTCTTTCGGCCATTACTCCCCCCCGTACTACTCTCAAACAGATTGAGAGAGTCACCGCTGATTTTTTCTGGGGGTGGAAGGATAACAAAAAAAAATACCATTGGGCTTCATGGAAGAAACTTTGTTACCCTTATGACGAAGGAGGTATTGGATTGAGGAGAACTACAGATGTGTGCAAATCTCTCCAATTAAAGCAATGGTGGATCTTTAGAGCTAAACCAACATTATGGGGTGATTTCCTTAGAGCCAAATACTGTCAAAGAGCGAATCCCATCATCAAAAAATTCCATACTGGCCAGTCGCTTGTGTGGAAACACATGATGCACAACAAACACATTGCCGAACCTCACATTCAATGGAGGCTTCACTCGGGTTCGTGCTGTTTTTGGTGGGATGATTGGCTAGGTATCGGACCCTTAGCCAACTATAGGCAGGAGTTGGGAAGAGCAAACAATGCGAGGGTGGCTGATTTTCGTATAGATGGCCAATGGAACATCGATATGCTAAATCAGTTGGCACCAGCGCAGCTCGTTCCTCTCATTACTTCTTTCACACTTCAGCTGCAAGGAAACACACCGGATCAGGCCATTTGGAAGCTGAATACCAATGGGAACTTCACATGTTCCTCGGCATGGCAGCTTGTGAGGGAACACCGGACCAAGACACTTTCCGACCATTACACTTGGCACAAAAACATCCCCTTTAAATGCTCTTTTTTGTTGTGGAGGGCTTTTAGAGGCAAGCTGCCAACAGAAAAAAGATCACTGCATTTGGCTATGGTTCCACACCATGCTATTGCTGCCACAGTCCAGGTTCGGACATCATAGAGCACATTTTTAGCACTGGCCATTTCGCTAGGAATATTTGGCACTACTTCTCAAATTTCCTAGGCATAAGGCATGAAGCCACACCCCTCAAACCTCTTGTTATGAGCTGGTGGCTTCGCAAGTACCGCACAGAATCTCACAAACTTATCCTCCATTCCACCCCAATATTTATATGTTGGAATTTGTGGAAGAATAGGTGCGCGAGCAAATACGGGGGGAAGAGTTCTAGCTTGGCAAGAGTGAAATTTTCAGTTTTCAAGGACATCTCAAATCTTCTTAGAGTCGCGTATCCCTATATCCATTGGCCCTCGAACTGGAGCCACACCATCTCCTACATAGATAAGTGTACTCATGAGATGAAGATCACCCAAGTCTCGTGAATTAAGCCACAACTCGATTTCGTCAAGCTGAACACTGACGGCAGCGCATTGGGTAATTCGGGGGCAATTGGGGGGTGGCATCGTAAGAGATCACATGGGTAAATTCATCTTCGCCTACGCCATACCGTTAGGGGAGGGAACCAACAATCAAGCTGAACTAGAGGCGGCAGTTTATGGGCTTAAATGGTGCATTCAACAGGGTTTTCAGCACGTTATCTTAGAAGTTGACTCGGAGTTGCTCACTAAATGGATCAATCATCAGACTTGTTATATCCCGTATTTTATATGGTTGGATATTTTAAAGTAGCCGTGGTAAAGTGAAGGAAATGATCATCTTCCAATTTTTTTTTTTATACAAGTTGGTTATGAATATTATTTATGAACATTAGTAGTGTGGAAATATTGGAAAAGGCTAAGGTCAAAAAGGAAAATTCGCAAAGTGGCCTATGATAATATTGTGGAAGGCTAGGGGTAAAATGGAAATTTCACAAAGTATTCAAGAAAATTCATGTAAGAGGTGTATGTGGGACCCACTCTTTTATGACCATGTGATGAGTATATATGAACCAAAGTGTACATGGCAAGGCAATTAAGCCATCTTTATTTGTTAAAGAAGGTTCTAGAAAAAAAAATGGAGAAGGGGTCATTTGTCTATATTCATAATTTAGGGACTTATTTTCAAATAAGGGATAAGTGATGGAAGATATTTATTTATATATGTGTGTCTTATGACTCATTAGAGTCATTCTTATCCCAAGAGAGTTCTAGAAAATTCAAGAGGAAGAAGAGAAGAGAAACTTGAAGCTAGAGAGAGAGAGCTCGGTTTTGAGGAAAACAAAAAGTAAGTCTCCGATTTTGCTTTGTGAATTAATTATCTATGGTGTACCAAGATGTTATGAAGGTATTGGTAATGAAATTTTATGGTTTGGAGCAGCCCAAAACGTCACCGAACAGCCCCAAAGTTTTAGCCGAGCTAGGAGAGCTTCCGAGGCAAGTTTTGGAGAGTTTCGGTAAAGGTAAGGTCTCTCCTTTCAAATTGGAGTTTATGATGTTGTTATGAGGTGTATTACGTGTCCTAAATATGTCTGGAATCAGAGAAAATGTATAAGGAGGCATGATGTTGGAAACTACTAAATTAAAGTCGTAGTAGCTAAATCGAAGTCGCGTAGTGTATGGTCGTTGAGGCGCTGCGGGTGCAGCTGGTTGGATTGTATGTTGCAGGGATTTAAAGTCTTTTAAAAAGGGTGTGGTTGCTGCTGGTTGCAGCCAACGACCCCCCCGTTTGATATGGTTAAAGATTTTACGAAATAAAGGTTAAAAACTCTATTTTGGTATCGTAGTTTTATGCTAGTTGTTTGGAGCTTGTGTTGTGTAAAGTTGAGGTGATTTTATTGTATATATATACTACTGGTTGTTGTTGTTGATATGTTTGTTGACATGGTGGCCGAGTTGAAATCTCGGGGATGGTGTATTTATAAGGGAGATGCTGCCGAAATTTCGGCAGATTGGAAATTAATTTGTTTGAAGGATTGAGACAAGTATATGGTGATGAATCTAATGAATATGTCAACTCTCTTGAATGTAGAAAGACAAGTTGGAAGAATAAGAAAAGCTAGTAAGGCGCGGTACAGGTATGTAAAGCTAACTGTTCCTTCTTTTGGCATGTCTTTGGCATAAGTATGCAAGGCTTACCCTTCTTTTTCAAGGCATGATTCCGATGTTATGGTTTCATAAGTGCTTCCATATTTTCTTTGTTTCCAAAAGCTAGGTGTCAATGGTCCCAAGGAAATGACTACTTTTCCTATAACCCGTCAATGTTTCCAAAATTGTCTATAGTTTTCCAAAACAAAGGTTTACAATATTACAAGCTTTTATGACAATGACGATGGATATGTTTTATAACGACATTGATGATGTCGAGGATGAGAATATGTCTATGATGGCTATGATAAGAACGGCTTCATGTATGTAAGGTTTACCCTTCTTTTTCTTGGCATGTTTTGACATAAATATATAGAGCTACTCTTTCTTTTTGGCATGATTTTTATGAAACAAGTATATGACATTTTATACAATTTCAAGAAAGTCTTATTCGTAGAGCCACTAGGATGGCCAATTTTCTTGAGTTTCCAAAGGATATATTTTCTCGTGCTTAGATACGCGTATATGATTTCAAAAGTTTTATTTTGATATGATCCATGGTAATTTTCAAAAGGTACTTGACATGACTCTTATCTTGATTTTGAATCATAGCTCATTCCGATTTTTCTACGAGTCTTGAAAATTGGTCCTATGTGGATATGTATACGATTTGACGTCTTATGAGATTGTGACCTTATTCTATGTTCTCTTAATATTATCTTTCGTTGATAGTCTCATCCTATAATAATTGTTCCTTCAAGGTGAGACAAAGCGACCGTGATTAATTCATAATATAATCGGAGGTTACCGACCTTCCGTCACTCCGATAGATACATGACTTTCGTTGAGCTCTCCTACATGCTGTCTATATGTATATGTATATGTATATGTGGGATATGGGGAGGTGTATATGTGGCGCTATAGACGCATTCCCACCTGATCAGTTGGAGTAATTTTCATCCTGGACGCGGGATGCCCGGACTCGGGAAATATGTGGGCACGCCGACGTTGTTTGGTGATATGACTTCTATTTTCTATGAATATGAACAAGAAATGTTTTTTTATGATAAGACAAGCATGCATGGCATCTGGCCTAAAAGGGCACTCATATGTACATGTTACTCTCTTAACTCACTATATGTCTATGATTCTACGATATGGTTGTTCATACCTTATGTTCTTTATTATGCTGATTTTCATGCCTTACATACTCGGTACATTACTCGTACTGACCCCCTTTTCATTGGGGGCTGCGTTTCATGCCGCGCAGGTACACACAGACAAGTAGAAGTTACTATAGAAGATGTTCCAGCGGGGTTAGCAACTCCACTTGTTCCTGGAGTGCTGCCGAGTCAGAGTATATGCGCTATGATGTTTCATTCGAAGTTAGAGACTTTGCAGACAGAGTCGTGGGTATAGAGTGTCATATGTTATGAGTTTTATGGGATGATAGATTTTGGAAAAAATAATTCACGAAGCGTAGTTATGTTTTTCATTTCTTGTTGATGTAAAAGTCTAAGAGATTAAATATGTACTATGAAGCAGCGGGTTCGCTCGGCTCCAAGCATGGGGTCGGGTGCCCATCACACCCTGTTGAGATCGGGGTGTGACAAAGTGGTATCAGAGCAGGTCGGTCAAAGGGTTGTCTGCAAAGTCGTGTCTAGTAGAGTCTTGTTTATGGATGTGAAGCCGGCCACATTTATAAACAGGAGGCTGCCGGGCATCTAGGAATTGTCGACCTTCTTTCCGTCCTACTTCGTGCGATAGAGCCAAGTCATAGGAAAAGAGATTCCTTATATGAGCCTTATACGCGACTGAAGGAGGTGAGTGACGATATGGCGAGTTATGGAGGTGAGTCTGGATATATCTGCATTGCTACCTGAAACTGAAAATACTGGATGGCTGGAATGTGTCATATAGTTGTATGTTCTGTGAAGTACTGTTGATATTTTCTACGTACAGATTTTGAATAGTAGGCGTGGTGAGGAGATCTTGCCATATTGGGTACGCCTAACAGGAATAAGTGTGGGAAGGAAATACTGTAAATAAATAATAAGTGAGATGCGTTGTTTCAAAGAGGTTATGGCGATGAAAATGCGATCACTACCCTCGGGAATCTGGGAGTCAAGAACGAAAGATAGTCATGCACGAAAGCGAAAGGGGAAGATTGAGAATCAAAAAGGGCAAAACAATAATTGTAAAAGAAGGACGTGTTACGAAAGTATCTCAGAACCTGTAAGACCTTGATTCGCTCCCGATGATGTGATAAAGGTCATATGAGGAAGTGGACGCGATTATATCGGCATTAATGCACCCAATTCCATCAAAGTTACGAGGTTAAGCGTGCTTGGACAAGAGTAGTACTATGATGGGTGACCCCCTGGGAAGTATGCAAGAATTCTATATATCCAGATGTAAGAGGCAAAGGAGAGGTTAGAGTAACCTAAAGAAAAACTAGAGTTTATGGAATGGCTGGAAACCTTAAGAGGCCGCGTAAGACGAGGTAGACTAGGCTGGTGAAGAGATAGAAAGTGCATCACAACTCTGGAATAAGGATATGCTTGAACAGCGTTTGGAAGTATTTTGTGGGCTAGTCGATGGTAAATATATGCATGTACATATGCATGTGAAGGATGTCTCACGTATGATTGTATCGATGGACATGTGAGTTCCAGCAACTGGTGTCACGGTAAGGAAGGCATTAATCACACAAGGATACCAAAGATCGAGCGACAACAAGAATAAAGGGTACAATTGTTGCAACGTACGCTGCTATTATTTGACTATAGGTTAAGATTGAAAATTTTGGTGGAACAATATTTGGGAAATAAAGAGAGTAGGTGAAACTCCCGAGAAAAATCACCGACAATGCGCGAGACCATATTATATTAAGCCAAAGAGGGATCACAATCCTCTCAAGTACCAAAAAAAGGAAACCCATAACGTGGGATGAGGACTCGTGTAAGACCTAGGAGTTCGAGTATAAGGAGAATGGAGTGCGGGATAAGGAATGGGCATGAAGAAAAGGAAAACAATAAGAGGAACCCTCCCGAAGTATTAAGACACCCCATGAGGTCAGTTGAACATTCGAGGACGAATGTTCTAAAGGGGGGGAGGATGTTATATCCCGTATTTTATACGGTTGGATATTTTAAAGTAGCCGTGGTAAAGTGAAGGAAATGATCATCTTCCAATTTTTTTTTATACAAGTTGGTTATGAATATTATTTATGAACATTAGTAGTGTGGAAATATTGGAAAAGGCTAAGGGCAAAAAGGAAAATTCGCAAAGTGGCCTATGATAATATTGTGGAAGGCTAGGGGTAAAATGGAAATTTCACAAAGTATTCAAGAAAATTCATGTAAGAGGTGTATGTGGGACCCACTCTTTTATGACCATGTGATGAGTATATATGAACCAAAGTGTACATGGCAAGGCAATTAAGCCATCTTTATTTGTTAAAGAAGGTTCTAGAAAAAAAAATGGAGAAGGGGTCATTTGTCTATATTCATAATTTAGGGACTTATTTTCAAATAAGGGATAAGTGATGGAAGATATTTATATATATATGTGTGTCTTATGACTCATTAGATTCATTCTTATCCCAAGAGAGTTCTAAAAAATTCAAGAGGAAGAAGAGAAGAGAAACTTGAAGCTAGAGAGAGAGAGCTCGGTTTTGAGGAAAACAAAAAGTAAGTCTCCAATTTTGCTTCGTGAATTAATTATATATGGTGTACCAAGATGTTATGAAGGTATTGGTAATGAAATTTTATGGTTTGGAGCAGCCCAAAACGTCACCGAACAGCCCCAAAGTTTTAGCCGAGCTAGGAGAGCTTCCGAGGCAAGTTTTGGAGAGTTTCGGTAAAGGTAAGGTCTCTCCTTTCAAATTGGAGTTTATGATGTTGTTATGAGGTGTATTACGTGTCCTAAATATGTCTGGAATCAGAGAAAATGTATAAGGAGGCATGATGTTGGAAACTACTAAATTAAAGTCGTAGTAGCTAAATCGAAGTCGCGTAGTGTATGGTCGTTGAGGCGCTGCGGGTTCAGCTGGTTGGATTGTATGTTGCAGGGATTTAAAGTCTTTTAAAAAGGGTGTGGTTGCTGCTGGTTGCAGCCAACGACCCCCCCGTTTGATATGGTTAAAGATTTTACGAAATAAAGGTTAAAAACTCTATTTTGGTATCGTAGTTTTATGCTAGTTGTTTGGAGCTTGTGTTGTGTAAAGTTGAGGTGATTTTATTGTATATATATACTGCTGGTTGTTTTTGTTGATATGGTTGTTGACATGGTGGCCGAGTTGAAATCTCGGGGATGGTGTATTTATAAGGGAGATGCTGCCGAAATTTCGGCAGATTGGAAATTAATTTGTTTGAAGGATTGAGACAAGTATATGGTGATGAATCTAATGAATATGTCAACTCTCTTGAATGTAGAAAGACAAGTTGGAAGAATAAGAAAAGCTAGTAAGGCGCGGTACAGGTATGTAAAGCTAACCGTTCCTTCTTTTGGCATGTCTTTGGCATAAGTATGCAAGGCTTACCCTTCTTTTTCAAGGCATGATTCCGATGTTATGGTTTCATAAGTGCTTCCATATTTTCTTTGTTTCCAAAAGCTAGGTGTCAATGGTCCCAAGGAAATGACTACTTTTCCTATAACCCGTCAATGTTTCCAAAATTGTCTATAGTTTTCCAAAACAAAGGTTTACAATATTACAAGCTTTTATGACAATGACGATGGATATGTTTTATAACGACATTGATGATGTCGAGGATGAGAATATGTCTATGATGGCTATGATAAGAACGGCTTCATGTATGTAAGGTTTACCCTTCTTTTTCTTGGCATGTTTTGACATAAATATATAGAGCTACTCTTTCTTTTTGGCATGATTTTTATGAAACAAGTATATGACATTTTATACAATTTCAAGAAAGTCTTATTCGTAGAGCCACTAGGATGGCCAATTTTCTTGAGTTTCCAAAGGATATATTTTCTCGTGCTTAGATACGCGTATATGATTTCAAAAGTTTTATTTTGATATGATCCATGGTAATTTTCAAAAGGTACTTGACATGACTCTTATCTTGATTTTGAATCATAGCTCATTCCGATTTTTCTACGAGTCTTGAAAATTGGTCCTATGTGGATATGTATACGATTTGACGTTTTATGAGATTGTGACCTTATTCTACGTTCTCTTAATATTATCTTTCGTTGATAGTCTCATCCTATAATAATTGTTCCTTCAAGGTGAGACAAAGCGACCGTGATTAATTCATAATATAATCGGAGGTTACCGACCTTCCGTCACTCCGATAGATACATGACTTTCGTTGAGCTCTCCTACATGCTGTCTATATGTATATGTATATGTATATGTGGGATATGGGGAGGTGTATATGTGGCGCTATAGACGCATTCCCACCTGATCAGTTGGAGTAATTTTCATCCTGGACGCGGGATGCCCGGACGCGGGAAATATGTGGGCACGCCGACGTTGTTCGGTGATATGACTTCTATTTTCTATGGAATATGAACAAGAAATGTTTTTTTATGATAAGACAAGCATGCATGGCATCTGGCCTAAAAGGGCACTCATATGTACATGTTACTCTCTTAACTCACTATATGTCTATGATTCTACGATATGGTTGTTCATACCTTATGTTCTTTATTATGCTGATTTTCATGCCTTACATACTCGGTACATTACTCGTACTGACCCCCTTTTCATTGGGGGCTGCGTTTCATGCCGCGCAGGTACACACAGACAAGTAGAAGTTACTATAGAAGATGTTCCAGCGGGGTTAGCAACTCCACTTGTTCCTGGAGTGCTGCCGAGTCAGAGTATATGCGCTATGATGTTTCATTCGAAGTTAGAGACTTTGCAGACAGAGTCGTGGGTATAGAGTGTCATATGTTATGAGTTTTATGGGATGATAGATTTTGGAAAAAAATAATTCACGAAGCGTAGTTATGTTTTTCATTTCTTGTTGATGTAAAAGTCTAAGAGATTAAATATGTACTATGAAGCAGCGGGTTCGCTCGGCTCCAAGCATGGGGTCGGGTGTCCATCACACCCTGTTGAGATCGGGGTGTGACAAGACTAAACCTCCGTGGAGCCTTCACCAGGTAACTCAGGACCTTGTTGGTATTTTCAAATTATTTGTTCGCTTTTCTTGCAGGCATGTATACAGGGAGGCAAACTACACTGCGGATGCTCTCTCCAAGCACAGTCACACTCTTACCACTCCAGGCCACTACACCACCCTTCACCAGCTACCTCTTGGTACTCGAGGTTACTAAGATGATATTGAAATGTAAAAGAGTGGTGCTCTTGTGAGTGTTCAAGCTTTTCATATGATTTTCTAGCAAGCCAAATTGTGGTTCGACAATGGCTAAAAGGGAAAGTACTTATAGAAATATTTTAGGCTCTAACCTTAGAATTTAGGCGGGATATTGAATATCCATATTTGAACTTGATCAAAATTACAATTCAAAAAGTGAAGGAAATCTTCTGATGTTGATTTCCATCTGTAATGAAATCATCTTTCCTCATAAATAAATAGGCTCTTTTTGTCATAGACGAGAGAAGATGACGAGAGAGAAGACCCTTGCAGTAAAATGGTGTGACCAAATCTGGACATGGTGAAAAGAGATCTTCAAATTATTCTTGAAGAAGATAGAGGAGAGATGAGGTGTAGCTGCTGATTGAGATAGAGAAATAGGGTTTCTTTTTGAAAAAATCTGATATGCTTAATTCTTAAGGGCTTCTGGTTTGAGCCTAATTTTGGACAAATATATCATTGAAAATGGGTTGAATATTTAGGCCTTATTTTGGTTTCACTTGGGCCAAATTTTTATGACTTTTTCCTTCTTTACATTAATTCTTTTGAGCTTTTAATGTAATACTACTATAATATATGTTATTTAAAAAGTTTAGCAAGTAAGAAACTTGAAAATAAAGTAACCGCAATCATTTTAAAGAAGATGACACTATGTGATAGTAGTAATATTAATAATATAAATTTTAAAATAGTACATATGATAATAAAGGATGATAACCACAAAACATAATGAAGGTTGAAGTGTACTAACAATATATAATAGATAACTATGACAAAATTAGTAATAAACTACAATAGTAGTAAAGTATAAAGTATTCGACTTATTCATAATTTAGAAGATCAAGGAAATAAATTAGAAGAAAGGAGGGACAAAATTGGGTGTCAATAATGTACCAACAGTAGCCACATTAGCCATGGTATCCACTTCCTTCCCTTTGCTCAGCATCTAAAGTATCTGATTATATTGCTCGGATGTAAAATGAGACATTCCTTATGAAGCATAGCTTCTAGCATTAGTGCTTACAAGAGAGTCATAGACTCTAGCATCATTGGGCTGAATTTCCCCAGTAGCAGCAATACTAGCATGAGAGCTAGTTACTCCTCCTTTCTTCATTTAGTATGACTCTTGTAGTGACAGAACTCACAATAAACCTGAGATTTCCCATGACCATAGACATTCTTTCCATATCTAGAGTTCCTCTACTTGTATATATATCCAATGTTGCCATCAGCATGAGAGTTGTATCTAACATTGTAACCATCTATTACCATTTCCAGAGTGTTAACCGTTTCTTCCTCCAACACCTGAGGTAAAATTGATACTATTTCCTGTGTGAAAGTTTATCGACTGATATCCTCTATTACTAGAGTGATAACCATGAGACATCCTATTGATCATAAAAGCAGTTTCTGAGTGTGCTTCTATGATAGAGGAAGTACTGTTGACACCATTCATCCTTTGACTTTCAACATTAATTATCATAGCATATGCTTGGATTACATTTATCATGAGCATAAGACTCATTTAATCCCATCAAAACTTGCCACAACTTTTGAAACTGAAAATGTTCTGCAAACTGTTTGGATTCAAGGCAGGCACATGAAGGAGGGGGCATTAGAGATTCAAATTCATTCCAGAGCTCCCTTAATGTAGATAAATAATTAGAAACAGACAAAGTTCCTTGAGGGAGTATAACTATCTCCTTACGAAGATAGAATGACCTAGATGCACTGACCTTATCGAACCTTTCACGGAGGTCCTCCCAGAGTGTGTGAGCATCAAATCCATAGATAACTACACTAACTAGACCTTTGGACACAATATTCATGATCCATCCTAGAATAATAGAATTACACCTCTCTCATAAGTCATGCATGGAAGGTGGATACATGTCCTTCCTACAAGTGCCTAACAGAAAACCTAATTATTTTTTGCCAAGTAGAACAAGCTTTAAGGATTTACTCCACAAATAGTAGTTTTCAGAACTGAAGAGTTGAATTGAAATGAGAACAGAACCTTGAGTATCAGATGGATGGATGAAGAGAGGGTGATTATGATCCATTTGCTCAATTTGTTGCTTACCTCTGGTGGATTCAGTGATGTCGTTAGGAGTGGTCATTGTTAAACTTCACTCGATCTTGTAATTTCACAAGAAGAGACAACAAGTTGAGCTGAGAATGTTCAAACCCTTTAGATGAATTATTCCCTTGAATCTTCTGTAAAAGTTATTGATTTATATTTTATAAACACAAGAGAGTCCCCCGTTACTCTAATACCATGTGGAGAAGCTCCATTAATAGGAGTTATGGAGAGAAATCAGAGGAGTAGGAGAGAAATATGAGACAATGGAAATTGTTTCATTTCACTGTAATAAAGAAATCATGTGTAAGCTACATATATACAAGATATTTTCCAAGTTAAGAATGACAGTCTGTCATCCACTAACTATCATTGAATTATGTGCTAACAAACTTCCTAACTAACTAACTTCCTAATTAACTTGTACAATTAATTAGAAAAATATTCTCAAAAAAATACCCTCAGATTTGATATTTAATCTCACTAAGAGATTTCCAATAAAATCCAATAACATCTAATGCAGATAATTCTCAATTTCGGAAAATCCAATTTCAACCTCAAGCTTTGAAGCTTCAGGCTTTCCTCTTCTGCTAGATCAGACAAAGGAAGCCATATTCTAAAGCCCAAATGGTCTCCAAATCAGTAACAAACCATCACAATTCAATTCAATAAAGATTTCTTTGACATTTGAATCAATATATCCATAGTTGTAAACTTCAAACCTGAAAGACCCCGTAACTTTGTTATCTTTCAATTCCAGTAAAAAAAAACTTTGAGTTTTTGCTCAAAATCTTATCTCCAATTTAGTTTACAAACTAAAGTACAAATGTTTGAAAGTAAATATGATTAGTGCATGTTTCAATAATTAGAGTTGAAGAACCGGAAGCCAAGTGCCCCAAACTATACAAAAAAGTTAAACACGTTAAAGCAAAATAATTACCAGTTAGCCAAATACGACATCCCAGAGCAAATGTCGAATGAAAACTGGAAACTTGTAAAAGAAATCAAAAAGAGAGATATCGAATTGAAATATTCTAAGAAGAAAGTCAATCATGAGCAAATAAAATAAATTACATGTGTGTGTGAGATAGAGAATTATTAATTAGAGATACATGTAATATGCAAGTGAGGGTGATAAACAAACAAACAAAAAACCGAAGAAAGAAAATTTGAAAATAAAAGTAAAAGCTCAAACCCCAGAAGGGGTAAATATGTGTCAACCCATAAAGAAGAATAGTAAAGGTTCAATACATGTAAACATTAAAGGAGAAGTGATACTATTCACCAATGAGACAATGACATAACACTAAATTATGGTGTAATATTTCTTTTTGTACAACTATTTATTTTTTTGTTTGTCCCGATCTTGTTCACTTATAAAATAATATAAGGTAAGGTAGTGTAAAGGTTTCATGCAAATAAACTGAGTAAATAATTTAGCATATTCTTCAAGATTCAATGTTTCTCCACCTCCATCTAAGCTTCTGGCCGAAAGAAGTTAATTGATCTCAGACAAATTAAGAAGCTCATTTAATGGTTTAAAAGATAGGATTTATTATCATTCACTTCTCATATGTTACATATTCAATATCCAATCTTGTGGTCAGCTGCGGCCTAATTACTTTCATCGAATTTCTCAGAACATTTCAAAAATTATGTCCCATTAGAGATGCAGTGTCCACAACATTCACAACCCCAATACCATTTCTTCCAACAACAAATCCCAAATTAGAGTTTGCCATCATGGAAATCATTGATCCTTCTAAGGATGCTAAAGGCCCCAGAAGTTTTTTTTCCTTGGGCGTTGATCCTCTTAGTTTTATCTTTCAGTCATATATTTTCAGTCCT
This sequence comes from Solanum dulcamara, assembly GCF_947179165.1. Taxonomy (NCBI): domain Eukaryota; kingdom Viridiplantae; phylum Streptophyta; class Magnoliopsida; order Solanales; family Solanaceae; genus Solanum; species Solanum dulcamara. The sequence continues at coordinate 58,222,939 of NC_077248.1, read as the reverse complement.
TGATTGATGCTCATCAATATATCATGCCAAGAGAGGGTACCCTAAGCATGGACGACACTCGAAGATCATTGCTGACCCCAACCAAACTACTTGATCTGATCATTCATTCAATCACTTAGTAGAAGACTCTATTTAATAAACAATTAACTCAAGTGGGCACTCAGAAACATCAGCATTAATACATAAATGATAGATTGAAAATACTTTAAAGTATAATATAACTCAACTTCATAAACTTAATAATGAAATTATGGTTTAAAAACAGATTTTGAATGAATCTTTCTACTCAACTCTGCTCTATCTATGAAGCTTCTATCAACTATTCAGAAGGTGCCAAGACAAGCCCACAACTATCTCAGAAGAACTACTAAAACAACGAATGAAACAGAAATGATTCCTCTGAATGGAAAGAGCCTCATCATTAACAAGGGATGGAAATAGATCTTCAATGGAGCTCCTATTGATGATCTCTAACATATGTATCTGCATCATAATATGATGCAGGCCAAATGGCATAAGCACATGAAATGTACGAGTATGTAAAATATCTAGAAAGGAACACAATCAATAATACTCAACCTCATGCAACTTAACTCCAAGGACTTACTCTAAAATGACTCAACTCAATAAAGCATGAAGTAACATAATACATTATTTAATTGATATGCAATACGAGATGCAACTTAGTATATAAAAGTAAAATATTTTACTCTTGGGGAATTCTCTAACCGTCAACTATCACTTATGAGCTAGTGATGATACAACGTTTTGCACTTCCATTGATGCAGCTGTTCAATGCCTTGCCATGGTTAGGGACGATCACCCTTACTAGATCTAGAATCAATCAAAATCCATCATTTTGGGGATTAGAGAGGCATATCATCTGTCCTATGTTGGCTACGTAGTTTATGAGATTTGAATTTCCTCTACTCTTACCCTATATTGGTGCTCAATACTACTCCCAAAATACTTTATTATGCTTATATACATCTAGTGAGAAAAATACTCAATTAACTCATGTAGTCTCTTTTGGACTTAGCTCAAAACGCATATCATCTCAACTCAATGAATGCATTTAAATCATAATTTAACTCCTCCACTCAACTCAAAATAGATATTTAAAATGCTCAACTCATTTATGATCAATAAAATTCAAGCATAAAATAATAATTAAGAGACTTCTCAAACTCAACTCATGCTCAAACTCTTTCTCAATCAAAGATGCAAATATTCATTCTTTACACTCAAAATAGTGCATAAAATAATTAATGCAAAAACATTCACAAATAATTCTCTAAAACCCTCCATCAATGCATGAAATGACAATGAAACCTTAGTTAGGGTTCATGTGAATGCAACAATGAATTCATACTCTCAACAAGACTCAACTCAAGAAATGCATAAAAGAATACTAAAATATGTACAAGAACACCATGGAATTTATACACAAAATACCATAGAAATTATAAATAACTCAAGAACTCAATTCATGGAACCATAAAACTCAACTCAACTTGAATTAATAAAGATGTAAGACAATTGGACGAACTCCATACACTTTATGGGTAACCTTACATACCTTAAAAGCTCGACAAATCTTGATGAAGAATCCAAACTTGAAGAAGAATAATCAAGAGACCCTTTCTTGAAATTCTTGGATATATTTTATTGGAAATCCTATGGTTAGGATTTAATATTTTCCTTAGATATTCATGAATATATGAAGAAATTTTGGTTGGAAATCTTGAAATCTATGGAGAAGAACTTACCTTGATGAAGAACCTTTAAAGAAAACCCTAACTTGATGTATTCTAGAAAATTCTTGAGCGTTCAAGTTTAGGAGTGAATGAGAGGGTTGAAGTAATGAAAACTGTTTGACTTTGGCTTTTGAGGAAAGTTAATAGTTGTGGGTTAGGGTTATAAGTTAATAAAAAGACAAAAACACCCCTCCTAGAATATGGAAAAAGAGAAAACTAAAAGAATTCTGAAGTAACATGCGCGATCGTGCAACTGAAGCCTAGTTTGCACGGCACTTCGTGCAACCTTAATAGTAATACTGACCTTGGTGTGTAGCCGTGCAAATGACATCTACTCACGCATTGTGCAAAATACATAGTGTCCAGAAAAATAGGCATATCTTTTAGCACATAACGTAGATTGACGGACGGTCAAAACGGGTTGAAAGAAGACTTCAAGGACTTTCATTTGGTTGATATTAAGCCACAAAAATCTTCATATACTAGGACTCCTTAACAATACTTAGTTTACATCTAATATACTTCCCACACTTAAGAACTGATCTCAACGCATAACATACAATTATAAATCATCGGGTTTGGGCCAATACGCATATGAAGAGTGGTTTGTCTCTTAGCTTAAAACTTCTTGGGGTGTTACACAATATTTATGTCTGGAGTAATATCCTAAAAAACCATATCGATCACAAATTGGATTTATCATACCTTTCGTTAGTGCAATATTCTCTATGTGAAACTTATTATTTTCTTTTCAAGGTTCTATTTTATTCTTATTTTGATTATGACTGATTAAACAACATAATTCACTCTCATAATCACCTACAAAAAAAATTCACACAAAGATAAAATGAATCAAGGAAAAGAAAGTATTGATGCATCACCTTCACTTGGTTTTTTTTTATTTTGGAACCAAAGTTTCACTTGTGTGCAATGCATTGACAATTTAATTCCAAGTTATTTTCTTGATTTTTGATCATAATGAGGATTTTCTTGGTAGAAACTATTATAAAAGAGACTAAAAAATGACCAAAATTTGGAATTAAAATTAGCAAATCAGCATGTACAAAAGAAATTGGTATGATACACATGGTTCAAGATCTTGAATTTTGTTGGAATTATGCCTACAATATTTCCTCTTTAATGATTTACCACAAGATAAGGTGGGGATGACTTTGGTGGATGAACTAGATTATGTCACGACCCAAAAACCGAGGTCATGATGGCACACGTTTCAATATACAATCTGATGTGTAAGACTAAAAGTAAAACTCATACATGACTCCCAAAGGGGAAGTCATACCATAAAATAAACTAAAAGAAGGATGACGAAGAAAATATTTTAAAATCTTATGTCATGAGTATAAAGAGCATCTAGTATGACATACGCATTTGATATACATCATAGTGCCAATATGGATCTCAAGATCTCACCACTTATCTGATAATAAGATATACGCTAGAAGATTAGTTGCTATATGGAATATCCTGACTAGTATCTGCATCACAAAGGGACGCAGAAGTAGGGCTGAGTATGATCCACATGTACTCAATAGGTTTGACCGACTGAATATAAAGATTTAATCAAACCTATGAAATAAACTTAGGAACGGTTCCACCTTCTTACAAAAAAGTCCTATTCTAGTATTGATGCCGCAAATTTATATAGAACGACGTGAATAAGGTAAAGAAATAAGGATAGTTAAATATCATAATTAATCATATAAGTCAAGTAGTCCAAATAGCAATGCATTAGATGATGCAATGATGTGGTGGTATGGTAGAATCAAGGCTATCGTACAATCTGTCGTATACACCTGTTGAGCTAGGGCTTCCAAACAAGGACCTATGGGGGACTCAAAGTCCATATACCCAATCACAATCTCAATATCTCATGTAATGACCCTCCATGTCATTTTTGTCTTTTCTGGTCTTTTCAATATTCAAATCTTTCTTATAGCGACCCTAAGTCAATTACGACTTGTTGGTACTGGCAAATTGGTTGCCTTGTTATTTATTTGGGTTTTATTCCCATTTTCCTATTTTGGAGCTCTTGGAGTTTGAATAGTTGACTTTGGTCAAAATTTTATGAAGACGATCTCGAAATGGAATTTCAATGGTTTTATTAGATCTAGAATGGTCATTTTAGGCTAATGGCATGCTCAGCTTGAGTTCCGAGCCTTTTGGATTGAGTTTGAGCCATTAGACATTTTAGCCTTAAAGATTTAGCCTATGGTTGACTTTGGTCAACATTCTTGGTAAACGCATTTATATTGAAATTTTGTCAGTATGGTTAGCTCCAAAATATTGAGTTTGGTCCACAATAACCTTTCATGCGTATCCCGAGGCTTTCGGTGTCATTTTGAGTCCTTTTGTGGATTTTGGTTTAAATTGGTACTTGGGTGTGGGACCTACATTTTGTCAAAACGACCTCTGATGGAATTTTTAACTATTCCATTGAGTTCATAATATCAAATTTTATGGGGTAGCATAGTCCATTTATGAGCACAGGATTCTGAATAAATCTCGGGCACCCCGTTGGAGTATTTTCCAACTCCAAATAAACTCAGCTGATGCAGCTCTTACTGGAGCATCATAGATGGTTTTACATGTTCGTGAACTTAGTTCTCATAATTGCGAGGAATGGTGAAACAGGCCTTCATGTTCGTGAACTTTTTTCTCGCGATTGCGAAGAATGGTTAGGTTGGCCTTCGTGATCGCAAACCTGGTTCTCGCATTTGAGATATTCAATTGACTAGTCCTTTTAGTTAAGGATCAACCCCTTTCTAATTCTTACCCCTATTGTTCCTTTTTCGATTTTGGGAGCTATAGAACCCTATTTTTGGTGATTCTAAGTACGTTGGGTTTGTGGGAGTCGTGGGTACGTGTTGGTATGTTTGAGGAAGCATAAAATGGATTGAGGTAATTTTCACCCCAAAGGGGCTCCCCTAGCTTAGTTTCAAGCTTTAATGGTGATTTAATTTGTTGAACCAATTTCTCTCATTTTGAGCATCTATTTGTGCCCCATTTTGGGGTACAAGCTCAATAATGCGTTTACAACCTTTTTATAGAATTGATTTCAAGATTCCCATCACGGGTCCAACAATCCCCTTTTTAATCCAATTTTGGATACGTCCCCGAAAAATGCACTTTTGGTGTCAAATATCCATATTGTCGAGGACATTAACATTTTGATAGCGTGGAGCTAATTGGAGTTGATTTTAGAGTGTAAAGTTACCAGAGGTGGACTTGTAGCGTGTGTGTTCAGCTTTGAGGTAGGATACAGTCTTCATTCCTTTGATTTAGCTTCATGAGGTATTGTTTAGTATAAATTGCTTGTAGTTTGGATTGTATGTGATGAGTTAGGCTCGATTCTTAGTTTCTTGCTTCCTTGTCTCGGTGTGAGCCTTAGGCTATGTTGCCTTTATGAAATCCTTCATGTTTTTGGTAGATTATTGATTATGCCTTAATTTTGCCTTGATTAGCCTATTTTAGGTGGCTTGTTCGATGTTTATGATGGTTGGCGGAATTGTTCCTTAGAGTTGAATTTGGGTTGACCCTTTGTTCATATAGCCGGTGTTGGTAAGGGAATTTGAGACTTGGCATCCATCACTATTGTAGCACCTATTTTAGAGCCTTGGTGTAGTGTTTTCCACTCGGTTAGTCTTAGGAATAACTATTCGACCCCATATCTTGATTTAGAGTTAGAATCCTCTATGCTTTGTTTTTGCCGTTTGGCAGGGCTAGTTGTGTTTTACTCTTAGGGTTGTACTTTAGTTGGATATGGAGCTATTGATTGACTAGCTGAGCATTTGTTTCCTCATATCCTCATCCTTGTTACCCATTTAGGGTTGAGTTCCCTTTTAGGCCTTGTTGTTGAGTTAGAGGAGTAGATTTAAGCTCTAGGCCTTGGTTATAGGTCGGTTGCATGTGTTAGTCATGTTTCTATATCGTAGAGGGAAAGGTGCTTGTGGAATCATTAGTGTATGCAGTTGTATGTGTTGTTTGGGTGCTGGTGATGGCATGCATTGTATTGGACCCTTGTTTTCTCATGGATCTAGTCGACTCTGATGCATGGATTAGGTCTTGGCATTGATTTGACAAAGCTGGGTTGTAACTCAAACTATTTTATATTGATTTTCTTGATGGGGGTCCTACTACCTTTATTACTACTATTTACTTTTGATTGTAAAAATCAAGGATGTGCTTAATTTTTTATATTTGTTCAATCAGAGAAAGTTTTCGACCCATTCTATACTAATTTGACTATCTATCTTCGGTCACAATGAAATTATTCGAACTAACAAAAATGCTGCAGCAGATTTTTTTACTAGAGATGGACAAAATTAAACAACATATTTTGACATATTTACAAGATATTGATAAAGGTTTCAAGGATATTCAAACAGCAATATCCGATATTATCGAATAGCCAGTTTTGATTGCGATTAATAGATTGTTGCTGACAAATTGATCAGCACATGTGCCCAGGTAACATCTAAAATTAGACAATGTAGTGATTATCATGATATGATTAATACTCTAATTAAAGTTCAAAAAGATGATAATACCTTCACGACTACCGAGGTACAAGAAGATAAGTATGAAAAAAATATCTTTTAGACCCAATTATCTCAGAAAGGAATTACTTTGGGATCTAAAGGAAGATTCGATATGTTGCTTCATGCCAACGAAAATTAAGAATAGATAATGAGAGATTTATTTTCTCTCAAAACCATCGCAAACAGATATATTGATTTTACAGGGATATATTCTCGAATTAATTACTTACAAGATTCCTCTCCACAGGAAATCAGATACTGGTATGACTTTGGAGCTATTAATTCGATTTATCTTTCCTCTCCAAACTTCCCAAAAATTAGTCGATTACCTACTTGGGTACAAGACGGAGTCAAAAGTTATTATCTTAAGAATTCTACAATTATGGTTAAAGATATTTTGGTCCTTAAGTTTATTTCTGCCGGACCAGACTTTTACAAAGACGAACGATACCCTGCCTACCATTTTATGTAGATTAGTAAGGCCGATGATTTTAATATTATAAGAAACTTCCAAGAAAAGATGTTTCATAGATTCACATAAAAAGATATCAATTACAGACGAGCTATTGGATTGCGAATTGTTCTACAGAATATGGAGCATAGCTTCAAAAAAGAATTTAGAACTTATGGAGGAATTAAAATATATTCCTCTATCTTGATCGCACCAGCAAAGAACACTCCATCGGCAGCTAAACGGTATATTGAGACAAAGATAGATTTAATTAATAAAGGAATTATTAAATCCAACCCTCAAGCTCAACAAAGATTGTACGAAATGAGAAAGCACCAAAAAGGAACGTATGAGTTTTGCTCACCAAAAAAGGAGAAGATAGTAGAAGATGTCATTTCAACATCCTCCGAATAGAAAGACAACAGGTGGATGATAAGAAGAAGGTATCATAATGCTAAGAAGATAAGAAGAAAAACAGTTTGACAGAGACCTTTTTGTCCTTTTGTAATTATATAGAAACAAAGGGTCCCACTAGTTTTGTTTTCTTTTAATTATGTAATATAGGTCATCGTCAGGTCCTTTTCATTCTTTTTAAATGTATGTTTTAAATTTGCCTAATGTATGTTTGAAGTCCGTAACTTCCTACTATAAAAGAAAGTAGTTTGTAATCAGAAGGGCATCGAAACTTGGATCCATTCTTTTCTATCCTTGTAAAATATCAGTTATGAATAAAAACTAAGTTTGTAAGTATATTTCTTGAGCATTAATATTATTCCTTTATAATTTCTTTTCTTTTATAAAAGAAAAGAACTCACCTTCCATATTACCCTTATGCCTAGAAGTAGAGAACGAAGCTAGACTTTGTTGTGATATTCTGAAGGAATGCCAAGGGAAGTTACCTGGTGACAGGTTGGGACTGAAACATCCAGTAAAAGACTCGACGGATACCTGAAGTATTTGCGGTCAAAACGGGATAGGTATGGAAGCGTGCTGGACCCTTAACCTTTTATTTAAGTTATGAAACTATATTTTCATAATATTATGCTGCTCAGGAAATTTATTTTATTTCAATTATTATGCTTGATTTAGAAATAACATATTCCCCTTTAGGGGGATTAATTTTACTTTTTAAATAAGATGATTGTGTTCTTAGGTATGAAAATATACCCTCTCAAATTATTGATTTATCGAACCAGCGATTTTCTTGACCCTCTCTCCCAGTAATTTCTATATTTATTTTTGGTAATTTATCTTGAATATCTTTTTTGGATAGTAAAGGTATCATTATTTTATTAGAAGTAACAGAAACTTCTAAAGCTCTTTCTTGGATATTTAATTCATAAAATAAATGATGTTTTCTTTTTTTAATCCGAATCTTTCATGCGTATTTACTTTAAATCCTTTGTAATTAGTTAAAGAAAACATTTCATTTTATATTTATTTTAATTTCTTTTATCAATAAGTATATCTTGATGGATACATATAGGAGCAATCCAGATAATAATAAAATTCACATTCAGAGAAGGGTTAGATACCCCAATAGATTTAGCTATTATAGATAACAGGATAATAAATAGGGAAGAAGCCTGCTTAGAAATCTTACGAGGAAATCTACAATATGAAAAGATTAAGTTCAATATATATCCAAGAATCTCATACCATCTTTTGGATAAACACTTTGATAAAACTCTAAGCTTAATACAAGATTTTGAAAGAAAAGAATTCTTTCACAAAAATAATAGGTCATATTCGATAACTTATGTTATTTCATATGCAATTTCAAATAGTCATCATTCAGATTGCTTTGTTATAAAAGATACAATAGATTATCCCTATTTATTTGAAGAAGTCAGTCAAATGCAAATGTCTAGCATAGCAAAGATACAAGAAATAAAAGATACGTCATTAGACTTAGATTTACAATCTAAACCCTTGTATAATCAACAAGATTCAACGTCTCGGTTATCTTTTGATGAAACTCGAGTCATAAACCCTACTGCATTAATAAGAAAAATACAATTAGAAAGATTTATACGACCTATCCTAGAAGCAAAAAATGATGAAATAAAAAATTATAAGATAAAGGGAGAATATTTTAATGGTATAAAATTCATTCCCATCAACATCCTATTAGATACAGGTGTTAGTAGAAATTACATTAGCCTTAGGCTGTGTAACCATCTCTAACAATATAAATTAAAAGATTAACATCTTTATACTGATTTCAATGGAAAAAGACATGAAATAGCAAACATGATAGAAACTATTTTAAAATTCGAATATAACACCATACCTATAAGATTACTAGTTAAACTAGAAGGAAATAATGATACTTTAGAAATCCTATTAGGAACTACCTTCCTAGATAGTGTAAAGCCATATGATATACTTGATCAAGGTATCAAGATTACTTACGATGATAAGATAATATTCATATCAAAATGACGAGCCAATATAGTATATATATACCTATAGAAATAATGTATAAAGATTATAAAGCAGAATATTTTGTTGCCTATATAGACAACAGATCGAAAAAATGTTGCTGCAGACCAGAAACATTTCCCAAAGAATACCATCAAGATTCACTTATTACCAGAGGAAGAAATATATCAAATAATATTATAACAATGTCTAGAGGCATTGCTCAACCGATTATATTATTAGTATATTTTTTAATAAAATATCCCCCATTTTATTTTTATAATACTGGACAAGATGTACCGTTAGGAAATAACTTTTTAGAAATATTTCATAGTTTATTATATGAAAAAGTTCTATTTCAGATAAAATTTAAGACTCCTTGTCAACATACGATTGTTGTAAAATGTTTTAAAACTGCTTATTAAAAAAGATTACCTATTCAATTTCAATCCCGCACAGCCCAACGTGGTGATATAGGATACCAAAACAAACCTATTTTTCTAAAAAGCACTCCCTTGCTACAGTATGATACTGATTGTGACAACCCTCAGATAATAAATCAGCAATATCCCCTGCTAGAATATCAGATAACCTTTAATAAATTAGAAGAAAATATAGATATAATCAAACAAAAATTAGAAAAATGTTTTTCTGAAAATCCCTTAGAATTTTGGGATAAAAATAAGATAGAAGTCAAGCTAGAAATGAAAGATAAAGATAAAATTATTAGAGTGAAACCAATGAGATACATTCCTGAAGACCAAGAAGAATTTCAAAAATAGATTAAAGAATTATTAAGTCTTAGAATAATAAGACCTAGTAACTCTTCACATAGCTTTCCTGCTTTTATGGTAAGAAACCATGTAGAGATAGTACGAAATAAACCAAGAATTGTTATTAACTATAAGAAATTACATGATAATACCATATTTGATGAATATTTCTTACTCCATAAAGAAAGTCTAATCAATAGAACTACTAAGAAGAAGATATTTTTTAAATTTGATTGTAAAAGTGGATTTTGACAAATAAAAATGAATAAAGATAGTATTCAATATACTGCATTTTATACCCTTCAATGACAGTATGAATGGTTAGTCATGCCATTTGGATTAAAAAATGCACCAAAGATATTCCAAAAAAAATGAATAATATTTTTAAAGATTATGACTATATATTTATTTACGTTAATGATATTTTCATTTTTTCTGATAATCTCGAAGAACATCTGATACACCTAAATAAGTTTACAAACTTATGTTTAGAATATGGGTTAGCACTTTCTAAAAAGAAAGCAAGCCTATTAAAAAATGAGATAAAATTTTAGGAATGATAATTGACGGAAATGGTATAAAATTACAAATCCATGTCGTTGAAAAGATATCTATTTTCTCAGATAAGTTAGTCGATAAAAAGCAAGTACAAAGCTTTTTAGGAATCCATAATTATGTTTCAGATTATATTCAGAATTTGACTGAATTAAGAAAGCCATTTCAAGAATTATTAGAAAAAGATAAAAGTTTTGACTTTAATAAAGTTTTAACTAAAAAAGTAAAAGATATAAAATCTATTTGCAAAAATTTACCAAAATTACAGTTACCAAAAGATAGTAATGATTTAATCTTAAAAACAGATATTTCAGAATAATGTTGGAGCGGTGTCTTAAAAAAAGATAGATTATGATCTTAATAATAATAATAATAATAATAATAATAATAATAATTATTATTATTATTATTATTATTATTATTATTATTATGATAAGAATAATGATGATGACGACGATGACGATGATGATGACGATGACGACGATGATGATGATTATGACGATGATGATGATGATGATGACGACGATGATGATGATGATGACGATGATGATGATGATGATGACGATGATGATGATGATGATGATGATGATGGTGGTCATCATCATTATTATCCTTATTATTATTATTATTATTATTATTATTATTATTATTATAAGTTAAAATAATTTTATAGTAAACTAAGCTTAAACCATGGCGTTGGTAAGCCCTAAAAGGGGTGTTCCCGACATGGTTAGTGATGAATTAATTGGGTTAAAACCTTGTGATTCCGTTGGTAAGTCCTGTATGGCAGATGATATCGCCTAGGGATGTTCCCGGTTGGGTTTTAGACGATTAATTCGTGGTTTACATAAAATATATTTGACTTTGTAAAATTACCAGACTAAGTAAAATTTCCAATAACCCCTAAGGTCCTGCTCAACACTTGGTATCAGAGCCATGGAAATATTCTAATAATTTATTATTAAGTTATTATTTAACACTTTCTGTTTAAAACTGTGTTAATGGATTGGTTTAAAAAACCAAAAATTATTAAAAATATGTTAAAAGAACAGATAGATTTACCTATTAATCAAGATTTATTAAATACTTGGACTATTCCTAAAGTAGATGTGCAAACTATTTATAAATTAGGCACATTCGAAAGATTTGCTGGAAAGACAACTGTTAAAACTACCGAATTAAGTTTTACTATGGAAAAAGAGAGTGATATTTTCCATCTTTTTACTCAAGATAATATTGATTATTATAAACATAAAGATTTTAATTATTTGCATATTGGATTAGTACAAGTTGCTTTTAAGCCTTTAACTTTAAAAGGTTTGCCTGAATCTTTTATTGCTGCTTTAAGAGATGGTAGAAATTTAAATTGGAATAATTCTTTAATTGGTACAATCCAATCTAGTTTAGCTTATGGGGCTGTTTATTTTAATGCCTATCCAAATTTAAATGTTGCATTATCTGATGTGAATGTTTTACAGTCTTTGATTTTGAATGTAAAAATTAATGGTTATAATTATTTACCTGGTACTGAAGTAATTTGTATTTGTACTAGAATTGTGTATCGACCTTTGTATACTTTATCACCTAGATGTCGTATTGCTGACAACAATAATGAGACTGTATTATTTGAAAATAATTTTTCTAAATCTAAAATTATTACACGTAGATTAATTAAATGGGAAGAAATTAATTTCCCTGAAGAATGGATTATTGAGGAGGCTGCTGTCCCTCAAAATATTACTTGTGAAGATCTTGCTGAAATTTCCCAAACTTCAGATGGGACTGTTAGACTTCGTTTTAATAATGAAAATATTCCTAGAATTACTAATAATTCTTCTAGATTAACTAGGTCTATGTCTTCTTACATTTCTCCGGCTAATTACTTAGTAGACATACCATCTAGGGCATCTACTTCTCAGATTAGAGAAACTATTCCTCAAAGATTTGATCATATCATAATTGATAATAAAAATATTGCTAGAGGAGGAGATTTAAGCGAACCAACAGATTCTGAAATGAATTTTCCAAATGGTTTAGATGGATAGTACACCCATTGATTTTAGTCCGGGTTCACCGGCAAGAAAACAAATATCTACAGAATTTTTTTGTAAAAATTGGGAACCTTTTAGACAATGGTTTTTTCAATCATTTTCCCCAGAAGAGAAAAAATATTTTCAAGAAGATTTTTATACTGATTTAGCTAAAGAAAATATTGTATTATCATTTGTGCCTTGGTTCATGATTAAATATGTAGGACAATATTTATCTGTCATTGAACATGAATATAAATTATCTACTGGTGATATTGTTATCTCTTCTTTACCTCCTATGCAATCTTTTGAAATCTATAAAGAAGGAAAAACAATCAATTTTACTGCTTTTGCTAAATTATTTCAGGACAAAAATGCTTTAGTAAATTGTGAACATGTGAATCTTTTATTAAAACAACAAAATTATGCTAATTATTATTTAAATGTTTTAGGTGAACATGTTATGTCTTTACATAAGCATCTTGATAATTTTTTAAAACAACTAAAAATTTTGCAAGAAAAGATTGATTTTTTTACTAATAAGAAGGAAAAAGGGGAACAAAAGATTGTTAGAAATACTTTACAACCACCTCCTAAAGTTCCAGATTTTAAAACTGAATCTTCAGAAGATATTGAACAACTTTTAAGAGATAAATTAAAAAATATAGATTTGTCTTCTCATATCAAGAACTTGGATTTAAAACCACAACCTGTGCTAACTGCAAAAGAGAAGAGTTTTATTAATCAACGTGCCAAACATGATTTTTCTGTGAATAGAATTAATACTAAATGGGCTGATAAACCCATTCAACGCATGTATTATTATAATAGGCCTACTCATGTTTATGTTTTAAATGAAGAACGAGAACATGTTTTCAACAATAGTTATAATTATCGTGAAATTTATGAATGAAATATTGATGGTTTTAATGATAAGCAGATTTTTACTACTGTTCATAGAATGTTAATGTATAACACAATTTCCAAAGTTAATAAAAATTCTGATAAAGAAATTGCTTATATGATTGTTGCTGGATTTACTGGTCAGTTAAAAGGGTGGTGGGATAATTTTTTGAAAGAAGAACATCGTGTTAATATTATGAACACCACTACTGTTTCTAAGGTAGAAGGCCAATTAGCCTATCAGACTACTGATGTTTCTACCTCTGAAGGCCAAGAAGAAAGGGCCAATGCAGTTTATACTCTAGTCACTACCATGGTTGAACATTTTTGTGGTAGGTGGACTGATGAAGCAGAAACGATTAGGACTACTTTACAAAATTTACGATGTAGACAATTGTCTGATTTTAGATGGTATAAAGATGTTTTTCTTAGTAGAGTTATGGAATTGCATGATTGTAGCCACGAACATTGGAAGTCTAAATTTATTGATGGATTGCCTTCTATTTTTGCTGAACGTGTTAGAAAAACTCTTCGTGGTACTGAAACTAAGATTCCTTATGAAAAACTTACTTATGGTAAGATTATCAGTGTTTGTACTCAAGAAGGTTTGAATGTTTGTAATGATATTAAAATGAATTATCATATAAAGAAGAATAGATTAAATGAAAAACAACAATTGGGTGAATTTTGTGATCAATTTGCTTTTGATATGCCTACTATTGCTAGAAAGGGAAAAGACTACCCTTCTAAAGAAAAGTTTTACAAAAAATCTCGCAAAGTTAAGCGTCGTGATTTATCTAAAGCTGATTTAAAAGAGCTTCCTAAAAAATATAGGAAAATGTATAAGCGCAAAATGGGAAAGAAAGATTATAAGAAAAATGTTAAATGCCATAAGTGTGGTAGATATGGTCATTATGCTAATGAATGTAAGACTCAGGAAAAGATTAAAGCTTTAGATTTGGATGATAAATTAAAGGACTCTTTGTGCAAAATTCTTTTATATTCTGATAATGAAGGTTCTCCTTCTGGTATTAATAAAACTAGTTCAGATTCTTTTTCTTATTCTTATTCTTCTACTGAAGACCAAGTTAAAGTTTTACAAAATGAAGATTTATATTCAGATTCTGATAGATCCTTTTCTGAAAATGAATGTGAACCCTGTCAAAAGGGTATGCCTTGTGAAAAAGATGATAGTTTGTATAATTTGTTATCCAATTTTCAGGATTTTAATTTAACTGTTATAGATGATGATAAGATTTTTGATATTTTGAAAACTGTCAAAGATAAAGATTTAAGAAATAAGATTTTTGATACTATTTTTGATGAAGGTGCTAGTAGTAGCAAAATAGATGAAAAGCCTGTTGATATTATTAGACAACCTGCTTATTATTCTATGGCAGATATAAAACAGATTTTAAAACAAAGGGATTCCTTTTCAAAAGAAGTCACTACTTCTGATTTAAGACAAGAAATTAGTATTTTAAAAGAAGAAGTTATCCAGTTAAAAGCCCAAAACAAAATTATGGATAAAAGAATTTCAAGTCTTGAAGATTCTAGAACTTTTGACTTACTTTTACAGGCTAACAAATCTGATGAAGAGAATAAACAGATGATGCTAGAACCCAATTTACAAGATACTAATGAAGATTTTCTAAAAATTATCAAGTTTGATGCAAATAGTGAATTTTTACAAAAACTTAGTATTATTACTTCTCAAAAATTTTATATTAATATCACATTGCAAATAGATTATAATTTTAGAAAAGAATTTATTGCTTTATTTGATAGTGGTGCAGATGTTAATTGTGTACAAGAAGGGATTATTCCTTCTAGATATTTTCATAAAACTACTCATTATTTAAGATCTGCTAATGGTAGTAGAATGAAATTAAGTTATAAATTACCTGAAGTATTTTTGTGTAACGATGGTATTTGTTTACCTCAGAGTTTTATGATTGTTGAAGATATTTCTTGTCCTATAATTTTAGGAGTACCTTTTATGAATGCTATATTTCCATTAAAATATTGGGATAATAATAAATTAATTGGGACTTACAAAAATAAAGATTTTCAATTAAATTTTATTACTAAGCCGTTTACAAAGACTATTAACCAGATTATTGATAAATTAGTTTTAAAAAAATCAACAAATCGATTTTATTAAACAAGAAATTTTTCTATTAGAACTAGATGTTATTTTAAAAAATCCTAAATTACAGGAAAAAATATCCTTGTTAAAAACCCAATTTATTTCACAAATATGTGGTGAACATCCTAGTACTTTTTGGAATAGGAAAAAACATGTTGTTACTTTACCTTATGAAGATTCTTTTAATGAATTAAATATTCCGACAAAGGCTGGACCTTGTCAAATGAATTCTGATTATTTAGAACTTTGTAAGTCAGAAATTGATAATTTGTTAAAGAAGAAATTGATTAGACATTCTAGTTCTGCATGGTCATGTACTGCTTTTTATGTTAATAAGCATGCTGAACAAGAAAGAGGTGTTCCCAGATTAGTTATTAATTATAAACCTCTTAACAAAGTTTTAAAATGGATTAGATATCTCATTCCTAATAAAAAGGACTTATTAGACAGATTACATGATGCTATAATTTTTTCCAAATTTGATTTAAAATTAGGTTACTGGCAAATACAGATTTCTGAGTCTGACAAATATAAGACTGCTTTTAATGTTCCTATGGGTCAATTTGAATGGAATGTTATGCCTTTTGGATTAAAGAATGCTCCTTCGGAATTTCAAAAAATTATGAATAATATTTTTATTCCTTATATTAATTTTATTATTGTTTACATTGATGATATTCTAGTATTTTCTAAAAATATTGAATCACATTTGAAATTAAAGAATGCTCCATAATTTTGTTTTATCCATAATTTTGTTTTGGGCTTTTAACTGGATAACTTCTTCTTTTAAAATACTAATTTCTTGTCTTAAATCAGAAGTAGTGACTTCTTTTGAAAAGGAATCCCTTTGTTTTAAAATCTGTTTTATATCTGCCATAGAATAATAAGCAGGTTGTCTAATAATATCAACATGCTTTTCATCTATTTTTAATCAATGTAAACAATTAATTACATGTGATTCAATATTTTTAGAAAATACTAGAATATCATCAATGTAAACAATAATAAAATTAATATAAGGAATAAAAATATTATTCATAATTTTTTGAAATTCCGAAGGAGCATTCTTTAATCCAAAAGGCATAACATTCCATTCAAATTGACCCATAGGAACATTAAAAGCAGTCTTATATTTGTCAGACTCAGAAATCTGTATTTGCCAGTAACCTAATTTTAAATCAAATTTGGAAAAAATTATAGCATCATGTAATCTGTCTAATAAGTCCTTTTTATTAGGAATGAGATATCTAATCCATTTTAAAACTTTGTTAAGAGGTTTATAATTAATAACTAATCTGGGAACACCTCTTTCTTGTTCAGCATGCTTATTAACATAAAAAGCAGTACATGACCATGCAGAACTAGAATGTCTAATCAATTTCTTCTTTAACAAATTATCAATTTCTGACTTACAAAGTTCTAAATAATCAGAATTCATTTGACAAGGTCCAGCCTTTGTCGGAATATTTAATTCATTAAAAGAATCTTCATAAGGTAAAGTAACAACATGTTTTTTCCTATTCCAAAAAGTACTAGGATGTTCACCACATATTTGTGAAATAAATTGGGTTTTTAACAAGGATATTTTTTCCTGTAATTTAGGATTTTTTAAAATAACATCTAGTTCTAATAGAAAAATTTCTTGTTTAATAAAATCGATTTGTTGATTTTTTTAAAACTAATTTATCAATAATCTGGTTAATAGTCTTTGTAAACGGCTTAGTAATAAAATTTAATTGAAAATCTTTATTTTTGTAAGTCCCAATTAATTTATTATTATCCCAATATTTTAATGGAAATATAGCATTCATAAAAGGTACTCCTAAAATTATAGGACAAGAAATATCTTCAACAATCATAAAACTCTGAGGTAAACAAATACCATCGTTACACAAAAATACTTCAGGTAATTTATAACTTAATTTCATTCTACTACCATTAGCAGATCTTAAATAATGAGTAGTTTTATGAAAATATCTAGAAGGAATAATCCCTTCTTGTACACAATTAACATCTGCACCACTATCAAATAAAGCAATAAATTCTTTTCTAAAATTATAATCTATTTGCAATGTGATATTAATATAAAATTTTTGAGAAGTAATAATACTAAGTTTTTGTAAAAATTCACTATTTGCATCAAACTTGATAATTTTTAGAAAATCTTCATTAGTATCTTGTAAATTGGGTTCTAGCATCATCTGTTTATTCTCTTCATCAGATTTGTTAGCCTGTAAAAGTAAGTCAAAAATTCTAGAATCTTCAAGACTTGAAATTCTTTTATCCATAATTTTGTTTTGGCTTTTAACTGGATAACTTCTTCTTTTAAAATACTAATTTCTTGTCTTAAATCAGAAGTAGTGACTTCTTTTGAAAAGGAATCCCTTTGTTTTAAAATCTGTTTTATATCTGCCATAGAATAATAAGCAGGTTGTCTAATAATATCAACAGGCTTTTCATCTATTTTGCTACTACTAGCACCTTCATCAAAAATAGTATCAAAAATCTTATTTCTTAAATCTTTATCTTTGACAGTTTTCAAAATATCAAAAATCTTATCATCATCTATAACAGTTAAATTAAAATCCTGAAAATTGGATAACAAATTATACAAACTATCATCTTTTTCACAAGGCATACCCTTTTGACAGGGTTCACATTCATTTTCAGAAAAGGATCTATCAGAATCTGAATATAAATCTTCATTTTGTAAAACTTTAACTTGGTCTTCAGTAGAAGAATAAGAATAAGAAAAAGAATCTGAACTAGTTTTATTAATACCAGAAGGAGAACCTTCATTATCAGAATATAAAAGAATTTTGCACAAAGAGTCCTTTAATTTATCATCCAAATCTAAAGCTTTAATCTTTTCCTGAGTCTTACATTCATTAGCATAATGACCATATCTACCACACTTATGGCATTTAACATTTTTCTTATAATCTTTCTTTCCCATTTTGCGCTTATACATTTTCCTATATTTTTTAGGAAGCTCTTTTAAATCAGCTTTAGATAAATCACGACGCTTAACTTTGCGAGATTTTTTGTAAAACTTTTCTTTAGAAGGGTAGTCTTTTCCCTTTCTAGCAATAGTAGGCATATCAAAAGCAAATTGATCACAAAATTCACCCAATTGTTGTTTTTCATTTAATCTATTCTTCTTTATATGATAATTCATTTTAATATCATTACAAACATTCAAACCTTCTTGAGTACAAACACTGATAATCTTACCATAAGTAAGTTTTTCATAAGGAATCTTAGTTTCAGTACCACGAAGAGTTTTTCTAACACGTTCAGCAAAAATAGAAGGCAATCCATCAATAAATTTAGACTTCCAATGTTCGTGGCTACAATCATGCAATTCCATAACTCTACTAAGAAAAACATCTTTATACCATCTAAAATCAGACAATTGTCTACATCGTAAATTTTGTAAAGTAGTCCTAATCGTTTCTGCTTCATCAGTCCACCTACCACAAAAATGTTCAACCATGGTAGTGACTAGAGTATAAACTGCATTGGCCCTTTCTTCTTGGCCTTCAGAGGTAGAAACATCAGTAGTCTGATAGGCTAATTGGCCTTCTACCTTAGAAACAGTAGTGGTGTTCATAATATTAACACGATGTTCTTCTTTCAAAAAATTATCCCACCACCCTTTTAACTGACCAGTAAATCCAGCAACAATCATATAAGCAATTTCTTTATCAGAATTTTTATTAACTTTGGAAATTGTGTTATACATTAACATTCTATGAACAGTAGTAAAAATCTGCTTATCATTAAAACCATCAATATTTCATTCATAAATTTCACGATAATTATAACTATTGTTGAAAACATGTTCTCGTTCTTCATTTAAAACATAAACATGAGTAGGCCTATTATAATAATACATGCGTTGAATGGGTTTATCAGCCCATTTAGTATTAATTCTATTCACAGAAAAATCATGTTTGGCACGTTGATTAATAAAACTCTTCTCTTTTGCAGTTAGCACAGGTTGTGGTTTTAAATCCAAGTTCTTGATATGAGAAGACAAATCTATATTTTTTAATTTATCTCTTAAAAGTTGTTCAATATCTTTTGAAGATTCAGTTTTAAAATCTGGAACTTTAGGAGGTGGTTGTAAAGTATTTCTAACAATCTTTTGTTCCCCTTTTTCCTTCTTATTAGTAAAAAAATCAATCTTTTCTTGCAAAATTTTTAGTTGTTTTAAAAAATTATCAAGATGCTTATGTAAAGACATAACATGTTCACCTAAAACATTTAAATAATAATTAGCATAATTTTGTTGTTTTAATAAAAGATTCACATGTTCACAATTTACTAAAGCATTTTTGTCCTGAAATAATTTAGCAAAAGCAGTAAAATTGATTGTTTTTCCTTCTTTATAGATTTCAAAAGATTGCATAGGAGGTAAAGAAGAGATAACAATATCACCAGTAGATAATTTATATTCATGTTCAATGACAGATAAATATTGTCCTACATATTTAATCATGAACCAAGGCACAAATGATAATACAATATTTTCTTTAGCTAAATCAGTATAAAAATCTTCTTGAAAATATTTTTTCTCTTCTGGGGAAAATGATTGAAAAAACCATTGTCTAAAAGGTTCCCAATTTTTACAAAAAAATTCTGTAGATATTTGTTTTCTTGCCGGTGAACCCGGACTAAAATCAATGGGTGTACTATCCATCTAAACCATTTGGAAAATTCATTTCAGAATCTGTTGGTTCGCTTAAATCTCCTCCTCTAGCAATATTTTTATTATCAATTATGATATGATCAAATCTTTGAGGAATAGTTTCTCTAATCTGAGAAGTAGATGCCCTAGATGGTATGTCTACTAAGTAATTAGCCGGAGAAATGTAAGAAGACATAGACCTAGTTAATCTAGAAGAATTATTAGTAATTCTAGGAATATTTTCATTATTAAAACGAAGTCTAACAGTCCCATCTGAAGTTTGGGAAATTTCAGCAAGATCTTCACAAGTAATATTTTGAGGGACAGCAGCCTCCTCAATAATCCATTCTTCAGGGAAATTAATTTCTTCCCATTTAATTAATCTACGTGTAATAATTTTAGATTTAGAAAAATTATTTTCAAATAATACAGTCTCATTATTGTTGTCAGCAATACGACATCTAGGTGATAAAGTATACAAAGGTCGATACACAATTCTAGTACAAATACAAATTACTTCAGTACCAGGTAAATAATTATAACCATTAATTTTTACATTCAAAATCAAAGACTGTAAAACATTCACATCAGATAATGCAACATTTAAATTTGGATAGGCATTAAAATAAACAGCCCCATAAGCTAAACTAGATTGGATTGTACCAATTAAAGAATTATTCCAATTTAAATTTCTACCATCTCTTAAAGCAGCAATAAAAGATTCAGGCAAACCTTTTAAAGTTAAAGGCTTAAAAGCAACTTGTACTAATCCAATATGCAAATAATTAAAATCTTTATGTTTATAATAATCAATATTATCTTGAGTAAAAAGATGGAAAATATCACTCTCTTTTTCCATAGTAAAACTTAATTCGGTAGTTTTAACAGTTGTCTTTCCAGCAAATCTTTCGAATGTGCCTAATTTATAAATAGTTTGCACATCTACTTTAGGAATAGTCCAAGTATTTAATAAATCTTGATTAATAGGTAAATCTATCTGTTCTTTTAACATATTTTTAATAATTTTTGGTTTTTTAAACCAATCCATTAACACAGTTTTAAACAGAAAGTGTTAAATAATAACTTAATAATAAATTATTAGAATATTTCCATGGCTCTGATACCAAGTGTTGAGCAGGACCTTAGGGGTTATTGGAAATTTTACTTAGTCTGGTAATTTTACAAAGTCAAATATATTTTATGTAAATCACGAATTAATCGTCTAAAACCCAACCGGGAACATCCCTAGGCGATATCATCTGCCATACAGTATTATTATTATTATTATTATTATTATTAACATTGTTGTTGTTTTGGGTGCATCAGTTGGTTTTCATCCTAGAGTTGGATCTGTAGGTTTTTAGTAGGGTTCTTCATCGGTTTTCAAGTATGTGGTTGGGTTTCTTGAAAGGGCCGAGCAGACTCCCTCCTTGTTTTCTACCGAGCAAGAGTTTGTTCAGGGGTATATTAATGGATTGAGTTTGCCCCTCCATTTAGTATCGAAATACTTGATAATAGTTGGATCGACATTTTTGAAGGTGGTGAATTATGTAGGGGACATGGAGCAAACATGTGTTGAGACTTACAAAGGTAGTGGTAAGAGGCCCCACCCTTAGTATAGTGGTGAAGTATCTCCCCCCGAGGTAGGCATTATTTTAGTGAGGTTCAGCCTCATTCTATACCTACCGAACCCATGATGGGAGCACATCAGGTTGCAGGCAGTCCTATGACAGGTTATGGCACCCACCATGAACAGAGTTCACGACATACATCTCAAGATGTGTCTTTAGAGCATCCAAGTTCTGGGGTTCATTATATGTCAGCTAGGCCATCTCAGCAGGTTGAAGGTAGTAGGAGGTGTTATACATGCAATGAGTCAGGATATTTGGCAAGGGATTATCTTACAGTCAAACATCACAAGCGATAGGCTCGGCAGAATAGGGCTCATAGGGCCCAGGGATAGTCATTTAGAGGTGTTGCCCAGAGTGTTGCAGTTAGTGGTACATGTGTTCAGTTTAAGGCCAGGCGCATTCCACTTCATTCTTCTCTAGGTAAGACCGATGACTAGGCTCCGAATATCAATCAAATTTGTATAAATTTTGTTTCTAGGACCTTTCTTGCTTGTAGTGTATAATTGTTGGGGTCTTCGTTCCCATCATTGCTTACTTGACATATTGTATTGATCTTGTGAGTTTGATGACTTCTTTACTTTGATCATTGTAGGTGTGCTTACTTAGCTTGATTACATGACAATTGTTGCTATGACAGCTTTACTTGAATTTATATGTATGTTCTTATCTTCCGTAGGTGATTTCTTTCAGTAATAGATCATATTAGTTTTATTGTTATGTTGCAATAGTGGTAGAGTTATACCTTGTGGATTTTGAGGTTAGTTGATTGCTCTGGTCAATTTTTGTTCAGCTATTCTAGAGTTTTCTTGGATTAGTCCTCCCCCTTCCTAATTTTTCCCCCTAGTGTGCCTAGCTAGTATGAGGTTGTTGCCGAGAGAAGGGTGTGTCAGTAGTTGTGGGCTATTATGGTCTACTTTAGATCTCGTTCGTCGATTCTTTCTTTGTTCGATTTTCTATTCTTAGTTCCTAGGGTGGAGAAGTTAAGGTTTATTCCTTCTGTTTGGCTAGGTTGTCTCTTCATGGTAAGTTTGATTGTTAAATTATCATTTTGGCTAGGTGTGTGATGCGGTGCAAGATGGCTATGCTTGAGTTGGGAAGACTAGAATGAATTTTCTTTATTTATTCTTAGCATGGTGATGGTTTATCTTGAAGTGTCATGTAAAAAAGGTTCTATTGGGTTCATGGAAATGGTGGTTTTCTTATGCTTGTGACCGACCAACAATCAACGGGAAAAGGTGATTGTGGAGCAAGAACGTTCATATTGATGAGCCGTGGTTTATTAGAATTGCCTTGGTGTGCTCTTGTGACTTATGGACTTTTAGTTGGTTAGTCAATACATTTTAGAAATTTCATTCACCAGCTTGTTTTACCTTACAACCAAGACTACCTTCAATCTCATAGATTATGTGTTATGCCTTGGTTCTACCAATAAACAACAACGGTTGTGTTGATGGTTCAAAAAGGTCAGGATGTTGAGATGGGTCATGTATTGTGGTGTGCTTTCACTAATTTAGACTTTGGCTTCTTGATCGAATTGAATTTCTCTTAAAAGGCTCTGCCTCAGGATGGGGTCAAAGTAATTTATGGAATCATCTCCCGATTTCTTGTTCATGGTGCGAGGTTCGTGTGTGTCATTATGGTTAAATGGTAGTGTTCCTTGAGGTGGTTCAATTTTATTTGTGGTCACTTTTGAAAAAAAGGTTTATATGCTTGTTCGCTAGCTACCAACTCAGTTTTTGTTGGATTATGGTGGTTTACTCATATTTGTACTCATGGAGTGATACATGGACTCATGGCATTAGTTTCAATTGCCTTTTGGGTTAGACTCTCAAATTTGTTCAGTTTTCTAGAAGTCCCGTTGGCAGCAGAGTGACATTAGAGTTGGTCTCAATGTAGTTTTTTTCTTTCCACCTGTGGGTTTGGTTTTCCCTTGGAGTAGCCTTTTCAATTTTGAAAGATAGATTTCAAACTAAAGTTATGGGTTTTGGGATTCATTGGGTTAGAACTTTGGGCTTGTGCCCTGTTATATCCCGTATTTTATACGGTTGGATATTTTAAGGTAGCCATGGTAAAGTTAAGGGAATGATAATCTTCCAAAATTTATTTTAATATACAAGTTGGTTATGAATATTATTTATGAACATTAATAGTGTGGAAATTTGGGAAAGGCAAAGGGCAAAAAAGAAAATTCGCAAAGTGGCCTATGGTAATATTGTGGAAGGCTAGGGGTAAAACAAAAATTTCACAAAGTGTTCAAGAATGTTTTTGAAAGACCAAAGTGTTTAAGAAAATTCATGTAGGGTCCCACTCTTTTATGGCCATGTGATGAATATATATGAACTACATGGCAAGACAATTAAGTCATATTTATTTGTTAAAGAAAGTTCTAGAAAAATGGAGAAGAGGGTCATGTGTCTATATTCTTATTTGAGAGACTTAATTTTAAATATGGATAAGTGGTGGAAGATATATATATATATATATATATATATGTATATATAAATATATGAGAGGTCATCTTTTTAATTCAAGAAATTTGGATAAAGAAAGAAAACAAAGAAGAAGAGAGGAGAAGTTTAGAATAAGAGAAAAGAGAAACTTAAGCTAGAAAGAATAAAGAGCTATGGTTTTGTGAGGAGAAAAAAGTAAGTTCTCCGATTCCGTTTAGATAATTAATTATATGGGGTATACCAAAAGATATGAAGGTTTTAGTAATAAAAATTTATGATTTGGATCAGCCCAAAACGTTACCAAATAGCCATGAAGTTTCAGTCGCGCTAGAAGAGCTTCCGAGGCGCGTTTTGGACAAGGTATGGCTTTCCCTTTCAAATTTAAGTTTATTATGTTGTTATGGGGTATATTAAATGTATTAAATGATGTTGAAAGTGGAAAAACAAGCTAAACTAAAGTCGTAGTAGCTAAATCGAAGTCACGTAGTGTGTTATCGTTGTGGTGCTACGGGTGCAGCTGGTGGGGTTGCGTGTTGTAGTACTTTAAAGTGTTTTAAAAGGGGTGTGGGTGTTGCTGGTTGCAGACACACGACCCTCCATTTCGTATGGTAAAAGATTTTATAAAATAAAGATTAAAAACTCTATTTTCGTATCGTAGTTTGGGACTAGTTGTTTATAGTTTTTATTGTGTAAGGTTGAAGTGATTTACTTATAAATATGTGCTGCTGGTTGTTTATGTTGGTTGGTTGTTTATATTGTGGCCAAGTGAAATCTTGGGGATGGTGTATTTACAGAGGAAGTGCTGCCGAAATTTCGATAGACAAAATATTAGTTTAGGATGAGAATCTTGGATATCTATAGCTAATGTTTGCATTCGTTAACATTGTTATAGATTTTTTTTGGAAGGCCAAGAGTTAAGTGGGATTGAATAAGGAAGCGGACAAGGTATGTAAGGCTTACCCTTCCTTCTTTGGCATGATCTTTGTAAAACGAGCAAACGATGTATATATATATATATATATATATGATTTTAATGAAATTTCCTTTTCGTAGAACCACTAGGAGGACTAATATTCCCGACTTCCCTAAGTCGTTTCACATGGTCATGATGCTCTCCTATGATGACCAAAGTTTGTTGATATGTTTGATATGCGCGAATGGTTTCAAAAGCCCTATTTGATTTGATCTATAACATGTTTCGAAGGGTTCTTGAGATGATTATGGCTTGGGTTTTCCAAAAATAGCGTCTGGAACGGTTGTAGAACGTTTTGTACTTCCAACGCTCATAACTTTTTAATCCTAACTTAGAAGAACCCAAAACTTGATTCTGAGCCTTCATGTGTTGATCCATGTACGTAACCACCAATCTTAACAATTTGCTCCATGTGCATATGTAAGTGGTTTGGCGCCTTACGTGATCGTGACCTTATTCTACGTTCTCTTAATATTATCCCTATTGATAGTCTCATCTTATAATAATTGTTCCTTCAAGGTGAGACAAAGCGACCATGGTTAGTCCATAATATAATCGGAGGTTACTGACTTTCTGTCACTCCGATAGATACACGGCTTTCGTTGGGCTCTCATGCATGTTGTTTATATGACATATGTATATGTATATGGGGGATATGGGGAAGGGCCATATGTTGCACTATAAATGCATTGACACCTGGTTAGTTAGCGTAATTTTTATCTTGGACGCGGGATGCCCGAACGCTGGATATATGTGGGCGATATGACATGTTCTATTTTCTATGTATATAAAAAGAAATGTTTTAAAGGAAAAGACAAGCATGCATGTCATCCGGCCTAAAAGGCACTCATATGTATAGGTTACTCTCTTATCTCACTTTATGTTCTATGATTCTATGATATGGTTTTTCATACCTTATGTTCCTTATTATGCTGATTTTCATGCCTTACATACTCAGTACATTACTCGTACTGACCCTCTTTTCTCCATGGACTGTATTTCATGCTGCGCAGGTACACCCAGTCGAGTAGAAGCTATTATAGAAGATGTTCTAGTAGGGTTAGCAACTCCACTTGTTCTTGGAGTGCTGCTGAGTCAGAGTATATGCGCTATGGTGTTTCGTTCGAAGTTAGAGACTTTGCAGACAGAGTCGTGGGTATAGAGTGTCAGCTTTGTAAGCGGCGTCACCAGCCAATACGTTATTATATCGTATGTCACGAGTTTTATGGGATGATGAATTTTGGAAAGAAAGATTCACAAAGCTTAGCTATATTTTTCATTTGTTTTTGATGTACAAGTCTAAAGAGATTAAGTATATAATATGAGGCAGCGAGTTTGCTTGGCTTCGAGCATGGGGTCGAGTGCCCATCATACCCTATTAAGATCGGGGTGTGACATGCCTTAGGTTGAATTACTTATTTTGAGTTCTTGCCACTCTTCGTTGTTCAGGTGGTGCTTGTTGTCCTTCATGGTTATTTAGGAAATGTTCAAATGGTGCTAGAAGTTGTTACTGTGGTTTAGGATGGCTAGGATACCCATGATGACTAAAGAGTCTTGAGGTTGGAATATAAAGCAAAGAACTCTACTTGGGAGTTATTTAACATCTTCTCTTTTTAATAAGTCACCTAATTCTGAGGTATCTGTATGGTTTTGGTTTATCTCGAATTAGTCTATTGTGTTCAGTTGAGTTTGTTCTTGTTTAGTGGAAGTTAGTATCAAAAGTGAGAAATTGGAAGTTGGTTTGAGTTATGGAGAAGAGAACTAAGAGTTTTCCCTTTCGCTTGAGGTTTAGGTTGGCATTGCCCGATTCGGGAGGGTACCTATAGGTCTGGTGGAGCTAGCGGGCCTAGCTTTCTAATCTTTTCGTGCCCATGGGTTTATTTCTATCCTGTGACTTTTGAGGATGAAAGTTCTTTTAGTACTGGATGTTGTAATGATCCTCCAGGTCATTTTTGTCTTTTCAATATTTTCAGCATTCAGAGTTTCCTATAGCAACCCCAAGTAAATTATAACTTACTAGCACTCACGGTTTGGTCTCCAGGTCATTCATTTTGGTTTTATGTCTGTATCTCTATTTTGGAGCTCTTAGAGTTTGATTAGTGACTTCGGTCAAAGCTCTAGGAAGACGACCTCAAAATGGAATTTTGATGGGTACATCAGCTCTGGAATTGTCATTTTAGGCTAGTAGCATGCTCGGCTCAAGTCCCTAGCCTTTTGGTGCGAGTTTGAGCCATTAGGCATTTTAGCCTAAGGTTGACTTTGGTCAACCTTTGTGGTAAACTCACTTGGATTGAAATTTCATCAGTGCAGTTAGCTCTAAAATATTGATTTTAGTTAAGAACGATGTTTTGTACATGTCTTGAGGCTTTCGGTCTCATTCCGAGCCCTTTTATGCTTTAATTGGTGCTTGAGTGTAGGACCCACTTTTTGTTGAAACAAACTTAGATGGAATTTTTGACTGCATCATTGTGTCTAGAACGTTGAATTTGGTGGGGGTAGTATAGTTCATTTGCGCATGAGAGATTCCAAACGAATCCCGCCTGTCGGAGTATTTTCTAACTCCAAATTTAGTTGATGCAGCCCTTGCGGGAGAATCATAGATGGTTCTTCGCATTTGCGAACTTGGTTCTCGCAATCGCGAGGAATGGTCTAGCAGATCTTCACATTCGGGAACCTGCTTCTCACAATCACGAAGAATGGTGAGGTTGGCCTTTACTATCACTAACCTAGTTCTCGCGTTCGCGATATTCAGTTGACTGGTCCTTTTAATTAAGGATCATCCCCTTTTTAGCCCCGATACCCATTGTTTGTTTTTCGATTTTGGGAGCTAGGGAGCCTCATTTTTGGTAATTCCAAGTGCTTTGGGTTTGTGGGAGTCTTGGGTACATGTTGGTATGTTTGAGGAAGCGTGCAAGGCGATGGTTTGAAGTAATTTCTACCCAAAGGGGCTTCCTTATCTTATTTTCAAGCTTTAATGGTGATTTAATTTGTGAGTAAATAGCCAAATGACATCCCAATCTATTATCGGATTTCCAACTACACACTTATACTTTACGAGAGTCCTATTACCCCCTTAGACTATTTTAAAGCAAAATTATTTACTCCCTAAATGTTGAGGTGACAAAGAAGGTGTAGTTCACTCTCTTTGAGAGAGTGAGACGCAAGAAATAATTAAAATTTTAATTTTATATTTTTTATTTCATATTAAATTTTCTATATTCTTTATGATAAAAAATGTTTTCTTTTGTTCTTATTTAATTTCTTTTTACCTTCTTTCTCTTCTTTCTTTTTCTGTTCAACAGATGGAGTTTTTTTTCTTCAACAAACCAAGCACACTGGTGGCAGCCCACCTCCACCACCAGGTCTCCGCCCTCATCAGTTTTCCACCACTAAGTCAATTCTCATTTTCAAATCATACACTTTTCCCCAATTTGAAAATTTATCAATGGTTCAAAATCAAAATTGAAAGCAAGGAGATTCAAACTTTTATCAATAATGGAGAAGATTTTATTGGGTAACAAACCCAATTAATGGAGAAGAATTCATTAATGAAATCATTGTGTAACAAACCCATTAATGGAGAAGACCCATTTATTAAAATTATTGCAAGAATTAGTTGAATTTCTCATGTTAACATTGTTAAATCAAAATCAACACTAGTCTCTATGCTATCCCGATACCTTCATCCAGATAGGCCGATACCATTTACTAGCGATTCTCTGAAGAATAATATTATAGCAGCATAAGAGGAAGAAGAAGCAGTTCCGACGGCAAAGTTTTCCGTTTGCCTCTAGTTTCAATAGAAAATATTGAGGTTTCAATGGTGCTTGAAAATTCGATGAAGGTAGAAGATGATGTTATAGCCATGGATGGTATCCTCCTCTTCGATTTGCAAAAGTTTCATAAAAACAGTTAGAAAGAGGAAAAGAGGAATAGGAAAGGAAGGAGAACAAGAGAAAATGGAAATATAAAAGGAAAAGAATAAAGAAAATTAATTATTGTTTTATATAAAAATCGTATTATTGTGTGGCTAGCAGGGCGAGTGAAAATCACTGCCTACTATAAACTTGGGTGTGAGAGTGGAAGGGGGTATATATTTCACTTTTTAAAGATTTAGGGTGTGATAGGACACACGTGAAGTATAAGTGTGAAGCTGGAAATCAGGTAATAGATATGAGGGTTATTTGGTTGTTTTCTCTTTAATGTTTTCGACTAATTTCTCTTAGTTTGATCATCTAATTGTGTTCCATATTGAGGTACAATCTCAATAATGCGTTTAGTACCTTTTTTTACATAGTCGATTTCATGATTTTCATCGCAGGTCCCACAATCTCATTTTTTATCCAATTTTGGGTCTGTCTCTGGAAAATATGTTTTTGGTGTCAAAACATCTGTATTGATGAAGGGATCAATTTTTTGATAGTATGGGGGCAATTAGAGTTCATTTTGGAGACAAAGCTACCGAGAAATGGACTTGGAGTGCGCGTGTTCGGCCTCGAGGTACGCTATAGTCTTCATTCTTTTGATTGAGCTTCATGAAGTATTGTTTAGTATAGATTGCTTATAGTTTGGATTTTATGTGACAGGTTAGGCTCAATTCCTAGTTTCTTGCTTCCTTATCCGGTATGAGCCTTAGGCTTTGTTGTCTTTATGTAACCCTCCATGTTTTTTGTAGATTATTGATTTTACCATAGTTTGGCCATTATTAGCCTATTTTAGATGGCTTATTCGATATTTATGGTGGTTGGCAGAATTGTTCCTTACCGGAGTTTGGGTTGACCCTTAGTTGATGTAGCCATTGTTGGCAAGATTTTCTGAGACTTAGTGTCCTTCACTATTGTAGCACCTATTTTGGAGCCTTTGTGTAGTAGTTCGCACCCGATTAGGCTTGGGAATTACTTTGGACCCCATTTCTGGATTTAGAGTTAGAATCCTCTATGCTTTTTTTGCTGTTTAGCGGCGCTAATTATGTCTGTACTCTCAGGGTTGTACTTTAGTTGGATCTTGAGCTATTGATTGAATATCTGAACATTTGTTTCCTCATATCCTTTTCCTTGATACCCAGTTAGGGTTGATTTCCCTTTTGAGCCTTGTTGTTGCGTTATATGAGTAGATTTGAGCCCTAGGCTTTTGTTAGAGGTCGGTTGCATGTGTTAGTCCTATTTTTATGCTCTAGAGGGTAAGGTGTTTGTGGCACATTAGTGTATGTGATTGTGCGTGTTGTTTGGGTGCTGGTGATGGCATGCAGTGCATTGACCCTTGTTTTCTCATGGATATAGTCGACCCCGATGCATGCATTGGTTCTTGGCATTGATTTGAGAAAGCTAGGTTGTAACCCAAACTATTTTATACTTATTTTTTGGATGGGGTTCGTACTATCTTTATTACTACTATTTACAGTGGACTAGAGTCATCGAGGGTGCGCTCATTTTCTTGTATTGGTTTAGTCGGAGAGAGTTCCCGACCCTTTCTATACTGATTTGACTATTTATCTCTGGTCATCACGACGAGCATATTCTAGATGATCGAATATACAAATTGATACAGTTATATTGACATAATACCTGGATCGAGACCAGAAAGATATATAGGGGCGTTCCTAATCCCCCCATGGCGATCCTAGAGAGGGTGTGGGTCCTACTTTATGGCCGGGACTAGAAGTAGGTGTATATATCTTGATATGAGGCACTTGGCACTGATGGTACTACTATTTTTATTGCATAACTCTCATTCATATATGCATTTTCTATCACCAACATAGTTGTTTGTACCTATTGGTAATATGGGATACCTTGCGGGGTTACCTATTTGTGAGTGAACCTCCTAGGAACACAGGGGTTCGGGAGGTATTGTTTGACTATTTGCGAACTTGTGGCAGTATAGAGGTGGTCTCTTGTTTGAAGGTAGTTATTGCCCTTGTTCTTATTTATCCAACCTTTTTGCGCAGGAATTTAGTTGATATGGTCCTTTGGGCCTTTATGTAATATATGTGTTTACTTCTGTTAGTAGGTTGTCACTTAGTTGTCTTCCTTTATAGTGTGTTGTCATGTTTAGGTTCTGGGCTGGCACCACCAGGTACGTCCTTTGTTTTCTTGCTTGTTCCCTATCTTCTCCCTTCCTTGTATCAGATATTTCTTATTGCAGGCTTCCATATTATTCTTGTTAGTTACTTGTGATATATAATTCTTGCTTACATGTTCTCTATACTTGCTTTACCTTTGGAGCTCAGTCGGTCGATGCCTGTTGAGTGCCACTTGTTGGTACTCATACTACACTTCTGCGCCCCGCAGATCATAATACCAATTTTCTTTGCTGATTTGGATATCGTGCAGTGTAGCCTTTGGATTTTGGAGACTTGGGTGAGCCTCTAGTGTTTTCAATCACTTCTAGGAAGGGTATTGTAATAACCACTAGCTCTCGAGAAAAACAAACATCTAATTACATAAGTTTGAACATCAACCTTTGACATCTATGAGCTCTCTTTGTATTTTGTAAGATGTATACTCTCTCACGTATTTCCTTCTGTATTTGTGTACTCGCATATTCTGGCTGTACATTCTTGTGCTTAAAAATTCTGGAATTTCTTAACTTCTACGTGTAGTAGATCATTTCCCCCCATACTGATGCTACACTATCCTTTTGGAACTGCTTCCACCTTCTTTTCTTGATAGATAAGAATGTTATGGGCATATATATATATATATATATATATATGGACCAATAGTATAACTGAGGAATATGAAACCTTTCAATAATAGAGGGGTGAATATGCCCTTTTTCTCAATATTTTATGTCTTATGGGTAGTTTTAGTAATGAATTTGGTATATGGGCAAGAAAAAAATTATTAAATAGGCCTAGACGGATATTTTTAGTTTTTCCAAAAAATTACGCAGTACATATTTTCTTCAAAATCTATTTTATTGTGCAAGGGAAATTTATTGCTAAGTTTTTAATAAAATTAATTAAACATAAAGTTTTCATTCTAAGTTGCCCAAAAATCTTAATTCGAGCAACAGGCTTGTGCTGATCCACATGGGAACTTCACCTTACTGAATATTTTGAAGTTAGTCAAAGGACTCCATTTGAACAATTGACTTGATGATTGATGGTTGTTTGTCCATAAACTTGGAAAAGGGAAAAACATGTACAGTTCAACCCATAATTCTTTGACCTATTTGCATAGGTATAGTGGACTCTAGTAGAATGTAACTTTTACTATGGTCGCAGTAGTCTATATTGGTAATAATTTAATTCAAATCTGAAGACTTTTAAGAAGAAGCAAATATAATTAGAGAAGCAAAAGAATATGTACTTGCCCAAATTAGTAAAAGAGAAGTTGTAAGTGGGAAAGGAAGGAATTGAAGGCTTGCAAGATTAGAAGAACTTTCGGAAGGTCCACACCTCAACCAACCCTTTGTCAGGTGATTATCATTACTAACAAACAAAATAAGATAGTTGTTGGTGCTAAATATATATATTAAAGAAAACATAAAGCTGTCCAGAGAATAATCTCTCCCTAAAATGTATTGATAGAAAAGATCTCTTCCATATTTTTCTAATTTTTTTTAGTAGAAGTTTTGGACTTTTATAATTATAAGATTTTTTTTTATGCATAACATAATAGCAGAGTTTGGAGTCAAAAGGGTCATTTTTTTTTCCAAAATGCATAAAGGGTCACTCACTTTTTGATTTAACCAAAAGGGACATTTCGCTTGCGAGGAAGCAAGTATTCCTTTTGGTTAAATCAAAAATTGAGTGACCCTTTATGTATTTTGGAGGGAAAAAGTGACCCTTTTGGCTCCAAACTCTGCTATTGTGTTACGTATGGAAAAAAAAATTATAATTATAAAAGTCCAAAACTTCTCCTAAAAAAAGATTAGAAAAATATTGGAAGAGATCTTTTGTATCAAGAAATTTTAAGAAATGGAATTCTAATTAAGATAGAAAATCAGAGCAAAGTCTAACAACTTATAATCATTTTGATTGGATTAATTGTATGGAAACTTACGGAAACTTACTGAAATTTCTCTAGTTTAGGAGCTAATTACTTAAGTGCACTTTAGTTTGCATGATACTAAGAATCTTACTAGATTTTGGTGCGTTGGGATACATCCACATACGTCTAGATACATGTATCTTGGGACACATGAGTTCAAAATTAGGTGTAATTTATTCACTATATCCAAGTGAATTCATATTTATCTATGATACATAGACAAATCTCGTTCGCCACTCTCCCGTCGCGCTCATTACTCTTCTATGTATTTTATATTCCTGATACATGTGAATCACACTAGATACTATACAGATACATGTATCGTGTTGGACAGAGAATAGAGGAAGAACTAAAAAAAAAACAGAGAAACAAGGTAAGCTACAGACAGAGAAGAATAAAACGGTGAATTGCGTGATCTTTTCTTTTGTTTAAAACTTTTCTACTGCAATAACAAAACACAAGATGCCCAAATATATAGGCTAACAGAGAAAACAACTATCCCTAAAATATAGGTCCTATAACCCACTAAAACTCTATTTCAGTGACACTAATTAAACTTGAGTAAATATAAGAACCTATTTAACACAATCCAAAAGACTAGTTCTACCAAACTACCCATGTCCTAGTTACTTGTTCCCACTCTGTTTTGAATCATTATTCAACATTCCCTCTTGATTCAAAACTACATACACCAAAAAATCCTCTGAAATAACAGAATTTCTCCTTTGATAAAGCCTTCGTCAATACATCAGCCAACTGCTCTTTTGTCTTGCAATATTCCAACAATGTTTCCTCCTTTGCTACCAAATCACGGATAAAAAGATAACGAATATCAATATGCTTTGTCCTGCTATGGAATGTTAGGTTCTTTGTCATGGAGATAGTTGCTTTATTGTCACAAAATATCTTCGTTTCTCCCTTCTTCCCTTGTTGAAGATCTCCTAACACTCTTCTTAGCCAGACTGCTTGACAAGCTGCTGAAGTTGTTGCAATATACTCAGCTTCTGAGGTTGACAATGTTGTTGTAGCTTGCTTCTTTGAACTCCAAGTCATTGTGCCTAAGCCTAGAGTGAAAACATTTGCTGAAACACTTCGTCTGTCATCCAATGAACTTCCATAATCGCTATTTGTGTACCCGCACAATCTGAAATTATTGGTACTTGAGTCCTAAATACCAAAGTCCAAAGTTCCAGCAATGTACCGCAAGATTTTCTTCGCTGCTCCATAATATACCTTTGAAGGTTGCTACATAAACCTAGAAACAACACCAACAGAGAATGCTCTATCGGGCCTAGTGTGCGTCAAATATATTAGACCTCCAACTAAGCTTCTAAACCTCCTTGCATCTGTCAGCTCTTCTTCTTCATTCACCTGCTGCAACTTTTCATTTATATTGATTGGTGTATCCGCAGGCTTGCAATTAAGCATGCCAAATATATTGAGAATGTCTCTGCCATATTTTCTTTGTGAAAGATATATTCCATCATCGGTTTGGTGGACTTCAAGGCCAAGAAAATAATGTAATAACCCCATATCCGACATCTCAAACTCATTCATCATTTGAGACTTGAAATTATCCACAAGAAAATTAGAAGAGCTAGTGTAAATAATATCATCAACATAAACGCATAAAATGATGAAATTATTACCTTCCTTCTTCACATACAATGTGGGTTCGTTTTCACTTCTCATGTACCCATTTTTCTGGAAGTAACCATCGATCTTGCTATACCATGCTCGAGGGGCTTGCTTCAAGCCGTACAATGCCTTTTTCAGCTTGAACACCTTTGTTTCATTGCCTTCTTTTATGAAACCTTCAGGTTGAATTACATAAACTTCTTCTTGTAAGTCTCCATTAAGAAATGCGGACTTGACATCAAATTGGTAAACTGGCCATTGCAGCTGTGCAACCACTACCAAAACCATCCTTACCGTCTCAAATCGAGCTACTAGAGAAAATGTTTCTTCAAAATCAACACCATACTACTGTGCATAGCCTTTTGCCACAAGACGAGCTTTGTGCTTTTGTAGGCTACCATCTGCAGAAAATTTTGTCTTAAACACCCACTTCAAACCAATTGTATTTTCCCCTTTTGGTAACCCCATCGTTTCCCATGTTCTATTCTTTTCGATGGACTGCATAAAGGTTATTAGAATACTTGGGATTTGGCTTTTTCAGTCTTGTTGATTTTCTTAATGGAATAATCTCATCTAAAGACTCTTCATGAGTTGCTAAAATTGGTCAACTTGGTAACTCCATGGAAGAACCTGAAGGTGGCTTTGTAGGGGTTGACTATTTTCCTTCATCTTCAGTGATTCCAAGAGGCATAGGAATCTCTTGTCGGACCAATTTTTCACTCCAATCCCAACTTGCATTTTCATCAAATATTACATCCCTTCTGACTAAGATCTTGCCATTAAAAGGGTTATACAATCTTTATGCTTTAGATTGAGTACAATAGCCAACAAAAATGCATTTTTCAGATTTTTCATCAAGCTTTTGACGAGCTTGTGAGTTTACCAAAGCATAAGCAACACTCCCAAAAATCTGTAAATGACTTACATTTGGTCTCCTGTAATGCCAAGCTTCATAAGGGGTTTTATTCATAACAACTTTTGTTGGTGAAAGATTCAGTAAGTAAGCAATGCTGCCATAGCTTCTGCCCAGAACTGATTTGAGAGTTCCTTTGCTTGCAACATGCTTCTCGCCATCTCCACAGTGGTACGGTTCTTCCGTTCAGCGACACCATTCTTCTCCGGAGTATAAGGAGTTGTTAACTCCCTATAGATACCATGTTTTTCACAAAATGAGTTGAATTCGTTGGACACGAACTCTCCTTCTTTATCTGTGAGAAGAACTTTGATACTACAGCTTCTTTGGTTTTCCACCAAGGCTTTAAATTTCTGAAACTTTTCAAATGTTTCTGATTTGTTCTCTAGAAAGTACACCCAACTCATGTGACTATAATCGTCAGTAAACAACAAAAAATAATGACTCCCACCTAAGGACTTAGTCTGCATAGGACCACATACGTCAGTATGTATTAATTCTAAACAATTAGAAGCTCTCCATGCTTTTCCAACAGGAAAAGGTTTCCTGGTTTGTTTCCCATAAATGCACCTTTCACATAAATCAAGAGAACTAATTTTTGGTAGAACAAGAATCATACCTTTATCACCTAGCAATTTCAGGCCCTTTATATTGAGACGACCGTACCTTAAATGCCATAATTTCGAGTCATCCTTTGCACTTGCAGCAAGATCAAAATTTTCCATATTGGAAATATCCAGCAGAAACATATTATTTGGCATCATGGTAAAGCGAACCTTTTTGCCTGACTTCTTGTTTGTAATGACACACATCATCATCAAACCAAAGAGAATAACCATCAGTCATCAGTTGTCCAATACTTACCAAATTGTATCCTAGATCGGGTACAAACTGAACATTATCCAACACTTTTACTTTATCGTGGCTAGTGTCGACAATCACCTTGCTTTTTCCTTCAACCTACATCTCTTTTGTGTTGCCAAGTTGCACCTCCTTTCTTTGCTTCTCATTAAGCTCTCGGAACATAGATTTGGCGCCTATCATATGATTTGAACAACCACTATCTACAAACCATAAGTCACTTGACTTATGATCTGTATTACTGCAAACCATAAAAAGATAATTTTCTTCCGCATTTTCTTGTGCTGCAAAATTCATTTTATGGTCTTTATACCAACAATCAGCCTTTATATGCCCATACCGATGACAATGATGACATTGAATGCCATTTTTTGTGTTGCCTTGCTCATTGGACTGCTTTTGCCCATTATTTCTTCCTCTGCCTCTTCCATAACCACGACCTCGACCACCGTAGAATCCTCCTCTTCCTCGACCTCTACTTGCACGGCCATTATTATCTTCAGATTTAGTGGCTGCATTTTTTACTTGGAATGCTTTCTCTTCAAGCTTCTCTATAGATCGATTGATTCTCGTCTCATGAGCTTGAAGAGATCCCTATCAGTTCATCGAAGGAAAATACTGATAAATCTTTAGATTCCTCTATATCAGCAACTACGTGATCATAGACTGACTATTGTCATTGCTCTTGACAAAAATTCAGCAATGGATTCTCCACTTTTCATCATCAAGGTTTCAAAGTTACGCCAAAGTGATTGCAATCTCATCACAATGACTTTTGAATCACCTTAAAATTCTTTTTGTAGAGTGGACCATGCTTGTTTTGATGTGGTTGCTATTGCTATTCGTGAAAAGGCGCTGTCATAGACAGCCTGCTGGATAAACACCATTGCTTTAGCATCCTTTTTCTTATTGTCTCGCAGTCTATTTTCTTCATCTGGATCTGCATATCCAAGTTCTACAAAATCCCAAAGATCTTGAGATTTGAGTATAGTCTTCATACGTATACTCTAGAATTTGTAGCTTTCTCCCTTGAAGAAGGGAATGAGTGGTTATGCCACACTCAATGAACTACTGCTACTTGCCATTGCTCTAATACCAAAGATTGTTGGACAGAGAATAGAGGAAAAACTCAAAAAAAAAAAACAGAGAAACAAGGTAAGCTACAGACAGAGAAGAATAAAAGGGTGAATTGCGTGATCTTTTCTTTTGTTTAAAACTTTTCTACTGCAATAACAAAACACAAGATGCCCAAATATATAGGCTAACAGAGAAAACAACTATCCCTAAAATATAGATCCTATAACCCACTAAGACTCTATTTCAATGACACTAATTAACCTTGAGTAAATATATGAACCTACTCAACAGAATCCAAAAGACTAGTTCTACCAAACTACCCATGTCCTAGTTACTTTTTCCTACTATATTTTGAATCATTATTTAACATCTAGTGTGTATCTAGTGTGATTCACATATATTTGGAATACATGACTATCTCACTCGCCTCCCTCTCCATCTCACTCGCCTCTCTCGCTATTTTAGTGTATCTGATAGCAAAAATGCATGTATCAAGATATATCTTCCTCAATCTATAATAGAAAACTCTTAATTAGTGATAAGATGTGTAATTATTTGA
The DNA here is from genome assembly GCF_947179165.1 of Solanum dulcamara. Classification (NCBI taxonomy): domain Eukaryota; kingdom Viridiplantae; phylum Streptophyta; class Magnoliopsida; order Solanales; family Solanaceae; genus Solanum; species Solanum dulcamara. The sequence goes on along the minus strand of NC_077248.1, from coordinate 58,184,546 downwards.
AAGTATAAGTTGAACTAATATATATTGTATGGATGCATATCTAATAAGATAGTTCTTCCTATATCAGATAAACAATTGCTTTTTTTGCGGTAATCTTTTAAGGTTTTGTTGCTTTCTAGTGAAAGAAGAGGAGGAATGACGAATTTTAAGGGTATATACATGTGAACTTAATTCCTTGTGTTCACGATTGAAACAAGCATAAACAGTTTTGTAGGATAAAGCTATATCTAACGTGTAATGGAATAAGCAAGATTATACTATTAAGAGGTAGGTGTAGGGAAAGGGTTTACGTTTTCAATCTATATTTTGGTTACCTCATTATGTGAGGTTAATTCATCAACTATGAGCCCATTTGCATGGGCTTATAAGTTGGTTAAACCAACTTATAAATCCTTTTTAGTTTATTGTGATGTTTGCCTAATGCTAACTTTAAGCCATAAAGTTCTTAAAGTCAGCTATAAATGAAAAGTTAGGATTCCTAACCTTTTTTTCTAAGTACTTAAAACCATTTTCTTTGACCATGAAAATTACTTTTATATCTCTCATATTTTAACTAAATTTCCAAACTACCCTTTTTATTCTTTTAACCCTAAAATTCACATCATTTTCTCATTTCTTCCGCTAAAGTCCACCAAGAATAGAGACACCAATAGCTATGGCAATTCCGACAGCGGAGACGAGCTTGATGCTCCCACGAGCTTGATGCTCCCACAACTGCCATTGTTGAAGCTGCTGACATATTGTGATCTTATTTTGCTTTGGTTTCTAACAATTTTCTCTTTTGTCGATCTTGAGATTTCTTCAGTTTGGGTGAGAGAGAGAAGGGGATTGAAGAGAAGACAGAGACCAACGTCTGGAATTCTCCCACCAACAAGATCCCTCTGCTTCTTCCTCTATCACTCCACAATCTTTCTATTGTAGATCTCAGAAATTCCCTTTTGAGGTAAGTTAAATCTCTGCATATCTTCATATTTGAGCTTCTTGTTCTCCTTTTTTTTGTTGAATGGAATGAAAAGAATCAGTTTTAGACAATTTTGGTTAGAACCATAATTTTTCTTTAAAGGATTGTTCATTTGGTTGTTTAATTACTGCTTCTATTAGTGGTACTTCATAATTTCATATTTGAGCTTGTCGTTCCATTTGTTTTGGTTGAATGGTATGAAAAAATCAATTTTAGACATTTTTGGTTTCATTTGCTTGTTTAATTTCTGCTTCATGTGTTCGTTTTCTAATTCATGAGGTGAATTTTTTTTATCTCATCTTGTGTCTGGAGGAAATTTTGTTAAAGTTTCTCCAACGTTTTGGTAATGGTAGCAGGAGGTGCATCAAGTAGAGATGTAATATGTTTGGATTCTTGTGGCGTGATATTGACCTGTACATCCTTACCCCCTTTTTGGCAAATACCTCTTGTGGCATCCTGCTAATGTTTTTCTCAATCTTTTTTATTACTGAGTTCCATATTATGATGTTCTTAGCGGTTGCTTCTAATGTGATGCTCTTAGCAGTAAGTCCAGGTAGGTTAGTCATTTGATTGCTTATATGTTAGCTTTAGGATAAGTATGAGTGCATTCTTTTATATTGAGTATCTCAATTTATATTGAAATATATCTAGAAAATTAGCAATGACATTGGTTGTTTCATGCAAAGTTTAAGGTTGATTGAATCCTTTTTTCGGCAATAAAAGTGCGCTATAATTCTTGAAATATTGGGTCAATTGTTTGCTATTTATGACTACACGAGTTCCTTATTATGGATGTCAAGCTTCTCTAAATTTTCTTGCTTGCTATACACAATGCAATATGTATGCTATATATAACTTGAGTCTGTCTGCTGCTCCTGCTCCTGCTCCTGCTGCTGCGGCTGCTACTTTCACTTCTTCTTTTGATGTTGTAGAGTTCATGACCGTTTATTTCTCCTTTCTTCAGATTATTTACATTCAATTATACCGGAAATTAGTAAACCACGAAGTAATGCTAAGTGGATGATGATGCCAACATTAATTTATAGATTTGTGTAAAAATGAGACTAGACAAGGACATAGACCACACACTCATTTAAATAGAAATTGATGGAATAATGTTGTTGAACGATTCAATAGAGTCACGGGAAAAAACTATGATAAAAAATAAATGAAAAATCATTGGAATAACATGAAAAAAGATTGGATTCTTTTTAAGAAGTTGATGAGAGGGGACAAAGGTTTAGGATGGGATGCCACGAAAAATAAAATTATGGCAGATGATGATTGGTAGGAGCGAAAAATTAAGGTACATCTCTTACATTTTTCTATATGTCATTCTTTTTTCTTTCATTGTTAAATTGCTTTGTTAGTTTAAAGTAGTTTTTGATTTTTTTGTTATAGGAGGATGATTGATACAATAAGTTCAGAAAAATAAATCTTTCACTTATATGGTATTGCTATGATGCGTTATTTTCTGATATTGTTGCTACTACAGAAAGAGCACATGCAGCGAAACAAGAACAAATGTCTAGCATCGAAGTAGATCTTGATGAAGAAGGAATAAATAATATTAGTGGCTATGACAAAGAACATTGGTCAATCCTAGTGATGAAGGGAATGATGAAAGTGATGATATACAGAATGTGGATTCTATTATATTTCCTAAGCTGTCACTTAAAAGACGAGGTTCAATTGATGATACTGGCACTGGCAATCAAGTCAAAAGAATAAGGCAAAATCTGGTGCGGCATCATTCAGAGAGGATATACACTCTTTAGTAGAGTTTATATCTAGTAAAAGCATTGCTACATCCCCTTCGGTAGATGATCCCGTCATCGATAAGTATATGAATATGTTGGCAAATTTTTTTGATATTCCTCCTGGGAGTGTTAAGTACAACTATGTTTGCAACATGTTTCTTAAGAAGGATGTACGTCAACTGTTTCTTAAGATGGAAACTGATAAAACTCAAAAATCTTGGTTGAAGTATAACTATCATTTATACCTTGAGAAAATGGGATGATTGCATTGCTATGGTTAAATGTTTTTATTGTTTAATGTTCCAAAATTATAGTTGTGCGTGTAAACTTTATGTATTGTTAATGTTGTGTTGACGTTGTGGTTGTGCGTGTAAACTTTATGTATTGTTAATGTTATGTTGACGTTGTGGTTGTATCCTTAGACCTTATCGTTATTGTTGTTGTGTTGGATATAATGAATGTGGGAACTTTATGTATTGTTGTGATTGTTTTTCTTTGATGGAATAGTAATTTGAGATTTACAATGTGATTTTTCGAAGATAGAAATGAGTGCAGTAAAATGATGGAGTTTCTAAAAAATCTTGAAATTGGGTTGTTGGAAAAACTTTCATTTTTTACTAATTTGAGGCGTTTCCATTTTCAGTTTAACAGAGAATTGGGATATTAGCAATGTGGTATCTCCTCATTTAAGTGATTTGTTAGATGATGAAGATCAAGAACCAGAAGAGCTTCCGAGAGAGAAAAAGGAGTGGATGGCTTTATGTCATATAGCAGGTAAATACATTTTGATGTATTGTGAAAGATACCTATGTAAAGAACCTTGTCGTACATCAATGCGCTCTGGAAATGAGTTTATCCAAGAGATATTACGAGGAAATGAGACTCGTTGTTATGAAAATTTCTGACTGAAAAAGGCGGTGTTCATTGATCTATCCAATGACCTAATTGATGAATATGGGCTTAAACCCACCCATGGAATGTCTATACATGAAATGTTAGGCATATTCTTGATGACTTGTGCACATGGAGTTGGAAATCGAATGATAGAGGATATCTTTCAACATTCTGGAGAGACAATTCATAGACACTTTCATAGTGTTTTAAAGGTCGTTTGTAATTTTGCAAGAGATATCATTCAACCACATCCACATTATAATGATGGTTGCGATGCTCACAATTCATATAAACAAACATATCTCCCTTTCTTTAAAGTAAGTAACCCGTTTATGATAATTTGTTATTATGCATTGTAGCTAATTTTAATTTTTTTTTAATAGTGCATACCCCTACTCCCTGACCAAATCCCTCTCCTCAACCAACCTAACGTATGTGCACCCTTACTAGTATTGAATATATATATATATATATATATATAAATTCCACCGTCAAATTGTCAATATATAAAATTAAATTCATTTAACTAAGATGCTTTACTAGTTATAGCTACTGGCCAACTGTATTAAATTTTATTTAACTAAAAAGTTCATGATATACTAACTAATTAACACAAAACAAAATGCACCATGCCTTACTTAAATTAGTAGTTTAAATATTAAATATTAAATAAATCAATTTGTTGAAATGTTGTGTTCAATCTATCTCTTTTATAAACATCACAATTTTTCTTTGACTCAATCAATTCAATTAATATCCTTCTAAACCTTCTTAATATATTTGCATCAAGTTGACCAAAATATGGCATAATACTAAAAATCTCTCTTAATTTACATAAATATCTTGTAGGACTGTATTGGAGCAATTGATGTCACACATGTTAAAGCTAGATTACCGCAAGGTCAAGAGATACCATATATTGGATGTAAATGTTATCCGTCTCAGAATATTCTTGTCGTTGTTGATTTTAATATGTGTTTTGCATTTGCATGGGTTGGGTGGGAAGGAGCAGCTCACGATAGTCGTATATTTGTTGAGGCCCTTCGTAGAGAAGAGCTCAACTTTTCACATCCATGCGAAAACAAATATTATCTAGTTGATTCAGGATATTCACACATGAAAGGATACATGGCTCCATACAAAGGAAATAATGTAAGATATTACCTAACTGAATTTCGCCGCGGTGCAACTCGACAATTGCTAGAGCCAAGAGGATGCATTGAGAAATTTAAATTTACACTCTTCTTGTAGAAATGTAGTAGAGCGCACATTTGGCGTTTGGAAAGCAAGATGGTCTATTTTGAGAGACATGCCATACTATCACATTGACACACAAAGGGACATCGTACTTGCTACTATGGCCAATCACAATTATATTAGAAAGAAATGCAATGTGGATAATGCATTCCAAACAGCCGAGAATGAGAGCTATATTCCATCGGTTGATTCTAATGATATTGACACAACTTCGAGAGCTAACAACATAGATGTCGAAGATGTAGGAGAACAAAATAATGTCTATTGGATGGGGTTTCGTGATATGATTGCTAATGACATTTCTAATGCTTGATGCTTGTATTATATGAATATTTTTCACTTCTTGTATTTATAGTGGAGTGGTTTCGGTTGGAAATAAAAGATACTAAAGCAACCATATTACTCCAACAAACTTCATTAGAAAGCGTGAATGAGACATGTATTTATAAAAAAATATAGTGGAGTGGTTTCGGTTGGAAACAAAAGATACTAAAGCAACCACATTACTCCAGCAAACTTCATTAGAAAGCGTAAATGGGATATGTATTTATAAAAAAATTAACTTGAATAAACATTTTATAGTGGAAGTGATTTTACATTATAAATTACTTTTGATTAAAATCAACTTTAGAGTTTAAAAATCTTTTAAATCAATTTATTATGGTGTTAACAACTTTAAGGGTATTTCAGTCATTTTAACAGAAAATAAGTGCTTAACAACACTTATTTGCCAAACACATCAACAACTTATTTTTAGCATAAACACTTTTATCTAAACACTCAACTGATATTTATAAAAATAACTTTCAGCACATAAAAGTTGTAAAAGCACTTCATACATAAAAGTTACTTTTTTAAGCCCATCCAAACGGGCTCTATATCTATATGTACTCCTATAGACCAACGTTCTTGTATCCTGGCTTCGTTTTAATTAATTTGTTTTTTTTCACTTGACAAGAAATTTTATAAGATAAAGAAGACTTTTGAGTTTTGTAGTAATAAACTAAAAATATGTAAAATGTACCAAAATGTTCGATCATCTCTTATATTTTTTTTAATTAAAAAATAAAAAATAAAGCTCTTAATTAATCCATGACAACATCAATATGCGTATCTTTGGATTGTTAACTTTTAGTTATTGAATTAGCCGCAAACAATAGATCATACTACATAGTCATAATAGAAAAAAAATAATCAAAATTTTCAAGATCGTATGTTGCTAAACAAGTAGTATCACTTCTAGTTTATGGATACTAACTTCTACTAGTTTCAATAAAGCATCGTATATTTGTGGTACTCGAAATCTTAATGCATTAATATTTTCAAGTTCAATGCAACTTTTCCAACACGTTTGTGACAATTATCTAAGAATTAGGTCGGGTACAAAATCTTTTACTTCCTTTTAAGTCCTATTTTATATGGCACTCTTTTCTTTCTAATTTGTTTAAAAAAATGTCAGTTTACGATAATTAAAAATAACTTAGCTTTAATTTTTTCCTTCTACGCTTAACGAAATGATTTACAACCACACAAATATCTTAGGATTGTTTGGCGGAATGACCTGGGAGACCCTTATACTTGGCTCTGTTTGTAAGTTGGACCATTATACTTACAAATTTGCCAACTGAACCCGTAAACTCACTAAAACACAATATTTTAAATCCTTTTGGACAGCTCAGTGGTGCGTGAGTTACAACCGATTACACATCAATTTCCACATCATTTAAAACTCCCACTTGAAAAAAATACATGTTATAAGTCTAAAACCTCATATTTCATTTTTTCTTTGTTCAAATAGATCCACATAATTTTCTCACCCTATTTTTTGTCCTTTTTCTCCCATGATATTGTCGATTGTTGATGGTATTTGAGTGTGATTTTTAGTCTCTCTTTGTATGTTTATTAACCTCGTCTTAATCTAGGATAATATCTGTTTTGGTCATTTTTTTTTGGTCTTTGATTTTTGTGCATGTAGAATTTTAGTCTTTAGGGATTTTATAAAAAATATCGTGGGATTTTTTGAAAATGTTCTTCTCTATTTTGGGTGTTTGATGAAATCGGAAAAAGCTATTTTTTTGTGTGTGATAAAATTGAAGAAAGTAGAAATATATTTTCTTGATATTTGATGAAAATGGAGTAAGATGGAAGATTAGTTTTTTTTCTTTTTGTTGGGTGTTTGATGAAAATAAAAAAACTTTTTTTTCTTATGTGTGTTTGATGAAATTGTATAAAGAGAAAATTTTCTTTTCTTGGTGTTTGGTGAAATTGGACAAAATTGTTATATTAAAGATGTTGAAATTTGTGGATCAAAAGATTAAGGTGGAGGAGACCGTTTTGTGAAGATGATTATTGAAGAGATATTTATTTAGGTGGTGGGATAGATAAAATAAAGTTAAACAGATGAACAAGCATCAAAGAAAAATCAAAAAATTGAAGAAGAAAATTGACTGATAATGAAAGATCTACACAAGTAAACAGACCTGAAAAAAAGAATAATAGTAGAAAAAAATAATTAATGAAGAAGAAATTTGGAAAGAAAAATTGAAGAAAATGCCAAATTAAGCTCAAACTTTATTCAATAATGGTGTTGGACTAATTGGAGAAGAAGATGCATGTTATAAAGGTCAAAAGTGACCAAAATTGACTTTTCAGGATATCTCACGCGTATAAAATATGTGCATCACACGCACATAAGACAAAAAATGCCACATAGGATGGCATATCATCAAAAGGGTTTAAAATATTGTGTTTCGGTGAGTTTAAGAGTTCAGTTGACAAAGCCGCAAGTATAAGAGTCCAACTTACAAACGGAGCTAAGTACAAGAATCTCTCGGGTCATTCCGCCAGATTGTTTTACACAATAAGTTTCAAAACTCTTCCTTTTTTTCTTAAATATTGTGTCAAGTCAAATAATGCCATATAAAATGGGACGGAAAGAATAATACTTTTCATCGCTTAGTAGAAGAAGCAAATAGTGTATATATATGTTGTATCACTCCAAAGAATGATATACCTTCCGCACAAGAATTAGACATGTAACGAAGTACCAAATGTAAATTTACACCAAGAAGCCTTTTTGTAATCTTTGATTTTTTCCCATCTGGATTCGGTATCATATTTGGTCCTTTTAAATTATCAAATATCAAATTCAATATTATTTTTTCTTATCTATAATAACTTCAAGAGGATACGTTCCACTTTTAAAAATTTCTAAAAATTAAACATTAATTCTAATTGAGTATTTGAAATAATCACATGCCGCAATATGAAATACATTTGTTATTGATGACTTTCATCTGTAGAGCAATCAAGTATGATTGAGAAGTACTTTGTTACTTAAATTATTTTTTGAATAATTTTATTCTTGATTTAACTTGCCAACAGGTTTATCAAATCATTTTGTATTATTATGTCTATGTAATGATTGTGAATTTATCATCCGAAAATTAGCAGTATATTTTTCTCTGTATTCTTATAAATAAATTATATTTTTAGTCGTTATACTTTTTCAATATATTTTTCCTTGTCATCCAACTTTATGATCATATTGCCTTTGTACTCTAAAAATAACTACTTTCACCCTTACTATATTAAATCTCCATGTCCCAGCTTAATATTTTTATGTGGAACCAATGTGACACATTTCTTTCCAATTAAATAAATCAACTCTGTCACAAGGTCCCAAACAACTCAAGGAACTTGTGCCGAAAACATGGATACATTCCGAGCATCGGAAGAGCTCAAAAAACCCGATCAAATTCAATCTCTAAAATTGTTAAAAAAAAACAAGAAACAACGAAATTTATGCGAAACTTACAAATTTTTAGGGCGGGAAAGGTCTTGGAATATCCCTGCAAGAATTCCCAACACACCGAAGCAAGAATGATCAAAAATGGCCAAGAGGAGCTCTCAAAATCCCAAAATTACTAAGTCTTAAAATGAGACTTAGCTGTTGGAAACGAGTCTTTTAATTGACTGAAATTAGTGAACTTACTCATTGCGATCGCGAGCTAGGTCTCGTGATCGCGAGGTCTGCTCTAGCTAACCCATCGCGATCATGATGGTTAGCTACGCGATCGCGATACCCAGGGTCTTAGACCTTTGCGATCACAGACCCTGGGATGCGAACGTGAAGAGCAAAAGCTCTTGCACCAGCAGTTCAGCTGGTGCTGAACTTTGGAGAATGGAGTTTTTCTCCGATGGGGGTCCGAAATTCATTCGGAACCCCACGAATGCAATGGACTATGCTACTCAACTGGAGAGGGCATTCCGAAATCGATGAATTTTCCAACGGAGGTCATTTCATTCAAATGTTGACCAAAATCCACACTTTCCAAAGAAAGCAATCAAAACGTACAAACGACCTAAAATTTATTCCAAGCACCTCGGAAACCGAACCAAAGGTCGTTCTAGACCAAACTCGTTATTTCGGAGCTAACTACACAAACATAATTTTCATCCAAGCGTATTTACTCAAAATGTTGAACAAAGTCAAATTTGGCCAAAACTTTAATGTTAAAATGACAAATCATACAAACTCAAAATGAAGACTCCAAAACCCAAACCAACCTTTCTCCTAAATCAAAATAGACCTTTCGGAGCTGATGGAACCTTCATTATTCTCATACGATGCCCAAATCTCCGGATATTGACTAAAGACAACTCTTTCAAACCTTAAGCACCTTGGGGAACGTGCCACCAAAAGCACAAAAATAACCTTGGAGGTCATTACAATTGGAGTAAGATCCCAACCAGTATAAAAACATTTTATGTCAACTTTTATTTTCTTTACTTTCATTATCGCCTTCTTAAAATTTTCAACTACAGTCGACTACTAAGATTTACTAGTTGACTACTACTGAGAAAAACAAAAAAGAGCAATTCACCCCCTCTTGCACTTTCAATTGGTATAAGAGAAAAGTATCATAAACAACTGTTTAACAACAAGTGAGGAAAAAATCATGGATTAACAAATTATGGGTGCACTATTTCAAAAAGGAACTTCTCAAACTAGACCACCATACTTTAATGGCAAACATTTTTCTCAATGGAAGATAAGAATGGAAAGCTTCATCAAGTCATACAATGTGAAGTTCTGGAGAGTCATTAAGCTCAGGGATACTCCTATTCCTATTTCAAAGAAATTAGAAGACAATCAATCTTCCACAATTCCAAGTCTGGAGAACTATACATATGAACAAATGGAGAAAATCAAAATAAACTCCAAAGCAAAGAATGTTCTCTATAATGCTATCAGTGGTGAGAAATATGAAAAGATAGCATGCTATGAAACTGCCAAGGAAATGTGGGACAAACTGGAAGTCACATATGAAGGAATTGATAAAGTAAAGGAATCTATTATCAGTTTACTAGTATATGAATATGAACTATTTCAAATGAAGGAAGAAGAATCCGTTGAAAGCATTTTTGCATGTCTAAGAAAAATTATTGGAGTACTAAAAGCTTCTGGAAAAATCTACCCTCAGATTGAGCACATAAGAAGAGTCCTTACAAGCTTACCTCATCATTGGCATGCTAAGGTTGTGGCTCTTGAAAGCATGAACTTAAACACTATGACCTATGATGATGTAAGAGAAGATCTTATATCTTCCGAGAAAACCCATTTAAACAAATGAGGTCAAGAGGAAAACAAGAAGAAACTTGTAGCTTTCAAATCTATTGAAAAAGCAAAAGAAGAAGAGGAAATTGGAGAAGACGAAGTTGCTCTTATCACTAGATTGGTCATGGAGTCCGTCAGGAGATCAAGAAATAGTAGAATAGGGAGAGGTTCCTCAAAAGGTAAGTATATAACTGATCAAAATAGAAATGATGGAGAATGCTATGGATGTGGAAAATATAGACACGTAGCTAGTAAATGTCCAGAAGCAAAGAAAAATTACTCCATAGGAGTTCAGAAAAATAGAGTTCTGAGCAGTTGGAGTAATGAAGACAATTCAAAAAATGAAAATGAAGAAATTAGAAACACGTGTTCCATGGAAATCGAAGATTCAAATACCTAGGTATGTTTTAACTGCAATGAATTAAAAAAAATATTGAATCGTGCTATTTCAGACCTAAATCATATGCTCACTGATTTTAGAAATATTCAATCTGAAAAGAAAAAATTGGAAATTAAATGGAAAGTTTGTGAAGTCGAGAAAGATCTACTTTATGAAGAAATGCATGAGTTAAAATCTATGCTGAACAATTTTCAAAACAAACCTGGTTCTTCAAAATCAAATCATTCTCAATTCTCTGGAAAATTTCATGAAAATTCTAGTTCTAGTTCAAATGGTAAGTATATTTGTTATAATCAGTCCACTTTGTCATATAAGTCAACTGATTCCAAATCAAACAGTTATAAATCCATTCTAGATGAAATCATTTCTAAAAGTTGCTATTATTGTAGTAAATTAGGTCACATATCATACAATTGCAATTTTAAAAACATGAAACCTCAAAATGGATTTGGAGACCTAAAATTATGTTAACTCTAATCCCAAAGGACCCAAGAAAGATTGGGTACCTAAAAGAAAGTAATTACCTGTTTGTCTAGGAACACCACAAAAAATCAAAGGGAGAATAGTACTTGTATAGTACGTGTTCAAATCATATGACAAGAGACAAAACTATATTCAAATATGTCGCAGAGTATAAAGGTGGAAGCATTCACTTTGGTGATAATTCAAAAGGAACTGTTATTGGCATCGTCACTATATCCTTTAATGATTCATGTGACATTACAAATGTCTATCTTGTAAAAGGGACAAAGTATAATTTCCTAAGTATCAGTCAATTGTGCGACTCATATTTGGAGATAAAGTTTAGAAAGACTGGATGCTTGATAGAAAACTCTATTGGCAAAATCTTCTACAAGGAAGCAGGGAGAAAAATATCTATATTCTAGATTCCGTTAAGAATTCAGGAGAACATCTATGTCTTGACTCAATATATGAAGATCTATGTATATGGAACAAGAAATTGGGACATGCGAAATGAGATTAATTGAGAAACTAGCAAAGAAGGAATTGGTCATTAGTTTACCCAAGCTAGATTATACCAAAGATCATATTTACGATGCGTATCAAATGGATAAACAAACTAGAAGTTCTTTGCCTGCAAAATATATTATAACTACTAGTGAACCACTACAACTTCTACACATGGATCTATTTGGTCCTACAAGAACTGCTAGCATTGGAGGAAAAATGTGCGAGTCCCAATGTTGAATTTTGACCCATCTTTAGTTCCGTGTTTAATAATAGAAATATGGGTATCATTAGCCTTGTTTTAATGTTTTCTTCAATAATTTGATAGTGGCATCATTTGGAGGTGGCCCGGAAAGGAAAGACCAAAGTTTAGCCGTTCGGGTGTGGTTCCGGCTTCGAGGTAGGCTATGGATTACTCTTGTTAAATTTGGCTTGGTTAGAATTGATATATTTTGAGTAGTAGTACATGATTAGGGAGGTGATTTATGTTTGATATCCTATTGAGAAATTTGGAGTCGATGATTATCGTTAGGACTAGTTTGGGTTTTTTCCTTGGAACTTAGTCAAGGTGATGTTGTGGCATGCTTACATCTCTTAGAATCCTTAGAACTCTCTCAGGTGACATGGACTTAGGAGGCCTGACTTGTTTGGTTTCGTTTGCCACTTGTTGTGAATTTTGGCTTATGCTTGTATTTAGATTGCCTTTGATGTTGAAATATTGGGCCCGAGGCAGTGCTCTTGGTACACTGGAGTCTTAGGTTAGTGATTTGGTGTCCTTGGAGGGATTTTTATTTGGTTTGAGGGATATATGAGTTTTACATATTACTTGCATTGATTTTCCTCGCCGGTGTTAAAAATGCTTTTTAAAGAAAGACAAAATGATGAGATTTAGACTTTGGTTGATAAATAAGAGTAAGGATTTTATTAAGAAAATACCGGTGATATTTTATTATGGCATTTCTTATTGAGAAGCTTGAGGTGTGAATTTTGGGTGGCCCATTGATACATATTCGGGTTATATTATTATTATTATTATTATTATTGAGAAGCTCGAGGTGTGAATTTTGGGCGCCCCGTGATACTTTTGAGGGAGTATTGACCTATGACTACTTAAATATATTGATGCATTTCTCTGGTATTTTGTGGGTTGAAATTATTAATATAACCACTTGTTTGGTTGGAATTTACTTATTTACAGTATGATTTTACTTGTACCCCTTTTTCCAGTAACTGTAGTTTTATGGTTCTCTCTTAATATTAGTGGTATCATCGTGGTTCTTAATATTTATTTATTCTTTCTAAGCTCGGTCGGCTTATGATGCCTATGGAGTACCCTGTGTTTTGGTACACATACTATACTTTTCATCTTTTTGATGTAGTTTCCAGTTCGAGTCACCCCCAGCGCACGCCTGATCATCCTTAGTGATGCCAGTTTTAGATTGTGGTGAGCTCCCGGCGTTAAGAGACTTGCTACTTTCCCTCTTTTGTACTGACTTACACTTGTACTTTTCAATAGTCAAATCTATATTTTTACATTATCAGCTTTTGTATTTAATAGCTCTTGTATATGTGATACCGGGTCTGGGGTTTGGTCTAGTGTCAGTTCGTCATTTATTTTGGTCACTATCGAGCCTTTAGTATATTTTGTATCGTATTTACATATCTATACCTTGGACTGACTTTTCTTTGTTTATATTCTTTTTGCTTCTGCTTCCTTATGTTATTAATTATTTAATTAGATTGAGATTCTATTTTTATTTGACTTGGGTTTGTCTTGCCTACTTGGAGGGTTATAGTAAGTGCCATCATGAGCCAAAATTGGGTCGTGACTGAGTGGAATCAGATCTTAGGTTCACCGATAGCACTATTACATGAGTAATTCCCTAGTAGTCCCGTGAATCAATATAATGATATTCGTATCCAATCTTCGGGAGGCTATAGGATATTGTTAGGAATTAATTCACTATTCTTGTTTCTGATCATGCGCTAATGATTATGAACACCTATAAATTCTAATTGTTTCACTCTTTCTCAGATGGTGAGGAAGATATCTGCTTGGGGTGGGCGATGACCCCTTGAGCCTACAGATAGAGCCCCAGCTTGGGGTAGGAATCGAGGTCGATGCAAAGGCCAGTGCAGAGCTCAGCCACAACACCAGTGCTAGAGTCGAATATAAAGGTTGAGCAGTTCGAGTCTCAGCCAATGGAAGAGCATCCAGCACAACCTCCACCCGGATTCATGGCCACACTAATGTTACAAGATACATTGGCCTGGATCCTCAACTTTATGGAGGGGATGTCTCGAGCAGGGACCTTATCTAACATATAATCTAGAACTTATGTTTGAGAGGAGGCACAAACTTTAGGGCAGGCCGAGACACAATATGATCATACCCTAGTTCTACTGCCTAATACTACAGCTCATCCAGTTATACATCCTATTCCTACAGTTGTTCAGCACATGGTAGCTAGGCCGGTTATGACCACAAATTAGTAGAAAATGTTATGGAGGTTTATTATATTGGCCCCTCCCAGGTTCTCAAGTGTCACAGGCAAGGATGCCTATGAGTTTTTATTAAGTTGCCAAGAGAGGTTGTATAACTTCGGATTGGTGGAGTCTCACGGGGTCGATTATGCTTTATAACTGGATGGACTAGATAAGAAGTGGTGGAGATCTTATCTTAGCCACAAACGTGCAAGATCGCCGCCCATGTCATAGATTCAGTTCTCTGAGGCTTTCATGGAGAAGTATTTACCCCGAAGCTTGAGGGAGAGATCGAGAGATGATTTCATAGCATTGGTATATGGATCAATGAAAGTCACATAGTATGAGTCTCGGTTCTATGAGATCTCCAGGCACGCTACCATGATTATGTCGATAGAAGATGAATGGGTTCGCTGATTTATTAGAGGGTTGTTTGTTCCCTTAAGGTTGGCTACAAATCAGATAGTTACATCGGGCTATTATGGCTATACGTCATGAGGCCTATAGCGGCAGCGATAAAAGGACTCCATCAGGGAAGTTTTAATGGACTCTAGTCGCATAGTAGTGGTTCTTTTGTAGAGGAACATCCACAACAGTATCCACTTAGTGGACCGATTTAGGAAGCTTTACAACTTACCGATGGTGGATTAGCAGGTACTAGCAGTTAAATCATCCAGACTTTGGGTCAGTCTTCTTGAGATTAGACTTCTGGGTATTCAGGCTGTGGTAGCCGGCCATTTAGTTTTAGCTAGGATATATTGAGGAGGTTCATTCAAAAGTTTATGCTATGAGTGTGGTGTGATAGTCTACTTTACTAGGGAGTGTCCTACTATCAGCTATTGCAGATGCTAGAATCAGCAGGCTCCAATTCAACCACCAAGAGATAGTGTATAGGGTGGTAGATGTGAGTAGCAGGGTACTAGAGATAGTCCCTAGGCAAGCCAGATAGGCGGTAGAGGTGGACACAGTCATATGTATGCCTTTCCAGGTAAGCTAGAGGCAAAGACATTAGATGTTATCATCACAGGTACGATCTCCGTCTCTCATTAGCCTACGTATGGTTTGTTTGATTTGGAGTCCACTTACTCATATGTATATGGTTGTTATTCTACTTGATGGGATATTGTATGTAAGCCATTGCATGTGCCTATATATGTAGCTACCCTTGTAGCTAATTTTTTAGTAGTAGATAGGGTGTATCAATCTTGTGTGGTGAATATCATGGGGTATGATACACTAGATATGATAGACTTTGACTTTATTCTAGGCATGGATTGGTTGTCTACTCATCATGCAGTTTTAGATTGCTTCTCCAAGACTATTACCCTGTGTATGCCTAGTATTCCTCAGATTGTGTGACCAGGTGTAGCTAGTCATGTATCATGTGGTGTGATATCTTTCCTTAGGGCCCAATATTTAATGGGAAAGGGGTGTCTATCCTATTTTGCTTATTTTCGTGATAATAGTGCTGACACTCCTTTTATTGATTCTATTTTGGTGGTCCGAGAGTTCCCTAATATATTTCCCACCGATCTACCTAGTCTTTCTCTTAAGCGTGATATTGATTTCGGTATTGATGTTGAGTCGGGTACACAGTCTGTCTTTATTCCACTATATCAGATGGCTCTAGTTGAGTTGAGGGATCTTAAGGTGCGCCTCCAAGACCTCTTGAGTAAAGGATTTATTAGGCCTAGTGTATCTTCTTGGGGTGTTCCTATTCTATTTTAGAAAAAGATGGATGGTACCCGATGCCACAGATTGATGACTTATTTGACCATCTCCAAAGTGCAGCAGTGTTCTCTAAGATAGATTTGAGGTTAGGGTATCACCAACTAAGGATTAGGGAGTTAGATATCCCGAAGATTATATTGAAGATTCGATACGGTCACTATGAGTTCTTAGTCATGTCTTTCGGGTTGACTAATACCCCTGCAATATTCATGAATTTGATGAACAGAGTGTTCAGGACCTACTTTGACTCCTTTTTCATTATATTCATTGATGACATTCTAGTCTACTCCGGGAGTAGAGAGCAGCATAAGCAGCACCTAAGGATAGTACTTCAGACATTGTGGGATCAACAGTTGTATGGTAAATTCACTAAGTGTGAATTCTTGCTTGAGTCTATGCTATTCCTAGAATGCGTGGTGTCTAAAGATGGGGTTATGGTAGATCCAACGAAGATAGCAATAGTTTATGATCGGGCTAGGACTACTTCTCCTATCGAGGTCCACAGTTTTGTTGGGTTGGTAGGGTATTACAAATGGTTTGTGGAAGAATTATTTTCCATTGCAATGCCTTTAACCAGACTTACTCAGAAGAATGTTCCCTTTCAGTGGTTTGACGAGTATGAGGCGAGCTTCCTAAAGCTCAAAGCCTTATTTACTTCAGCTCTGATTCTTACTCTTCCTATTAAGGGCCACGGATTTATAGAGTATTATGATACTTCAAGTGTTGGTTTAGGTTGTGTTCTGATGCAGCAGGGTAGGGTTATTGCATATGCTTCTAGGCAACTGAAGGTGCATGATTGAAACTACTCTATACATGATTTGGAGCTCATGGCAGTAGTCTTCGCATTGAAGATTTAGAGGCTTTACTTATACGCAACCCATTCTGAGATCTACAGTAGTCTTCGCATTGAAGATTTAGAGGCTTTACTTATATACAACCCATTGTGAGATCTACACTGACCGCCATAGTCTTCAATACATATTCAGTAAGAAGGATCTTAATTTGAGACAACAAAGATGGTTGGAGTTGCTGAAGTACTATGATGTTACCATCATCTATCACCTAGGCAAGGAAAATATAATAGTAGATGCTTTAAGCTAGAAGGCAGTGAAAATAGAGAGTTTGGAATTCTTATCAGTTGAGGATTGACTTTTAGCTTCAGACATTCAGTCCTTATCTAACCAGATGGTCTGTCTTGATATCTTTGAGTCGATCAGGGTACTTGCTTGTGTAGAGGCTAGGTCTTCCTTGATGGAGCAGATTCAGGCAAACCAGTTTAAGGACCCACAGCTGAGGGTGATTCGTGATAAGGTACCCAGTGGGGAGTTTAGAAAGGCGACCTTAGATTCAGAGGGTATCTTGAGGATTAAGGGTCGTATATGTGTCCCTCGGGTTAGAGATCTAGTCAGGTTCATGCTTGAGAAGGCCCATTGTTCAAGATATTCCATTCATCCTAGTGTGGCAAAGATGTATCGCGACCTACGGTAGCATTACTGGTGGCGTGGGATAAAGAGAGACATTATAGCTTTTGTGGCTAGGTGTTTGAATTGTCAGTAGGTTAAGTTTGAGCATCTGAGGCTAGGTGATTTGACCAAGCAACTATCTATTCTAGTATGGAAGTAGGGGTGGATAGCTATATACTTTGTAGTGGGTTCACCATGTGGGTCCCGAGGTTTTGATTCTATTTGGATCATCGAAGATCGATTGACCAAGTTGGCTCACTTCAAACTACCTATACTTCACAAACATTAGCTAAAATTTACATCTATGAGGTAGTCTGATTACATGGGGTGCCAGTATCTATAATTTCAAACTGTAGTACCCAGTTCACTTTGCATTTTTTTGGGTTCTATATAGAGGGAGTTTGGTACCCGAGTCGAGCTTAGTACAACTTTCCACCCCTAGAGTGATGTCCAATCAGAAAGGACTATTCAGGTCTTGGATACATGCTACGGACCTGTGTTATTGATTTTAGAGGTCATTGGGATCAATCCTTGGCCTTGGCAGAGTTTACATATAATAATAGACACCATTCAAGCATGGAGATGGCATAATTTGAGGCATTGATGCTTTTGAGGTTAGGCCTTGGGGTACCAATTTTTTGTGTGACTCGATAGATAGATTTCGTATGATCCAGGAGAGGCTCTATACTACCCAGAAGAGGAAGAAGAGTTATGTTGATCGATGGGTTCCTTCTTTAGAGTTGGTCGGAGATCTAATATTCCTACGAGTGTAATCCTTGAGGGGAGTGATAAGATTCGAGAGGAAGGGTAAGCTTATCCCCAGGTTCATCAGCCCTTTTGAGATCTTGAGATGAGTAGGAGAGGTAGCATATGAGTTGGCCTTGCCCCCAGCACTTTTAGGTGTTCACCCTGTGTTCCATATTTCTATGCTATGGTAGTACATTCCAGATGATTCTCACATGCTTCAGTGGGATTCGGTCCAGATGTATGAGTCCTTAGCCTTTGAGGAGCAGCCTGTAGCTATTTTGGAAAGGCAGGTTATAAAGTAAAGGTTTAAGGAGATTCCATCAATGAAAGTCCAGAGGAGGCATCGTTCGATCGAGGAGGCTACTTTATGAGACCGAGTAGGATATGCACACCTGATATCCTCACCTTTTTGAGACACTAGGTACCATTCTTCCTTGACTTTCATGAAGGAAAGTCCTTTTAGTAGTGGATGTTGTAATGACCTCCAAGGTTATTTTTATGATTTTGTATGTTTTTACCATTTTAGCCCTTCTTGTAGCATTTTTATAGCTCTTATGTGATGTTGGGATGGGTGGTATGCTCCCCAAGGTGCTCGGTTAATTTTTGAGATGCTTTGGCCATTTTAGAGGCTTAAGGTTTGAAAGAGTTGACTTTAGTCAACATCCACAAATTTGAGTGTTGTATGAGAATTCCGATGGTTCCATCAGCTCCATATGGTCCATTTTGGTCTAAAAGAAAGGTTGGTTTGGGTTTTAGAGTCTTCGTTTTGAGTTTGTGTGATTTGTCGTTTTAACTTTAAAGTTTTGGCCAAATATGAATTTGGTCAACATTTTGAGTAAACACACTTGGATGAAAATTTTGTCAATACAGTTAGCTCTAAAATGCCAAGTTTAGTCTAAGATGACCTTTAGTTTGATTAGTGAGGTGCTCAGAATGAATTTTAGGCTGTATGTGCATTTTGAATGCTTTCTTTGGAAAGTATTGACTTTGGTTAACATTTTAACAAAACAACCTCTGTTGGAAAAATCATCAATTCCATTGAGTACAGAATGACATTTCCAGTTGGGTAGCATAGTCTATTTGAGTTTGTGGGTTTCCAAATTGAGTTTGTGGGGTTCCGAATGAATTTCGAACCCCCATCGAAAAAAAACTACATTCTCCAAAGTTTAGCACCAGTTGAACTACAAGTGCAAAAGCTTTTTCTCTTCATGTTCGTGATCGAGGGGTCTAAAATTGCGAAGGGCCGAGACCTTGGGCATCGCAATCACGTGACTGACCTTCGTGATTGTGATGGGTTAGATGGAGTAGACCTCGCGATCGTGAGGCCTAGATCATGATCGCAATGAATAAATTCACTAATTTCAGTAAATTAAAAGAATCATTTCCAACAGCTAAGTCTTATTTCAAGACTTAGTAATTTTGGGAGCTTCTCCTTGCCATTTTCGATCATTCTTGCTCTGATGTGTTGGGAATTCTTGCAGGGACGTTTCAAGACCCTTTCCTATCCTAAAAAATATGTAAGTTTGGCATAAATTTTGTTGTTTCTTGCATTTTTGAACTATTCTAGGGCTTGAATCTAGTAGGGTTGTTTGAACTCTTTCGATGCTCGGAATATGCCAATTTTTGGGGCGTAAGTTCCTTGAGTTATTTGTGACCTTGTGACATAGTTGGTTTTTTGATTTCATACATGGGTCCCAATATTGAATTTTAACTTGACTTTAGTTTATTTTTAATTATAACAATATGGATATCGTTAGCCATGTTTTGATGTGTTCTTCAATAATTTGATAGTGGTATCATTTGGAGATGGCCCAGAAAGCAAAGACCAAAGTTTAGCGGTTCGAGTGCAGTTCCAGCTTCGAGATAGGTTATAGCTTACACTAGTTAGAATTGGCTTGGTTAGAATTGATATATTTTGAGTAGTAATGCATGATTCAAGTGGTGATTTAAGTGTTGATATCCTATTGAGAAATTTGGAGTCGATGATCATCGTTAGGAATAGTTTGGGTTTTTGGCCTTAGAGCCTTAGTCTAGATGATGTTGTAGCATTCTTGCATCACTTAGATTCCTTAGAACTCGCTCTAGGTGATTAGGACTTAGGATACCGTAGTTTGACTTGTTTGGTTTCATTTGGCACTTGTTGTGAATTTTGGCTTATGCTTGTAGCTTGATTTCCTTTGATATTGAAATGTTGGACCCAATGCCGTGCTCTGGGTATATCGGAGTCTCAGGTTAGTGATTTGGTCCTTGGTGGGTTTTTTACTTGGTTTGAGGGATATATGATTTTGACATATTACTTACATTGTTTTGCCTTGCCGGTGTTAAAAACTTCTTATAAAGAAAAACAAAATGATGAGATTTAGACTTTTGGTTGATAAATAGGAGTAAGGATTTTATTAAGAAAATACCAGTGATATTTTACTATGGGATTTCTTATTGAGAAGCTTGAGGTGTGAATTCCAGGCAACCCGTTGATACATATTCGAGTTATTATTAGTATAGTTATTATTAGTATTATCATTATTGAGAAGCTCGAGATGTAAATTCCGAGCGGCCCGTTGATACATATTCAGGTAATTATCATTATTATTATTTAGAAGCTCGAAGTATAAATTTTGAGTGGCCCATCGATATATATTTGGGTTATTATTATTATTGAGAAGCTCGAGGTGTGAATTCCGGGCGCCCCATGAAACATTTGAGGGAGTATTGACCTATGTCTACTTATATATATTGATGCATTTCTCTGGTATTTTTTGGGTTGAGATTATGAATATGACTACTTGTTTGGTTGGAAGTTACTTATTTACCGTATGATTCTCTCCGTACCTCTTTTTCTCGTAACTATAGTTTTATGCTTCTCTCTTATTATTAGTGGCATCATCATGCTGCTTAATATATATTTATTCTTTTTGAGCTCGGTCAGCCTATGTTTCCTACTAAGTACCCTGGGTTTTTATACTTATACTGCACTTCTGCCTCTTTTTGTTGTAGATCCCAGTTCGAGCCACCCCTAGTGCGTGCCTAATCATTCTTAGCTTTGCCAGTTTCGAATTGTGGTGAGTCCCGGCGTTCAGAAACTTTCTACTTTCCCTGTTTTGTACTGACTTACACTTGTACTTTTTGATAGTTGGATCATTTGTCAGCTTTTGTAATTAGTAGCTCATGTATAGGTGACACCAAGTCCGGGGTTCGGTCTAGTGTCAATTTGTCATTTGTTTTGGTCACTATCAGGTCTTTTGTATATTTTGTATTGTATTTATATAATTATACCCTGGCCCAAATTTTCTTTTTTTATATTCTTTTTTCTTCCGTTTCATATGTTTTTAATTATTTAATTAGATTGAGATTTGACTTCTATTTGACTTGGGTTTGGCTTGCCTACTCAGGGGTTTTGATAGGCGTCATCATGCCCGATTGGGTCATGACACCAGTCCCTTAGGTTTTAAGGATATTCTCTTCTAGCCCTTTTAAAGTGTTAATGTAAGTGCAATATTGAGAGTAGATCTTATAACCACACTCAGATTTTTCTCTCTTTTTTTTGATACAAAGCCTTACCAACAATGTTTTCTCTCTCTTGTTTTTTGATTGCATAGTAAAACACTCAGTAATACATTGTTCAATAAAAATTAGAGAGAAGAAGGTGAGATGATACATACTTGTTATACAATGATCTTCTCTTGCAGCACTTGTATTTATAATGAAGAAGTCTGAACTTTTCCTTTTATAAGAAAGGGCAACCCAAGAGAATTGATCCTAGGAAAAACTAAGTCATGGATCCCTTCACCAAGAATAAGATGAGGACGTATACTTAGAAAAAAATCTATTTTCTTGATTTCTTGTATATCCTTGATAACTGATTCTGATGACTCTTTCAAAATGATCTTCAATCTGCTTTACTTATTTGAGGCAATCTTTTTGCTGTAATGATCTCATTTCCTTTTTGGCTTTTTACTACTAGTTTATTCGTCAATTATCTCCATAAATTTGGGCAGTTTCCAATTGTAAATAAACTGATCCTCAATCATCTTCTCAAATTTTGGGCAATTTGATATTCAATCAATATTGGTATTTGATTGATACTTTCCTTTTTGTTAATTGAATATCTTGCAAAAAATAGAATTGATTATCATTAAAATCTTGCACTATCAAGTATTATCATTCTACATTTACATTAACATCAACCAGAATTTAAGAGCAAAAGATATCAACTACGAGATTTGATGTAATATCCCAATTCATGAGAAATTACTTTTTTGTGAAATTACCATCTTTCCCTTCCCTTTAGCATTTCTATGCTTTGTTTGTGTTGCGGGGATAGTTGATGTGGTTTCTAATGCGATCAGATAAGATTTTGGTTAGTTTTAGCCTTGGGTGAAACTTTAATGAGATGGTTGACTTTGATCAACATTCTGAGATTCGAGCATCAGATGGGAATTATGTTAGTTCCATCGAGTTCAGAACATTGAGTTTCATCTAATTGAGTGTTGAGTTGGAGCCTCGAATCCTTAGAATACGTATTTGAAATTTAGTCTAAAAAATGAAATTTAGTCCAAAAAGAGATTTAGGAGGATATTTTTATCATAACAACCATTTCTCAGAAATCGAAGGATTTCATTGGGTCCGAAATATTGAATTCAGTATGGTATCATACCAGTTTATTTTTATCAAACCTCGAACAATTCCCCGAAGGACCCGATCAGAGACTTTGAGTTTAAGCCTAATCTGATTTCTGATGTAGGCATTCTCCTTCACCGAGATCACGGTTAGTGCCCCGAGTTTGTGAAGGGTTCCCCTTTTGTGCCTCGCAATTCTGGACAGTGGCCATGCAATTGTGAAGAGTAACCATTCTCGTGCTCCTCATCCACGGCCTTCGCCTTGTGTTTGCAATGGCCTTGTTCCCTGTGCTCCTCAATTGCGGGAGTTAGTGGCCTACAATACGATGAGTTAAATCACCTGAACATTACCCAAGTTCAGGAATTTTTCTCATTTTCTCTTTTCCACTATTGTTAATCATTGGGAGCTTAAGGGAGACCACTTTTGAAGAGATTCTTTAGGAAAGTTCATTTGGGTAAGTTCATTTATCGATTCTTTATCATTTTCCTAACCATTTCATCTACCAAAAATATTTTAAATCAAGGTTTCAAGGTGGGTTTTGGGGGTTTTTCCTCAAATTTCCAGTTTTACCTTTTTGTCTTCAAAGTGATGTTTGGATGATTTTGACTCCAGTTCTTAAACATTTCAATGTGTATCATTCAATTCGTTTTGGTGAAATCTTTCCATTCTTGATAGTTGTGGATCATTTAAGTGTTGGTAGTTGAGGTTGAAGCTCCTGTAGAGTGTTTAGATGAAGTTTTCAGCCTTCAATGTAGGTTTGGCTATCTTTTTTGTAGACTGGATTGGGTAATTAATTATTCTTATGTCATAGGCTTTGGAATGGGATCGTAATACGAATTGGGATTATTGATTATATTGCGATGCCCTGTGGGGGCTTGATTATATTGTATTGCTAGTGTGGCAGCTTATTTGTGCGGTTTAGCCCGTATGGTGGCCTTATTTGTTATTCTATTTACTTATGAGCATGTGATTCATGATTTGCATGTGAGAGAGACTTCTAACACCATTTGACTTGTAATTCCCACTTGAGGGTTGATTGGGGTTTTTGATCACACTTTGAGTAAATGATACATTTTCCAAAAGGGTGAACACTTATTTCAAAAGTACTCCTCCCCACTACTATCTATATGAAGGTCTATATCATGTTTTGGTTGAATTTTGAGAACTTTGAACTATTTTGTACATGTTGATGGATTGTTTCCACCACGCTATGTGTTTTGACTCATTCATCATCATTCATCATATCATGGCTCTTAGAAAGTTGAGAAATATGGAAATCCTTTTTGAGAAAGAAAATGAGATACCTTTTATATTCCACACCATGAGCTAGGTGGCAAGTTGATGAGATATTGAGATTTGATTTGGTATATGAATTGTCAGTCCCCCATAGGTCCTTATCTGTAAGTCTTAGCTTGACAAGATGTATACGACAGATTGTGCGATTGTCTTGATTCCACCGTACAACCACATGATTGCATCATCTCATTGCATTACATTGATCTTTGAGTTGTTAAATTTATATATGATGTATGATACTCTTTGACCTTATGTGTTTACTTTACTTGCGTTGTTTCTTATAAATTGGCGACACCAATGTCGGAGTGGAACTTTTATGTATGCAAGTGGAAGCGTTCATTCATTTATTTCATAAATATAATTAATTTCTTATACTCAATCGATCAAACCTACTAAGTACATGTGGATTGTACTCACTCCTACTTCTCTATTACTTTTGATGAAGATTCTAGTCAGACTACCACACGTGGTGGTTGATCATGTCTAGCAGATGTTTCATTTTGGATTGGTGGCGAGATCTTGTGTTCCAGATCACCACTAGTTCCATATCTAATTTAACTTTTTATTAGTGTTCGGAGACTTATTATATATTTCATATTCAAAAGTTTGATTAGATGTTCTTTATTCTTATAACACCAGATTTTGGAATTGTATTTCTTTTCTTCACATTTACAGCCTGAATTTCCCTTTGGGAGTCTCGTATATGATTATTGTTTGGCTTACTTTTCACGTTAGGTTTTTATAGGTATTCCATCATGGAGTTGATTATTGGGTCATGACATGTGCATGTGCATCCCTTACATGCTTGTCAATATCATATTGACTTTCAGGCGTATCTTCATTAAAAGTGCAAGAGTGGAACGGGGGGGGGGGATAAATTGAAACTTTTTATTTTCTTTAGTCGACTAACAAGTAAAGCAGTTAACTATATCAGCATTATAGTTAAGAGATAATTAAAGAGTATAAGGAAGAGGTGACGCCAAATATTTTTATACTAATTGAGATCCAATGTAAATCTTAGTACAGTCCCCTTGGGTTGAAAGGGTATTCTACTAAGCTTTGTGAATGGGTTACAAAAGGTATAAAACGTAGATCCTAGATCTACACTCAATTCTTTTCTTCTTCTCTCTTTATTTTTCACTATCTTTTGATACAATGCCTCACCACTCAAGTAAACTCTCTTCTCTTTTTGATTACACAGTAATTCACAGAGAAATAACATTATTTGCTAAAGTAGAACTAAACTTGTACAATGGATGTACAAAATATATGTTTGTGTCAGCCACTGATCTTGAGATTTATAGAGGGTATGGCTGACTTCTTCAACACAAAGGATTTGATCCTTGAAAGGAAGGTGAATCCTTCTTTCCAAGAATAAGGGCAAAGTCTTGCTGACTTTGTGTCTCTAGATGTTGGAATATCTTCAAGTTCTTTCTTTGATATTCATTCTTCCTTAATTGATCTAGCGAGATATGGGTTTGATTCTCTTTAACTAATTTGTAGAGATTCTTTAGATTGATCTTTTTTCCTTCTTCTACAACTTTCATTGAATTACTGATGTGTTGATGGATTTTGAAGATCTCCTTGGATTGATCTCTTTCCTTGCATATCTCCTTGGATTGATTTCTTTCCTTTTGATGGATTTATAGATTTTCTAGATTTAATTCTTTCCTTTCACGTAATCCTTAATGTTCCTATTTCCTTTTTGAGGGTTGATATTGGTACCTATATATTTTATCATCAAAATTAGCTTCAACAATATCCTCCTTTTTGATGATGATAATAAGTATTGTAGTTAACATCCCTTAGTAAGTAGACTCCCCCTAAGTTGATGAGAGACTCCCCTAAGTTGATGAGCTAAGTCAACAGTTGTTGACTCCCCCTAAATTATAGATGGTTTTCATGTACATGTTATTATATATTTATTTCTCCTCATTCGATATCAATAAAAAGGTAAGAACATACCAATAGAGGCATAACACATACCGACATAGGCATAGCATATTAAAACAGGCTAATAATATATAAGCACATTCATAGCACTTTGTCTAGCAAAAGTGTCAGGAGTAGCAAAATAATTTGTAGGCTTATGCCCATTTACAATCCAAAAAAACATTATTTATTACAAGTGAGTGCTGATTGTGGAGAAACTAGGTAAGGGTGTTAACAGTACCAGTATTGAGGGCTTCAAACTGAGGGGAGATGGTAGCACCCACTCCTTTAGTACAGACATGAACTCGATTAGAAATTTTGACAGTTTCTTTTATGACATAGTCCAAGTACAGACGTAACTTTACAGTGGTCTCTTTGGTGACTTCTTTCAGTTTGTCCATCTGGAAGTGATACGCAAGAAGAAGATCCTGAAGAGTCTCAAACTTCCCATCCATTGAGTTCAGCTTAGCAAGAATGTCCTCTAGTATCTTAGGATCAGTTGAAGTAGGAGAATGGGGATTGAAGGATGAAGGAAGGTCTGATGGAGGAATTTTTGCCTTTGAAGATGAAAGGGAAAATTTTCCATCGGAATCAGATTTTAGAAGCCAAGAGTCATAAATTTTGACGTACCTCATATAGACAAAGGCTTTGGAGTTGAAGCATTGTTTGATCAGTATTAGGAAAAATCATCAATATAGATATGATTATCCTAGAGGATACGAGTGATCAGAATCCCATATGGAATACTAGAAGAGTCATAAACGAAGTCCAACATAAAGTTAAGGATAAACGAAGAGAGCTTAAGATGATGTTTGGATAAAATGCTGTAGGTGACTAAAGTATCACGCTAGTAAGAGCATAATGAGAACCTACACGAGAAAGAAGAGGTGTTACAGTTATGTGAGTAACTACCCTGGTTTCAAAAGAGACATCCTTAGGACCTAACTGAGAGGAAAGGATGATGGCCCTTTTTGCCTTTTCAAATATCACACCAAGATCTAAGGGCTAGGAACATTCAGAGGGAGCACAGATACCAGAGCAAGAAATTTCTAAAATAGCATCGATAATATCACATACAAGAAAAATTCTTTTTT
Source organism: Solanum dulcamara (assembly GCF_947179165.1). NCBI lineage: Eukaryota > Viridiplantae > Streptophyta > Magnoliopsida > Solanales > Solanaceae > Solanum > Solanum dulcamara. The sequence goes on along the minus strand of NC_077248.1, from coordinate 58,157,321 downwards.
CAAGCACAGGAGTTTCCAACTCTCCTGGTTTAGATGACCTAAGGTTAGAGTAAAAAAGACAAAAAATGGGCTCATAAACAGTGCTCGGAGTAGAGGAGAAGATATTTTCCCAGCCTTGAAAATCAAAGAGTTCTTTAATAGGATAGTTTAGAGAGGATAGGAGATTTAGATCAATAATACGACCATGTACCATAGTTTTTGATTTAAGAGAGTGAAAGAGGGATTCATGAGAGGGACCTAGAAATCACTTTTGACATGTAATGTACTTTCAATATTGAACTTTACCTTCTTTTTTATATCACCACATGCCTCATCTTCAGTGGGGCATTTTTGAGGATGAAAGGGTTTCAACGAACCTAAGAGGGATTGATACTCAGAAGCATCAGACTCACCTAGGACAGGGGAAGAAACGACTCTCTTTCCTTTATTTCTAGAATTTTTTTGAGAGAGAAGAGGTAAGGATTTTGAGTTTATAGACATGATAGAGATGATTGGAACAGAGGATGGGAGAGGAAGATGAAGAAAAAAAATAAAGGAATATCAAGAGTAGAAAAGAAAACAAATTGTAGGGAAACGAGGGGATTGATGTGAAAAGCGAGTCAGGGAAGGAGGATTTAGTAATTATTACTTAAAAACATGAGAATCCATCAGAGAAAAATAAATAAGTACATGCACACACAAGGTAATAAAATCAACTATGTATTCAACACAAATTCTCAATTATTCCTAAGGATTTTCGTAGAAAACAGAATCTTTATTCAAGAAGAGGTTTTGTAAAAATATCAGCTAATTGACAACCAGTATTAACAAAGGATATTTCAATATCTCCTTTTTAAAATATGATCTCTAACAAAATGATGCTTTTCCATTCATATGGAATTGCTTTAACTGTAAACTGACTTCTTTCCCTGTCTGTAAGCTATTCTGAGCAGTTGACTTCTTTGGACGAGATGGTTGTACTTTGAATGATTTGGACATCATCATCATCTGTACTCACACTTTTCTCAGAAATTCGATTAGAATTATCAAATATAACATGAATGGATTCTTCAATGACAAAGGTTCTTTTATTGAAAACTCTATAAGATCTACTAAAGTTAGAATATCCAAGAAAAATACCTTTCTCGCTTCGTGGATCAAACTTACCAAGATTATCTTTTCCATTATTATGAATAAAGTATTTACATCCAGATGGATGAAAATATGCAATGTTGTGTCTCTTACCATTCCATAGTTTATATGGAGTCTTTTTCAGGATGGGTCTGATCAAACAACAATTCAATATATGACAAGCTATACTTACAGCTTCTGCCCAAAATTGATGGGAAAGAGATTGTTCACAGATCATAGTCTTACCATATCTTGAAGAGTCCTATTTTTCGTTCGACCTGTCCATTTTGTTGAGGGGATCTTGAAGATAAAATATTATGGGAGTATCCCTATTCATTGCAGTATTTCTCGAATGCCTTGTTTTTGAATTCTCCTCCATGATCACTATAGATTGAAGTGACGTAGTAGCCTTTGTCTCTTTGGACCTTCTCATAGAAAATATTGAACTTTCTCAAAGTATCATCTTTGTTAGATAAAAATATAACCCGAGTAAAAGGAGAGTAATCATCAACAATTACAAAAGGGTACCTTTTTCCTCCTATGCTTGCAGTTCTTATTGGTCCAAATAGGTCCATGTGAAGTACTTGAAGAGGTTTTGAAGTAGATACAACATCCTTAGAAACAAAAGCATTTCTGATTTGCTTATTCATTTGATAGGCATCACAGATATGATTCTTTGAATAGTCAAGCTTAGGAAGACCAAGAACAAGTTCATGTCTAAAAGGTTTTTCAATCAGTTGCATACTATCATGATCAATTTTTTTGTGTCATATCCATGGATGTTTAGAAATAGATCCCAGACAAATGTGTTCTGAGCTTTCTTTTACCGATTCAAGCATATATACATGTTTTTCTCTGCCTCTAGAGAGAATGACTTTGCCAGAATTCTCTTCAATTATGCATCATGTTTTCTTGAATCTAATTTCTAAATATGAGTCGCATAGTTGACTTATGCTTAACAGGTTGTATTTCAAGTATTTGACAAGATAACAGTAGTAATATCACATGACTAATTAAAGGACATAGTACCGATACCAATAACTGTTATAGTAGAATTATCCCCAAAATGAATCTTTCTGCCATTAAATTCTACAACTAAATTGAATAAATTTTTGTTACTTATCATATGGTTTGAACACACATTGTCTCAATATCATTTTTCTTTTGATTTCAAGCGGTGTTCCTACAAAATAAGTATATTACTTTTATTTTTGATACCCTAGTATTCTTGGGTCCTTTAGAAACTTGGTTAGAGGAAGATTTGGGTTTCCAAACCCATTTGGAAGAGTTTGACTAATGAAATCTACAGTTAAAATACTTATAACAAGATTTACCACAATAATGACAAGATGTGGGATGGTAAAAATGAAGGGGAGCCTTGGAGTAACTGGTAAAGTTGCTGCCATGTGACCAGGAGGTCACGGGTTCAAGCCTTGGAAACAGCCTCTGGCAGAAATGCAAGGCAAGGCTGCGTACAATAGACCCTTGTGGTCAGGCCCTTCCCCGGACCCCGCACATAGCGGGAGCTTTAGTGCACCGGGCTGCCCTTTTTATGTGGGATGGTAAAAATCAGATTTAGAGAAACTATAATAGTCACTTTGAGATTCAGAAGACTTAAGAGTATTAGTCGACTAGTTAGATCTAACAAAACTTTATTTTAGAGATTTCTGAAGACCATTGATTTGAGTCATTAGATCATGATTTTTTTCTTATAGATGGTCTCTTTCAACTGAGCAAACTTCCAGTTTTATTTCTAAATCTTTCTTTTCTTTTAGAATAGATCTAATATTATTAAAGGTTTTATTTAGATCTGAAGCAGCTTGATCTAGCATATTTTTTAATTCAAAACAATTTTGATAAGTTTCAACTCTTACCTTGCTTGATTCTCTAATGGCGATAAAGCAAATATTTCCTGAATCATTGTGTTCAAATTCTGAGTTTTCTTCATCACTCCAACTGCTGAGAGCTTTGGGTTTAGTTTGAGAGTATCTTCTTCTAGATTTAGGACATTCCCTAGCAATATGTCCGTACTTGCCATAGTTATAGCATTTACCATCGTTCTTGTTGTATTCGGTAATTTGTTTAACTTTAGAGAAATTTTGCTTACCTCTTCTTTGATTTTTGGATCTTCTGAAGATTTCCATTATAGACTTAATGATAAGAGCAATTTCATCTTTTCCAATATCTTCTTCATCAATTATTTTCTTCAATTGCATTAAAAACAATTGTTTTCTTCTTGTCATCATCTTGTCCTCGCTTGTTCAAATGGGTTTTCTCAAATGCAATGAGATCTCCTCTGTAACACCCCTTAAAATTTTGCCCTAGAATTCAAACCCTTCTTGTATATGGGTAGGGTCGAACTCGAGTATTGCAGAGCGTATGCATGAGTCGAAATGATTCTTTAAGAATTTGAGCAGCGTTAGAGGTGAGGCAGGGTCATGAAGGACCCCTAGGATCAAATTAAATCCAAAAGATTCGTCGTGGTTAAGTTTGGGTAGGAGTTCGCATAAGGGGTCGACTTCTAACAACCTTATCTTTTGAAAGACGACAATCTGGGTGGCCCACGACCTATTAAAGTAAAGGTCGTCGAGTCTTCTTTCCAACGCCACCAAGAACATAAATTTTGGAGTTCGGAGTCAAAAGATATGACGATCCTAAGACGAGCTAGTACGGCAGGAATTTCAATTTTGGCATGGGTTATAACTGCTGGGGAAATGGCCTTGGCGCTGTAAGGGCGCGACGCGCCACTATCACACCAGAAACATGCCTCAGTAGTTTGGTCTCTGGCGCGGCATGCCACTATGAGGTGTGCAGGTTTTAGGCGTATTTAGCCTGGCGCTGCAATGGCGCGACGCGCCACTATCGCGCCAGGTGCGTTTTTAGCCTATTTTCAGAACTTTTGAGGAGGGGTAATTTGGGAACTTACCCAAATTATATATATGTTATCCTTGGTCTTTTGGGAAAACACTTTGCAGCCTCACCCTCTCTCTAAAAAGCCCTAGCTTCTCTCTCTTTTCTTCTTCTTCTCCATTCCCAACAAAAAAGAGTCCAAGAGCTTCAAGATTTGAGTCCTCCATTGAAGACCCAACCACAAGGTTTTCTCCAAGTCTTCAGTAAGGTATGTAAGTCTATCTAAAATATGGGTTAAGTCCACCCATGTGCTCTACTCTTGCTTGAGGTTAGATGTTCATAAAAATGGAGTTCCTTGGTACGGTTTATGGTTGAATGAGTTTTGTCCTCTATTTATGTGATTCTATATGTGTCAATGTTGTTGAGCTAAGAGGTTCAAAAAATGATCCCTTAGGTGAGTATGAGTTGGTGAAGAAATGAGTTGTGAAATATGTTTTATTTATCTTCTTAACTATTTAGATTATGATAAAGATGTTATTTTCTTGAAAATGTTGCTTAATATGAAATGACAATTTAAAGTCTTAAAATTGTGATAAGCCTCAAAAGATTTCTCAAATGGGTAAAAGAAATGATTGATTATATCTAGATGATGCTACATATGTGCTTTTAAATTTCTTTGAATGATATGCTTGAGATTGATCGGATAGTACGATTAAGAAAGATGTGATTGTGATAGAGTTGATGAGATGTCAAGGTTGTAACGAGACTTGTCGATATGAGTTGATTGAGTTGATTGGATGGAGTTTTATGAGCATTGAGTCTTGGTAGGAGTATCGAGCACCGAATTGGGCAAGAGTATTGTAATATCCCCTAAAAACGTTGTATACGATGTTTCAATTTTTGCCTAAACATGATACAGCCTCTGTATTTTGGTCATAACTTTTCCTAGAAATATCCAAATTGAGTGATTCAAATTTCTGAGTAACCACAAGATCATTACCTACAACATTTATGAAGACCATATTTTAATATTCGGAGGTTAAGTAGGTCAAATAAATTAATCTTTGTAAGGTAGGATGCTGTTACGGAAATGAGTGTTTATAGAAGAAAAATCATATCTCACTGTAGGTTTATCCAAATTGGTTGATTCTTGAACGATATTAAACTAGACTTCCATATCTACAATTCTTATGAAGACACCAAATCCTAATAAGGAATTTATCTTATTCAAACGCAGCTCCCAAAAGGAGTATTCTGTCAAAGATAACTCATTTCACCTACCATAGAAAGATCTAGATACATTTGACATCACTCATGACATAAATTGTCCTCCATTTAACATCATCCATGACATCAATATATTCCACTAAATTTTCAGATTTTTATTTATAATTATTTTATTCATTGTTAGGTCCCTCTTTCCCACCTATAAATACCCACCTTATTTCCTCATTTTATTCATCAAGCTTTTTCAAGCAAATCTTCTCTCTATACACTTCTTTACACATTCTCAAATATAGTTTTAGTTCTTAGTAGTGAAGAAATACTATTCCGGTGATTCATATACTCCGGGTAGTACACAAAACGTTCCGACGAGGAGAGAAGCTAGGACTCAAGAGTGTTCATTAAGTCTCTTCGGTACCAACTAAAGCTTCGATTTCCAGGTATGTAAGGCTTCAATGAGAGTATTCCTTCCACTCTCATGTCTAAATTATTTTGATTATATGATAAATTATATTTATTTTCTTTAAGCTCTACTCTAAGTTATGTGGATGTTTATCCGTGGGTTCTTCCACCCATGTAGTCCAAAAACTCTTTCAATTAAGTCTCTTGATTTCAAGCAATATTTTCTTATGGTAATTCTTAATTTTACTTAATAGTATGAATCATGGTTAAACTAATGATTATTGTTCTATTTTGATGTAACATAATTTCATATGTATGAATTGATGGTTTACAAGTAATTCCTCTATTTATCTATTTAAAGATTTTTGAAACTCATGGTGGGTTGTTTAAAGCATAATTTTTAATTAATGAATTTCAAAGTATTTATGTATATTTATTTACATACATATTTGCAAGTTGAAGTGATTTGAACCCACCTAGTTTTACTATGTTTTTAATAAAGTTTGACTTGAAAGCTTTGACTCCAAATAAATATTTATGAAAGCAATATCTATGATCAAAAGGGAGTCTTATGAAATGAAAGAATGATGAAATGATGTGAATGATGGATTCTTTATGCAATAAGGACAATTCTTGCATATTTGAATTATCAAATGTTTTAATGAGCTATTCTACCGAATATGATGTTTGAATTCTCAAGTTATATGCTATGAATATTTTGAAGTATTAAACTATTCCGTGGGATTGACTTAGCACCGAATGAGGCATTGAGGTGGGATTCGGTAAGGGAATCCTAGTAGCAACCCCTTGTCTCATTAACTATGTGCCAACATAGGAGCCCTTGTAGGCTTAGGCTAATGGATCCATAAATAGCCCTTAAAGTTAAAGTTAAAGAAATGAATGAAGTTGACGGAGTTCTACCTGGCAAGTAGTCTCCCCGGCCAACGTAGGGGGTTATGTTGGATTCTAGCTCGCATGGTCTTAAATGTCGGTTATGGTTAGCTTCCCACAAAATGAATGTTTTAAAGGATATCCATATGATTTATTATGCATGTATTACATTATGTTCCATATTACATAAATGTTATAATATTTTCTCAATGTTCATGCATCTTTACATACTTAGTACATTCAAAGTACTAACACATACTCTTTTGCCTACATGATATCACCATGTAGGGATCGGTGCTCCTCCTCGTTCTCCTCCACGTAGCTAGTTGATATTCCATTGAAGACTACTTTTGGTGAGTTCCCATGTTCCGGGAACAATACTCCTTTGTCTTTCTAGCTTATGATATGTTAAGATATTTTATTATGACATTTCTTCTATTATGATTGAGGGTAAGCTAGGAACTTGTCTTAGCCCCATTAAATCTAATAGTTAGAGGTATTGTTGGACATATATAAGTTGAAGATTTATTATTATGATTTCCGCTTGTCTATTTATCATCATTACCTATGAAAGGCTAAAAGAATTCTAAGAGGCTTGTTTGAGGTACTTTCAGGTTCCTCATTCGCCATGTCACGTCTAGGCCCTAGGCTTGGGTCGTGACAAGTATAGTCCATACTCGAAACCAATACCTATATTGCCAAATGTAGGGGGGATTGAACCGTTAAAGTCGGATGCTTCCCCGAGACATTGTCCTGACATTATAGGACTTGGTTGGATTGGATCCATGAGTGTTTGATTCGTTTATACCCTGGCAAAGTATGAATGGGCGCGAAAACAACGTCGTTTTGTTGTACCTTCACTGGCTTATAAGTAATGGTTGTCGGGTAAGGGAAACTCCTGAATAGGTTTTGATAGTACTCTAAGTCAGATTGAGTTGAATGGTATGTGATTGGTCCCATCTAAACCATATTCTTGTTTAGACTTAGGACATTTGATTGAGTTGATATCCCTCTTGAGTTGAGCTCCCAAGTTGATAAATTCTTCCTTGATGTTCGTTTTATTCAGCCATTTTACATACTCGTACATTCCATGTATTGACGCTATTTGGCCTGCATTGTTTTATGATGTAGATACAGGTACTAGAGATCATCAACTGGCGCTACGTTGAAGATCCACATACACTTCCAGCCAGTTGGTGAGTCCTCCTAGTTCCTGGAGGATATTGAGCCTTCTTGTACAGTTTTGTTGTACTTTGTTCTATTTTGATTGTTGGTAGCCATGGACTTGTCATTGGCACCTTTTAGACTTGAATAGAGGCTTCATAGACTGGGGTGTGAGGAGGTCGAACTGTTATTTTAAGGTGTTTTATTTTATTGTCTTGTTGGATTGTAATTGTTTGGCCTTCGACCCTACATATATGAATAGTATTTCTTTAATTAAGTTATCTGCTAAGAGAATGTGATTGATTGAATGTGTGACTAGACCAGGTGGTTCGCTCGGAGGTCAGAAATGGCCTTCGAGTGCCGTCCACGCCTAGGGTACCCTCTCGGGGCGTGACAAATATGGTATCAGAGCACAGAGTTCAAGTGTCCTAGGGAGTCTATAAAGTTGTGTCTAGTAGGGTCTTTCTTATGGGTGTGTTGTGCACCACACTTATAATCAGGAGGCTATAAGACATTAGGAATTATTTCACTTCTTTCATACTCTGAACTCGTGCGATAGAGTTAAACTCTATGAGACTCCTTTCTAATTCATGCGTTTGTACGTTATAGATAATTCCTCCAAAACGTACTGCTAGACAGAGGAATGTTGATAACACCGGGATGCCCTAGTTCGAGGGACACCTGACAAGGGCTAGAGGCCGACCTGCGAGATACTCAGAGGCACCCCAAGTGCCATCTACCCCACCTGCACCCACATCAGAGGCAGAATTTCGAGGGGCAATTGCAATGCTCACACAACTAATGGTTGCCCAAAGTGGTAATTAGAGTTCGCCTACTCTTAGCTCTAGCTCCCAAGAGCCATCTGCTGCCACTAGAATTAGAGACTTTCTGAGGATGAATCCGCCGACATTCACGGGTTCTAAGGTGGATAAAGATCCCCAAAACTTTATTGATGAGATGTGGAAAATTCTAAAAGTTATGCATGCTACGAAAATTGAGGGGGTTGAGTTGGTTTTTTATCAACTCAAAGATGTGGCAAACATTTGGTATAACTAATGGGAACAAGGTAGGGGCGAGGATGCCGAACCTGCTAGGTAGGATGAATTTGAGGGAACCTTTCTTGACCACTTCTTTCCCCGAGAATTGAGGGAAGCGAAAGTTGAGGAATTTGTGAATCTGAAGCAAGGGGGTATGAATGTTAAGGAGTATGGCTTGAAGTTCATCCAGATGTCCAGGTATGCTCCCGAAATGACCCCAGATATGAGGTCAAAGATAAGGAAGTTTGTCTCTAGTTTGGGGAGATATGTGATGAAGAAATGAAAAGCGGCATTATTAATCTCTGATATGGATATTTCAAGGTTAATGGTGTACGCCCAATTGGTGGAAGAGGAGAAGGTAAAGGACAGAGAAGAGCACCTGAGAAAGAAGGCGAAATCAGCGGAAAATGAGGATGAACAAAGGCGAAACAAGGGCAACAGGTCCTTCTTCCAAAAGAGGCCTCCCAATTTTGCTTCATCTACCACAAGTGCACCTATGCCGCGGAACAGGTATGATCAGCAGGGACAAGGTTGCTAGAATCCCAAACCCCAGGGTTCTCAATTCCAGGCCAGTGTAACTCAAGGTACGAGGGGGAATCCACCATGTAGCAAGTGTGGTAGGCTCCACTTGGGAGAATGCAGAGCGGGAAGGGTTGGTTGTTATAAATGCGGCCAAATGGACCATTTTCTGAAGGAGTGTCCAACATAGGGGAACAAGGCCCAGTCCTCTACCACCACACCACCAGCTAGGGGTAATCAGAGGGGCACTACTTCAGGTACGAGTGGAGGTACAAACCGCCTATATGCCATGAGTAGTCGCCAAGATCAGGAGAACTCTCCGAATGTCGTGACGGGTATGATTTGAATCTCTTCTTTTAATTGTTATGTATTGATGGATCCGGGTGCCACCCTATCGTTTGTGACTCCTTATATGGCTAGTAAATTCAATAAAATTCCTGAACGTCTTCTTGAGCCTTTTAGTGTGGCCACTCCTGTCGGTGATTCTGTCTTAGCTGAGAGAGTCTATAGAGATTGCACTGTGTCCATTTATCACAGGGATACCTTGGCCGACCTAGTTGAGTTGGACATGGTTGATTTTGACGTGATCCTTGACATGGACTGGCTCTATGTCTGTTATGTCTCTATTAATTATAGAACTCAGATTGTCACATTCAAATTCCTGAATGAGGCTGTCATAGAGTGGAAGGGTAGTCCTATTACGCCTAAGGGTAAGTTTATTTCATACCTTAGGTCCATGAAGTTAATCTCAAAGGGGTGTGTTTATCACGTTGTCCGAGTAAAAGATGACAGCATAGAGTCTCCATCCCTTGAGTCGGTTCCAATTGTCAATGAGTTTCCGGGTGTCTTTCCTGAAGATCTGCCTGGAGTCTCTCCTGATAGGGAGATTGACTTTGGAATCGACATTCTTCCTGATACCCGGCCTATCTCAATTCCTTCTTATAGAATGGCCCCAACCGAGTTGAAAGAGTTGAAGATTCAGTTGAAGGACTTGTTAGATAAAGGATTTATTAGGCCGAGTGTCTCACCTTGGGGAGCTCCGATCCTATTTGTTCGAAAGAAAGATGGGTCTCTTAGAATGTGTATTGACTACACGCATCTTAATAAGTTCATCGTAAAGAACAAATACCCTCTCCCTAGAATAGATGATTTATTTCATCAGCTTCAGGGTGCCACTTGCTTCTCAAAGATAGACTTGAGATCCGGTTACCACCAGTTGAAGGTGAGAGAATATGATATTCCGAAGACTGCTTTCCGGACTAGTTATGGCCACTTCGAATTTTTGGTCATGTCCTTTGGGTTGACTAATGCCCCTGCCGCTTTTATGGATCTCATGAACCGAGTATTCAAGCCATATCTTGATATGTTTGTGATTGTGTTCATAGATGATATTTTGGTTTACTCCAAGAATGAGGAGGAGCATGCCCATCATCTTAGAGTCGTCTTGCAAACTTTAAGAGACCAGATATTGTATGCAAAGTTCTCCAAATGTGAATTTTGGCCTGCATCAGTGGCCTTTCTAGGCCACATTATATCTGAAGATGGTATTCAGGTTTATGCTTAGAAAATTGAGGCAGTGAAGAGTTTGCCCAGACCCACATCCCCGATAGAGATAAGGAGCTTCCTGGGTTTAGCTGGCTATTATCGAAGGTTCGTAGAGGGATTCTCCTCCATATCATCACCATTGACTAAGCTAACTCAAAAGAAGGCTAAGTTCCAATGGTTTGAGGCTTGTGAGGAGAGTTTCCAGAAGTTAAAGACTAAGCTAACCACTACCCCTATTCTAACCTTGCCCGATGGTACAGAGGGTTTTGTGGTCTATTGTGATACATCCAAAATTGGTTTGGGTTGTGTGTTGATGCAAAGAGGGAAGGTGATAGCCTATGCTTCAAGACAACTTAAGGTTCACAAGAGGAATTACCCAACTCATGAACTTGAGCTGGCGGTTGTGGTGTTTGCGCTTAAAATCTGGCGCCACTACCTGTATGGAGTGCATATCGATGTATTTACTGATCAAAAGATCTTGCAATACGTCTTTAGCCAGAAGGAACTCAACCTGAGGCAAAGAAGATGGCTTGAGCTACTCAAGGACTATGATATGAGCATCCTTTACCATCCAGGTAAAGCTAATGTTGTTGCTGATGCTCTTAGCAGGTTATCTATGGGTAGCACTATCCATATGGAGGAGGGAAAGAGGGAATTAGCGAAGGAAGTACATAGATTACCCTGATTGGGAGTTCGACTCGAAGAGAATAATAAAGGTGGAGTAAACGTTCGAGATGGGGCTACGTCTTCACTTGTAGCAGAGGTAAAGGAGAAACAAGATTAGGACCCCATCCTCCTAATTTGGAAAATAAAACGAATTTGTTCTTGTCTTAGGTATATAATTTGAAATTTAAATATAGATAATAGAGTTTTGTCTCTTTGTCTATCTCTCGAAAAACCATTTTATCTAAAAATTCATTGAAGGAAGTTGTTCACAAACAAGGGGTGATAGTTTTCACCAAAGGGGGAGATGGTGTGTTATGGTACCAAGGTAGATTGTGCGTACCTGATATCGATGATGTTCGAGAGAGGATTATGGCCAAAGCGCATAGTTCCAGGTACTCCGTTCATCTAGGCTCCACGAAAATGTATCATGACTTGAAGGAAATCTATTGGTGGAGTGGGATGAAGAAGGATATTGTGGAATTTGTTTTCAAGTGTCCGAATTGTCAACAGGTGAAGGTTGAGCATCAAAGGCCATGTGATTTAGCCCAAAACATAGAAATTCTAAAATGGAAGTAGGAGATGATCAACATGGACTTTATTATAGGCTTGCCGAAGTCCCGAAAGCAACATGATTCTGTTTGGATGATTGTGGATAGAATGACGAAATCAGCTCACTTCTTGGCGGTTAAGACTACTGATACCGCAGAAGATAATGCAAAGTTGTACATCTAGGAGATCATCAGTTTGCATGGGTTCCCTTGTCTATTATCTCAAATAGAGGAGCTCAATTCACTTCCCAATTTTGGAAATCCTTTCAGAAGGGATTAGGTTTGAGGGTGAACTTGAGTACAGCCTTCCATCCCCAGATAGATGGCCAAGCAGAGCGTACCATCTAGACATTGGAAGATATGTTGAGGTCATGCGTGCTTGACTTCAAGGGAAATTAGGATGATCACTTACCTCTCATAGAGTTTGCATACAACAATAGCTATCATGCAAGCATTCAAATGGCTCCTTATGAAACGTTGTATGGGAGGAGGTATAGATCTCCCATTGGGTGGTTTGAAGTTGGTGAAGCCGAGTTGATTGGGCCTGACCTTGTTCACCAAGCCATGGAGAAGGTGAGAGTTATCCAAGATAGGCTAAAGACAGCCCAAAGCCGCCAAAAATCTTACACCGATGTGAGAAGGAGAGACTTAGAGTTTGAGATGGGTGATTAGGTGTATTTGAAAGTGTCACCCATGAAGTGTGTCATGAGGTTTGGAAAGAAGGGGAAACTTAGTCCTCGATATATTAGTCCTTACCATATCTTGAGACGGATTGGGAGTGTTGCTTATGAGTTGGAGTTACCCTCAGAGCTAACTTCTATTCATCCGGTGTTCCATGTTTCAATGTTGAAAAAGTGCTTGGGCGATCCCTCGTTGGTAGTCCCCATTGACGATGTTGTAATCAAGGATAGCTTGTCTTATGAAGAGGTCTCGGTCCAAATCCTTGATCGCCAAGTTCGCAAACTGAGGAACAAAGAAGTCGCCTGAGTCAAAGTCCTATGGAGAAACCAATTTGTTGAGGAAGCCATATGGGAAGCGGAGGAATCCATGAAATCTAAATATCCCCATCTATTCATACCTACCGAGGAGAATGTTGAAGGTAACGACATTTTCTTGACTTGAATTCATTAGTGCATTTTGAGTTTTGATTGATATTTGTTTGAAAATTTGATTGATTGAATGACTGGATGTTGATTGTGATCTGTACCCTGAGTCTATTCCTGGCCACTCGTCATTCGAGGAAGAATGATCCCAACGGGGAGATAATGTAACACCCCTTAAAATGTTTCCCTAGAATTCAAACCCTTCTTGTATACGGGTAGGGTCGAACTTGAGTATTGAGGAGCATATGCATGAGTTAAAATGAGTCTTTGAGAATTTGAGTAGCGTTAGAGGTGAGGCAGGGTCATAAAGGACCCCTAGGATCAAATTAAATCCAAAAGATTCGTCGTGGCTAAGTTTGGGTAGGAGTTCGCATAAGGGATCAACTTCTAACGACCCTATCTTTTAAAAGAAGACAATCTAGGTGGCCCACGACCTATCAAATTAAAGATCGTCGAGTCTTCTTTCCAACACCACCAAGAATATAAATTTTGGAGTTCGGAGTCAAAAGATATGACGATCCTAAGACAAGCTAGCACGGCAGAAATTTCAATTTTGGCCTAGTTGCAACTGCTGGGGAAATGGCCTTGGCGCTGTAAGGGCGCGACGCGCCACTATTGCGCCAGGAACATGCCTCAGTAGTTTGGTCCCTGGCGCGACGCGCCACTAAAAGTTGTGCAGGGTTTTTCAGGGCAAATTTCCAGAACTCAGAAAATATGGCCTTGGCACTGTAAGGGCGCGACGCACCACAATCGCGCCAGAAATATGACTCAGTAGTTTGGTCTCTGGTGCGGCGCGCCACTACGAGGTGTGCAGGTTTTAGGCATATTTAGCCTGGCGGTGTAATGGCGGGACGCGCCACTATCGCGCCAGGTACATTTTTAGCCTATTTTTAGAACTTTTGAGGAGGGGTGATTTGGGAACTTACCCAAATTATATATATGTTACCCTTGGTCTTTTGGGAACACACTTTGCAGCCTCACCCTCTCTCTAAAAAGCCCTAGCTTCTCTCTTTTTTCTTTTTCTTCTCCATTTCCACCAAAAAAGAGTCCAAGAGCTTCAAGATTTGAGTCCTCCATTGAAGACCCAACCACAAGGTTTTCTCCAAGTCTTCACTAAGGTATGTAAGGCTATCTAAAACATGGGTTAAGTCCACCCATGTGATCTACTCTTGCTTGAGGTTAGACGTTCATAAAAATGGAGTTCCTTGGTACGGTTTATGGTTGAATGAGTTTTGCCCTCTATTTATGTGATTCTATATGTGTCAATGTTGTTGAGCTAAGAGGTTCCAAAAATGAGCCCTTAGGTGAGTATGAGTTGATGAAGAAATGAGTTGTGAAATATGTTTAATTTATCTTCTTAACTATGTAGATTATGATAAAGATGTTATTTTCTTGAAAATGTTGCTCAATATGAAATGCCAATTTAAAGTCTTGAAATTGTGATAAGCCTCAAAAGATTTCTCAAATGGGTGAAAGAAATGATTGATTATATCTAGATGATGCTACATATGTGCTTTTAAATTTCTTTGAATGATATGCTTGAGATTGATCGGATAGTACGATTAAGAAAGATGTGATTGTGATAGAGTTGATGAGATGACAAGGTTGTAACGAGACTTGTCGATATGAGTTGATTGAGTTGATTGGATGGAGTTTTATGAGCATTGAGTCTTGGGAGGAGTATCGAGCACCGAATTGGGCAAGAGTATAGTCCATACTCGAACCCAATACCTATATTGCCAAATGTAGGGGAGATTGAACCGTTAAAGTCGGATGCTTCCCCGAGACATTGTCCTGACATTATAGGACTTGGTTGGATTGGATCCATGAGTGTTTGATTCGTTTATACCCTGGTAAAGTATGAATGGGCGCGACAACAACGTCGTTTTGTTGTACCTTCACTGGCTTATAAGTGATGGTTGTCGAGTGAGGGAAACTCCTGAATAGGTTTTGATAGTAATCTAAGTCAGATTGAGTTGAATGGTATGTGATTGGTCCCATCTAAACCATATTCTTATTTAGACTTAGGACATTTGATTGAGTTGATATCCCTCTTGAGTTGAGCTCCCAAGTTGATAAATTCTTCCTTGATGTTCGTTTTATTCAGCCATTTTACATACTCATACATTCCATGTACTGACGCCATTTGGCCTGCATTGTTTTATGATGTAGATACAGGTACTAGAGATCATCAACCGGCGCTACGTTGAAGATTCACATACACTTCCAGCCAGTTGGTGAGTCCTCCTAGTTCCCGGAGGATATTGAGCCTTCTTGTATAATTTTGTTGTCCTTTCTTCTATTTTGATTGTTGGTAGTCATGGACTTGTTATTGACACCTTTTAGACTTAATAGAGGCTTCATAGACTGGAGTGTGGGGAGGTCGAACTGTTATTTTGAGGAGTTTTATTTTATTGTCTTGTTGGATTATAATTGTTTGGCCTTTGGCCCTATATATATGAATAGTATTTCTTTAATTTAGTTATCCGCTAAGAGAATGTGATTGATTGAATATGTGACTGGACCAGGTGGTTCGCTCGGAGGTCAGAAATGGCCTTCGAGTGCCGGCCACACCTAGGGTACCCTCCCGGGGCGTGACATCCTCTTAATTCATCATAAGAGAGACTTTTCAGACTCAGGCTTTTGAGTGAAATCACTTTGGCTTGCCATTGTGGTGGTAGACTTCTAAGAATTCTTCTTATGTGTTCAATGGTGGTATACACTTTTATATTTTCTTTAACTCCCCAATGATCTTTCTTAGTCGAGAAAACAAGTTTTCAATGGTTTCTCCTTCCTTAATGTGAAACAGTTCATATTCATATATCAATAGGTGAACTATAGTTTCTTTGATTTTGTCAGTCATCTCATAGGTGACTTCTAATTTATCCCAAACTTCTTTTGCAGTCTCACAGCAAGAGATTTTTTCATACTCTTCTCTACTTATAGCATTGTACAAAACATTTTTTACTTTAAAGTTTATCTAAATAACTTGCATTTGTTCATCAGTATAATCCCCCAGATCTGGAGTTGTAGTAGCTTTTCCTTCATTAGTTTTCATTGGAATAGAAAAGTTTCCAAGTTTGATTACCTTTCATACTTCGATAACATAGGATTTGATAACGGTTTCTATCCTTATTTTCCAATAAGAGAAATATTTTCCATTGAAATAGGGAGGTACAGTTTGAGATATTCCTTCTTGAAATAAAGCACCAATAGTCTACTGAGCCGCAAACGTTTCTCACTTGCTATAAGGAAGACAAAATAATGAGACCAAGCTCTGAAACCAACTGAAAGTGCAAGAGGGGGGTGAATTAAAATCTTTTATTTTCTTTAGTCGACTAACAAGTAAAGCAGTTAACTATGTCAGTAGGATAGTAAAGAGATAATTAAAGAGTATAAGGAAGAGGTGATGCCAAATATTTTTATACTGATTGGGATCCAATGTAAATCTTAGTATAGTCCCCTTGGGTTGAAAGGGTATTCTACTAAGCTTTGTGAATGGGTTACAAAAGGTATAAAAAGTAGATCCTAGATCTACACTCAATTCTTTTCTTCTTCTCTCTTTATTTTTCACAATCATTTGATACAATGCCTCACCATTCAGGTAAACACTCTTCTCTTTTTCATTACACAGTAATTCACAAAGAAATAACAATGTTTGCTAAAGTAGAAATGAGCTTGTAGAATGGATGGAAAAAATATATGTTTGTGTCGGATACTGATCTTGAGATTTATAGAGGTGTGGCTGACTTTTGCAACTCAAAGGATTTGATCCTTGAAAGGAAGGTGAATCCTTCTTTCCAAGAATAAGAGAAAAGTCTTGCTGACTTTGTATCTCTAGATGTTCGAATATCTTAAAGTTCTTTGTTTGATATTCTTTGATATTCCTTTTTCCTTAATTGAGCTAGCGAGATAAGGGTTTGATTCCCTTTAACTAATTTGCAGAGATTCCTTAGGTTGATCTCTTTTCCTTCTTCTGCAGTCTTCATTGAATTAATGATATGTTGATGAATTTTGCAGACCTCTTTGGATTGATCTCTTTCCTTGCAGATCTCTTTGGATATATTTCTTTCCTTCTTATGGATATGCAGATCTTCTAGATTTGATTCTTTCCTTTCATTCAATCCTTGAATGTTCCTTTTTCCCTTTTTGATGGTCGACATTAGTACCTACATATTTTATCATCTAGATTAGCTTCAACATTAATCAATTGAACCTTCACTTTTAATACTAGCATAGTCATGAATGGTTTCTGAGCTAATTTCATCTGCATAGTCATAATCATCAAGTTGGGTTCATTATATTCAGAGGAAGAGGAATCAGATTGAAGACTTATATCATTATATTAGTAGTAGAATGTGTTGTGCACATGTGTGCACATGGTGTTAGTTAGTAGTGGTGTAAATAATGTAAGGTGTAATGTTAGTTAGTAGCAGGTCCCACATTAATTAAGAGATTAGGAGGTTATTGGGTATTTAGCTTAACTAAGTATAAGAGTGGTATACAGCTATGTAAACACAAGTTTTCTTCTTCTTCTTCAACTACTGAAATTTTTCTTCTTTAAATCCCCAAATTTCCTCTCAATCTATTCATTACAACATGGTATCAGAGCGGGTTGAAAAATTAAGCAGTTATTAGAGCTCTGATTGAAGAACAACGGAGAAAGGATTGAGTTGAAGAACAAAAAAGAAGAAATTGAGAAATAATGGTGGAGAGTCAAAATTTAGCAGCCGATCTTTCACAATCACAACCGTTGAGTGAAAGGATAGTTATAGAGCATGATCATCCTTTGTTTGTGCATCCATCATACACATCGAGATGTGTTTTAGCACCGGTGAAACTCACTAAATCTAAAAACTATGGAGTATGGAGTCGAGCTATGAGAATCTCTCTTTTAGCCAAGAAGAAGCTAGGTTTTATGACTGGAATATGTACAAAGGAATCATTTGACGAATCACTTCATGAACAATGGGAGATGGAGTTGATCTATGAGAATCTCTCTTTTAGCCAAGAAGAAGCTAGGTTTTATGACTGGAACATGCACAAAGGAATCGTTTGACAAATCACTTCATGAACAATGGGAGATGGTGAATGCAATTGTTCTCTCATGGATCATGAACATAGTATCGGAAAATCTGCTCAGTGGTATTTTTTATGCATTAGATGCGCATCTAGTCTGGGAAAATTTGAAGCATAGTTTTGACAAAGTGAATCGTGTGAGGATTTTCCAAATACATGCAGTAATTGCGAATCTTAAACAAGGAATTGATCCAGTGTTAGTGTATTTTTCTAATTTGAATGAACTATGGAGTGAGTCTGATTTGATAGCTCCTTCTCCAAATTGTGGTTGTCAAAAATCCAAGGACTACATTGAGTACCTGCAATAGCAAAGATTAATGCGGTTTTTGAGTGGCTTAAACGAGTCATATGATAAAGACAAGAGGCAAATATTGATGAAATCTACTACACCAACTGTGAATCAGGTTTATGCCTTGATAGTGCAAGATAAAAGTCAGTAGGCAAATACTGAGAGAACTAATCCAATAGCAATGCAGGTTAAGAGAAAGGATAACTACAGGGGAGGAGGCTTCATGTATTGTGAGAACTGTCACATGAAAAATCATACAAAGAATGACCGTTATAAGATCATTGGATACCCTTCAGAAAGAGATAATAACCCTAACAATAACAGAAAAATAAGAGGTAACTATGAAGGGTACAACAACCATCGTGAAGGATGGAGGAAGGACACATACAGAGATATATACAAAAGAGACAATAATGAGGGATGGAGAACAGAGACGGATGCTACAGTTGCTATTAATGCAGATTTTTCTCAAGAGAAATATGTAGGTGCAACTGACAATAGAGGCTAATATGCTGATGATAATAGGAGAGAAGATGTCACAAATGGCAGTTATACCTCATAAGAATAATACAAGCAGCAAACCAACATGTATGGCAAGGACTTTGAAGAATATCAAGCTCATATGATAGGTACTGTAACTTGTCTGATGTCTTAGTTACCAAAGTGTGAGTGGATAGTTAATTCTGGTACGTCTCACCCTTTTACTGCCAATGAGAAGTTACTAAAGAACATACATAGTACACATTCTAGTAAGGGATTAAGAATGCATTTGCCAAATAGAGACACAACGCCAATCACACATACAGGATATACAAAACTATTTAGAAGGGATAAATTATCAAATGTGTTGTTTGTGCCAGATTTTAAGTATAATCTTTTTTCAGTGTCAAAATTGACTAAGAAATTATGTTGTTCAGACAACTTTTTCCCTGATTACTATATCTTTCAAGATTTGTACAGTGGCAGGGTGCAGGGAATTGGTAGATTACAAGGAGGATTATATATTTTCTGAAGGTCAAATGAAGATACTAAACAACAAGGAAGTGTAAAGCAAGTTTACTTGGAAGCTGTTGATGAGATATGCCACTTATGCCATAGGAGACTGGGTCTTCCTTCTATCTCCACTATGAAAAATATGGCAGAATTCAGAAATAAGATTGATGAAAATGTTCATAACCATTGTGAGATTTGTCCTCTGGAAAAGCAAACGAGAATGCAATTTCCTTTAAGCATTTCTAGAGCTAATAAGGCTTTTGAGTTGATTCATTTAGATCTATGGGGCCCTTATAGAACTCCTACATTTGATAAAAGAAACTATTTCCTCACTATTGTTGATGATCACACAAGATAAACTTGGATCTATCTATTACAATTGAAGACTGAAGTAATTGTTATTTTGAGACAGTTTATTGCCTATGTTAACACTCAGTTCAATTGTAGAATCAAAACTGTTAGGTCTGACAATGGTACTGAATTTTTTAATTCACAATGCTGTGAGTTATTCCATGGTTTATGCATAGTTCATCAAAATAGTTTCCCTTACACACCTCAACAGAATGGGGTGGTTGAAAGAAAGCATAGACAGATTTTAGAAATAGCTAGGGCAATCAAATTCCAAGATTATTTCCCTACTAAATATTGGGATTTTTGTGTCAATGCTACAGTTTATCTCATGAATAGATTACCATTTATTGCCCTGAAGGGTCGAACTCCTTATAAATTTTATTTCACAAGAAAGCTTCTCTTGATCATCTCAGAATAATTGGATGTCTGTGTTTTGTCACTATATTACCTAGATCTGAAAAGTTTGCCTCCAGAGCCACAGCAGCTATATTTATGGGATTCTCAGAAACACAAAAAAACTATATTGTACTTGACTTATCCACTAATAAGTTCTATGTTAGCAGGAATGTGGTATTTAGAGAAATTGAGTTTCCTTTTATCACCACCTCAAACTCAGGTCCTGACATTTTTCTTAAACTAGGCCCAGCTACCACTTATTTTGATTCTCAAGATCAGATTTATCCTCACAAGTCCCCAACAGTAGGAGCAAGGGGCCATTGTCACCTGATAATGGAAATCATATTGTTGATCCCACAGTCATATCAGGGGCACCAGAAGTATAAGAAGAGATTGAGCCACCAGATTCTGTCATTAATCATGCAAGATCACTAACAGAATCAGATGCACAAATTCCATTATAGCAAATTCTATTGCGGTTTTTGAGTGGCTTAAACGAGTCATATGATAAAGACAAGAGGCAAATATTGATGAAATCTACTACACCAACTGTGAATCAGGTTTATGCCTTGATAGTGCAAGATAAAAGTCAGTAGGCAAATACTGAGAGAACTAATCCAATAGCAATGCAGGTTAAGAGAAAGGATAACTACAGGGGAGGAGGCTTCATGTATTGTGAGAACTGTCACATGAAAAATCATACAAAGAATGACCGTTATAAGATCATTGGATACCCTTCAGAAAGAGATAATAACCCTAACAATAACAGAAAAATAAGAGGTAACTATGAAGGGTACAACAACCATCGTGAAGGATGGAGGAAGGACACATACAGAGATATATACAAAAGAGACAATAATGAGGGATGGAGAACAGAGACGGATGCTACAGTTGCTATTAATGCAGATTTTTCTCAAGAGAAATATGTAGGTGCAACTGACAATAGAGGCTAATATGCTGATGATAATAGGAGAGAAGATGTCACAAATGGCAGTTATACCTCATAAGAATAATACAAGCAGCAAACCAACATGTATGGCAAGGACTTTGAAGAATATCAAGCTCATATGATAGGTACTGTAACTTGTCTGATGTCTTAGTTACCAAAGTGTGAGTGGATAGTTAATTCTGGTACGTCTCACCCTTTTACTGCCAATGAGAAGTTACTAAAGAACATACATAGTACACATTCTAGTAAGGGATTAAGAATGCATTTGCCAAATAGAGACACAACGCCAATCACACATACAGGATATACAAAACTATTTAGAAGGGATAAATTATCAAATGTGTTGTTTGTGCCAGATTTTAAGTATAATCTTTTTTCAGTGTCAAAATTGACTAAGAAATTATGTTGTTCAGACAACTTTTTCCCTGATTACTATATCTTTCAAGATTTGTACAGTGGCAGGGTGCAGGGAATTGGTAGATTACAAGGAGGATTATATATTTTCTGAAGGTCAAATGAAGATACTAAACAACAAGGAAGTGTATATCTTTCAAGATTCCATTATAGCAAAAGATTAATGCGGTTTTTGAGTGGCTTAAACGAGTCATATGATAAAGACAAGAGGCAAATATTGATGAAATCTACTACACCAACTGTGAATCAGGTTTATGCCTTGATAGTGCAAGATAAAAGTCAGTAGGCAAATACTGAGAGAACTAATCCAATAGCAATGCAGGTTAAGAGAAAGGATAACTACAGGGGAGGAGGCTTCATGTATTGTGAGAACTGTCACATGAAAAATCATACAAAGAATGACCGTTATAAGATCATTGGATACCCTTCAGAAAGAGATAATAACCCTAACAATAACAGAAAAATAAGAGGTAACTATGAAGGGTACAACAACCATCGTGAAGGATGGAGGAAGGACACATACAGAGATATATACAAAAGAGACAATAATGAGGGATGGAGAACAGAGACGGATGCTACAGTTGCTATTAATGCAGATTTTTCTCAAGAGAAATATGTAGGTGCAACTGACAATAGAGGCTAATATGCTGATGATAATAGGAGAGAAGATGTCACAAATGGCAGTTATACCTCATAAGAATAATACAAGCAGCAAACCAACATGTATGGCAAGGACTTTGAAGAATATCAAGCTCATATGATAGGTACTGTAACTTGTCTGATGTCTTAGTTACCAAAGTGTGAGTGGATAGTTAATTCTGGTACGTCTCACCCTTTTACTGCCAATGAGAAGTTACTAAAGAACATACATAGTACACATTCTAGTAAGGGATTAAGAATGCATTTGCCAAATAGAGACACAACGCCAATCACACATACAGGATATACAAAACTATTTAGAAGGGATAAATTATCAAATGTGTTGTTTGTGCCAGATTTTAAGTATAATCTTTTTTCAGTGTCAAAATTGACTAAGAAATTATGTTGTTCAGACAACTTTTTCCCTGATTACTATATCTTTCAAGATTTGTACAGTGGCAGGGTGCAGGGAATTGGTAGATTACAAGGAGGATTATATATTTTCTGAAGGTCAAATGAAGATACTAAACAACAAGGAAGTGTAAAGCAAGTTTACTTGGAAGCTGTTGATGAGATATGCCACTTATGCCATAGGAGACTGGGTCTTCCTTCTATCTCCACTATGAAAAATATGGCAGAATTCAGAAATAAGATTGATGAAAATGTTCATAACCATTGTGAGATTTGTCCTCTGGAAAAGCAAACGAGAATGCAATTTCCTTTAAGCATTTCTAGAGCTAATAAGGCTTTTGAGTTGATTCATTTAGATCTATGGGGCCCTTATAGAACTCCTACATTTGATAAAAGAAACTATTTCCTCACTATTGTTGATGATCACACAAGATAAACTTGGATCTATCTATTACAATTGAAGACTGAAGTAATTGTTATTTTGAGACAGTTTATTGCCTATGTTAACACTCAGTTCAATTGTAGAATCAAAACTGTTAGGTCTGACAATGGTACTGAATTTTTTAATTCACAATGCTGTGAGTTATTCCATGGTTTATGCATAGTTCATCAAAATAGTTTCCCTTACACACCTCAACAGAATGGGGTGGTTGAAAGAAAGCATAGACAGATTTTAGAAATAGCTAGGGCAATCAAATTCCAAGATTATTTCCCTACTAAATATTGGGATTTTTGTGTCAATGCTACAGTTTATCTCATGAATAGATTACCATTTATTGCCCTGAAGGGTCGAACTCCTTATAAATTTTATTTCACAAGAAAGCTTCTCTTGATCATCTCAGAATAATTGGATGTCTGTGTTTTGTCACTATATTACCTAGATCTGAAAAGTTTGCCTCCAGAGCCACAGCAGCTATATTTATGGGATTCTCAGAAACACAAAAAAACTATATTGTACTTGACTTATCCACTAATAAGTTCTATGTTAGCAGGAATGTGGTATTTAGAGAAATTGAGTTTCCTTTTATCACCACCTCAAACTCAGGTCCTGACATTTTTCTTCAACTAGGCCCAGCTACCACTTATTTTGATTCTCAAGATCAGATTTATCCTCACAAGTCCCCAACAGTAGGAGCAAGGGGCCATTGTCACCTGATAATGGAAATCATATTGCTGATCCCACAGTCACATCAGGGGCACCAGAAGTATAAGAAGAGATTGAGCCACCAGATTCTGTCATTAATCATGCAAGATCATTAACAGAATCAGATGCACAAATTCCATTATAGCAAATTCTATTGCAGGTTGTTACTCCTCCTGTTGTTAATGAAAGACCAACTAGGATAACTAAAACTCATGGATGGTTAAATGACTATATTTCTAATGCTAGTCATGATGGAACTAGCACCTATCCTATGGATAAATATGTGTCATATGCAGCAACATCAAACCAGTATAAGAGTTATTTGGCCAAATTCTCTAATTTGTCTGAACCTAGAAATTTCAAGAAAGCTTCAACAGATGGAAAATGGATAGAAGCCGTGAAGCAGGAAATCAAGGCTTTGGAAGAAAATCATACTTGGAAGATTGTTGACTTTCCAAATGAGAAGAATCCAGTAGGCTCCAAATATGTGTATAAGATCAAGTACAAAGCAAATGGAGATGTTGAAAGATTCAAGAAAAGATTAGTGGCAAAGGGGTATAGCCAAAAAGAAGGCTTTGACTATCATGAAACCTTCTCTCTAGTGGCCGAAATGATCATTGTGAGATCTGTGATTGCACTAGCAGCATCAAAGGGTTGGAATCTTCATCAAATGGATGTATACAATACATTCTTATAGGGAGACATTTATGAAAAAGTATATATGGAGCTACCAGAGGGATTAAAGAGACAGAGGGAGACTAAAGTATGCAAACTGCTAAAATCCTTATTGGTTTGAAGCAGACGTCAAGGCAAAGTCTACATGACTACTCACTCTTCACAAGGAAATCAGGTGTTAATATTGTGATAATCCTAGTGTATGTAGATGACTTGCTCATCACTAGGAATAGTAGTGTTCTTATAAAAGAGGCCAAGAGAATTTTGCATTATGACTTTAGAGTCAAATACCTGGGAGAACTTAAATACTTCCTTGGAATAGAAGTTTTGAGATCACAACCTGGTATTATCCTTAATAAAAGGAAGTACATACTAGAGCTTATATCAGGAATGGGCCTAGAAGGGATAAGACCAGTTTCCACACCATTAGAAACTGGAAACAAGTTAACAATTGTGGAGTATGACAGAATTGTAGAGATCAAGGGTGATGAAGTCTTGGAAGATGCTTCAAAGTATCAAAGGTTAATAGGGAAACTCCTATATGTCACCATTACAAGACCAGATATTAGCTTTGTAGTTCAGACATTGAGTCAGTTCATGCAAGAACAAAAAATGTCACATTGGGAGACAACTATTAGAGTGGTCAAGTACCTCAAAAATACACCAGGACAGGGTTTTATCTTCATATCACAAAGACACAATAGCTGACATGCTGGTGTGACTCAGACTGGGCAGCATGTCCAAACACAAAAAGGTCCATCACAAGTTACGCAGTGAAGTTGGGTAAGTGATTGATTTCTTGGAAATCAAAGAAACAACAAACAGTGTCCAAAAGCTCAGCTGAGGCTGAGTATAGGAGTATGGCAGAGGTTGTAGCATAGGTCACTTAGTTGTTGGGGCTATTCAAGGAATTAGGAGTACAAGTACACCAACTAGTGTCAATTTGGAGTGATAGTAAGGCAACAATCCAGTTGGCCACAAATCCAATATATCATGAGCATACTAAACACATAGAGATTGATTGTCACTTCATAAGAGACAAAATAAAAGAGGGAGCAAACAAGATTGAGTTTGTAAGAACAGATGAACAACAACCAAACCTAATGACATAGGGGCTAAGTGTCACGAGCCAACTAGGGCCACGACGGGTACCCGGTAGTGTTATTTCAAGCACCTACTATAACATATCCTATTCTTACTACTGAGTAGGCCGAATGAGCGATACCATTGTTAGTAGCGTAATTATAACCATGTATCAACAGACTTTGCTAACATATTACATAGCGACGAATAAAGGTGCAAAACATCTAGCTATACATATCTGTCTACGATCCTCTAAACAAGATACATATGA
The DNA here is from genome assembly GCF_947179165.1 of Solanum dulcamara. NCBI lineage: Eukaryota > Viridiplantae > Streptophyta > Magnoliopsida > Solanales > Solanaceae > Solanum > Solanum dulcamara. Next base: position 58,131,568 of record NC_077248.1, on the reverse strand, counting down.
CCACAAGGAGGGCTAGTTTCTACCGTACCCAAATATATACACAAAAGTAGTACCAATAAAGTAAAGCTCCGAAACAACTGAAGCACTCTCGGTGTACCGCTGGTGGAGCTTCTAAGGACCGAACTCATCTGCCTGCCTGCCTACGTGGCATAAAATGCAGTGTCCACAAGAAGAGATGTCAGTACGAGTAATGTACCGAGTATGTAAGGCATGAAAACCAGTATAGTAAAGAACATAAGGTATGAACAACCATATCATAGAATCATAGAACATAAAATGAGATAAAAGAGTAACCTGTACATATGAGTGCCCTTTTAGGCCAGATGTCATGCATGCTTGTCTTTTCTTTAAAAATATTTCTTTTTCATATACATAGAAAATAGAACATGTCATAGCAGCGAATGACGTTGGCTCGGCCACATATGTCCCACGTCCGGACATCCCATATTCGGGATGAAAATTATGCCAACTGACCAGGTGGCAATGCGTCTATAGCGCAACATATGACCCTTCCCCATATCCCCCATATACATATACATATGTCATATAAAGCACATGCATGAGAGCCCAACGAAAGCCATGTATCTATCTGAGTGACGGAAGGTCGATAACCTCCAATTATATTATGGACTAATCATGGTCGCTTTGTCTCACCTTGAAGGAACAATTATTATAAGGTGAGACTATCAACGAAGGATAATCTGAAGAGAACGTAGAATAAGGTCACAATCTCATAAGGTGCCAAATCACTTACATATACATATAGAGAAAATTGTTAAGACCGGTGGTTACGTACATAGATCAACACACGGAGGCTCAGAAACAAGTTTCCGATTCTACGAAAAGGAAATTTCATTAAAATCATACATATACATGTACATCGTTTGCTCGTTTTACAAAGATCATGTCAAAGAAGGAAGGGTAAGCCTTACATACCTTGTCTGCTTCCTTAATCAATCTCACTTAACTCTTGCCTTCCCAAAATCTATAACAATGTTAACGAATGCAAACATTAGCTGTAGATATCCAAGATTCTCATCCTAAACTAACATTTTGTTTATCAAAATTTCGGCAGCACTTCTCCTGTAAATACACTATTCCTGAGAATCTAACTCGGTCAATTTTATCAACAACAATTTGAGAATTCAACTCGGTTAAATTACCAAAAACAATATCAATCAATATACTACTTCCTCCAAGACCTTCCAACTCCAATAAGAACAATAACAATCTAATCCTTTTTTTTTTCAAATTCAATTACGACAACCCAATAATTTACACACTAACCACATCATACTAACAACATTATCTTTCATACATGTAAGAACATTATATTCAATTTACATAACTTTCAAAACAAGTCTCCAACTACTACAAGTTCACTAAAACCATTAAGCTTTTATTAGCAACCTAGAAGCCATAACAACAACAATCAAAACACTAAATAAAATCAATTCACCATAACTTGTCAAACCACCCCCATATTCGGCCACAACAACTACATGCATATTTTCATGAATTTTCCATCTATTTCTATACTTTACAACAACCAACATACTAAATAAAATTAATCCATTCTTTCTACACACATCACACATTCACGGCCACACACCAACACACATATTTTCATATACTTCATCCATTTCTTTACTCTACAACATATATCACCCATCCATAACATATAAAAGAAGATTGAAACCTTACCTTCCTCTTGTCTCCCTTTTTGGCTAGGACTTGCAACTCACAAGAATATGATTTCCTTGCTCCAACAACTACTTCACTTTGTTAAGGATCCTCTAATTAGTTGTTTGGCTAAGAAAGAATAATTTTTTGGTGAAAATTTTTCCAAGATTCTTGCCTATTAGAACATGGCCAAATGACCCTTTTTATTTTCTCCCTTTCTTCTTGCTCTCTAAGCTTCTTGAAACTTCTAGGAAATAAAAGCCAAGATGACTAATAAGTCATTCTTGAAACTTCTAGGAAATAAAAATCAAGATGACTAATAAGTCATCTTTTGGGCCTTTATTATTTTTTTATGGAAAAATTACATGATTTAGTGCTTTTTAAAAATTAATTACTGAATATAGCGATATTTTTTATTTATTATCATTTATAACAATATTATGATAAACCTACACTTGTATTAAAAGTAAATTATGCATACATTATAAATGTATTACAAGTGTTTTAAAATATATATTATGTTTGTGTAGTAAGAAACTAACATAATATATTATAAGTCTATTAAAATATGTGATAAATGTATTATTCATCTATAAAACTTGTATTATATATGTTTTATAAATAGTTCTCTGCAATCTGTATTAAAACTGTATTATAAATGTATTATAAGTGTTCAGTAAAATTATTTTTTTATTGATATAAATGGTAAATATTTTCTTAATATTGTATATTTACGTAAGTTTTATTTTTTTTTATTTTATATTTTTTAAACTTGTATCCATATGGGCATTGGCCCATCACTATGGATGGCCACCTAGGCCTAAGTGATCAAGCCCATTTCTTTTTGCTTTGCACTTCATGAAAATTTTATTTTCCAATTTTCAAATTTGCCCCTTATCTTCCTCCATATTTTTATGGTGAATTTTCCTTTTTGACCCTAGCCATTCTTGATATTTCCACTTCATAATTTTCATAAGCAACTTGTGTGCTAACAAAATAAAAATATGGCCTTGTTTTTTAACTTCCCGCGGTTTTTCTTGAATTATCCAAAATTATCAAAATGTGGGATATAACACTAAACAGGAAGCAACACTCATATTTGATGACCAAGTTAGGAGTGCTGGACATTCTACACCCTCCAACTTGAGGGGGAGTATTAGTAGTAGCATGTGTTGTGCACATGTGTGCACATGGTGTTAGTTAGTGGTGGTGTAAATAATGTAAGGTGTAATGTTAGTTAGTAGTGGGTTCCACGTCAATTAAGAGATTAGGAAATTATTGGGTACTTAGCTTAAGCTAAGTATAAGAGTGGTATACAGCTGTGTAAACACAAGTTTTCTTCTTCTTCTTCAACTACTGAAATTCTTCTTCTCTAAATCCCCAAATTTCCTCTCAAACTATTCATTCCAACACATTATTTCCCAGAGTGAGGCCATCACTACGTTGGTTTTCTTCTAGGCTAGTACCACTGGTGAGCTTGAGATAATTCATTTGAGCATCTCCAGGAACTATGGGATCATCTTTGTTATACTTATCAAGTTTCCCACTTTCAGTATTGATGGCAATATCTTCACTATTGGTAGAGAGTTGACTACTCTACTTGTTGGGTTGCTCCATATTCTTTCCAGTAATCTCTTTATTATGTGAACTCCCTTGACCAGTATCAATACTTTGTTTAGGAAGTTGTCACTCTCTTTATTATGTGAACTCCCTTGGCCACTATCAATAGTTTGTTTAGGACGTTGTTGATCATTGGTGACTTGGTCTTAGGGGCAGGTTGAGCTGAAATTGAATAAATTAAAATGGTCTGAATTAGAAATTGGATTATTCATCTAAATTTATTTTGGGTTTAAATGGGCTAAAAATTGGGCAAGGTCATGATCCGTCTAACTTGACCTGCTTAGCCTCAAGAATTTGAACATATTGCTATTTACCTTTTGTAACCACAATTTGAATCGAATTCAAAAAAATAAAATAAAAAGTTCTTTATTTTGAAGTGAAAAGACACAGAATATTATTCAGTATGAGAACATACATACATTGCACCAATGCAAATAAAGAATTTTAAACGGGTTGAATTACAAATTAAATTGGACTCAATTGATGATGTTTTTAAAATGGATTAAAACTTGAATGAGACTAACTAATAATCTAATTTAAATTATCTTAAGCCCAATCCATAAAACTCTGGATGAATTACATAAATTTGGGTTCATTAATTTTGACAGCCTACTTGGTCTACAAAGCTATTTGTATCATATTTCTTCTTTTTGTTTCTCCTCCTTCTCTTGTTTTGACAGTATGATCCTCACCGATCATGTTATCTTGATCCATTTTCTCTTTTCCTTTTTCCAGGGACCTCATCCAACACGCTGGTCCTCTTTGTCTCAGAAGGCTCACTAATGATAATGCCAATCTGTTTCTTGGTTACTTGCTTAGTTCTGTCCCATTTGGTATTTCGAATTTGAACATTGTCAGAGATTGTTTTTGTTTATTATCCTGATATCTTGTCATACATCCTTTGTTTCCCTTGTGTTTGCTTATCCTTTTTATTTTTTTTTATTGTTTCACTTAGTGTCCGGAGCCCACATTAAAACTTCGACTAAATTCGGATATGCACTACAGAGCTCATTTGGGGGTGCGCTCTCAATAGAATTTTCTCCATATCCAAAGCTCAAACTCGAGACCTCTGATTAAGGATGATACAGTCTCACCACTGTACCACAGCCCATGTTGGAGAAGCTTTCTTTGTGAGTTATTCTTCTTGAAATAGTTTTAAAATAATCTTCTTTTGTTTTCATTTTCTTTCTCTCAATATGCTTCTTATCTTGAACCTCTCTTTTGAGCTTTATTTATTCATCCTTGCATTGTCTTTCCATATTGGCCTTATTTTATAGTAAAGGGACCCTTTCATATATAACATCGATCCATTTGTCATTATCATATCCATCAACTCTCTAATAACCCGGTAAGGTATGATCTGCGGTATATTGTTTTCGGTTGCAGCTAAACTCTGTAAGAATCCCATCAATAAACTGCTTATTTGTAAAAGGCTAACAAGATAAGCACCTACAAGTTTAGTCTAATGGTTAATTAAGTGGGTGAAACATATGGAAGAGTAAATTTCAAATCTAATGAGGAAAAAATCAATAGGTCTTCCTTTATGAATTTGTCTAAGTTTTGATAGATATAATTATCCAATACATGTGTTAGTGGAGCACCAAGTACCTGACGGAACAGTCTAAGTGCAAGTAATTTGGTCCGAATACCAAAATTATGATTAGTACCACCATAATGAATTCATATTTTGATAACCCATTCAACCCATTCATATTTTAATGAATTGGATGAATAATTTTTTGAATGGGTAAAATATGGATTTAAACCATATTTAATCAATAGAAATATGGATAATTATGGGTAAAAATTACTTTTCAAATCAACTTATTTTTCTCAAATTTAAGAAAAATGATTTATCTCCAAAAAGTAGGGAAAATATTTTCCAAAACTCTTTTTTAACCTCACATCTCAACTTTCAAACCCTAACTCAAGTCTCGAGTACCAATTCCCATATTAATCCAAAATCCAACTATTAATTCTCAATTCGACTCCCGTCTACTGAATCTTGTCTTCAATTCGAGATCCAATTCTTGGATTTCAGGTCGTGTTAGGATCGGGTCTTACTTTGAATGTTGCATGCCGTGTCAAGATTCAAGGTCAAATCCCAGGTCGAGTGTCGAGGTCGGAATCAAAATCTGGTATCAGTGTGAAATTTTGAATTGGGTATTAGAGTCAGATTTTGGATTAGATATCGAGGTCAGCTCCTAGGTTAGGTGTTGGATTTGGATCTCACATTAGTCTTCGGGGTCAAATCCCAATTCAAAAGTCGAGTCCTGGATTAGGTATTCGAGTCGCGTTTCGATTCGAAAGTTTGGTCTCGGAGCGGGTGTCGAAGTTGGGGCCTGATTCAAAAGTCATGTTCCAAATTAAGAGTCGGGATCGAGTCTCAAATCAGTTGTCAAGTTAAAAATTAGGATCGATTGTCAAAGTTAGGTGTCGGAGAAATTTTCATTTAGAAGTTGGATCATCGGTTGAGTGTCGGGTACCAGTTTAGAAGTTAGGTCTTGGATCAACAGTTGAGATCGGGTCTCGATTTGAAAGTTGAATCCTTGATTAGGTTCTGGATCGCATGTCGAGGCAGGTCTCGGATTAAAGGTCAAGTCTCGTGTTGGGTGTTGGGGTCGAATCCTATTTCAAAAGTCGAATCCTAGATCGAATTTTGGATCTCAGGTTGGGAACGTGTCCTGATTCGAATATCGTAATCGAGTCCCGAAATAGTCATTGAGGTTGGTTGTAGATATCCGATTCAAGATCCTGATTTGGCATGTTGGGGTTGAATCTTAGTTCGATTGTCGGGTCCCAAATTAAATCTTGGAATCAAGTCTCGGGTTGAAATTCAGGTTAATAGTCGGGAGTCAGGGTAGGTTCTAGATTTTAAAGTAGGAATTTTGTGTCAGATCTCAAATCGGGTGTCGAGATCGTATCCCAATTTGAAAATTGAGTCTTGCGTCCGATGTTGGGGTCGAATACTAGTTTAGATGTGGGGTCCTGAGTCGGGTGTCAAGGTTGGGTCTCAGGTCGAAAGTTGGGTCCTGAGTCGAAAGTTGAGGTAGGATCCTGATTTGAAAGTCGGATCCCTAGTCGGGTGTCGGGGCTGGGTTCCGATTTGAAACAGAGTTAGTTTTATGATACAATAAAACTAAGTAAAGTGTTTTCAACATTTTCCATCCAAAAAAAACTAAAATATTTTCTCCATATTGAATTCTAAAGTAGAGTACTATTTATTCATGAAAAATTATGGGTAAATATGGGTCAACATGTATTTTATCCAATCCAACTTTTTCCTTATAAATATGGGCGGGTTGAATTATTATCCATTTTATATTGACTCATTATCAACCTGCCCAAATTTGACTCAACCCGCTCATTTGCCACCATTAATTATGATATAATAATGAAAAAATTACCTAATTACACTCATTTATTTACCATATTTTCATTACTCTCATCCATTTCAAAACAATTCAAAAATACCTTCTTTCCATTCGAATACATTAATTCAAATTTATAAATTATTTATATGTTCAATGTATCATGCTTTAAATGTTACATGCCGATACATAATATCTTAATTAATGCATTTGAATTACTGAATTAATATATCCAGATCATTGAATTAATGTATCCAAATTACCATGTTTTTAAAGAATTTTTGCAAATTGAAAAATGATAAAAATAAATGATAATTAACTATTTATACTATGTGATTTATGTAAGTTTCCTATAATAATTACGAAGACTCCCATGTGTTCATGCTTCCGTTAATCAGACATATAATAGTATGAGGTTTGGTCACCCATTTTGTAATTACTCTTTCCATTTCAATTATGTGTTATTTCACATTTGAGAGTTAATAAGCAATTTTTTTTTTAATCACAATTTTTCATACGATTTTTAAATATCTGAAATTGTAAATGTTAGCGTGGCCGTCTCCGTATACTTAACAAAATGCTTGTTGCTCTAGGTGTATGTCAACTACTCTACTGCATCAGAGCCTTTTAAAACGATCTCCTAGCGATTTTAAACGCTCCCAAGCTGAATAAAGTGACTCTCCTTCTTTCTGCCTATATGATATAATTTTGCTCGTGTCTTGCAATTTTTCCTGATGAAAAGTATTGAGAAGATTAGCTGGGACACATTTAAGTAAGAAGGGTACAATAGTAATTTCTCCCTTTCCTAATGTTAGTTACAGTTGTTAAGATTAATTATAACTATCTTTAGTTAGTTATAATGAGCTAGTATTAGCTGATCAATTTAGTGTGTTGTTAACCCTAGGGAATTAACAAGCTACCATGGTTAGATAAGTTTGTTAGAGTTTGTTAGAAGTTGGTTACATTTAGTTAGGATTAGAAACTAACTATTTGTATCCTATAAATACAACACTTATGTAAACATGTAAAGCATGTTGTAATCATTTGGTATAGTGAGCAATGTAACAACATTTCTTCTTCTCCTCTCTCATATGAATCTTCCCTTCTTTCTGTCCTCATTCATGGATGATACAAAGCTTCATTAATAGAGTTATCATGGTATCAGAGCCTTGTAAGGTAGGCTAGATCAAAATAGTAGAATTTCGGAGTAGTGCATTAAAGGTGCTTAGATTTGAATCTGGAAAGTGTTTGAATCACGAGTAACCATCAAACTTTGCACACTCAGTTTCAATGGAAAACTTAGGTGAGTTCGCATCTGGAGGATTAGATACTGAAAATTTGAAGTCAAACACAACTACAACAAGTGGAGCATCTAGCTACATAGCTCTAAACATCGATTACAATCATCAACTGTTTTTGCACTAGAATGACATTGCAGGTAGCTCTTTAATCTCTCTTCAACTAAATGGTTTAGAGAACTATGCAATCTGGAGTAGATCTATGAGAATTGGATTGTTATGCAAGAGCAAGCTCGAATTTATTGATGGTAGATTTTCTGAGTCTAAGTTTGCACCTGAATTTTCTGATGCTTGGGAGAAATGTAATGTTGTAGTTCTTTCCTGGATTATGAATTTTGTTCGACCAGGATTATTGAGTACTATTGTGTATGGTGGTGATGCACACAAAGTGTGGTGTGATCTGAAAGAAAGTTTTGATAAGATCAATGGAGCACATGTGTATCAACTTCATAAGGAAATTCATAGTCTTAGTCAGGGCACTATGTCAGTTACAAATTACTACACTACATTCAAAGGATTGTGAAATGAGTATGACTTCATTATGCCTTGTCCAGGCTGCTCATGTGTCGAGTCTAAGAAGTTTCAAGAGCATTGTGAGTATCAAAGGTTACTAGAGTTCCTAATGGGACTACATGAGACATACTCTAGAGCAAAATGTCAAATCTTGATGCAGTCTCCAACTCCTAATTTGAACAAAGCTTTTTCTCTTATCATAGATCATGAAAGCTAAAGGAACTTAGCAACCACTAGCTATGAAGGCTCATCTCTTCCTAAACATATTGAAAGCACTGCACTATTTAGCCAAAAGGGAGGGAATAATCATAGCATTGGTGGTGGTAACTTTGGTCATCAACCTAGTGGTGGTGGTAATTTAGCAAGAAGTCACTATGATAATCAGTATAATCCTTAGAAACCACATAAGCATTTCATTACATGTGAAGTATGTGTTTACAGAGGTCACACTAAGGAGCAATGTTTCAAAGTTAAAGGCTACCTAGTGGGATGAATATCTAAGAAGAAAACTAATAATACTGGTAGTTCTACATCTAATTCTTTTGCTAACCAAGTTGCAGTCACTCAAAGTGCAAGAATAACCCATAGTGGAGGAACTAGTACATCAAACATATCATCTATATCACCTGTAACTTTCTTCATAATTGATTAATATCTACAAATCATGCAGTTTTTAGCCAAAGAAAGTGACACTAGTGGAGATCACTCAGGTAAGGCAGCTACTGCAAGTAAAGTTCTATCTGCTCTAGTGTCCAAATATGTGAATAAGGAATGGATAGTTGATACAGGAACTACTAATCACATGACATCTAAGAATTACTTGTTAGATAAATTCAGAAGGAAGGTACTTTTGACCACTAAAAATGTAGTATTAGTTTCTCATGTGGGTAGCACTAAAATCCTTGGAGATCAAGTCATTGTAAATGTCATATTGGTTCCTGACATCAAATGCAACTTACTGTCTATCTCGGAGCTAACCAAGGAACTTCACTGTATAGCAATATATTTTCCTGACTTTTTTGTTTTTCAGGATCTCTATAGTGGACAAGTCAAGGGGATTGATAGAGAATATGAAGGACTATACATCCTCAAAGAAGATTTAAACTACTCAATTCCCACTCAAGTCTCATGTAGTACTGTTCAAACAACTTTTACTAGTATTCCTATGTGTGGTATTTCTAATTTCATTACACTATGGCATAGAAGGTTAGGTCATGCTCCCATTGATATAATAAGGAGGTCCTCTAGTCTTGTTGTTTTAGACAGCACAGATTATTCTACATGTATTGTGTGTCCCTTAGCTAAACAAACTAAAATTCCATTTCCAGTAAGTACACACATATCAAAAGCACTGTTTCACTTAGTGCACTGTGATATTTGGAGTCCATAAAGGGTGCCTACTCATAATGGCATGAAGTACTTTGTAACTGTGGTAGATGATTACTCCAGATTTACTTAGTTATTTCTTGTAGCATCTAAATCTGATTCGATAGTTGTGCTAAAGCATTTCTTTGCTCAAGTTCAAAATCTTTTCTACATTTGTCAAAGTTTTCAGAACTGATAATGGTAGTGTGTTTTTTAGCATAGCTTTTCAATCTATGTTTTCCGATCTTGATATACATCATCAAAGCACATATGTTTATATACCTTAGAAAAATGGTGTGGTTGAAAGGAACCACAGGTTTCAAGGTTTTGTTCCCTTAAAGTTTTGGGGAGAATGTGTTACAACTGTCGTATATATTCTTAACAAACTCCCATTTAAACTCCTTTCTTATAAATATCCTTTTGAATTATTATATCAACACCCTCCTCATTATCTCATATCAAAAATTTTGGTTGTCTATGCTATGCTACTTGTCCAAAAATCCAAGATAAGTTCTCTCCTAAAGCCATACATGTTATCCTTATGGGCTACTCCATCTCTCAAAAAGGGTACGTTCTCTATGATCTACATTCCAAATCTTTTTTTTGTCAATGGCCATGTTGTGCTTAAAGAGGACCTGTTCCCTTTCATTAATTTACAAACATCCTCCAATTCTATATTTTCAGTCTTAACATTAGTAGCACCTGATCTTGTTTCGTCTTCTTCAATTTCTTCTAACCCTCCATCTAGTCCATTAACACCTGAGATGCCTCTTTCTAGTCCTTTTCCTACATCTTCTTCTAGTTTTGCTGATATTCCCTCTCTCAATGTAGCAGTACCCACATCATCTCATATTATACCGTCCTCACCTTTTATTCTTTTTAGGAGGTCATCTAGATCAACTAAACCACCTTTATGGCTCCTAGACTTTGTTACTAAGCCCAAAAGCCACTCTTGTTCATTCTCATTGTCTGATCACCTTTCTTACATTCATCTTTCTCCTTCCTATAGTTTTTGTGTCAATGCATATTCTACTATCTCAGAACCTTTCTCATATAAGAAAGCTACTATTTACCCTCAATAGGTCCAGGCCATGTAGTTGGAGATTAATGCCTTGGTTGATAATAAGACTTGGAGTCTGGTAGATCTACCATCTGGTAAGAAGCCTATTGGCTGCATATGTATATATAAAGTCAAATATAAGTCTGCAGGGGAGGTGAAAGGGTACAAGTCCAGACTGGTTGCTAAGGGATACAGTCAACAAGAGGGTCTAAATTATGGTGAAACATTTAGCCTTATAAGTTCTGTGGTTGCTCTTACTGCATCAAAGGGTTGGGTTATATTCCAGATGGATGTTCACAATGCTTTCCTCAACGGTCATTTGGTAGAAGAAGTGTACATGACCATTCCCCCTGGTTTGCTAGACAGGGGAAGATTACTAAATTCTACAAACTTTATAAGTCTTTATATGGTCTCAAACAAACACCTAGGTAGTTAGATTTTAAATTGAAATAGTTCTTAATTCAGTTGAGATTCCATCAAAGTCATTATGATTACTCACTATTTACTAGACATGATGAGGTTGATATACTCATTATGTTGGTTTATGTAGATGATCCTTTTGTCACTAGTAGTAATCAATCTATCATCAGTGATACAAGAAAGGATTTACAAAAATAGTTCAAGATGAAGGATCTAGGGAAGCTCAAATTCTTCCTAGGCATTGAATGTGCTAGGTCCAACAAAGGGATACCCATGTCTCAATGGAAGCATACTCTTGAGTTGATAGCTGAGTGTGGCCTAGGGGGTCCTAAGCCTGCAGGGACTCCACTTAAACAAAATCAAAAGTTAACATCTATGAAATATGATGAGTGAATTAAAAATGAAGAGGGACATAAAGATCACACACTATAGGGTCCTAGCAGATATCAAAGACTAGTAGGATGACTTTTATACTTGACCATGAATAGGCCTGATCTAGCCTTCTCAATTCAGGTTCTAAGTTAATACATGCACTATCCTAAGGAATCCCACATAAAAGTAGTATTAAGAGTGGTTAGATACATAAACAAAAACCTCCTGGACTTGGACCATTGATACAAGTAGATATTAATAAGCTCCTAGCCTATTGTGACTCAGATTGGGGTGCTTGCTTGGAGATAAAAAGGTCATTCACTTAGTTAAATTTGGTGGAACCTTGATCTTCTAGAAATCAAAGAAGCAAGAAATTGTGTTTAGAAGCTCAGCTGCAGCTGAAGTTGAGTCCAGAAGTATGACTAATTATGTAGCTGAGATCACATGATTAGTAAGATTTTTTGAAGAACTTGTTGTACACATTGATCTACCTATAACAATGGTGTGTGATTGCAAGACAACAATTCATATTGTTGCCAATCGCATCTTTCACGAGAGAACTAAACACATAGACATTGATTGTTACTTTGTAAGGGAAAAACTCAGTCAAGGACTGCTAAAAATAGAATTCACACACAAAAAGGATCAATTGGTTGATTTGCTCACAAAGAATCTTGGTAAGGCTCAACATTAGCTGCTAGTAAATGAACTTGGAGTTATGAACTTGTTCAAACCATGAGCTTGAGGCGAGTGTTATCATAGGGAGTTAACAAGCTACCATGGTTAAATAATTTTATTAGAATTTGTTAGAAGTTGGTTACATTTAGTTAGGATTAGAACCTAACTATTTGTATCCTATAAATACAACACTTATGTTCACATATAAAGCATGTTGTAATAATTTGGTATAGTGAGAAATGTAACAACATTTCTTCTTCTCATCTCTCATCTGAATCTTCCCTTCTTTCTGTCCTCACTCATAGAAGATACAAAACTCCATTAATGAAGTTATCATATGTATATGCTCTTATTTGTACACAATACCAACTACTTGAATACAAAATCTCTTTCCATAAACTCTTCTCTTCTTCCTTTTTTCTCTAATTTCTGTCTTTTTTCTAGAGTGACTCCATAATCACTACTGGAGATTGCTAACTTTAGCATGGTATCAAAGCAGTAAGATATGTTAAGCTTCCGCACTAAAATTGTTATTCTCTGTTGGAAAATAGCAAAGAGTGATTTCTTCAACGATAGAGTTCTCTCTCAAATTTCTTGAATTCTTTCTAATTTTTGAAAAAACAAAAATTCATCAATTTCTAATGTTAAGTTGAAATTTCTAAAGTAAATCAGGAGTAACTTTACTTTGAATTCAACAATGGAGTCTGAAATGTTACTAGTCTTACAAATAGAGTTAATCCATTGGAATTCACTACTGTTGGAATAATGTGGACTAACTCAAAAATATATATGGTCAAAATAGTGAAAATAAAATTAGAAAAATAATGACACCAAGAATTTTATGTGGAAACCATTTTAAATAAGGGAAAAATCATGGGCAAGGAGGAGAAACTAATATCACTACAGTAAGAAATTTTACATTGGGTAGTCATGAGTACAATACTCAAAGTGACACAACACACTCAAAAGGAATAACACTTTTGATTTTCTATTTTTCTTAAAAATATTATTCACTTTATTTTTCTTCACAAACTATTTTCTTATGGTCAATATATGGTATATCTCACTTTGCTCTCTAATATTGTTTTTCTCTCTATCTTGGTGTGTTCTTACAAATAAGAAAGATTGCTTTATTTATTGAAAATATTTGTTCCTATAATTTCATTGGTGACATCATGAAGAAACAAATATTTCAAACTTTGGTAGGTTTATTGATGAGATTTGATTTAACAAAATTGATGATATTTTGGTTGTTGAGATTTGTCAACTACAAATTCACATTTTTGACTATCTAATTTTAAATCTTGAAACAAAGTAAAAAATATTTACATGGAATGGACCTCTACAAATGTCCCCTCCAGTACCATGCACCAGAAGGAGGTATCTTCGTCTTATCAAGAGAGCTCATGCCAACAAGTTCATTGTAGAATTCAAACTTGTCTCGTATTGTCATTTTGGTCAACATATCTAAAGGATTCTCATTTGTAGAGATCTTTTCAACCTGTATAGATTCATTTTTTATATTTTCTCGAATATAGTGATATCTCATGTCTATGAGTTTCATCCTTCTATGGTACATGGATTTCTTTCTCAAGTCTATTTCACTTTGACCATCACAATAGACGACATACTCATTTTGATGCAAGCCAAGCTCTTGAAGAAATTTCTTGAGCCATATCTTCTCCTTGCCAGCTTCAATATCCACAATATACTTAGCTTTAGTTGTAGATAGTGCAACATACTTCTACAACTTTGACTGCCATGAAATAACTCCCCCTGAAAAAGTAAAAAAATATTCCATATTGGATTTTCTATTATCAAAGTCATCTGTCATATCAGCATCTATATAACTCTTTAAGATTGGATTTGATCCTCTAAAACGCAAACACTCATCTAATCTTCCTCTCAGATACCTGATTATCTACTTTACAGCTTCCCAATATTATTTTCCTAGATTATTGAGAAATCTGCTGACAACACCAACCATATGAGAAATATCAGATCTAGTGCATAACATTGCACACATATAACTTCTGACGACGGAGGAATATAGAACTTTGGCTTTGCTCTCTTTTTTCACCCTAGTTGTTAGATACATCTTCTTGCTCAACTTCATGTGACCAGCATGAGGTGTGATAAAATGCATAACATTATTTATGGTGAAGCGCTACAGTACACGTTCAATGTACTTTTTTATGATAAATAAATCTTTCTTTCATCTCTGAGATGAGTAATTCTCATGCCCAAATTTGCTTGACATGACCTAAGTCTTTCATAGCAAAAGACTTACTGGAATGACCTCCAAGGTTATTTCCATGATTTTATATATTTTTACCATTTTCCCCTACCCATAGCTTTTTTATAGCTCTCATATGGTGTTAGAATGGGTGGTACGCTCCTCAAGATAGTTGGGTGAGCTTGGTGCGAGTTTTTTTACTTTTTAGAGGTTTAAAGTAAAAAGAGTTGACTTTAGTCAACATTCAGATATTCGGTCTTCGTATGGGAATTTCTAAGGTTCTATCGGCTCTTAAAGGTCCATTTTGATCTATAACAAAGGTCGATTTAGGTTTTGAAGTTTTCATTTTGAGTTTGTGCAATTTACCGTCTTAACTTTAAAGTTTTGGCCAAGTTTGACTTCAGTTAATATTTTGAGTAAACGCACTTGGATAAAAAATTTATCAGCGTGGTTAGCTCTAAAATGCCGAGTTTGGTCTAGAACAATCTTTGATTTGGTGCCCAAGGTATTCAGAATGAGCTTTTGGCCGTTTGGACGTCTTTTATATTTTTCCTCAAAAGTGTTGACTTTGGTCAACATTTTGATGAGACAACATCCATTGGTCATTTTGTCCATTTTGTTGAGTTTGGAATGTCGTTTCCATTTGGGTATCATAGTCTATCTGCGCAGACAATGTTCCAAATGAATTTTGGACCCCATCGAAGGAAATTCAAATCCCTCAAAGTTCAGCACCATCTGAACTGCTGATGCAACATGATTCCTTCTTTGTGTTCGTAAACCATAGGCCGTGATTGCGAAGCTGACGGTTGTTGGTCATCGTGATCATATTGGGGATGAGTGTAACGATTGTGAAGGATATTGTAGGTCAGTGTTCATGATCACGGACTTGGGTCTCGCGATTGTGAAAAGTAAATTTCTTGGCAATAAAGTCTTTTAAGACCCATTTTTTGCTCCATCTTCTTCATTCCAACATAAACAAAAATCAATTTTAAGAGCAAATCTTGATCATTTTTTATAGTTCTTGTTGCATTGTGTTGGAAATTCTTATGGGGACGTTCCAGAACTCTTTCTCATTCCATAAATTTTGTAAGTCTTATGTGTTTCCATTGAATTATTTCACTTTTGACTCTTTTTGGGCTTGATCTAGGTAGGACGGATTTGACAAAGTTGGTTTTTTAATTTCGTGTGTGGTTCCCAATATTGAATTTTGATCTAATTTTAATGATGGTAATATGGTTATCGTTGGCTTTATTTTGATGTGTTCTTTGATATTTTGATATAGTGGCATTGTTTGAAGGCGGTCCAGAAGGAAAAAGCTTTAATTTAGCGATTCATGTGCAATTTCAGCCTTGAGGTAGGCTATGGTTTCTTCATTTTAGACTTAGCTTGTTATAATTTGTATATTTTGAATAGTAACGTATGTTTAGGTTGATAAATTTATGTGTTGATATTCTTTTAAAAAAATAGGAGTTGATAGTTGTCATGGGTAATTAGCTTGGATCTTAGTCGTTGAAGCCTTAGTTTAGAGGCATTCTTGTCTTGTTTGTACCATTTAGTATCTTTAGAAATTGCTTTTAGGTGAATTGAAACTTAGAATACCGTTTGTTTGGCTTGGTTGGTTACATTTTCCCTTTTTGTGTGCTTTCAGGTTATAAATGTATTTTTCTTGCTTAAGATATTGAACTATTGGGTCCAAGATCGTGCTTTGGGTACGCTGGAGTTTCAGGTTAGTAATTTGATTCCTCCGGTGGAATTTTTCCCAATTTTGAGTGTATATGATTATTGATATGCTATTGTATTGGTTGTTCCACCGATGTTTAAAATCACATAAATGGATGAAATTAATGAAGGGACCAATACTTGGGTTAATGAATAAGTATAAGGATTTGGAAAATACTGGTGATATCATTTTTATGCAATTTCATAATATTGATAAGCTCGAGGTATGATTTCGAGCAATCTTTTTATTGACTTTGTCCTACACTGTTATATTCACCGTTGATAATCTAGAGGTGTGAATTTTGGGTGGCTTGTTGATATACATTCTAGGTTATTATCTTGATATTGATGAGCTCGAGAATTATTCTGGACTTTCTGTAATATTTTCAAAATTATTGTTACATATTTGTTATGTTTTATCTTACATACTCTTCCAGTATTCTATGAGTTACGACAATTATTGTGGTTATCTATTGTTGGTGGGTTATTTGGCCTTGTATGCTTTCCCCGTACCTCGATACATCCGTAGTTGTAGTTTATGACTCATTTATATATATATATATATATATATATATATATATATATGTATTCATTTTGAGCTCGGTCGGCCTATGGTGCCTACAGGATACCCCATATTTTGCTACTCATGCCACACTTCTTCATCTTTTTGACGAAGCTCCCAATTTGAACCACCCTCAGCGTGCGCCTGATCATACATAACTATGCCAGATCCGAATAGTGGTGAGCTCCCTACGTTCAAGATGTGTTGCTTTCCGTCTTTTGTACTAACTTACACTTGTATTTTTGGACAGTCAGCTCTGTATTATATATATTTTCAGGTTTTGTACTTAGTAGCTCCTTTATAAGTGACACCAGGTCCTGGGATTGGTGTAGCGTCAGTCCATCATTTTTTATTACTTTTCGGCCTTTTTGTATATTTTGTATTGTATTTATCTATCTATACCTTAGTCCGATCTCTTTTGTTATATTATTCTTGTTTCCACCTTCTTATGTTATTGCCTATTTATTTAAATTAATGTTTGACTTTTATTTTTGGGTTTGTTTGGCTTGCCTACTAGAGGGTTATAGTAGGCGCCATCATGGTTCAAATTCGGGTCGTAATACTTACATAACTCTTTTTTCAACTCATCAATCTTAGAAATATATTTCTCACAATCAACATATCATCCACATATAGCAAGAGGATGATAAAACCATTGTCAGAAAATTTTTGTACAAAAACACAGTGATTTGAGGAAGTTTTCTTATAGCCTTTCTCCCCCACAAAAAATTCAAACTCTTACACCATTGTCTAGGAGCTTGTTTTAGGCCATAGAGACTCTTTTTAAGTTTGCACACAAAATTCTCTTTGTCATTTACTTTGAAACCCTCAAATTGTTGTATATAAATCTCCTCTTCTAGGTCACTGTGAAGAAAAGTCATAATTAAGACTAGCAGCCAAATCAAGAATTGTATGAATGGAGGTCATTTTCACAACTGGAGAAAATATTTCGTCAAAGTCCATACCCTTTCTTTGAGCAGATACCTTAACAACCAATCTAGCTTTATACCTAGGCTTTAAGCTATGTTCTTCAATCTTTTCTTTGAACACCCACTTGTTCTTCAAAGCTCTCATACCCTTAGGCAATTTCACTAACTCATAACTGCAGTTCTCATAAAAAGATTTCATTCCATCCTGCATGGCTTCAATCCATTGTCCTTATACTCATCTTCCATGTCCTTCTTATAACACTTAGGTTCACCCTCATTAGTGAGTAGCACATGCTCATTAGATGAATAATGAGAAAAAGGAATACATTGTCTTACGGACCCCCTAAAAAGAATATTTGATTCGTCCACAATTTTATGAGCAGGAGCATCATCAATAACAATATCATTGTTATCAACAACATCAACACGTTTATTGAGACAAGATTTTTGGCATCAACATGATCATCAGGCCAACAACTCCATGCACACTTATATGAGGAACTTGATCAAGATGGACTATGCCATCAAAACTTGAAGATTCTAGCTTTTTTGCTTTGTCAATATCTTTAATGGTTTGATTCTCCATGAAAATGATATCACGATTTCTTAAAGCTTCTTCTCAATTGGATCATATAGCCTATAACCAAATTCATCAAAGCCATATCCAAAAAAGATAGACTGCCTCTATTTGAAACATCACTTTGCAAAGTAAAACCAGGAGATACGTGTCACGCCCCGAGAGGGTACCCTAGGCGTGGCCGGCACTCAGAAACCATTTCTGGCTTCCAAGAGAACCACTTGGTCTCATTTCTTATTTATTCATCAGTGGAAGACTTAAGAATACTAATGTGGGCTAGTCATAATCAAAGGAAAAATAGATAATTTTTATAAGAAGTAGTTTGTAAGGAGAACTACTGCGATTACATCATCAGACTCTGTCTATGAAGCCTCTAATACCCTTAGATGGTGCCAATGGCATGTCCATGGCTACCTCAAAAGAAACATCACACTCAACAATAATAAAAGGATAAGGAGTTCCTTCGAATACAAGAAGGACTCACCAAATAGCTGAAAAGAAACGATCTTTAACGATGCACCTGTTGAGGATCTCTAACACCTGTATCTGCATCATAAGACGATGCAGGTCGAATGATGTCAGTACGTGGAATGTACGAGTATGTAAAATGGCAGGAAGGTAAGGACAGATATCAAGAAACTCCTCTCAAGAAAACTCAGCTCAGAACTCAACATCATCTCAACATGAATATGTAATGCAAGTTTAAAATATAATAATAAAAATAATAGTAATAAGCAATGCTTACTCAGTTGGAAGTTTCTCTAACCGACAACCATCACTTATGAGCTAGCGATGATACAACGAAGCGATGTCGTTGCCACATCTATCCAATACCTTGCCAAGGTAAAGGACATCACCATCTTGGATCCACTAATCAAAGTCCTCTTTTTAGGACTTGAGAGGCATAGCCTCCATCCAACGTTGGCTACGTAGTTCTGGGGTTTGAGTCAATTAAACTCTTACCCAACTCGGTGCTCAATACTACTTCCAAAATATGTGCTCATATTAAACTCATCATCTAGTCTCATTGGACTTTAATTTAAATCATCAAACTCATCTCATTTCATGTTCATCAATCATTATACTTCCAAAAAACATCATTTACATCTCATCAAAACATCTTGCTCAAAATATCATTTGCTCAAATTCATTCAAACTCAACTCTTTTGCTCTTTTAAAACTCAATAAAATACAGATATAGTATTAATTCATATAACTTTCTTTTTATCAATAAAAATAATAAAAAGCCAACATCTTTACTCAAAACATATGTAAAAATATTTATGAACATTAAATTAATTAGGATTCATGGGAAAGTAGCCATGAACAATAATTCCAATAATATGAGAGATAACAATAATAATACTATTAATGCATAAATATATCTAACTCAATAGAAAAAAATTAATTCATCTAGAATTCAAGATTTGGATAAAACTCAATTATAACTCAATTATAATAAATTTAAATATTGGCGCATGGACGAACTCAATCCAATTTTATGAAAGCCTTACATACCTTAAATTCGAAGGTTTACTCCGAATTGGAACACTCTTGGATCCCTAGCCGTTTCTTCTCGCCGGAGCGTTTTGTGTACTACCCGGAGTATAAGAATCACCGGAGTAGTATTTTTATACTACTAAAACTAAAACTATAATTGAGAAGAAGTATATAGAGAGAAGAAATGCTTAAGAAAGCTTGATGAATAAAATAAGGAAATAAGGTGGGTCTTTATAGGTGGAAAAGAGGACCTAACAATAAATAAAATAATTATAAAGAAAAATATGATAATTTAATGGAATATATTGATGTCATGGATGATGTTAAATGGAGGACAATTTAAGTCATGCATGATGTCAAATGCATCTAGATGTTTCCATGGTAGGTAAGATGAGTTCTTTTTAACAGAATACTCGTTTTCGAAGCTACGTTTGAATAAGATAAATTCCTTATTAGGATTTGGTTTCTTCATAAGAATTGTAGATATGGAAGTCTAGTTTCATATTGTTCAAGAATCAACCAATTTGGAGCTACCTACAGTGAGATATGAATTTGCTTCTATCAATACTCAATTCCGTCACAGCACTATATCTTGCAAAGATTAATTTATTTGACCTACTTATACTCCGAATTTGAAGTTATGTTCTTCATGAAAGTTGTAGGTAAGGATGTCCCAGAAATTTGAATCACCTAATTTGGACCAACCTATGAAAAGTTATGCCCAAAATACAGAGGCTGTATTATTTTCGTCGAGAATTGAAATAGACATACAACATTTTAGGGGTTGTTACAATATCTCCCCCTTGGGATCATTCGTCCTCGAATGAAGATGAAAATAGGAGACATAAAGAATGTATATCATCAATACATCAACTACGATACTCAAATGGTCAATGACTCAAACTCAAGAATAAATAGCGACTCAAAGGTAGAAGTAAGGAATATTACCTTGAATATCGTCATCAGAAGGCATAAATAGATGAGGATAGTTAGCCTTCATATCTTCTTCAGCTTCCCATGTAGCCTCTTCAACAAATTGATTTCACCATAGGACTTTGACAGATGCCACTTCCTTAGTTCTTAATTTGCGAACCTGACGATCAAGAATTTGAACTGGAATCTCTTCATAACTCAAACTCTCTTTCACCCCAATGCTCTCAGCTGGGACAACAAGTGAAGGATCTCCCAAACACTTCTTAAGCATAGAGATGTGAAACACATGATGAATAGCAACTAATTCTGGAGGCAACTCCAATTCATAGGCTACGTTACCTACCCTCCTCATAATCTGATAAGGACCAATGTAGCGGGGACTAAGCTTCCCTTTCTTTCCAAATCTCATCACACCCTTCATGGGTGAAACTTTCAAGTATACCCAATCGTACACTTCGAACTCCAAATCTCTTCTTCTAACATCAGTGTAGGATTTTTGGCGACTTTGAGCAGTCCTCAACCTCTCTTGTATGGTTTTCACCTTCTCCATAGCTTGGTGAACCAAGTCTGGTCCAATCAACTTAGCTTCACCAACTTCAAACCAACCAATTGGTGATCTACATCTCCTCCCATACAGAGCTTCATAAGGAGCCATTTGAATACTCGAATGGAAACTATTATTGTATGCAAACTCAATAAGAGGTAAATGATCATCCCAATTACCTTTGAAGTCAATGACACAGACTCTTAACATATCCTCCAAAGTTTGTATCGTACGCTTTGCCTGACCATCTATTTGCGGATGAAAAGCAGTACTAAGGTTCACTCTTGAACCCAAGCCCTTCTGAAATGACTTCCAAAACTGAGCAGTAAATTGAGCTCCCCTATCAGAGATGATAGACAAAGGAACTCCATGCAGTCTAACAATCTCTCTAAGATACAGTTTGGCATAATCCTCTGTAGTGTTCGTAGTCTTAACCAGCAAGAAATGGGCCGATTTAGTCATCCTATCCACAATCACCCAAATAGAGTCATGTTGTTTGCGGGTTCATGGTAAACCGGTAATGAAGTCCATATTGATCATTTCCCATTTCTATTCTGGGATCTCTATATTTTGAGCCACTCCACAAGGCCTTTGGTGCTCAACTTTAACTTGTTGGCAATTAGGGCACTTGGACACAAACTCTGCTATATCTCTCTTCATTCCACTCCACCAGTATACTTCTCTCAAGTCATGATACATCTTTGTTGAACCTGGATCGATGGAATACTTAGAATTATGGGCTTCTTTCATGATTCTCTCCCTAATACCACAAACACTTGGAATACATAATCTTTCTTGATATCTCAACACTCCATCTCCCCCTTTGGTAAAAGCCATTACCTTCTGCTTGTGAACCTCATCCTTCAGTTGAAGAAGAATGGGATCCTGATGTTGCTTTTCTTTCACCTCTGCAACTAGAGATGATTGTCACGACCCAAGCCTAGGGCCTAGACGTGACATGGCGAATGAGGAACCCAAAAGTACCTCAAACAAGCCTCTTAGCATTCTTTTAGCCTTTCATAGATAATGATGATAAATAGACAAGCGGAAATCATAATAATAATAAATCTTCAACTTACATATGTCCAACAATACCTCTAACTATTAGATTTAATGGGGCTAAGACAAGTTCCTAGCTCACCCCCAATCATAATAGAAGAAATGCCATAATAAAATATCTTAACATATCATAAGCTAGAAAGACAAAGGAGTATTGTTCCCGGAACATGGGAACTCACCAAAAGTAGTCTTCAATGGAATATCAACTAGCCACGTGGAGGAGAACGAGGAGGAGCACCGATCTCTACATGGTGATATCATGTAGGCAAAAGAGTATGCGTTAGTACTTTGAATGTACTAAGTATGTAAGGATGCATGAACATTGAGAAAATATTATAACATTTATGTAATATGGAACATAATGTAATACATGCATAATAAATCATATGGATATCCTTTAAAACATTCATTTTGTGGGAAGCTAACCATAACCGACATTTAAGACCATGCGAGCTATTACATGGAATCCAACATAACCCCCTACGTTGGCCGGGGAGACTACTTGCCAGGTAGAACTCCGTCAACTTCATTCATTTCTTTAACTTTAACTTTAAGGGCTATTTATGGATCCATTAGCCTAAGCCTACAAGGGCTCCTATGTTGGCACATAGTTAATGAGACAAGGGGTTGCTACTAGGATTCCCTTACCGAATCCCACCTCAATGCCTCATTCGGTGCTAAGTCAATCCCACGGAATAGTTTAATACTTCAAAATATTCATAGCATATAGCTTGAGAATTCAAACATCATATTCGGTAGAATAGCTCATTAAAACATTTGATAATTCAAATATGCAAGAATTGTCCTTATTGCATAAAGAATCCATCATTCATATCATTTCATCATTCTTTCATTTCATAAGACTCCCTTTTTTATCATGGATATTGCTTTCATAAATATTTATTTGGAGTCAAAGCTTTCAAGTCAAACTTTATTAAAAACATAGTAAAACTAGGTGGGTTCAAATCACTTCAACTTGCAAATATGTATGTAAATAAATATTCATAAATACTTTGAAATCCATTCATTAAAAATCATGCTTTAAACAACCCACCATGAATTTCAAGAACCTTTAAATAGATAAATAAAAGAATTACTTGTAAACCATCAATTCATATATATGAAATTATGTTGCATCAAAATAGAGCAATAATCATTAGTTTAACTATGATTCATATTATTAAGTAAAATTAAGAATTACCATAAGAAAGTATTACTTGAAATCAAGAGACTTAATTGAAAGAGTTTTTGGACTACATGGGTGGAAGAACCCATGGATAAATACCCACATAACTTAGAGTAGAGCTTAGAGAAAATAAATATAATTTATCATATAATCAAAATAATTTAGACATGAGAGTGGAAGGAATACTCTCATTGAAACCTTACATACCTGGAAACCGAAGCTTTAGTTGGTACCGGAAGACTTAATGAACACTCTTGAGTCCTAGCTTCTCTCCTTGCCGGAACGTTTTGTGTACTACCCGGAATATATGAATCACCGGAATAGTATTTCTTCACTACTAAGAACTAAAACTATATTTGAGAATGTGTATAGAGAGAAGATTTGCTTGAGAAAGCTTGATGAATAAAATGAGGAAATAAGGTGGGTATTTATAGGTGGGAAAGATGACCTAACAATAAATAAAATAATTATAAATAAAAATCTGAAAATTTAGTGGAATATATTGATGTCATGGATGATGTTAAATGGAGGACAATTTATATCATGAGTGATGTCAAATGTATCTAGATCTTTCTATGGTAGGTGAAATGAGTTATCTTTGACAGAATACTCTTTTTGGGAGTTGCGTTTGACTAAGATAAATTCCTTATTAGGATTTGGTGTCTTCATAAGAATTGTAGATATGGAAGTCTAGTTTAATATCGTTCAAGAATCAACCAATTTGGATAAACCTACAGTGAGATATGATTTTTCTTCTATAACCACTCATTTCCGTAACAGCATCCTACCTTACAAAGATTAATTTATTTGACCTACTTAACCTCCGAATATTAAAATATGGTCTTCATAAAGGTTGTAGGTAATGATCTTGTGGTTACTCAGAAATTTGAATCACTCAATTTGGATATTTCTAGGAAAAGTTATGACCAAAATACAGAGGCTGTATCATGTTTAGGCAAAAATTGAAACATCGTATACAACGTTTTTAGGGGATATTACATTATCTCCCCCTTGGGAAAATTCGTCCTCGAATGAGAAAAGACTTAGCTTGAGTAGAGTAGAGTATTAACAAACAACCTATCATTAATGCAACAGTGTAATTTAAAATATCGTTTAAAAAAAATATTTCATAATTTTGCAAGCATATGACAAGAAAAGTTGAGATGAAAGGATTTCAAGTAATTGAGCAAGGACAACTTAATACCTTAGGTTTGGGTAGAGGGGAAAAGATGAGGGTATCTCTTAATCATATCCGCTTCCGCTTCCCATGTTGCACTTTCTATTTGTTGATTCCTCCAAAGGACTTTAACAGATGCAATTTCTTTGTTCCTCAATCTCTTAACTTGCCGGTCCAAAATTTCCACAGGAACTTCTTCATAGGTCAAGTTTTCTTCAATATTCACTACTGCCATAGGTACAATGGAACTAGAATCACCCACATGTTTTTTTCAACATAGACACGTGAAACACCGGATGAACCATGGCCATTTCCAATGGTAATTCCAACTCATATGCAACCTTACCAACACGTCTCACGATTCTATAAGGCCCTACATATCTAGGACTCAATTTCCCTTTCTTACCAAATCGAACCACACCTTTCATGGGTGAAACCTTCAGATACACCCAATCATCCACATTAAACTCAAGATCCCTTCTTCTAGTGTCAGAATAGGACTTTTGACGACTTTGAGCCGTCTTCAACCTTTCTCTAATGATCTTCACCTTCTCTAAAGCATCAAGTACCAAATCGGGGCCCAACAAGGTCATCTCACCTACTTCGAACCAACCTACCGGTGATCTACATCGTCTCCCATACAAAGCCTCAAACGGTGCCATCTCAATACTTGAGTGGTAACTATTATTATAGGCAAACTCGATGAGAGGTAGATGATCATCCCAATTCCCTTTAAACTCCAACACACAAGCCCTTAACATATCCTCTAGTGTTTGAATCGTCCTTTCAGCTTACCCATCCGTTTGAGGATGGAATGCTGTGCTCAACTTTACCTTAGTACCGAGGCCTTTTTGAAATGATCTCCAAAAGTGAGAAGTGAATTGGGTACCACGATCCGAAATAATGGATAATGGCACACCATGCAACCTCACCAACTCCCGAATATACAACTTGGCATAGTCTTCGGCACTATAGGAAGTTTTAACCGGTAGGAAGTGAGCTAACTTAGTCATTCTATCAATAATTACCCAAATCGAGTCATGACGTTTCCGGGTATGAGGCAAACCCACTACAAAATCCATATTCACATTTTCCTATTTCCAAGTTGGGATTTCAATGTCTTGGGCTAGGCCACCCGGTCTTTGATGTTCGGCCTTCACTTGTTGACAATTTGTACATTCGGACACAAACCTTGCTATGTCCTTCTTCATGCCACCCCACCAATACAACTCCTTTAAGTCTCAGTACATTTTTGTTGAACCGGGATGAATGGAGTATCTAGAATTATGAGCCTCCATCAAGATCAAACTCCTTAGGCCATCAACATCTGGAACACATATCCGACCTTGGTAGTATAGAACCCCATCTCCCCCTTGGGAAAAGACTTCTATCTTCTTTTCCTTTACCAACTTCTTTAACTCGATAAACTTTGGGTCAAGATCTTGCTTTGATTTAACATCCACCACCAAAGAGGATTCAGAACTATTTTGAATAACCATACCCCCATCATTAGTACTACCCAACTTCACCCCTAATCTAGCCAATCGGTGAACATCTTTCACCAACTCCCTCTTCCTTTCATCCACATGGGCCACACTCCCCATAGATATTCTACTAAGTGCATCAGCAACCACATTGGCTTTACCCGGATGATAGTGCACACTCATGTCATAGTCCTTAAGGAGTTCTAGCCACCTCCTTTGCCTTAGATTAAGGTCCTTTTGGGTAAACACATATTGAAGACTCTTATGATCAGTATAGACATCCACATGCACCCCATAGAGGTAATGCCTCCAAATCTTCAGAGCAAAAACAACAGCCGCCAATTCAAGGTCATGGGTAGGGTAGTTGCGCTCATGCACCTTTAATTGCCTAGAAGCATAGGCTATTACCTTGCCTTTTGCATTAAGACACAACCTAAACCAATCTTTGAAGCATCACAATAAACTATAAACCCTTCTAATCCTTCTGGGAGAGTCAAAATAGGAGCAGAGGTAAGTCAATCTTTTAAGGTCTGGAAACTCTTCTCACACTCATCTGTCCATATGAATTTGGATTTCTTTTGGGTCAATTTTGTCATAGGAGATGAGATGGAAGAAAAGCCTTTGACGAACCATCTATAGTACCCGGCTAGACCTAAGAAGCTCCTAATGTCTGAAGGAGATAATGGTCTAGGCCAATTTTTGACTGCCTCTATTTTCTTAGGATCAACCTTGATTCCATCACCGGACACTACGTGACCAAGAAATGCTACCTCCTTTAACCAAAATTCACACTTACTAAATTTTGCAAATAATTGTTTATCCCTCAATGTTTGAAGCACAACTCTCAAGTGATTTTTATGTTCTTCCTCACCCCGAGAGTAAATTAAAATATCATCGATGAAGACTACTACAAAGGTATCAAGGTAAGGTTTGAACACCCTATTCATCAAGTCCATAAACACCGCCGGTTCATTCGTCAACCCAAAACTCATCACCACAAACTCATAGTGACCATACCTTGTTCGGAAGGCTATTTTGGGAATGTCACACTCCCTTACCCGTAGTTGGTGGTAGCCAGACCGAAGGTCGATCTTGGAGAAGTGACTTGCCCCTTGTAATTGATCAAACAAGTCATCTATTCTAGGGAGTGGGTACTTGTTCTTAATGGTCATCTTATTTAATTGCCGATAATCTATGCACATTCAAAGTGACCCATCCTTCTTTCTTACAAATAGAACGGGAGCACCCCATGGCGAAATACTTGGTCTTATGAACCCCTTTTCTAACAAGTCCTTTAATTGTTCCTTCAGCTCTTTCAATTCTGCTGGGGCCATGCGGTAAGGAGGAATAGAGATAGGTTGGGTATCGGGGAGGATATCAATACCAAAATCAACTTCCTTTTCGGGAGGGACACCGGGAAGGTTATCAGGAAAGACATCGGGGAATTCATTGACTATAGGAACTGACTCAAGAGAAGGACTTTTGGAGTTGACATCCCTAACCCTCACAATATGGTAAATACATCCCTTAGAAATTATTTTGCGAGCCTTAAGATAAGAAATAAACTGACCCTTAACCACCGAATCATGACCCTGCCATTCAATAACAGACTCATTTGGAAATTGGAACTTGACTCGACGATTCCTACAATCTATGGAAGCATAAGATGCATGTAACCAATCCATCCCAAGAATGACATCGAAATCTATCATATCAAGCTCAATGAGATCACAAGGAATAACTTTATGCAAGATAGACACAAGGCAACCCCTATAGACCTTTCTAGCAATAACTAACTCACCAACAGGGGTAGACACCAAATAAGGCTCTAATAACATTTCAGGTAAAACATCAAATCTATTAGCAAGGAATGGAGTAACAAAAGATAAATTTGCACCCGGATCTAATAGTGCATACACATCAAAAGAAAAGACCTTTAACATACCGGTAATGACATTGGGTGCATCCTCAACCTCTTGTCTCCCATGCAAGGCGTAAAAGCGGTTGGTGCGTTGGACACCTCCTTGGACTTGTTGACCATGAGCAATTTGTCCTTGAGTCCTACCACCACCATCTCTACAATACTTAGTATGGTGGCCCAGCTTGCCACACTTAAAGCATGCATTGGAGCCAGCTAAGCATTCCCCTTTGTGAGTCCTTCCACACTTCTTGCAAGCAGGGAAAGTTTGAGTAGCAACATTCTCTCTTGGAATCATTGGTTTACCACTCTTGTCCTTGTTGAACCTTGGAGGAGGAGTATTGGTGGAACCTTGCCCCATAAATCGTTGCCCACCTTGGCCTTTGCCATTGTTACCATAATCGGACCTTTGAGGGTTAAACCCTCCACTATCCACTCTCGCCTTTTTGAACCCCCTTGATCTCTCTCTTAAGCTTCTCTTCTTCAATTTGTTCTGCGTAAGTCATTAACCGAGAGATATCCATCTCCTTGATCAACATGGCCGTTTTGCACTCCTTGGATACCAAGCTTGAGACACCGGAAATAAACTTGCTCATTCTAGCTCTTGGGTCAGAGACCATGAAGGGAGCATACTTTGACAACTTAGTGAATTTGAGAGCATACTCCCTCACACTCATACTTCCTTGACGGAGGTTGATGAACTCTTGGATTTTGGCCTCCCTTAGCTCTAATGGGAAGAAGCGGTCTAGGAAGGCACCTTTGAACTCTTCCCATCCTATCGACCCTATTTCTTCATCCCTCTCAACAATCCATTGTTCGTACCACACTCGAGCCACACCTTTGAGTTGATAGGCCACTAGCTCGGCCTTCTCATTTGGTGGCACACCCATGATAGCCACAATCCGGTACACCTCATTAATGAACTCTATAGGGTCCTCATCTAGTTTAGAACCATCGAACTCGGGCGGATTCATCCTTTGGAAATCCCGAATCCTAGAGGCTGGATTTTGCATTTGGGGAGGAGGAATACCTAGATTCCCTTGGTTAGCTACGACTTGAGCTAACAAAGTAATAACACTGCGAAACTCGGCATGGGTTACCCCATCCTCATGATGTTGGGCATTAGGAATCGGAGGAGTTTGGTCCTCATCGTCAACCCTTGCTCTTTGAGGTGGTCTTCCACGAGTCATTATCTAGAGAACACAAAATGGGTCGTTAGTTAAAGGAAAGCTTAGGACACTCTAAGGCATGACATGAATTTGAAAGAAGTGAAAATTTTCCTAAACGCCTCATAGTCTCTTATTCATAATTGTGGCGCGCTTCACAACCATGAACAAGACCCTATTCGACGCGGTATGTTGGACTCCAAGGATCATTCAAAACCTCGGACTCTGATACCAAGTTTGTCACGACCCAAGCCTAGGGCCTAGACGTGACATGGCGAATGAGGAACCCGAAAGTACCTCAAACAAGCCTCTTAGCATTCTTTTAGCCTTTCATAGATAATGATGATAAATAGACAAGCGGAAATCATAATAATAATAAATCTTCAACTTACATATGTCCAACAATACCTCTAACTATTAGATTTAATGGGGCTAAGACAAGTTCCTAGCTCACCCCCAATCATAATAGAAGAAATGCCATAATAAAATATCTTAACATATCATAAGCTAGAAAGACAAAGGAGTATTGTTCCCGGAACATGGGAACTCACCAAAAGTAGTCTTCAATGGAATATCAACTAGCCACGTGGAGGAGAACGAGGAGGAGCACCGATCTCTACATGGTGATATCATGTAGGCAAAAGAGTATGCGTTAGTACTTTGAATGTACTAAGTATGTAAGGATGCATGAACATTGAGAAAATATTATAACATTTATGTAATATGGAACATAATGTAATACATGCATAATAAATCATATGGATATCCTTTAAAACATTCATTTTGTGGGAAGCTAACCATAACCGACATTTAAGACCATGCGAGCTATTACATGGAATCCAACATAACCCCCTACGTTGGCCGGGGAGACTACTTGCCAGGTAGAACTCCGTCAACTTCATTCATTTCTTTAACTTTAACTTTAAGGGCTATTTATGGATCCATTAGCCTAAGCCTACAAGGGCTCCTATGTTGGCACATAGTTAATGAGACAAGGGGTTGCTACTAGGATTCCCTTACCGAATCCCACCTCAATGCCTCATTCGGTGCTAAGTCAATCCCACGGAATAGTTTAATACTTCAAAATATTCATAGCATATAGCTTGAGAATTCAAACATCATATTCGGTAGAATAGCTCATTAAAACATTTGATAATTCAAATATGCAAGAATTGTCCTTATTGCATAAAGAATCCATCATTCATATCATTTCATCATTCTTTCATTTCATAAGACTCCCTTTTTTATCATGGATATTGCTTTCATAAATATTTATTTGGAGTCAAAGCTTTCAAGTCAAACTTTATTAAAAACATAGTAAAACTAGGTGGGTTCAAATCACTTCAACTTGCAAATATGTATGTAAATAAATATTCATAAATACTTTGAAATCCATTCATTAAAAATCATGCTTTAAACAACCCACCATGAATTTTAAGAACCTTTAAATAGATAAATAAAAGAATTACTTGTAAACCATCAATTCATACATATGAAATTATGTTGCATCAAAATAGAGCAATAATCATTAGTTTAACTATGATTCATATTATTAAGTAAAATTAAGAATTACCATAAGAAAGTATTACTTGAAATCAAGAGACTTAATTGAAAGAGTTTTTGGACTACATGGGTGGAAGAACCCATGGATAAATACCCACATAACTTAGAGTAGAGCTTAGAGAAAATAAATATAATTTATCATATAATCAAAATAATTTAGACATGAGAGTGGAAGGAATACTCTCATTGAAACCTTACATACCTGGAAACCGAAGCTTTAGTTGGTACCGGAAGACTTAATGAACACTCTTGAGTCCTAGCTTCTCTCCTTGCCGGAACGTTTTGTGTACTACCCGGAATATATGAATCACCGGAATAGTATTTCTTCACTACTAAGAACTAAAACTATATTTGAGAATGTGTATAGAGAGAAGATTTGCTTGAGAAAGCTTGATGAATAAAATGAGGAAATAAGGTGGGTATTTATAGGTGGGAAAGATGACCTAACAATAAATAAAATAATTATAAATAAAAATCTGAAAATTTAGTGGAATATATTGATGTCATGGATGATGTTAAATGGAGGACAATTTATGTCATGAGTGATGTCAAATGTATCTAGATCTTTCTATGGTAGGTGAAATGAGTTATCTTTGACAGAATACTCTTTTTGGGAGTTGCGTTTGACTAAGATAAATTCCTTATTAGGATTTGGTGTCTTCATAAGAATTGTAGATATGGAAGTCTAGTTTAATATCGTTCAAGAATCAACCAATTTGGATAAACCTACAGTGAGATATGATTTTTCTTCTATAACCACTCATTTCCGTAACAGCATCCTACCTTACAAAGATTAATTTATTTGACCTACTTAACCTCCGAATATTAAAATATGGTCTTCATAAAAGTTGTAGGTAATGATCTTGTGGTTACTCAGAAATTTGAATCACTCAATTTGGATATTTCTAGGAAAAGGTATGACCAAAATACAGAGGCTGTATCATGTTTAGGCAAAAATTGAAACATCGTATACAACGTTTTTAGGGGATATTACAATGATTCAGATCCATTTCGTACTATTGTACCACCCTCACTAGAGTTAATAAGTTAAACTCCCAAACGCGCAAGTCTATGCACTTCCTTTGCCAACTCCTTCTTTTCGTCTTTCACATGGGTTGTACTCCCCATAGATAACCTGCTAAGAGCATCAGCAACTACATTTGCTTTACCTGGGTGGTAGAGAATGCTCATGTCATAATCCTTGAGCAACTCTAGCCATCTCCTTTGCCTCAAATTC
Organism: Solanum dulcamara; assembly: GCF_947179165.1. Classification (NCBI taxonomy): domain Eukaryota; kingdom Viridiplantae; phylum Streptophyta; class Magnoliopsida; order Solanales; family Solanaceae; genus Solanum; species Solanum dulcamara. Next base: position 58,099,398 of record NC_077248.1, on the reverse strand, counting down.
AGCTCCTTTTGGCTGAATACATACTGTAAGCTCTTATGGTCTGTGAAAACATCCACATGTACACCATAAAGATAGTGACGCCAAATCTTAAGAGCAAATACCACAGCTGCCAACTTAAGGTCATGAGTGGGGTAGTTCATCTCATGAGTCTTAAGCTGCCTGGAGGCATAGGCAATGACCTTACCTTTCTGCATCAATACACATCCCAACCCAACTCTTGAAGCATCACAATAGATTACAAAACCATCTGTTCCATCAGGTAGGGATAGTACAGGAGCAGTAGTCAATCTAGCTTTCAACTCTTGAAAACTTTTCTCACAAGCATCAGACCATTGAAACTTAGCCTTCTTCTGAGTCAGCTTAGTCAATGGTGAGGATAGGGATGAAAATCCCTCAAAAAACCTCCTGTAGTAACCAGCCAAACCTAAGAAACTCCTTATGTCGGTTAGAGAGGTGGGTCGGGGCCAGTTCTTAACTGCCTTAATCTTTTGAGTATCAACTTGGATTCCATCCCCAGATATAATATGACCTAGGAATGCTACAGACTCAATCCAAAACTCACACTTTGAAAACTTAGCATACAACTCCTTCTCCTTAAGAGTTTGAAGGACAATCCTAAGGTGATTAGCATGCTCACTCTTACTTCTAGAGTAGACCAAAATATCATCGATGAAGACAATTACAAACGTATCTAGGTATGGCTTGAATACTCGGTTCATGAGGTCCATAAAAGCTACTGGAGCATTTGTTAATCCAAAGGACATAACAAGAAACTCAAAATGACCATAGCGGGTTCGAAAAGCCGTCTTTGGGATATCATATTCTCTCACTTTCAACTGGTGATAGCTTGATCTGAGGTCTATCTTAGAGAAGCATGTGGCACCCTAAAGTTGGTCAAATAAATCATCTATTCTGGGGAGAGGGTACTTGTTTTTAATGGTGACCTTGTTTAGTTGCCGGTAATCAATGCACATTCTAAGGAACCCATCTTTCTTTCGCACGAATAGGAAAGGAGCGCCCAAAGGTGAGACACTTGGCCTAATAAACCCCTTATCTAGGAGGTCTTTCAGTTGTTCTTTCAACTCTTTCAACTCAACAGGAGCCATACTATAAGGAGGAATGAAGATAGGTTGTGTATCAGGAAGGACATCAATACCAAGGTCTATCTCTCTATCAGGAGGGATTCCGGGTAGATCCTCAGGGTGAGCATAGCAATCGCTCCTCGAAAATCTTCCTCAGAAGTTGGAGTGGTCTGAACAGTAGGTACTTGGGGTACCTCAGTAGACCTTGCAGGTCGGCCCCTAGTTCTCCGTGGAGGCATTACTGACTGTGGAACCTCAGTACTAGCAGTGTTCCTCTGACTAGCTGAACATTTAGGAGGCATGTCTGAAACGTGTAAGCGCACGAATTAGAAAGAAAGCTTTTATAGAGTTAAACTCTATCGCACGAACTCAGATTATGAAAGAAGTGAAATAATTCCTAATGTCCTATAGCTTCCTGATTATAAGTGTGGTGCACGACACACCTATAAACAATACTCTACTAGACACGGCTTCATAGACACCCTAGAACTCTTGAACTCTGTGCTCTGATACCAAGTTTGTCACGCCCCGAGAGGGTACCCTAGGCGTGGCCGGCACTCAGAAACCATTTTTGGCTTCCGAGAGAACCACTTGGTCTTATTTCTTATTTATTCATCAGCGGAAGACTTAAGAATACTAATGTGGGCTAGTCATAATCAAAGGAAAAATAGATAATTTTTGTAAGAAGTAGTTTCTAAGGAGAACTACTCCGATTACATAATCAGACTCTGTCTATGAAGCCTCTAATACTCTTAGATGGTGCCAATGACATGTCCATGGCTACCTTAAAAGAAACATCACACTCAACAATAATAAAAGGATAAGGAGTTCCTTCGAATACAAGAAGGACTCACCAAATAGCTGAAAAGAAATGATCTTCAACGATGCGCCTGTTGAGGATCTCTAATACTTGTATCTACATCATAAGACGATGCAGGTCGAATGACGTCAGTACGTGGAATGTACGAGTATGTAAAATGGCAGGAAGGTAAGGATAGATATCAAGAAACTCCTCTCAAGAAAACTCAGCTCAGAACTCAACATCATCTCAACATGAATATGTAATGCAAGTTTAAAATATAATAATAAAAATAATAGTAATAAGCAATGCTTACTCAGTTGGGAGTTTCTCTAACCGACAACCATCACTTATGAGCTAGCGATGATACAACGAAGCGATGTCGTTGCCACATCTATCCAATACCTTGTCAGGTAAAGGACATCACCATCTTGGATCCACTCATCAAAGTCCTCTTTTTGGGACTTGAGAGGCATAGCCTCCATCCTACGCTGGCTACGTAGTTCTGGGGTTTAAGTCAATTAAACTCTTACCCAACTCGGTGCTCAATACTACTCCCAAAATATGTGCTCATATTAAACTCATCATCTAGTCTCATTGGACTTTAATTTAAATCATCAAACTCATCTCATTTCATGTTCATCAATCATTATACTTCCAAAAAACATCATTTACATCTCATCAAAACATCTTGCTCAAAATATCATTTGCTCAAATTCATTCAAACTCAACTCTTTTGCTCTTTTAAAACTCAATAAAATACATATATAGTATTAATTCATATAACTTTCTTTTTATCAATGAAAATAATAAAAAGCCAACATCTTTACTCAAAACATATGTAAAAATATTCATGAACATCAAATCAATAAGGATTCATGGGAAAGTAGCCATGAACAATAATTCCAATAAAATGAGAGATAACAATAATAATAATATTAATGCATAAATATATCTAACTCAATAGAAGAAGAATTAATTTATCTAGAATTCAAGATTTAGATAAAACTCAACTATAACTCAATTATAATAAATTTAAATATTGGCGCATGGACGAACTCAATCCAATGCTATGAAAGCCTTACATACCTTAAATTCGAAGGTTTACTCCGAATTGGAACACTCTTGGATCCCTAGCCTTTTCTTCTCGCCGGAGCGTTTTGTGTACTACCCGGAGTATAAGAATCACCGGAGTAGTATTTTTATACTACTAAAACTAAAACTATAATTGAGAAGAAGTATATAGAGAGAAGAAATGCTTAAGAAAGCTTGATGAATAAAATGAGGAAATAAAGTGGTATTTATAGGTGGGAAAGGGAACCTAACAATAAATAAAATAATTATAAAGAAAAATCTGAAAATTTAATGGAATATATTGATGTCATGGATGATGTTAAATGGAGGACAATTTATGTTATGCATGATGTCAAATGCATCTAGATGTTTCCATGATAGGTAAGATGAGTTCTTTTTAACAGAATACTCGTTTTCGAAGCTACGTTTGAATAAGATAAATTCCTTATTAGGAATTGGTTTCTTCATAAGAATTGTAGATATGGAAGTCTAGTTTCATATAATTCAAGAATCAACCAATTTGGATCAATCTACAGTGAGATATGAACTTTTTTCTGTCAATACTCAATTCCGTCACAGCACTATATCTCGCAAAGATTAATTTATTTGACCTACTTATACTCCGAATTTGAAGTTATGTTCTTCATGAAAGTTGTAGGTAAGGATGTTGTGATTACCCAGAAATTTAAATCACCTAATATTGACCAATCTATGAAAAGGTATGCCCAAAATACAGAGGCTGTATTATTTTCGTCGAGAATTGAAATACCGACATACAATATTTTAGGGGTTGTTACAATACGGTAATAATATGTGCAATGATTAATAAGGCCTCACCCCAAAAGGCTTCGACAATCTTACTTCAGAAATCAAACATCTAACTCTTTCCATTAAGGTTATGTTCATCCTTTCAACCAACCCATTAAGGTGAGGAGTCTTAGGAGGAATCTTTTGATGTCTAATACATTGATGCTTGTGGTATTCGCCAAATGGTCCAAAATATTCACTAATATTATCAGTACAAATAGATTTCAGTTTCGTTCCAGTTTTTCTTTCAATTGAAGTCTGAAACTGCTTGAAGACACCCAACACTTGGTGTTTACTCTTTAATACATAGACCTAAAATTTTCTCGAGCAGTCATCAATAAATGTGATAAAGGAGAGTGCACCAGCCGATGTCCTTATCTTTATTAGACCGCATAAATCAGAGTGCACCAACTCAAGTAACTCTGTCTTTCTTGAAATAGGATTAGACTTAAAGAAAACTCTATTTTTTTTTCAAACAAGTAGTGCTCACACTTTTCTAATTTAGCACTTTGGAAGTCTGACATCAATTTGTTCTTGGCTAGAATATCAAGTCCTTTATCACTGATGTGGCTAAGCCTTTTGTACCATACATTGAAGAGTTGTCGCTATCAACTATATTCACCATATTGACACAAGTAGAAGCCGTAGTCCAGTATAGACCATGACGTTTTTTACCATGAGCCACAACCAAGAAATCCTTAATGAGTTTCCACTTTGCACCACCATTGGCACTAACATATCCTTCATCATCCAGAACACCAACATAAATTTGGTGCAGACGAACATCAAGTGCATGTTTTACATTGTTTAAAACTAGTTTAGTTCTAACATTAGTTTCCAAACAAACTTTACCAAGACCAGTCACCTTAGATACAGTCTTATTACCCATACTCAAGGTTCCAAAGTCACCGGGAGTATAAGAAAAGAAAAAAATCCTTTCTTGCGATCACACGAGATGCGGCACCAGTGTCCACAACCCAACTTGACTCATCACAAGAAATATTTATCATATCTGTATCGGTAATAAGATCTTTTGTGGTGATGGTGGCTAGACAATTTTCATTTCCATCTTCTTTATTTTCTTCTCTGTCTTTGTTCTCCCTCTTCAATTTTTGGTAGAACTTTTTTGTGCGCCCTTTCATGCCACAATGATAGCACTCAATGTCCTTAAGCCTCTCTCTAAATTTGCTTCTGTTGTGCTCTCTATTTTGAGAACCACGATTGTTTTTCTCCCCTTGGAGTCAGTTACCAGGACATATGACGAGGAAGAACCTTGAAATTTTCTTCTCATCTCTTCATTCAAGATACTACTCTTCGAGAAATTCATAAAGATCATACCATACAAAGAAGAATTTGACAATGAAGTTCTAAATATTTCCCAAGAGTCTAGTAGAGAACCAAGTAGAAGCAAGCCTTGAGTTTTTTCATCAAATTTAATGCCCACAGCAAATAACTAGTTCATGATCCCCTAAAAAGTATTCAGGTGATCTGTCATCGGGGAATCATCATGATATTTTAAACGTAACAACTTCTTTATTAAAGTAATTTTCATGGTCAAAGAAAATGACTTTAAGGACTTTGGAAAAAAAAGTGAGGAATCATAACTTTTCATTTTTGACTGACTTTAAGAACTTTATGACTTAAAGTCAGCATCAGACAAATACGTCCAAAAGCTAAAAAGAGGCTTTAAGTTGATTTTAACCAACTTAAAGCCAATCCAAACGGGCTCTAGATTTTCTGTAAGAAAATTGTTGGTTAGCAGGAGGGAGTTCTTTCTTACTTCTCTATTTCCACATGAAGAGAGGTGACAAAAGCATTGACTAGTGAACCAAGTTTCCAACCTGTACAGTTCTTTTGGAATTTTATCCTCATTCACACCGAATAGTCTTCATGTAATTACCAATCCCAATGTCCCTCATGAGTAATCAAAAAGCCAGAAAGAGAAAAGAAAAAAAATAGATAGGAAAAGACAAACCACAATTGGTAGTATGGAAGTGAGGAAAAGCAAGAAAATTTCACACATCTGAAGACACCCAATATGACATTTCCTCCAAATGGATTATATAGATTTCTTTATTTAAAATTATATAGCAGACATTATAAATTTCTTTAATATTATCAAGTTATTGAAAATATAATTACTCCCATCCCTCCTTTCCAATTTAAGTGTGTCAATTGGATTAAATACAAAGTTTAAAAATAAAGAGATATTTTTGAATAATATGATTTTAAATTAAACTAAAATTGTGTAATTCTTTAAATATTTTGATTCTATACTTGTCACGATGTTGGAATTAGACAACTTATATTTAATAAAAAAATGATATATTTTTATACGATAAATTAAAAAAAATGCTTAAATTAGGATAGAATATTTATAATAATATATCCAATAAAATCTTAGATTAAAATGTACAAACATTCTGTAACACCCCTCAAAATTTTCTCCTAAGATTCGAACCTCCCTTGTACACGTGTAGGATCAAATTTATTTATTTTGAAATATGTGCATGAGTTGAGATGAGTCTTTGAGAAATTGAGCAGTGTTGGAGGTGATGTGGGGTCTCAAAGGACCCCTAGGACTAAGCTAAGTCCAAAAGGTTCGTCGTGGCTAAGATTTAGGATGAGTTCGTATACGGGGTCGACTTCTAATGACTCTATATTTTGGAAGATGAAAATCTGGGTGGCCCACGACCCATCAAATTAAAGGTCGTCGAGTCTTCTTTTCAACGCCACCAAAAATGTAATTTTTAGAGTTCGGAGTCAAAAGATATGACGATCCTAAGATGAACTAGCACAACGGGGATTTTCAGGCCTGGGTTGCAATTGCTGGAAAACTGGGCTTGGCACCGTAGTGGCGCGATGCGCCACTATTGCGCCAGGAACACGCCTCAGTAGTTTGGCCCCTGGCGCGGCGCGCCACTACGAGGTGTGCAGGGTTTTCAAGCCAATTTCCAGAACCCAGAAAATATTGGCCTTGGCGCTATAAGGGCGCGGCGCGCCACTATCGCGCCAATAATGTGCCTCAGTAGTTTGGTCCTTGGCGCGGCGCGCCACTAACCGATGTGCAGGTCTTTAGGCAAAATCTGTCTGGTGCTGCAATGGCGCGACACACCACTATCGCGCCAGGTGCATTTTTAGCCTATTTTCAGAACTTTTGAGGAGGGGTAATTTGAGAACTTACCCAAATTATATATGTATCACCCTAGTCCAATTGAGATCATATTTTTCATCCCTCTCTCTCTCTCTAAAAAGCCCTAGGAGTTCCTCTCTCTCTCTGTTTCTTCTTCTTCTTCTCCATTTCCAACAAGAAGAGTTCCAATAGCTTCAATATTCGGGTTCTCCATTGAAGTCTCAACACCAAGGTTTTTTTCAAGTCTTCTCTAAGGTATGTAAGGCTGACTAAAACATGGGTTGAGTCCACCCATATGCCCTATATCTTCTTTGAGAATGAATGCCCATAGGAATGGAGTTTCTTGCTAGGGTTGTGTTCAAATAAGTCTTGTCATCTATTAAATTGAATTCTTGCTATGTTGATGAGGTTGGGTCAAGAAATTTCTAAAAAGAGCCTTTTTGTGAGTATGAGTCGAAGAAAATGAGTTGATAAATATGCTTTATTGATCTTCTTAAATTGTGTAGATTATGATAAAGGATGTTATTTTCTTTAAAATGTTGCTTATTTTGAAATGTCGATTGAAAGCCTTGGAGTTGCGATGAGTTTCAAAGATTGATTTAAATGGATAGAGGAAATGATTGGTTATGTCTATATGTTGCTATAAATGCGCATTTAAATTTCTTTTGAAGGATATGATTGAGATTAATCGGATAACATGATTGAGAGAAATTTGATTGTGATAGAGTTGATGAGATGACAAGGCTGTAATGAGACTTGTCGATATGATTTGATTGAGTTGACTGGATGGAGTTTTATGAGCATTGAGTCCTGGGAGGAGTATCAAGCACCGAATTACGCAAGAGTATAGTCCATACTTGAACCCAATAACTACGTCGCCAAACGTAGGAGGAGATTGAACCATTAAAGTCGGATGCTTCCCCAAAAAAAATGTTTGTCCTGACATTATAGGACTCAGTTGGATTGGATCCATGATTGGTTGATTCGTTCATGCCCTGGCAAAGCATGAACATACGCGGCAACAACGTCGGCTTATTATACTTTCACTGTCTCATAAGTGATGGTTGTCGGATAAGAGAAACTCCCACATAAGTCTTGATAGTACTCTGAGTTGGATTGAGTTGAATGGTATGTGATTGGTCCCGTCTAAACTGTATTCTTGTTTAGACTTAGGACACTTGGTTGAGTTGAGTTCTGATAGAATTGATGTTTCCTTCATGTCCATCCTTTCGGCCATTTTACATACCAGTACATTCCACGTACTGACGCCATTTGACCTGCATCGTTTCATGATGCAGAGACAGGTATCAGAGATTAGCAACCGGCGCCCCATTGAGGATCCACACTCACTCCCAACTAGCGGTGAGTTCTCCTAGTTCTGAAGGATGTTAACCCCTATTTTTATAGTTTTGATGTCATTTACTTGTTCTAATTGTTGGTAGCCATGGGCTTGTCATTAGCACCTTCTAGACTACAATAGAGGCTTCATAGACTAGAGTATGGGGAGGTTGGACTGTTATTTTGAGGAGTCCTATTATATTTATTTTGTTGAGTTAACCATGTTTGGCCTTCGGACCCCATATTGTAAATAGCATGTTATAATTGAGCCTCCCTTTGAGTGTATATGACTGAATGACGGAATGATTGAGTTAGGTGGTTCGCTTGAAAGTCAGAAATGACTTTCAAGTGCCGGTCACGTCTAGGATACCCTCCCGGAGCGTGACACATTCTTACTCATACCTTACAAAGGTAAAAGGATTGAAAGGCCATTCAAGGAACACATATCAAGCAAGTATTTACCAATTACAATAACTTAAAATACATCAATAATTTAACTTTTCTTTACACTTTTAAGTTGATTTTTTTTCATTGTCCCCAGGGAAAATTCTAAAATTTAGGTACAAGAGAGAGAAAAGAGAGAAGCTAGCTAGTGAGAGAGTCAACCAAACTTTTCCCCAGTGTTCCCCTTTTGCTTCGTGTATATGTAAGGCTTTGATAAGTCCACATTATTGCTTATTATCTTCATTTTCTTCTTAGCTTCTCTCCTTTTCTTTTTCTCATAAGTTTTTTAGTTCCCTTTTTTCTCTCTTTTCACTTTTTCAGCTTTGTTTGGTGCTAAACCAAAAAAAAACCTCTTTTTTCCTAAGCAAACATGCAGAATCCATAGAAAAAAAAGAAGATTTATATAGAGAGAAACAGTTTAATATTATTTCATGAATTTTAGGGATTTCCTTGACAATATCATCAGATGATGGTGGCGGTGCAAGAATAGTTACGAATAGAAACGACGACAGAAGCAACAATAACATGTCAATTAGTACAAATTCACGGTCACTTGCCAAGTCGATGTTCAACTCTCCTGGACTCTCTCTTGCACTTGTACGCAAAAAAAAAACCATTAAAAAAAAGGCTTTTTTTAGTATTAGAATTCATTTTACTTTATTCTAACTCAAACACCTAGTTATAGTATTTTTTGTGTGTGAAAGCAGCAAACAGGAAGGGAAGGCCAAGGTGGAATTGCAAGAATGCCTGAAGAGAACTATGAAGCTAATAATAATAATAGTGTTGGTAGAAGAAGCAGAGAGGATGAGCAAGAAAGTAGATCTGGAAGTGACAATTTGGAAGAACCTTCTGGAGATGATGAAGATGCCACTGACAAACCACAACGGAAAAAGAAAAAATACCACCGACACACTCCTCAGCAAATTCAAGAACTTGAAGCGTAAGATAATCAATTACTTTCTTCTGACCTAATCATAATTTTTTTTAATAGTTCTCCCATCCACACTTTTCCAGGCTGTTTAAGGAGTGTCCTCATCCAGATGAGAAACAAAGGATGGAATTGAGTAGAAGACTTTGCTTAGAGACTAGGCAAGTTAAGTTTTGGTTCCAAAATCGTAGAACACAAATGAAGGTAATTTGCAACTATTAGTCTCTTTTTTTATTGTCCATATCTAATGTTGTTTGAGTAATTTGTTAAATTTGATTGCATCAGACTCAACTCGAACGCCATGAGAATTCGTTTCTACGACAAGAGAACGATAAACTTCGAGCTGAAAACATGTCTATAAGAGAGGCTATAAGGAATCCAATTTGTACAACCTGTGGTGGTCCAGCAATAATTGGTGAAGTATCTTTGGAAGAGCAACATCTGCGGATTGAGAATTCCAGATTGAAAGACGAACTAGATCGAGTTTGTGCACTTGCTAGCAAATTCATAGGCCGACCCATTTCATCTATGGCTCCAGTACCATTGCCTAATTCTACCTTGGAACTCGAAGTTGGAAACGATGGATTTAGAACTTCACCTGATTTTGGTGTAGGGATTTCAAGTACCTTGCCAGTATTGCCTCATAAGAGACAAACAACTGGCATTGAAATGTCATTTGAAAGATCTGTGTATTTGGAGCTTGCTTTAGCTGCTATGGATGAATTAATTAAAATGGCACAAACTGATGATCCTCTATGGGTAAGGAGCAGGGATTGTGGTGGAGAAGTACTGAATCATGAGGAGTACATGAGGGCATTTACTCCTTGTATTGGTTTGAAACCCATTAATTTTGTTTCTGAGGCTTCCAGAGAAACTGGCATGGTAATCATCAATAGTTTGGCTCTTGTTGAGACATTAATGGACTCGGTCAGTATTTTTGAACCCTCTCCTTTTTCTTTTAGTTCTCCTTGTAAATATCTTTTCTTGTATTTACAGATAGTCGTGATATTTATTTTTTTAGGTCACTTATGCGAAAAATCACACATAAAGAAATTTTCTTTGACGAGATTAGTCATGAGAATTTGTATAGTGAACTACAACTTACTTGAAATTGAGACGTAATTGTTGTTAACCGGAGTTAATTAGCTTTAATATTTGACAGAACAAATGGGCAGAAATGTTTCGCTGCTTGATTGCCAGAACATCAACAACAGATGTGATATCAAGTGGTGTTGGGGGAACCAGAAATGGAGCTCTTCAGCTGGTAATCTTCTTTAGTCCAATGTTATTTAACAGGCAAAAAAGTTGCATCTCCATTTAACTAATTTCTGGTACAAATGTTTCGTATCGAATATGTTTTAAATTAATTAATCAATTTTGCAGATGCGTTCTGAACTCCAAGTGCTTTCACCATTAGTACCCATCAGAGAGTTCAAATTTCTCAGGTTTTGTAAGCAGCATGCTGAAGGGGTTTGGGCTGTAGTTGATGTCTCCGTCGATACGGCCATAAGAGAAACGGCTTCTGGTGCAGCGACATTTACAAATTGCAGGAGACTACCTTCTGGATGCGTAGTGCAAGATATGCCCAATGGGTATAGCAAAGTAAATTTCTTAGAACTCTTTTGCTACTCTCTCTTGCTATATCAAATTTAAAATAGTAATTGAAAAAATAAAATAATAAAATCGCTATAAATTAAAATTTTCCTATAGTTAAAAAAAAACTCTTCAAGGGTATAAAACTTGAACTTTTCTGAATTTATTATACATATCCAACTATCATAATAAGATTACATAGCAGTTACATGTACATCCAAAGGTGGGTGTCCTTGCCCTTGTGTGTTTAATGAGTTTGTTGACATATATTGTCTCCGTCTCAAAATATTTAATGTGTTTAATATTTTCATATCTCTAGTCCATATTAATTGAATTATTGAGATTTTTTTTTCATAGTCTAAAATAAATGAATTGTTCAAAGTTTAAGAGAATTGTTGAGATCACTTTTTTTCATATTTATCCTTCATTTAATGAGGTTGTTAATTACTTTATATTTTATGAGAATAGTTTGGTATAATCAAAAGGGCAATAATGAAAAGTAACATTTTATTTATATTCTAAAATATTTTTCTTTGTCCCAACAATTCACCTTATATGGACTAGAGGGAGTATTAGTTAACAAGAGTATTTGATTATTTTATATGCTTTCGTCCATATTAAGTGAATTGATGAATTATTATTATTTTGTGAATTGTTGTATATAGCACATTCTTTAACAAAAATATTTAAGGACATAAACTAAACACTACTTTACACTATTATCCTTTCGATCATTTTCAAAATAGTCTACTAAAATAGTTAAGAATCTCATTAAAAGAAGAAAGATAAACACTTAAACTTTGAATGATTCACTTATTTTAAAATATTAAAAGTCTCACCAATTAACTTAAAATGGACTAAAAGGAGTAATGCGAGAAATATTAATCATCTTTTTTCCTATGAAAAAAATCTCAACTTCAAAATATTATTTGTCACTTTTAAAAAATAAGTAGAATTATATTAATCATCTTTTTTTCTTGTATCTTTACTAATTTGATAAATGTAGATAGATATTAATATAGTAAAAGAAAGAATATTATTAAATTGATATCAAGGAATAAGTATGAACAATTTAGTTAAATCATACTACTTTTTTTAGTTAATATTTTTTATAAGCAGAGTGCAAGATACAAACATGATAAATAAAATGGATGAAAGAGACTGATCATAAAAGGTACAAAAATCGAGGTTATAATTATAATAATTACTTCTATTTTGTACCTTGTGACAAATTAATTAATATCATATGATTTGGAAGAAAATTAAAATGCATGGCAAGTCTCAATACTTATTTGAATAAACAATGTACTTGATGTTCCTCTTCCAATCTATGATGTTGTCCCGATCAGTACCATATGTCCATATAAAATTCATCTAAGTTCTAACTATGTATTACCTGGTTCCAGCATTATGATGTGTTTGTTTTTCTACTTAATTAGTGATGTAGAGTACCTTTTAATCAAACCCCCAAGCCGATTATTATTTTGTTGTCACTTGAGTACCTAAAGGCTAAAGTTTTTATTGGGAAATAGAGTTTATAATATCTCTTAATTTTGTTATAAAAATAGTTTACATATATTTCTAATGTTACACATATAATTCAGACATACAATTTTTGTCTAATAGAAGTAAATAAAATAATTGTAAATTTATCTTTTGATTATTTATATATTAGAAAACAAATGTATGTAAGAGTATATTTGATCCTTCTGTCAAAATTCAAGGATGTATTTGATCCTTCTATGAAAGTTTCATATAAATACAGACAATTTCAAGATTTTATTTGTAATGACCCTGGTTTATTTTAGAAGTATTTGCCTTAAAGAATAAGTAGTGTGAAAAGTGTCTTTGCACTTTTTTGACATATTGGTCGGACGTAGATGGAGATGATTCGTGCGGTTTATTAATATTTAGAATGGCTTGCTAAGAATTAACTGCAATTATAATAATGTAAAATCTATAGATTACATGGGTAGAACATGTGGAATACGACGAGAGTGTGGTTCATCAGCTTTACCGTCCATTGATCGGTGCCGGCATGGGCTTTGGTGCAAAAAAATGGGTTGCCACCCTCCAACGTCAGTGTGAATGCCTTGCAATCCTCATGTCATCCGCTGTGCCATCGAGGGATCACACAGGTATATACACTAACAATATAAAAAAAATGTTAGCACTTTCAAATATAATTTAACTAATGTAGGATTTATGTCATATATAAATGACAGTTAAAGAATTGGTATAATACATTTCTTTTTACTCGTAGCTAACATAAGTAAGTTGATTGTTTAAATTATTTTATATCATAAAAGAAGTAGAATTTAAAATCAACCAATTATAGTAGGTTACACATTGTTTTAATTTCTCGCTTACCGTATTAAGATTGAAATTGTTATTTCTGCATGTTGTTGTAAGTCAACTTAATTGAACAATTCGAATTTACAATTAGTGCACACATATATAAACTCCAAACTTGAGTCTGTTTGGATTGACTTATTATAAGTGATTTTAAATCAAAATAGTTTTTAAGTGTTTGGATAAATTTAAAAAATGCATATAAATATTTGATGTTAAGCTAAAATGATAAAAATAAGTTAAAGTTTCTAACTTGCGACTTTAGCTTATATTCAAAAGGCAAAAGCCAATTCAAACAAGCTCTTAGTAACCCCACTGTTCAATGAGTTGGTCTTTTTTCGTTCAAACACAAGCTTAAATTACTTTATGCTGTAACTGATGGGGAAAAAAATATAATAATTCAAATGCAGCATTAACACCAAGTGGAAGGAGGAGCATGTTGAAGTTAGCACAACGTATGACCAACAACTTTTGTACTGGTGTTTGTGCTTCCTCCATACACAAGTGGAACAAACTTTGTGTAGGAAATGTGGACGAGGATGTTCGTGTTTTGACCCGAAAGAGTGTAGATGACCCCGGTGAGCCACTGGGGATTGTTGTGAGCGCTGCAACATCTGTTTGGTTGCCTGTTTCCCCACAAAGACTTTTCGATTTTCTCCGTGATGAACGGCTAAGGAGTGAATGGGACATCCTGTCAAATGGTGGTCCTATGCAAGAAATGGCACATATTGCCAAAGGCCAAGATCATGGCAACTGCGTCTCCCTCCTACGTGCTAGTGTAATATTTCTCACCTTCTCATCATCTTTAAATAATGCACAAAATCAGGTAAATAATTCTCCATCCGTCTCAATTTATATGATATGATTTGACTTGTCACAAAATTTAAGAAAGAAATATTTTTGAAACTTATGGTATAAAATCAGTCACACATATTTATGTGGTTATAAATCATTTCATTAAGGATAAAAGGTGTTACTAAATACAAAATTGTATCCGAGACCAACTAAAAAGAAAAGTGAGCCATAAATTAGGAGATACGGAGTATAATATAGCATGGTTTTTTTCATGAGAATTAATAATTGGTACATACACACAATGGTTTGATAAAAGCTGGTAAATACATATGTATTCACTTTGTTTGATAGTATTCTTGGTTTATAAAGTAACGATTTATCCTTTAGGCTTTAAATATATGATACTCTTTTTCATTTTTGTAATATTTAGAAATTACATCTTTTTAATTATAAACTTTAATGTGATGTTTCCCTATTAAATGAAATTCTTAATTCTTAGTTTATAATTTTATTCCACTATTGCTAATACAATATATATGTTCTAATTAATATTTCAAAAGTCAAGATGATACTCAAATAGGTTCAAAATCAGTGTCACATTATGTTAACCTTTTTATTTCCTAAAGTAATATTTTCTTCGATTAATTTTCAGATCATTTACAAAACCTTTTTGTTTCCTAAAGTGATATTTATTTCAAATTAAATCGATTTATTTAAAACTAGTGAGGGAGTGAACACAAAATGGAGTGAGTTGTGCTCCCTCTGTTGTGATGCTTACTCGTACATTCTTCTTAATTAAGCCCCAATATGCCTATAGCCTATTTCTTTCTATAACTGCAACATGTAGCCGAATTTTTAATTTATATAACTCACTTTTTTTTAGCAAATCATAAAAAAAACATATTTTTATATTTAGTAATAGTTTTTTAAAAAAATATTTATTTTATTTTTACTAAATTAATTTATAGCTATACAAACATCTATTAATTATAGACCATAAGTTTTAATTTTTTTCTTTTAGCAACTTTATTTTAAATCAAACTTCCTCGTGTAAATTTATCTGCTTAATGTGTAATGTGTGTGCATATAAAAATGAAAGCTGGTAATTGATTGACTTTTAACATGAAGTGCATTTGTCTTTTCATTAGAAAAAGGTTGAATTGAAAAAGACAAATAGGGAATTTTGGAAGTATCTTCGAGGACAGTTGATTACAGATCTGGGTTCTCTGCCCTAGAATTTTCACCTAGTTACAAATAGTCAAAACACATGACATTTGGTTTTACTAAATTTTTCTGGGTCAAGCCTACCATGATGTCACACACTTTTCATGAAAAGTTTCTGGCAATAGTTAATTCACATACCCTGTACCAGAACTATTACTTTTAAAAAAAAAAATTAAACCATACATATTGCCACTTAGAAAGAATTACATTTGGAAAAGGAGGGGTAGGAAATACCTTTTAAGGAGTCGTTTTGTTTGGATATAAATTATAAAGAAATTAGGTATATTAAAATAAGTTATGTTGAGATAAGTTATAATTAGAATAATTTTAATTACTTGTTTTGTTTGTCATATTTAAAATTATATTCTTTACATAATTTCTAAGAATAAATTATTTGTTTACAAAAATATCTTCCACCTTATTTAGTTTATTTTTTATATTTTCTTTGTAAGATTTAGTTATTCATTCTTAAAAATAAAATTGTCATCTTATTTAACTTAAATAATTTTGTGTTTGCATTTTCATGGTTGTGACGTGTGTTTTTAAAATTAAAGTTTCATTTTATTTAACTTAAAAATAAAACTTTCATCTTATTTAGCTTTCAATAAAATTTACATCTTATTTAGCTTAAAAATAAAACTTTCATCTTATTTAACTTAAAAATATATAAGTTTATTAAAGTAAAAACTTTATTATTAAAATTATCTACATTTTAATTGACATATAAAATATAATTTTTAAGTGAGTAATAAACCATTTAAATAAAAATATGTAATTTAGTAATGGAGTGAACATTTTTAAATGAAATCAAAATACAAATAAACATAAAAATTAGGAAATAAATTCAACTTATAATAAATTCATTAATAGAAATTGTATTTAAAATATATTTTTTAATAGAAAAATATATTATCATACAAACAACAATTAATTAAGGTTGTAAATGTTATTATAAATGTTGCTAAAAATTATGTTAATACATATGAAAGTAATAAGTGGTGCATAAAAGAGAGTTACACGAGGATAGTTTTGTTATTTTACATACTTTATCCCATGATAAGTTATCTTGGATTTATTATTCCACCCTCAGAGAGGGTTAACTTATCCCAACCTTTGCAACCAAACAATGAATTAAAAAGTACTCAATAATTATCCTGGGATTAATCACTTTTATCGATCACACCAAACAATCCCTAGAGTTTGATTACACACTTAAACCAAACATATGAATGCATAAAAGTCTAAGCTTCAAAAGAAATTAATCTCAGTGGCACATCAAGAGAGGTTCAAGGGGCATCATAACTCAAAAGTATTTGGGTTACACTTTTTGATTCTAAAAGAAGGGTATTCCCTCCTAGCTAAGTTGAGAATCCCTTTCAATATTTTAGGGATGGTGTTGAAGTGAGAGTAGATTTGCACATGAACAAGTACACACGTGTCATATTTGATGTTTTATGTGATAATTCACATCATACAAGACATTTTATCTGACGTTTTACATATATTATGTCATGAATAACGTGTGTCTATTTGTTCAACTTTATACAAGTTTAAATATTTATGCAATCTAAAATTGAATGACATAAATACTGAAGAACGACATATATTATGTAATTTTATCATAATTGGCATCTCCCACAAATTCTGCTGAACTGGTAAGTTTTTTTTTTTTCCTAAACAGGCCATGAATGCGAGCCAAAGCAGCATGTTGGTTCTTCAGGAGACTTGCATAGACGCATCAGGGTCGCTTGTAGTATACGCGCCAGTTGACATACCGGCAATGCATTTGGTAATGAACGGTGGAGATTCAGCTTACGTGGCTCTGCTCCCTTCGGGGTTTTCCATAGTACCTGATGGGCCCGGGTCACATGGGCCTAATATGGTGAAAGGTCTTGATAATGGGCCTGGCCCAGACAAGAGAGTATCTGGGTCCCTCTTGACTATAGGCTTCCAAATATTGGTAAATAGCCTACCTACAGCTAAGCTAACAGTGGAATCAATAGAGACAGTCAACAATCTCATCTCATGCACTGTCCAGAAAATTAAAGGAGCTATTCATCGTGAAAGCTAAATTATTTATTTTCTTTTCACTTTTTTTTTAATAATTGGAGTAAGGGGTTAATTCTTTTCAATTCAATCTTAGGGAGCTGAGTCAAGAACGAACCGCAAAAAAATAAAAATAAAAAATAACTCTTGCAAGTGTTAAGAGCCCGAGTTGATAACTTGAGTTCTTAACACAATGCAAGAGTGGTGGTTCGGGCATTGACTTAGGATGACCCTTGAATGTTGGCTTACGTATATGGCAGGATTTGAAACATGAAAGTACGTATAAGGGTATGTCAATTTAAAGTTTGAGAGGAAAGAATAATTTGAAGTTTGAGAGTACGACATGTTTAGTTGTGTTATATCTTAAATTTGACATTTATTTTGGTAACTCTTTGTAACACCCATGTTATCAAGTTCACCCAAAAGATATCACAAGGAACTAATAATTGCCATAATATGTCCTAAAATTTGTCTTAGGGATGTACTCTACCCTGATCCTCAGATGGTAACTAGATCTCAAGTCAATATTAGAAAAACTATAGCATCCTTAAGCTAATCAAACAAGTAATTGGTACGAGGCATAAGGTATTTATTCTTTACCATCACCTTTTTCAACTGCGTGTAACCAATACACATATGCATAGACCCATTATTTTTATTCACAAATAGAATGGAAGCACCCCAAGGCAAAACACTTGGTTTAATGAATTTCTTACCTAAGAGATCCTAAAGCTGAGCACTGAGCATTTTATGTTCTACATGTGCCATGCGGTAGGGCTAAATAGAGATAGGACGAGTGCTTGGCTCAAGGTCAATAGTAAAATCAATATCACGCTTCAGAGAAAGACATGTAGATCTGTAGGAAAAACATCTGCAAACTATCACACAATAGGAACCAAATCAACTATAAGGCCCTCCTTACCAATATCACACACATAAGACAAATAGGCAAAGTACCCACTGGTACTAACCTCCAAGCTCAAACATAAGAAATAACCCCAGTTGATGCATGACTAAAAGAGCCTTTCCACACCACTAGAGAGATATCAAGCATGACTAAGGTAACTGTCTTGGAGAAGCAATCCAAGACTGCATGGTAGGGGGATAACCAGTCCATGCGTAGAATAACATTGAAGTCTAGCATATTAAAAAATATAAGGTCAGCCCGGGTTTCACACCCCTAGATAGTCACTAAGAATAATTTATACACTCGATCCACTACTAAAGATTCACCCACAGGGGTCAAAACATTTATCGGAATTGATAGAGCCTTAGAAGACAAACCCAACTAAGAAGCATAATAAATAGATACATATGAATATGTAGAACCCGATACAAATTACATTGAGGCGGGCTGATGGCATATAAGAATAGTATATGTGATGACATCATCTAATGCCTCAGCCTCCGCCCTTGCTAGAGTCGCATATATTTGTCCTTGTTTGCCTTTGACCTGAGCATCAGATCTACCACCAGTCTTACCTACCCGGGACCTTTCTCGCATCACCTGGTGACTACCTCTACGACCCTGAACCTGAGGACCACCTCTAACCAGAGGTTATACTAAGTAGGATAAATCATCCCTCCCTAGGGACACTCTATAGACCAGTGGTCAAGCTCGCCACAATCATAAAAACCCTAAGAATAACGACCACCCTAACCCGAAGAACTCAAATATTAACCTCTCGATGTCTAGCATGTACCCTAACTACCCCAATAAGACTGCTCGCTCTGTGTGGTCTAGAGCACCCCCTAAATAGGACTGACTGTGGTGCTAGTAGCGCCGGTGAGGTCTACCGTAAGAGTCCCTACCCCAAGACTGAGAGTCATTGTTGCTGCCCTAGGGAGTGAGATGAAGCTCCTCCATAGTACGAGCATGATCAACAACATCTATGTAAGACTTTCCCACTGAAGCTATAGACTCAGTCTCAATGCGCAACTGCAACCTCAAACCACGAATGAAGTAACGAATCCTCTCCTTCTTAGTAGGTAAAATCATGGAAGCATAATTGGAGATCTTGTGGAATTTAGCCTTATACTCTGACACAGTCATGAGATCCTTCTCCAACCTAGTAAACTAATCTTGGAGTCGATCTCTAATGCCCCTCGATATAAACATGTCCAAGAAGGCCTCTAAGAACTCAATCCAACTCAAGAGAGGTGACCCAACTGGTATACACTCCATATACAAATACCATCACCGCTTGGCTAGTCCGTCAAGCTGATAGATGGTACAGTCTGCTCCTCTAGACTCTACTAACCTTAATGTGTACAATCTCTCCCTACAAGTCATTAGAAACTCATGGGCATTCTCTCCTACAACCCTAGAAAACCTCAAAAAAGTCAATCTCAAGAAAACTTTGAGCATCTTCTACTCTTAGAATGGCATAGATCCTAGTGCGATAACTGGATGGGCAGCAATAGGTGTTGGTGGGACCTTAACCTAGGGAGCTACTACTGCTGGTTGAACCTGTGGCGCTGGCAAAGATGGAGCTCGGGCATGTTGCATACCTCCAAGCATGGAAAAAAGTTGATCAATAGCTTCTTGTAATCTTGGTTCCTTATCTAACCCAAGTGGTGGTTGGGCTATCCCAGCCCCACCGTCTACTTTAGAATAGGAGCTGGTTGTGGTTCTACTACTCGATCAGACATCATATCTCTAAGCCAATCCTAAGCTGGCACTACCTATCATGAATGCCTTTGCCCCGACCACTAGTTGGGGCTCTATCTTCTTGCTTGGGAGCATCATCCTCAACCACCGCACCACGTGTACTAGCCATTCTTTAAAAGACTGAAATAAGAAAGATTTTAGAAACTGAATAAGACAACCAAATACACGATAAATGAAACGCACGCAAAGCAGAAGAAAAGATCAACATAACCATATACAACAATAAAATCCAATCCCACTATTTGGTGGATGATGGTACAAAGCTTCTAAATCGATTATAGAATCCAAAATAAGCAAAAAGTAGTACAAGCTTGTCTCAAATAGAAAAGACTAGCCAAAACTATATATAGATGGAGACGGGTCAACTAGGACACCATTAGCTCACCTTCTATCTCTGATTATCCAACTGCTATGCACAAGATCAACGTTATTGGCTGGTGCTCAGATCTGCATCAGAGAAAAATAGATGTAGAGTATAGCATGAGTATCAAAACAATGGGTACTCAGTTGAAATCAAAACAATGGGTACTTAGTTGAAATCATAGCCCGACTAAGCTTTGAAAACATATACATAATGAAAAGCAAGAAGTAAAATGGTAACAAGGAGGCAAAAGAAAGAAATAATAGCAATAGGCCTAACCATGCACCTCAATAATCAAACACGAAGTGGAAAGATAAAGTAAAACAACTACTATAACCTAACTGGGCCCCATAAGCCAATAAGATACACTCGTGCGTAATTAAAATTAAAATAATAAAAATGGACCCTCACTAGCCCGATGAGTACATAGAAGAGATAAAGAGAATCCTAGCTAAGATAGACATATCCCAAACCAGAGAGATCGAAACCTGGACACAAACCGTGGCTAAGGCACCCCAAAGAACCTAGTAGGAACAATGTGTCAGGACTCAAACCCGACTAAGAACAATGTGCTCGGACTTAACCATGGCTAATGATAACATTCAGTTACACTGTTACAAATTGATTTGTAGATGACCATATACAATTTATTACCCAACAAGGAGTTGGGTCGATCCCACAAGGAATGGATGAAAGGAATTCACTACATAAAATGTCAAATCTCACTAGAATTTTGTAAGTTTTTTCAATTTATACATGAAAGTAAATGGGGAGGGGGGGATTAGTAAAATTTGATCACTAAAAGTGAACAATCAGTTGGTTTGTAAAAAATGATCAATTTCAAGACATTAAACAAGGAAAATTTCACAGTAATTAGGAAATCCTAGGAGTATGCATGCATGAATGACAATTATACTGATTTGGATATCATTAGTTGCTAAAAGTAATTGATAATCAATGGGTATGCTGAATTTAAGGTAGTGATAACTATATATCAATTAATCACCACATCTCATGGTTTGCTAAAATCCAACTTGTAAATCAATAAAATCAACTCAGCAGTTTAATTTAGACAAACAATTTCTTGCTTCAGGTATCAAATGATATAAATGTAGTCATTATCAACTATATCTTTCACTCTAATGGCCTTTCACAAGTAACACTAGAGATCTAAAATAAATCAGAGTTTGCAACCTCAAATTATGAATTTTTTAAAAAAGAGATAACTAAACCCATATGTCATGCCCTGAGAGGGTACCCTAGGTGTGGCCGACACTCAGAAGTCATTGCTGGCTCCCAAGCAAACCACTTGGCTAGATCACACATTCATTGATTAAGCAAAAGACTTAGTTTAAGAGAAAAACAAATCTTAGTGGGCTAACTCAATCATCATTCTCCATCATTCAAATAAAAAGCATAGTTTGAAAAAAAACTAATCAAGAGTTAAAGATATCAAAATAAATCCATCACTATCTAGTGTATGAAGCCTAGATCTATACTAACTAAATGGTGCTAAAGACAAGTTCATGGCTACCTTAAAAAAACTACTCATAAGCAATGGAAAAAATGAATATGATTCCTCCAAAGGTAATGAGGTCTCACCACTATCAGGAAAGAAATAGATCTTCAATGAAGCACCTGTTGATGATCTCTAACACCTGTCCCTGCATCATAAAATAACGCATGCCCAAATGGACATCAGTATGTGGAATGTACGAGTATATAATATGGCAGAATGAAATAAAAATACATCAAAGGTACTCAAGATAGAATGAAACTCACCCAACTCAGTATGACATGAACGTATAAAATATAACAATGCTTTAAGAAGGACTCAGTAATATGCAACTTATTCAAAACATGTCATATACTTTCATGCATAATCTGGGAGTCTCTCTTAACCAACAATAATCCCACCACCTATAAGTAGGTGATGGACAATGAACCGACATCGTTGCAATATCCATCCAATACTTGCTAAGGTAAAGGACAAATCTACTAATATGGAACCACCAATCAATCAAGTCCTATCTTTTTAGGACAATGAAATAGAGAAAGATCCAACTTTAATGGTTCAATCCTCTCTTATGCTGACTACGTAGTTATTGAGTTTTACTCTCACTCAATTTGGTGCTCGATACTACTCTTAAAATTGTATATGCTCATGCAACTTAAGCAATTTGGTTCAATCAAAACTTTCGACTAGTCTCATTGGACTCCCATCTAAATTCAATCTCATCTGAATCATTATGCTCTTTCAAATCAACTCAATTCAATCCACTCATTGAGATTAAATGCTCAACTCTTTTAAATCTCTTTAAAACATGCAATTTTGACTCAAAATAATGCATAGTGAAATCAAGATCAAACGGTTAAAAATCTTAAAGACTCTTTCAATTCAACTCGGGCTCGACTCATGCTCAACTCATCACGTTCTTTCAGAAATATATTTTTGAAAATCAATCACAACTCATTAAAACATTATCTCAAAACCATCATTTATGCCCAGGATATCCATGTTCAAAATAATAAAAAAAATCAACTTATGTGAAAACATCAAACTCTTATAGAATTAATACTCAAAATCAAATATAATCTTCAATTAGGGTTCATGTGAATGAATACATGAACATACATCTAAATCAAATACTCAAATCATGAGCAACATAAATACATATTTTAAATATGTACAAGGAACCCAAAAGACAATAGATAACTCAAGAATTCAAATTCAAGGAACTCGAAAACTCCAACTTAACTCAACTTGAATCAATAAAGATGAAGGGGTACGTGGAAGAACTCGTTCCAATGTTGTGTTAGCCTTACAAACCTGAATCTTAAGAGTTATTTGATAAAAGTCTTGGGTTTGGAACCTTGTAGCTATAAGTTGAGAAACCAATCTATGGATTTGTGAAGAAAATCTTGAACTTGAAGTCTTTAGATCTTCCAATATTGGAGAAATCCCTTTCTTGAAGTTCTTGATATTTGGGAGAAGGAGAATTTGGGATTTTGAGAGTATCTCTATGTATAAGAATATTATTAGGTTGAAAGATTGAGAAAAATTACCTTTTAATAATTTTTTTCGGTAATTTCGGCAAGCAGGAGGTCTCCCCGCCGACCTATTTGGCGAGTTGCCAAATGGTACTTTAGCTCACCCAATCCAACAATTTTTGAAGTATTTTGATTACTATTCATCCAGCTAGGTCGTGGTTCGCCGAACTAGTCGGCGATTTGCCAAATTGGCTAATGAGCTCGCCGAATTGTCCTATTTGGACATGCTTCAGTAAAATGATCATAATATTTTACTCCAAACTCAAAAAAATACAATTTTGGTGGAGTTGAAAAGAAGACTCAAATACCTATAATTTGATAGGTTATCAGCCACCCAATGCATTATATTTTAGGAGATATAGTTGTTTGAAGTTGACCCTTATACGAACTCATTCGAAAACTTAGCCGATAGAAATTCTTTGGACTTGGCTTGGTGTTAGAGATCCCTTATGAACCTAAACCACATATAATACTCTTAAAGTACTTAGGAATTGATCCTAACTCATGTATACAATTAGAAGTCATTCAGTTCGAGTCTACACACATATAAAGAATGGTTCGAGTCTTGGAGAAAATATTTTGGGGTGTTACACCATATCAAATCAACTATATATCTAGCAATTAAACAATACCCAAATAGAAATCATGCATTTATTACATTTTCACACCCCTAAGAATGGGGGTTTAGCTTCTCATACTTAAAATTAAAAGAGTTTTTACCAAGATTTTCACTTATTGCTCTAATTGGTTGAAAGATTTTAATGATTTGAATCCAAAAATTCCTCAATTCCCAAGAAGTTTCTCAGAATCCTAAGTACAAGGTACTCTTTCCCAAAATAAAAACAAAGGGTTTTATTGTACAATAGAATTCAGTAGATTGAAAAGTGGTTTTCTCTCTCCAAAAAGAGCTATTTATACATTTCCATAAATCTTTAGAAAAATACCCTTCGTGGCCAATTCGGCGAGTCAAATCATGCTCGCTGACTAGATTGGTGATGTACCAAGTATGTGTCTCCATCGCCAAATCGCCCTTTCAGAGTTGATATTGGCCTTTAAGTTTCCGTGACTTTTGGCGAGCTCAATAGAGTCTACTGATTGGCTTTGTCGATGCAGCGAATGCCCTTTTTATCGCCGATCTGATTTAATTCTTGGGGTCAAAATGTTTGTTCTTTTTTGTGAGCTCAGAATCAATTGGGAAGTCGCCGAGGTGACTTAGATGATCTTCATTTTCGCCCAATCTCCCATTTTTCATGTTTTTGGGCATTTTTTGTGTTCAAGTTGTCCTTGAGCTCTCATATCTGAAATTCAAACACATTTTCATCAAAAATAGACATAAACAAGCATCGAGGACATACTTTGATGATCTAAAAGCCTAAACTGGGTACAAAATTTCTGACTCATCAACCAATAGAACAGTCAGGACCTCAGACTCGACCAACACCAATGCACCCAGACTTAACCGAGGCTAATAGAATAGTTACGACTCAAACTTGACTAAAAGACATGCCAAGATTTGATCCATGGTTAAAAACTCTGAAAAACTCCCAAATCTCATTAGGTACAATTAAAAGGGGATACTATGGATCAAAACCCAACCTCGGAGTCACAAAGGATCACTCCTAGCTCGAACCCAAACCTCATATGCCAAATAGTCCAATAAGGCCCATACTTCATAACCGAATAGCACTAGGCCATAGCATAGGGAGATTATGGATGGAAAAGAATTAAGGGAAAGGTTATCATCTAGCTGAAGCTTTACATTATCAGACCCAAGTCTACTACATAAGTATACAGGGAGCTAGAACCTTTCGAACCGACATCAGAGGGTTTGTTTAAGGCATAACAGCTCCAAAATAGCAATTTTCTAGCAATCACTAGCCTATGCATTGGGTAAGGTCAGGAATAAATGAAAATTAACAATACAACATACATTTATCTCATCACAAGATGATAGGCATCGCAGATAGGGCAAAAACATGCTTGTATCCCGAAAATACCCAAATATAGACTAAGGCATGTTTACTATCATTTAAATGGGACTCTATCAAAGTCTAAGATTGGTAAGTCATAACCTACCTAGACAACGATCACACACACTTTTAAACCTGCTCACTAGAGTTTTCCCCTCCCTAACCGCCTCCAATTGACGCCACTCTATGAAATTAATAATCACGACTCCAATATGGTTGAAACCATACCATCTTGCAAAAATTAAAAATAGGTCTAAAATTCTAGCCAAAAATGGCATTATGGGACCCACATAAGGAATTTCAAAATTGACTCTATCCATAGTTTTGAACTATCTCAAGGAACTTGTGCCCTAAAATAGACACAATCCAAGCTCTAAATCAACATACAACCGACCAACTAAAATATAGCTCAAGAAACCCATATTAATCCAATTTCATCAATTTAAATGATACTTACAGGTTTAGAAGCGAGAATGGAGACCATATCAACACCCCCAAACCAATCCCTAGCTTAAAGCAAAAATTCACTCAAGAAATTGCCAAGAATTGAGCTCAACCTTACGAAATTGAAAATGTAATATGAAGGAAGAATTGTGATTTTAATCACTCAAATCACTACACCGGTGACCCTATCGTTGTTGGTGTGATGTCGGAAGTGCGGAAGAGGCACCACAACTGTGGAGGTCTACTGGTCAACTACTCTGCAGGAGTGAGCCTTGGCACTGTAGTAGCAAGACCTGTTGAATGAACTTTCATAATTTGTTTGGGGTCCCACCAATGCAAACTCAATATGCTACCTAATTAAAAAAGCATTTCAGACTCAACAAAACTGTCAAAACTTTCAATGGAGGTCGTCTCAATATAAAGTGGGTTCCACACTTAACCTTTATTTTAGCCATAAGCTATAAGATTATTCAAACTGAGTTCTGAAGCATCAGGACCCGAACCAAAGGTCCTTCTAGACCGAACTTGATGTTTCGAAGCTAACGGAACCATTAAAATTGCATTCTAAGGTCATTTTCCTAAAGTTTTGGTAAAAGTCAACCGTTCAAACTTTAAAAACTCCAAAACATAAAAACTTGCATAAAAATCAAATGAACAATTAGGTGAACGAACATCTAGCAAGTCATAAAAGACTTGAGGTCACTATAAAAAAATTCTAAATGACAAAAATATACTGATACAAAGGAAATAAGTAGCAGGTTATTGTAATTTTATATGGAGACTTGTTGCAACCAATTGGTACTTAATTTTGATTAATGGGAAAGACAATAGTTTTTGTCACTCAACAACAGGGGTAAAGAAAAGAGATCCTCTATCCTCTAGTTTTTTTATCCTTGCTACTGAAGAGTTATCTAAATCTTTAATTCTCTATTTGAAGATGGAATGTATAGAGGGTATGGGTTACCAAAATAAATTGCAAATTTGAATCATCTAACATATGTAGATGACACTATCATATTTTCCTCAGCACATAAGGAGTCCCTAAAAATGTTTATGCAAATATTACAGGGGTATGAAACATAGTATGGTCAACTAGTTCATAAAATAAAAAATATATTTTACATACATCAATGTAAGGTCTCTGGACTAAAAAGATATGGTGGAGCATTGGACATGAATGAAAAAATGGAAATTCCCACTAACTTATTTAGGATGCCCAATAACTCATGCCAATAAGAGGAGGTCTTACTATTCTGAGCTTATAAGAAAGGTAAAAAAACAATCTACAAGTTTGGAAGGGCAGGATATTATCCTATAGCAGCAAGGAAATTCTGATAACCAGTGTACTGTAAAGTTTGTTTTCAGTAATAATACCCCTAAAGTGTCAGCAAAGAATCACACAAGATCTTTGCAAAATTTTACTGGAGTAACAAGGATACAAGGAGATGTAAGCATTGGGTAGCCTAAGACAAGGTTTTTCTGCCCAAACAAAAAGTTGCCCTAGGATTTAGATCCATGTTTGAACTATCTGATGGTATGCATCTAAGACTATGGTAAAGGTATACAACTACCAGGTCCCTCTGGACAGACTTTATGTGGAACAAGTACTATAAAAGTCAAATAAAAACTCTAGTTCAATCGAAAGGGGGTTCTCACGTGTGGAACATGGTGCTTGCTAACAGGGAGAGAATTGAACAAAATTTTTAGTAGGAACCAAGATGAGGGAGATCTAGAATTTGGTATGAGAACTGGACATGATTGGGTCCTTTTGATAACTTATAGGAGGGTTTATATATAACCTATCTATGTTGACATTGATGAATTCTTAGATGTTGAATGATGGAACTATGATAGAATGTACCTTTTTCTATTAGATAATACTATGGATAATGTAGAAGGAGAATAGGGAATGCTAGTCGCACTGATAGGCATAACAAACCTTGGAGGATAGCTACAAGCACGTGAAAGTTCTCTATCGGTGTGTGAGAAAAACTCAAAATCAGGGGTGCAGAATTAGTTATCTACAGTAAGATTTGGATGAAACGTCTACCTTTAAAGATCTCCTTTTATGCCTGGAGATTCTGGAATGAAAAAGTTCCAGTTGCAACACTCCTAGCTCATTCGAATAGCTCTGCTGATCCTAATTGTAATTGTTTTACAGTTCCTTTATTTTAGACTTGAGACTATGTCACATTCTTTTTTTAAGGGAGAATTTTATAGGAAGGTATAGGATTACTATATTACTAGGGTAGGACTTCTAGGTCCATGGATACAAGTTATGAAAATAGTTTTGAAAGGTGGTAGCATTTGGAAATGCCAAAATTAAAACTATTTTTCAAGCCATCTTATGGTGATAATGTGGTTCATTTGGAAGAGTACAGTGGCATATCTGGAGGGGGTTCTCTACTATCACGATCCAAGCCTAGTACCTAGACGTGACATGGCGAATGAGAAACTTGAAAGTACCTCAAACAAGCCTCTTAGCATTCTTTTAGTTTTCCAAAGGTAATAAAAATAAATAAACAAACAGAAATCATAGTAGTAAATCTTCAACTTATATATGTCCAACAATACCTCTAACTTTTGGATTTAACGGGGCTAAGACAAGTCTCTAGCTCACCCTCAATCATAATAGAAAGAAATGCCATAGTAAGTGTCTAAAGATATCAACATATCATAAGCTAGAAAGATAAATGAGTATTATTCCCGGAATACGGGAACTCATAAAAGGTAGTCTTCAAACAAAATCTCAACTAGCCACGTGGAGGAGAACGAGGAGGAGCACCGGTTCCTACATGGTGATATTATGTAGGAAAAAGAGTATGCGTTAGTACTTTGAATGTACTAAGTATGTAAGCATGCATGAACATTGAGGAAACATTAAAATATTTATTTAATATGAAACATAATGCAATGCATGCATAATCAATCATATAAATATCTTTTAAAATATTCATTTTATGGTAAAATGACCATAACCGACATTTAAAACCATGCGAGCTATTACATAGAATCCAACATAACCCCCTACGTTGGTCGAGGAGACTACTTGCCGGATAGAACTCCGTCAACTTCATTCATTTCTTTAACTTTAACTTTAAGGGCTATTTGTGGATCCATTAGCCTAAGCCTACAAGGGCTCCTATGTTGGCATATAGTTAATGAGACAAAGGGTTGGTACTAGGATTTCCTTATCGAATCCCACCTCAATGACCCATTCAGTGCTTAGTCAATTCCACAGAATAATTTCATACTTCAAAATAGTCATAGCATATAGCTTGAGAATTCAAAACATCACATTCGGTGGAATAGCTCATTAAAACCTTTAGTGATTCAAATATGCAATAATGTTTCTTATACCATGAAGAATCCATTATTCATAGCATTTTATCATCCTTTTATTTTATAAGATTCCTTTTTGATCATATACATTACTTTCATAAATATTTAGTTGAAGTCAAAATTTTCAAGTCAAACTTCATTGAAAATATAGTAAAACTAGGTGGGTTCAAATCACTTTAACTTTCAAACATGAATGTAAATGAAATTATGCATAAATACTTTGAAATCCATCAATTAAAAATCATGCTTTAAACAATCCACCATGAATTTGAAGAACCTTTAAAGAGATAAATAGAGAAATTACTTGGAAACCATCAATTCATACATATGAAATCATGTTGCATCAAAATAGACCAATAATCATTAGTTTAACCATGATTCATGCTATTTAGTAAAAATACAAATTATCCATAAGAAAATATTACTTGAAATTAAGATATTTAGTTGAAAGAGTTTTAGACTACATGGGTAGAAAAAAGCATGGATAAACACCCAGATAACTTATAGTAAAGCTTAAAGAAAATAAACATAATTTATCATATAATCAAAATACTCTAGGCATGAGAGTGGAGGGTATACTCTCATTGAAACCTTAAATACCTGGACTCCAAAGCGTTACTCAGAATCAAAGTACTTAATTAATACTCTTGAATCTTAGCATTTTCTTCTTGCCGGAGCATTTTGTGTACTACCTGGAGTATATGAATCACCGGAATAGTATTTCTACACTACTAATAACTAAAACTATATTTTGAGAATGAGTAAAGAAACTTGTATAGAGAGAAGAGTTGCTTGAGAAGTATTTATAGGTGTGAAGAAGGGATCTAACAATAATTAAAATAATTATAAAGAAAAACCTGAAAATTTAATGAAATTGTGATGGCATGGGTGATGTCAAATGGAAAACT
Organism: Solanum dulcamara; assembly: GCF_947179165.1. Classification (NCBI taxonomy): domain Eukaryota; kingdom Viridiplantae; phylum Streptophyta; class Magnoliopsida; order Solanales; family Solanaceae; genus Solanum; species Solanum dulcamara. The sequence continues at coordinate 58,069,036 of NC_077248.1, read as the reverse complement.
ATTGATGTCATTAGTGATATCAAATGGATCTAGATCTTTCAATAGTTGGTGAGATGAACCTTCTTTTAACGGAATATCCTTTTTCGGAGTTGTGTTTGGAAAAGATAACTTCCTCATTAGGATTTGGTGTCTTCATATGAATTGTTGCTCTAGAAGTCTACTTTCATGACGTTCAAGAATCAACAAATTTGGAAAATCCTACAGTGAGATATAATTTTTCTTCTACAAATACGCTATTTCATCACAACACCATATCTTGCAACAATTAATTTATTTGACCTACTTAACCTACGAAACCTAAAATATGGTCTTCAAAAAAGTTTTAGGTAATGATGTTAGGGTTATTTAAAAATTTGAATAACCAAATTTGGACCATCCTATTAAGCAATATAACCAAAATAGAGAAGCGATATTATTTTCATCGAGAATTGAAACATCATATACAATATTTTTAGGGGGTGTTACATTTTCTCCCCCTTGGGAACATTCATCCTCGAATGAGGAAAGACTTAGCTTGAGTAGAGTAGAGTGTAAACCAACAACCCATCATTAATGCAATAGTGTAATTTAAATTATCATTCGAAACATATTTCATAATTTTTGCAAGCATATGGAAAGAAAAGTTGAAATGCAAGGATTTCAAGTAATTGAGCAAGGACAACTTAATATCTTAGGTTTAGGTAGAGAAAAAAAGATGAGGGTATAGTTTAATCATATCCACTTCCGCTTCACATGTAGCACTTTCAATTTGTTGATTCCTTCAAATCACTTTAACAGATGCAACTTCTTTGTTCCTCAATCTCTTAACTTGCCGGTCTAAAATTTCAACAGGAACTTCTTCATAGGTCAAGTTTTCTTCAACATTCACTACTCTTAAAGGAACAATAGAACTATGATCACCCACATATTTTCACAACATAGAAGCATGGAACACCGGATGAACCATGTCCATTTCCAATGGCAACTCCAACTCATACGCAACCTTGCCAACACGTCTCATGATTCTATAAGGCCCTACATACCTAGGGCTCAATTTCCCTTTCTTACCAAATCAAACCACACCCTTCATGGGTCAAACCTTCAAATACACCCAATCGTCCACATTAAACTCAAGATCCCTTCTTCTAGTGTTGGAATAGGACTTTTGACGACTTTGAGCCATCTTCAACCTTTCTCTAATGATCTTCACCTTGTCTTAAGCATCAGGTACCAAATTGGGGCCCAAAAAGGTCATCTCACCTACTTTGAACCAACCAACTGGGGATCTACATCATCTCCTATACAAATCCTCAAACGACGCCATCTCAACACTTGAGTGGTACTTATTATTATAGGCAAACTCGATGATCGGTAGATGATCATCCCAATTTCCGTTAAACTCCAACACACAAGCCCTTAACATATCCTCTAGTATTTGAATCATCTTTTTGGCTTGCCCATCCATTTGAGGATGGGTTGCAGTGCTCAATTTTACCTTAGTACCGAGGCCCTTTTAAACGATCTCCAAAAGTGTAAAGTGAATTGGGTACCATGATCCGAAATAATGGATAACGACACACCATGCAACCTCACTAACTCCCGAATATACAACTTGGCATAGTCTTTGGCACTATAAGAAGTCTTAACCGGTAGGAAGTGAGCCGACTTAGTCATTCTATCAATAATTATCCAAATCGAATCATGACATTTTCGGATATGAGGCAAACCCACTATAAAATCTATATTCACATCTTCCTATTTGCAAGTAGGGATTTTAATGTATTGGGATAGGCCACCCAACTTTTGATGTTCGGCCTTCACTTGTTGGCAATTCGGACATTTGAACACGAACCTTGCTATATCCTTCTTCATGCTACCCTACCAATAAAACTCTTTTAAGTCTTGGTATATTTTTGTCGAACCGGGATGAATGGAGTATGTAGAATTATGAGCCTCTATCAAGATCAAACTTCTTAGTCCATCAATATCTGGAACACATAGTCGACCTTGGTAGTATAGCACCCCATCTCCTCCTTGGAAAAAGACCTCTATCTTCTTTTTCTTCACCAACTTCTTTAACTCGATAAACGTCGTATCAAGATCTTGCTTTGATTTAATATCCACCACCAAAGAGGATTTGGACTTAATTTGAACAACCATACCTCCATCATCAGTACCATATAACTTTACCCCTAATCTAGCCAATTGATGAACATCTTTCACCAACTCCCTCTTTCCTTCATCCACATGAGCCACAATCCCCATAGACACTCTACTAAGTGCATCAGCAACCACATTGGCTTTAACGGGATGATAGTGCATACTCATGTCATAGTCTTTAAGGAGTTCTAGACACCTCCTTTGCCTTAGATTAAGGTCCTTTTGGGTGAACACATATTGAAGATTTTTATTATCGGTATACACATCCACATACACCCCATAGAGGTAATGCCTTCAAATCTTCAGAGCAAAACCAACGGTCGCCAATTCAAGGTCATGGGAAGGGTAGTTACGCTCATGTACCTTTAATTGTCTAGAAGCATAGGCTATGGCCTTGCTATTTTGCATTAAGACATAAACTAAACCAATATTTGAAGCATCACAATAAACTACAAACCCTTCTAATCCTTCTGGTAGAGTCAAAATTGGAGTGGAGGTAAGTCGATCTTTCAAGGTATGGAAACTCTTCTCACACTCATCCTTCCATATGAATTTGACTTTCTTTTGTGTCAATTTCCTCATAGGAGATGAGATGGAAGAAAATCCTTCGACGAACCTTCTATAGTATCCGGCTAGACCCAAGAAGCTCCTTATGTATGAAGGAGACAATTGTCTAGTCCAATTCTTGACTGTCTCCATTTTCATAGGATCAATCTTGATCCCATCACCGGATACTACGTAACCAAGAAATGCTACATCCTTCAACCAAAATTCACACTTACTAAATTTTACAAATAATTACCTATACCTCAACGTTTGAAGCACAACTATCAAGTGATTTTTATGTTCTTTCTCACCCTGAGAGTAAATCAAAATATCATCAGTGAAGACCACCACAAAAGTATCAAAGTAAGGTTTGAACACCCTATTAATCAAGTCCATAAATGCCGCCGGCGCATTCCTTAACCCAAAACGCATCACTACAAACTCAAAGTGACCATACCTTGTTCGGAAAGCTATTTTGGAAATATCACACTCCCTCACCTATAGTTGGTGATAGACGAATCGAAGGTCGATCTTGGAGAAGTGACTTGCCCATTGCAATTAATCAAATAAGTCATCTATTCTAGGGAGTGGGTACTTGTTCATAATAGTCATCTTATTTAATTGTCGGTAATCTATGCATATTCGAAGTGACCTATCCTTTTTTCTTATAAATAACACGGGAGAACCCCATGGAAAAATACTTGGTCTTATGAACCCCTTTTCTAATAAGTCCTTTAATTGTTACTCAACTCTTTCAATTCTATCGGGGCCATCCAATAAGGAGGAATAGAGATAAGTTGGGTATGAGGGAGGAGATCGATACCAAAATCAACTTCCCTTTTCGGATGGACACCAGGAAGGTCATTGAACTCATTGATTATGGAAACTGACTCAAGATAAAGACTTTCAGATTCGACATCCCTAAACCTCACAATGTGGTAAATACAACCCTTAGAAATTATTTTTTAGGCCTTAAGATAAGAAATAAACTTACCCTTCACCACCAAATCACGACCCTTCCATTTAATGATGGACTCATTTGGAAATTGGAACTTGACTTGACGAGTCCTACAATCTATGGAAGTATAAGATGCATGTAATAATTCCATCCCAAGAATGTCATCGAAATCTACTATGTCAAGCTCAATGAGATCAAAAGGAATAACTTTATGCAAGATAGACACGAGATAACCCCTAAAGACCTTTTCGACAATAACTGACTCACCAATGGGGGTAGACACCAAATAGGGCTCTACTAACATTTCGGGTGTCACATCAAACCTATTAGTAAGGAATGGAGTAACAAATGATAAATTTGCACCCAGATCTAATAGTGCATACATATCAAAAACAAAAACCTTTAACATACCAGTAATGACATTGGGTGTGTCTTCAACCTCTCATCTCCATACAAGACGTAAAAATGGTTGGTGCATTGGATACCTCCTTAGGCTTGTTGACCATGAGCAATTTGTCCTTGAGGCCTACCACCACCATATCTATAATCCCTAGCATGGTGGCCTTGCTTGCCACACTTAAAGCATGTATTGTAGCTGACTAAGCATTTCCCTTTATGAGTCCTTTTACACTTTTTGTAAGTGGGGAAAGTTTGAGCAGCAACATTATCTCTTGGAACCATTGGTTTAGCACCCTTGTCCTTATTGAACCTTGGAGGAGGAGTATTGGTGGAACCTTGTCCCACAAACCGTTGCCCACCTTAGCCTTTGCCATTGTTACCATAACTGGACCTTTGAGGGTTAAACCCTCCACCATCCACTCTAGTATTTTTGAACCCCTTGATCTCTCTCTCAACTTCTTTTCTTCTATTTGTTCTGCGTAAGTCATTAACTGAGAGTTGTCCATATCCTTAACCAACATGCCCATTTTGCACTCCTTGGACACCAAGCTTGAGACACCAGAAATAAACTTCCTTATCCTAGCTCTTGGGTCGGAGACCATGAAGCAAGCATACTTTGACAACTTAGTGAATTTGAGATCATACTCCCTCACACTCATACTCCCTTGACGGAGGTTGATAAACTCTTAGATTTTTGCCTCCCTTAGCTACAATGGGAGTAAGAAGTATAGGAAGGCACATTTGAACTCTTCCCATCTTATCGGCCTTCTCATTCGGTGGCACACCAATGATAGCCATAATCTGGTACACCTCATCAATGAACTCCGTAGGGTCCTTATCTAGTTTAGAACCATCCAACTTGGATGGATTTATTCTTTAGAAATCCCAAATCCTAGAGGTTGGATTTTGTATTTGGGGATAAAGAATACCTTGATGCCCTTGGTTGTCTACGACTTGAGTCAACAAAGTAATGATATTGCGAAACTCGGCATGGGTTACCCCTTCCTCATAATGTAGGGCATTGGGAACCAGAGGAGCGTGGTCCTCATCGTCAACCCTTGCTCTTGGAGGTGCTCTTCCACGAGTCATTATCTAGAGAACACGAAACAAGTCATTAGTTAAAGGAAAGTTTAGGACATTCTAAGCCACGACATGAATTTGAAAGAAGAGAAAACTTTCCTAAAGGTCCCATAGTCTCCTATTCATACTTATGGCGCTCTTCACAAACATGAACAAGATCCTATTTAATGTGGTATGTTGGACTCCGAGGACCATTCAAAACCTCAGGCTCTGATATCAAGTTTGTCACAATCCAATCCTAGGACCTAGACGTGACATGGCAAATGAGGAACCCAAAAGTACCTCAAATAAGACTCTTAGCATTCTTTTAGCCTTTCATAGGTAATGACAATATTTAAATAAACAGAAATCATAATAGTAAATCTTCAACTTACGTATGTTCAATAATACCTCTAACTTTTAGACTTAACGGGGCTAAGACAAATTTCTAGCTCATCCTCAATCATAATAGAAAGAAGTGCTATAGTAAGTGTCTGAATATCTCAAGATATCATAACCTAGAAAGATAAAGGAGTATTATTCCCAGAATATGGGAACTTACAAAAATTAGTCTTCAAATGAAATCTCAACTAGCCACGTGGAGGAGAACGAGGAGGAGCACCGATCCCTACATGGTGATATCATGTAGGCAAAAGAGTATGCGTTAGTACTTTAAATGTACTAAGTATATAAACATGCATGAACATTGAGGAAACATTAAAATATTTATGTAATATGAAATATAATGCAATGCATGCATAATCAATCATATAGATATCCTTTAAAACATTCATTTTATGGGAAAATGAACATAATCGACATTTAAGACCATGTGAGCTATTACATGAAATCCAACATAACCCCTACACTGGCTAAGGAGAATACTTGCCGGGTAGAACTCTGTCAACTTCATTCATTTCTTTAACTTTAACTTTAAGGGCTATTTGTGGATCCATTAGCCTAAGAGGGCTCCTATGTTGGCATATATTTAATGAGACAAAGGATTTCAACTAGGATTCTCTTACCGAATCCCACCTCAATGACCCATTCAGTGCTAGGTCAATCCCACAGAATAGTTTAATACTTCAAAATAGTCATAGCATATAGCATGAGAATTCAAAATATTACATTCGGTGAAATAACTCTTTAAAACCTTTAGTGATTCAACTATACAATAATTGTCCTTATACCATAAAGAATCTATTATTCATAGCATTTTATCATTCTTTTATTTTATAAGATTCCTTTTTGATCATAGACATTGCTTTCATAAATATTTAGTTAGCGTCAAAACTTTCAAGTCAAACTTCATTGAAAATATAGTAAAACTAGGTGGGTTCAAATTATTTCAACTTTCAAACATGAATGTAAATAAAATTATGCATAAATACTTTAAAATTCATCAATTAAAAATCATGTTTTAAACAACCATCATGAATTTCAAGAATCTTTAAAGAGATAAATAGAGAAATTACTTGCAAACTATCAATTCATACATATAAAATCATGTTGCATCAAAATAGACCAATAATCATTAGTTTAACCATGATTCGTGCTATTAAGTAAAAATAAGAATTACCCATAAGAAAATATTATTTGAAATTAAGAGATTTAGTTGAAAGAGTTTTGGACTACATGGATAGAAGAACCCATGGATAAACACCACATAACTTAGAGTAAAGCTTAAAGAAAATAAATACCATGTCTTGCAATAATTAATTTATTTGACCTACTTAACCTCCGAAACCTAAAATATGGTCTTCACAAAAGGTGTAGGTAATGATGTTAGGCTTATTCAAAATTTTGAATCACCTAATTTGGACTATCCTATCAAATGTTATGCCCAAAATAAAAAAGTGATATTATTTTCATCGAGAATTGAAATATCATATACAATATTTTTAGGGGCTGTTACATCTACCATGTTGATGGTATAAATGTAACATAGTTGGGGCCTCCAGAGGCAATCTTGGGCCAAGCTCTACTGCATTTTATGTTAGGCATAATAATTGAGACATAGTAGGTGTCAAAAGAATGGGACTATTTGTAAGGTTCATTCCATGAGTTTATGGAAGATGTTTTATATTTCTTTGGTAAAAATTATCATGCCTTGGAGATGTGGCCAACCGGCCAAAATATTTGTTCACACCTTGCTAAAACTGACAACTGACCAAAAGATAGCTTCACACACTTTTGTTGAAATTAGAAACCATCCAAATGATATCTTGACACTGTTATATCCCGCATTTTGGTATTTTTGGATAATTCGAGAAAAATTGCGGGAAGTTTAAAATAAGACCATATTTTTTTTCGTTTAGCACACAAGTTGCTTATGAAAATTATGAAGTCGAAATATCAAGAATGGCTAGGGGCAAAAAGGGAAATTAGCAATATGACTCATGAAAATATGGAGGAAGACTAAGGGCAAATTTGGAAATTGGAAAATAAAATTTTCATGAAGTGCAAAAAAAAAGAATGGACTTGATCACCACTTGGGCCTAGGTGGCCATCCATAGTGATGGCCAAAACCCATATGGATTTAAAAAAAAAAGAAGAGAAAAAGGCCCAAAAGATGACTTATTAGTCATCTTGTTTTTTTTTATTTTCTAGAAGCTTCAAGAAAAAAAGAAGTAGAGAAGTCCAAAGATGACTTAGTAGTCATCTTATTTCCATTCCTAGAACTTTCAAGAAAGTTGGAGAAAGAAAGAAGGGAAAAATTAAGAGAGGAAAAAAATTTGGCATAGCTAGGGATTTCATCCCTTGAAATCTTGTTTCAAAAATTATTTCTTCTAGTATTCCAAGCAAGTTGAAGGCCCTAATCAACATAGAGTGATTACCGGAGCAAGAAGACTATTCATTCTTGCAAGGCACAATTCTAGCCAAGTTGAAGAACTAAGTGGGAAAGGTAAGGTTTCAATCTTCTTTATATGTTATGGATGGTGGGTATATGTTGTAGAGTAAAGAAATGGATGAAAATTCATAAAAATATGCATGTAGTTGTGTGGCAAAATATGGGGGTGGTTTGACAAGTTATGGTGAATTTATTCTATTTAGTGTTTTAGTTGTTGTTATGGATTCTATGTTGCTAATAAAAGCTTAAGGATCCTTATAAAGTTGTAGTAGTTGGAGACTTGTTTTAGAAGTTTGTAAATTTAATATAATGTTCTTGCATATATGGAAGCTAATATTGTTAGTATGATGTGGTTAGTGTGTAAATTATTGGGTTGTGGTAATTGAATTTGAAAGAAGGGAATAGATTGTTATTGTTCTTATTGGAATTGGAAGGTCTTGGAGAAAGTAGTATATTGATTTGGTATGGTTGTTGGTAAATTGACCGAGTTGAAATCTCGGATTGTTGTGGATAAAATTGGCCGAGTTAGATTCTCAGAGATGGTGTATTTACAGGGGAAGTGCTGTCGAAATTTCGGTAGACAAAATATTAGTTTAGAATGAGGTTCTTGGATACCTATAACTAATATTGGCATTCATTAATCTTGTTATAGATTTTGGGAAGGCCAAGAGTTAAGTGGGATTGACTAAGGAAGCATACAAGGTATGTAAGGCTTACCCTTTTCTTTCAAGGCATGATCCCGATGTTATGATTTCATAAGTGCTTCCATATTTTCTTTGTTTTCAAAAGTTAGGTGTCAATGGTCCCAAGGGAATGACTACTTTTTCTATAACCCGTCAATGTTTTCCAAAATGTCTATAGCTTTTCAAGACAAAGGTTTGCAGTATTACAAGCTTTTATGATAGTAACGATAGATATGTTTTACAACGACATTGATGATGTCGAGAATGAGAATATGTTATAATGGCTATGATAAGAACGGATTCATGTCTAAAAGGTTCTTGATATTACTCTCGTCTTGATTTTTAAATAATAGTCTCATCTTATAACAATTGTCCCTTCAAGGTGAGACGAAGCAACCATGATTAATCCATAATATAATCGAAGGTTACCGACCTTCCGTCACTCCGATAAATATGCGACTTTCATTGGTCTCTCGTGCATGCTGTCTATATGTATATGTATATGTATATGGGGGATATGAGGAGATGTATATGTGGCGCTATAGACGCATTGCCACCTGGTCAGTTGGCGTAATTTCCATCCCGGACGCAGGATGCCCGGACGTGGGACATATGTGGGCGATATGACATGTTCTATTTTCTATTTATATGAAAAAGAAATGTTTTTAAAGGAAAAGACAAGCATGCATGGCATCTGGTCTAAAAGACACTCATATGTACAGGTTACTCTCTTATCTCACTTTATGTTCTATGATTCTATGATACGGTTGTTCATACCTTATGTTCGTTATTATGCTGATTTTCATGCCTTACATACTCGGTACATTACTCATACTGATGTCCCTTCTTATGGACACTGCATTTCATGCCACGCAAGTAGGCAGGCGAACGAGTTCGGTCCTTAGGAGCTCCACTAGCAGTACACCAAGAGCGCTCCAGTTGTTTCGGAGCTTCATTTTATCGGTACTACTTTTGTGTATATATTTGGGCACGGTATAAATTGGCCCTCCCTGTGATCATATGTATCTTGTTTAGAGGCTCGTAGATAGATATGTACAACTAGATGTTTTGCAACTTTATTCGTCGTTGTGTAATATGTTAGCAAAGTCTGTTGACGCATGGTTATAATTATGCTATTATCAATGGTATCTCTCATTCGGCCCACTCAGTAGTAAGAATAGGATACGTATAGTAGGTGCTTGGAATAACACTTTCGGGTACCCATCGCGGCCCTAGTTGGGTCGTGACAGACATACCCTTGTTGAATCGGGCAAAAAGATCTGTTCATATTAAAATGTTGAAATTTCTACATTTGCTTATGTCATTAGTGACATAGGGAGATGTTTTGCATTTTTATAAATAGGACACTCTTTCTCATTTGTAAAACACACTAAGATAAGAGAGAAAAAATATTAGAAAGAAAAGTGAGGTATTCCATAGACTATAAAAAAATAGTTTGTGAAGAAAAATAGAGTGTGAACGATATATTTAGTAAGGTGGGAGATCAAAAGAGTGATATTCCTTTTGAGTGTGTGATAGTCATTTTTGAGTATTGTACTTGGTACTACTCAGTGTAAAGTTTCTTACTATAGTAATATCAGTTGCTCCTCTTGGCCTGTATTTTTTTCCTTATTGAAAAGGGTTTCCACATAAAATTTTTGGTGTCGTTATATTTCCATTTTATTTCATTATTTTAATCATATATCTTTGAGTTAGTCCATGTTTTATTTTTCAAAAATCTGGTATCAGAGCAATATTTTATTTGAGTATGCTTTGTGGTTACAGTTTAATATGAACTTCCACATCAAAAATGATTTAATTTGGTTTGGAGTAGTTATATATTATTTTGGGGAAAACACTGGAAGCCAACACTAGTAGAATGACTACTTTGAATGGTGTTAATTATGTCATTTGGAAGGGGAAAATGGAACATTTGCTTTATGTAAAGAATTTTTATCAATCAGTCTTTACCACTATAAAACCTAATAATAAAATAGATGAAGTGTAGAATCTGTCGCATAGATAGATTTGTGGATTTATTAGGTAATGGGTTGACAATAATGTATTGAATGATATTTCTAGAGAGACACATGCTCGAATAATTTTTAGGGAATCATGAACCAGTTATCTGCTATGGGCATTAAATTTGATGAAGAAATTTAAGGCTTGCTTCTACTTGATTCCCTACTAGACTCTTAGGAAACATTTAGAGCTTTATTATCAAATTTTGCTTCGAGTGGTGTGATCGCTATGGATTGTGCCAAAAGTAGTGTTTTGAATGAAGAGATAAGAAGAAAATCTCAAGGTTCTTCTTCTTCATTGTATGTCCTGATAACTGGCTCTAAGGGGAGAAATAAAAATCGTGGTTCTCAAAATAGAGAACATAGTAGAAGAAAATATAGAAGCAGACTTAAGGATATTGAGTGCTATCATTATGGAATGAAAGAGCACACAAAGAAGTCCTACCATAAATTAAAGAGGGAGAACAAACACATAGAAGGAAATAAGGAAGATGACAATGAAAAAGGCCTAGCCACTATCTCCACCGAAGATCTTGTTACAGTCCTTGATGAAGATCTCATAAATGTTGCTTGTGATGAGTCAAACTGGGTTGTGGACACTGGTGCCACATCTCATGTGACATTAATGAAGGATTGTTTATCTTTATATAGTCCTGGTGTCTTTGGAACCTTGAGTATGGGTAATGAGACTGTATCTAGGGTGGTTGGTGTTGGTACAATTTGTTAGCAAATGAGTATTGGAACTAAACTAGTTTTGAAACATGCCCCTGATGTTCGTATACACCTTATTTCTATTGGTGTTCTAGATGATGAAGGATATGTTAGTAACAATGGTGGAGGAAAATAGAAACTTATTAAGGGTTCATTGGTTTTGACTTGTGGTAACAAACTGCGTGATCTATATTGGACTACAGCTTCTTCTTGTGCCAATATGGTGAATACCATTGAGAGCGACAACTCTTCAACGTTATGGTATAAGAGGCTTCGCCATATTGTGAGAACGGCTTAATGTTTTGGCCAAGAAGAAATTATTGTCTGATTTTCAAAGTGCTAAATTAGAAAAGTGTCAGCACTGCTTGGCGGGAAAACAAAATAGAGCTCCTTTAAGTCTAATCCTCCCTCAAGAAAGACAGTGTTGCTTGAGTTGGTGCACTCTGATTTATGCGGTCCAATGAATATAAGGACTCTGGGTGGTGCACTCTACTTTGTCATTTTTATTGATGACTGCTCAAGAAAGCTTTGGGTCTATGTCTAGAAGACTAAAGCCCAAGTGTTAGGTGTCTTTAAGCAGTTTCAGGCCTCAGTTGAAAGATAAACTAGAAAAAAAATTGAAATGTGTTCATACTGATAATGGTAGTGAATATTGCGGATCATTTGATGAATACTGCAAACATCAAGGTATTAGATACCAGAAGACTCCTACTAAGACTTCTCAACTTAATGGATTGGCTGAGAGGATGAATATGACCTTAATGGAAAAAGTTAGATGTTTGCTTTCTAAAGGACAATTGTCGATCTTCTTTTGGGGTGCGGCCTTATTGACCGTTGCACTTTTTATTAAATTATCTCCTGCTGTTGCTTTACAAAGTGATGTTCCAAATAGAGTTTGGTATGGAAAGAATGTTACCTATACCATTTGAGAGTATTTGGTTGCAAAGCTTTTATACATGTGCCAAAAAATGAGAAGCCAAAATTAGATGCCAAGACAAGGTAGTGCATCTTTATTGGATATGGCCTTGATGAATTTGGTTATAGGCTATGATCTAATTGAGAAGACGCTTGTGAGAAGACGCGATATCATCTTCATGAAGAATCAAACCATTGTAGATATTGACAAAGTGAAGAAGATAGAATCTTTAAGTTTAGTAGAGTAGTCCATCTTGATCAAGTTCCTCATACAAGTATGTATGACGTTGGTGGGCTTGATGATCAGAATGATGCTCAGAATCAAGTCCCAGATCAACATATTGATGTTGATGATAACAATGATGTTGTTATTGATAATGCTACTATTTATGAAGCTGCGGATGAATCAAATATTCCTCTTAGGAGATCCACAAGATAACGTATTCCTTCCTCTCGTTATTCACCTAATGAGTATGTGCTACTCACTGATGGGGGTGAATCTGAGTGTTATGAGGAGGCCATGAAAAATGAGCATAAGGATCAATGGATTGAAGCCATACAAAATGAGATGAAATCTTTGCATGAGAACCACACTTATGAGTTGGTAAAGTTTCCAAAGGGAATGAAAGCTTTGAAGAACAACTGGGTGTTCAAAGTTAAAGTTGAAGAACACAGCTTGAAGCCCAGGTACAAAGCTAGATTGGTTGTTAAAAGATTTGGTCATAGAAAGGGTATTTACTTTGATGAAATATTTTCTCCTGTGGTGAAAATGTCTTTCATTCGTACAGTTATTGATTTGGCTACTAGTCTTAACATAGAGATTAAGCAGATAGATGTGAAGATGGCTTTTCTTCATGGTGACCTAAAAAAGGAGATTTATGTGGAACAACCTGAGGGCTTCAAAGTAAATGATAAAGAAAATTTTTGTATGCAAACTCAAGAAGAGTCTCTACTGGCTAAAGCAAGCTCCTAGATAGTGGTATAAGAAGTTTGAATCTTTTATAGGGGTGAAAAGCTATAAGAAGACTTTCTCAGATCAATGTGTGTTTGTACAAAAAAAATTTGACAATGATTTTATCATCCTTTTGCTATATGTGGATGATATATTGATTGTAGGCTAGAATACTTCCAAGATTGATGAGTTAAATAAGGAGTTGTGTAAGTCTTTTGCCATGAAAGACTTGGGTCATGCCAAAAAAACTTTGGGCATGAGGATTACTCATCTCAGAGATGAAAGAAAGATTTATCTGTCACAAGTGAAGTACATTGAACGCGTACTGGAGTGCTTTAACATGAAAAATGCTAAGCCTATTAGCACACCTCTTGCTAGTCATATGAAGGTTAGCAAGAAGATGTATCCTACAGCTAGGGAGGAAAAAGAGAGCATGGCCAAAGTTCCATATTTCTCCCTCGTTGGAAGTCTAATGTATGCAATGGTATGCGCTAGACCTGATATTGGTCACGCAGTTGGTATTGTTAGCAAGTTTCTTGACAGTCCAGGAAAATAACATTTGGAAGCTGTAAAGTGGATACTCAAGTATTTGACAGGAAGCTCAAATAAAGTTTTGTCTTTTAGAGGATCAAATCCAATCTTAAAGGGCTATACAGATGCTGATATGATAGGTGACCTTGATAACAGAAAATTCACTACTGAATATTTGTTTACTTTTTTAGGGGGAGCTATATAATGGCAGTTGAAGTTGCAGAAGTGTGTTGCATTGTCTAAAACTGAAGCTGAGTATATTGTGGATACTGAAGCTGGCAAGGAGATGATATGGCTCAAGCAATTTCTTCAAGAGTTTGACTTGCCTCAAAAGGAATATGTCATCTATTGTGACAGTCAAAGTGCAATAGACTTGAACAAGAACTCTATGTACCATGCAAGGATGAAACACATAGACGTGAGATATCACTAGATTCAAAAAATGATAAAAGACAAATCTATATAGGTTGAAAAGATATCTACAAATAAAATTCCTGCAGATATGCTGACCAAAGTGGTAACAAGAGACAAGTTCGAGCTGTGCAAAGAACTTGTTGGCATGAGCTCTCTCTGATAAGAAGATAGAGTTACCTCTATCAGGTGCATGGGGCTAGAGGGGGAGATATGTAAGATCCAGTCCATGATTTTATGAAAGATGTTTTATCTTCCTTTGGTAAAAATTATCATACCTTAGAGATGTGGCCAACCGGCCAAAATATTTGTTCACACTTTGAAGAAATTGGAAATCGTCCAAAAGATATCTTCATACACCTTTGTTGAAATTGGCAACCGTCCAAATGATATCTTCACACACCTTTGTTAAACTGGCCAAAAAGACCTGTTCACATTAAAATGCTGAAATTTCTACATTTGCTTTATGTCATCAGTGACATAGGGAGGTTTTTTGTCTTCCTATAAATAGGACACTCTTTCTCATTTGTAAAACACACTAAGATAAGAGAGAAAAAATATTAGAAAGAAAAGTGAGGTATTCCATAGACTATAAGAAAATAGTCTGTGAAGAAAAATAGAGTGTGAACGATATGTTTAGTAAGGTGGGAGATCAAAAGAGTGTTATTCCTTTTGAGTGTGTGATAGTCATTTTTGAGTATTGTACTTGGTAATACTCAATGTAAAGTTTCTTACTATAGTAATATCAGTTGCTCCTCTTGTCCGTAGTTTTTTCCCCTTATTTAAAAGGGTTTTCACGTAAAATTTTTGATGTCATTATTTTTCCATTTTATTTTATTATTTTGGTCATATATTTTTTGTTAGTCCACATTTTTTCCAACACTATTGACACTACTAACCAACTTGCAGAAGCCAGTGTTGTTAGAGAGGGTCAATCTTTCTGTTTCAACAAGCAATTTCTCTCTTATTATTGAAATAGACTCCTTGGTTCACATATTGGATGGTGTTTTGGCTACCCTTTTAGGCTATAACAAAGGAGGTCAGCTCAATAAACAAGATAAGGGAAGAGAAGGTTGTTCAGATTTAGCACATCCTAAGCTAAGGGAACACTTTAGCAGACTAGTTTGCCAACCAAGATTTTTGATTTTGCAGGTACATTCCATATGGATAGTTTTCAAGAAATTCCACCTTTAGGAAAAAGGATTGCTAATCTAGACAAGATAGTGTACTACACAACAAAACAAGACCACTCAACAGAAACACTATATCATAAGTAAACACAACACAAGAAGTCAAAGTTCAGAAGGTTTTAAAGTTCTCTAAGCCACAATTCATAGTACATATCACGACAAAGCACAACAATTTAGTAAAACTTGTTCAAGTATCAGCAGAATAAATTATAAAAAGCCTTTTTCCTTGAAATATTACATAGTTTGCAGTCTTGTTACCAAACTCTAGACCAATACAGTAAGGTTGATTCACATTTCCTTGAAATATATTTTTAAGGGGTTGTTAATACCATCCCACCTGGGGAAATTTAAAATGGTATCAAAGCAAAGCATTTGGACCATCCTCCTCCTTTTAATTTTGCTTATTCTTCACCTACTTCTGTTCACAGTATTGAGACACCTCAAGTAATGTCATGTATATTTTCACTCTGTCATCCTTGAATCTTTACTTTATATGGTGGTTTCAACCTATCAAAGAACTCAACCCATCGAAGTAAAGGTTTATGGAGTAAAGGTAGTGATTAACTAATCAAAGTGTTCAGAAAGCTTATGTTAGTGTGGCATTTTAATATTATAATAAATTGCATCTTTTCATTGACACATTGATAACATTTCTTTATCCGTTTATGGGAATTATATGCCATTCTTTTCTCTTATTTAAAGAGTCTCATTCTATTGGCATAAATAGTGTCATTATGGTGCATTTCATCCTTTGTCAGTTAGGCTTAATTGCCATTATTCATTTATGATAAACGTTGCTGAGAACGTTGGAGTAATAGTCTTGGGCAGCATATTTTTTTGTCCTTTGTTGACATTTGTTGCCATCACTATATTTCATATTTTATTCCACCATTAAACCTTGTAAGTTATGTAACCTCTAAGCTATTTATCTTTTTATTTACTTTCTCCTTATATTCCTATTCATTGCAAGGAAGACATTTCTCACCTATAAATAGTGATGGTCTTCCTTTGCATTGTATATAAGAAAAATATAGAGTGCATAAAAGTTAGTCAAAAAAAGAGAGTTCTTATTAGTTGAAGAGATGTGTTCTTTTTATGGAGCTTTGGACTAAACTCATGTCAAGAGTTCGTTGAGTTATACTTTGTGATTAGGCAGTTGTATCCTAGAAGGACAAGTCAAAAGGACTACTATTGCACAGGTGAAAAGATTTTGTACTGGGCTTGAATCTCCCAAAAAGAAAGTGAGATATCGCGCCTTAGCTTGAAGAAATTTTATTTTCTTCATTTTTATTTTTCAATCGTAATTTGTAATTTGTAATTTCCTTCAACAATTTCAAAGAGATTCAACAATGGTTAAAATTGAAAAATCAGGGAATGTCAAGATAGGAGATCTTAACAAGCCATTTCGGTTCAATGGCAACCATTTCAAGAGATTGAAGGATAAAATACTTTTCTACTAAAGTCTTCTCAATGTTTCTTTTGTGTTAACTAAGAAGAATCCTAATAAAGTTGACGACACCTCCATAAATGATGATGAACTTATTTCTCATCAAGAGAAAATGAAAAAGTAGGATGGTGATTCTTAAATATCTATTTGATAATATTTATGATTATGATGATAAAACTTACCTATGTGAAAGAAAATTCTAAAAACATTGTAGAGTAAGTATGATACCGAAGAGTCTGGAGTGAAAATATATGTAGCTAGTAGGTTTTTTTGTTTCCAAATGGTGGACAACAAATCAATGGTAGATCAAGCTCAAGATTTTATAATGATCGTTGGAGAGTTTAGGTATGAGGAGATCAAAATGGGAGGTAACCTTATTTTTTTGGCATATTAGATAAAGTTCCACCTTCTTGGAAGAAATTTCAAATAACTATGCGTTACAAACACAAAAACCCTCTCTTGAGACGTTGATAATGGTGTTATGACGGAAGGACGCAAACCCAAAAACAGAGAAAATAAATAATACCAAATTTAATGTGGAAAAACCTTTCAAATCAAAGGTAACAACCATGGGATCTTCAAAATCCAAATTGCTCCACTATAACAATAAGAGGGTTACAAATATTCTCCTAAATGGCTACACAACAATTGCCAAGTAAGGAGAAGTAATAGCTATACCAACAAAAGTAATAGGAAGAAAATTACCCAAAATAGAGCTACTGTTCGGGACCTAAAATGGGATGTTGCTGACCTTTAAATCCGATCTTCACCGTTCAAATCAAACACTAAGATGTTAGGAATACTCAGTAAAACCTCTCTTATGTGCCTAATGTCTCTCAAAGACACTACCAATGAGCCATTTCATAATTCTCTCAAATCATCCTATTTATAGAGTGATACTTTTTCCTAAAGCCAAAACCAACTCCAATTAAGATTATAATTCTAATTCTTTTCCAAATAGATTTGGAAACCAAATTAGGAGAATTATTCCAATCCTTTTCCAAATAGAATTGGAAACCAAATTAGGAGAATTATTCAAATCCTTTTACAAATAGGATTAGGCCATGGGCCTTTGGCTGGAACATGGGTCATAGCCCAACAAATGGAAATCCATATGGAAGAGGAGACAAGAGGCCAAGATGCACATTTACAATCAAAAGAGAGCAACATCACAATAAAGATAGTTAATTACTTCAAATACTGCTATTCCTAATTCTCATAAAAATACTTCTATGAAACCTAAGAAGAGAAATTTCAAGAAAGATGGTAGACCCCCAAAGAAAAAAATGGTGGAAATAACCAAGAACAAATCTACAAGTTCAAGATAAATGACCTTGCTTTGTCTATGAAAAGAGTGGGCATATTGCTCAATTTTTCAAATTTTAGAAACGTGGTCCTACATATCAGGAAAACCTTAATGAAGAGTCTTTTGTGGCGGTGATTACAAATATAAATATGGTTGAGAATGTTGATGGATGATGGGTTAAATTTGGTGCAAACTGTCATGTCTGTCACGATGAAGATTGATTAAAAATATACTCTTTTTTAGGACCCCAAAACCATCATGCTTGACGATTCTTACACAACTCAAGTGCTTGGAATGTGAGATGTTGAATTATTTTTTTTACCTTTAAAAGTGTGTCAACATTGAAAAATGTACTTTATACTCCTTTCATGAGAAAAAAATTGATGTCTAATATTCTTTTGAATAAAACAAGTTTCAAATAAATTATTGAATCTGATCAATGTGTAATTGTGAAAAAGGTATTTTTGTGAGAATGGAGTATGCTTGTGATAGGATGTTCAAGTTGACTGTTGAAATGAATAAAGTTTCTACTTCTGTTTGTATGCTCTCTTCTACTAATTTTTGGC
Source organism: Solanum dulcamara (assembly GCF_947179165.1). Lineage (NCBI taxonomy): Eukaryota > Viridiplantae > Streptophyta > Magnoliopsida > Solanales > Solanaceae > Solanum > Solanum dulcamara. Next base: position 58,050,351 of record NC_077248.1, on the reverse strand, counting down.
ATGCTCGTTTCTTTCATATTAATGATTGTTATGTGGGAATCATGCGTGATTTAGGATTAATCCAAGTGATTAAAATTTTTTTAAAAAATGTAAGGCTTGTAGTACAACCAAAATCACAAAAAGACCTTATTTTCAAGTTGAAAGAAAAATCGATTTATTATAGTTAGTTTACACTGATATTTGTCAACATGGAGGAATTTTAACTCGTAAAGAAAATATATATTTTATCACTTTCATTGATGATTTTTTTGGTAAACAGTATAGCTTTCATTCATAATCAAAAATATGTACAAGTGAAGATTTAACAGCTTGGAAAAGCTGCTCTAAATACAACCAATTTAGTTTCACTAGGCTATAACAAAAAAAAACAGGAAACTATGAAATTTATACGGGATAAACAGGTAGTCACTGTAAAATCATCACCATGGTGCCATATTTGTTTCTTTGATGTGTATATGCAATACCATATCTTTGATCATTACTTTCAGGATAAAAATCTTGCTTGTTGAATCGAATGCAATTTCGAGCTTGCCACACTTTAATCACTACTAAATCAAAGGCACAAGTTTTTATCTCAGCTAGTCCACCTCTGCTTCTTTCAATTTGGCTCATCTAATTCACTTCACTCTCCTAGTCTAAAATTTATCTGCTATATCCCAGCCATTGTAGCATGTGTCTCCACATATTCGTGGACACACTACACTCAAAGAACAAGTGTGTGAAGGACTCGACATGTTGCCCACAGAACACACAATCAGGTGGAACATTGTCACGATTCAAGCCTAGGGCCTAGATATGACACAGCGAATAAGACACCCGAAGGTACCTCACCCAAGCCTACTAGCATTCATTAAGCATTTCATTGGTAATGGTAAATAATAATAAGCGGAAATAAAAGTATTTTTCCATTTATGTCCAAACATACCTCTACTAATAGACTTAGCGGGGGCTAAGACATGTTCCTAGCTCACCCTCAATATAAATATCACGAAATGCTTTAATAAAAGTCTTACTATTCTACATAACAAAAGCTTAGAGTAAAAAGGATATTGTTCCTGAAATATGGGAACTTACCACAAGCAATCTTCAAACTAATACGGGTTAGCCACGTGGAGGAGATCGAGGAGTGACGTCGGTTCCTACATGGTGATATCATGTAGGCAAAAGTATGTGTTAGTACTTTGAATGTACTAAGTATGTGAGTATGCTTTGAAATGAAGAACATAAGAAAGACATGAGTAAGCAATATGCATAAGTGAATGCATGCATTAGGCATCATCATATGAAACTTTAGAATATTCATTTTTGTGGGGAAGTGACCTTAACCGATATTTAAGACCATGAGAGCTATTACATAGAATCCAACATAACTTCCTACGTTGGCATGGGGAGTCTACTTCCCGGGTAGGACTCCGTCAACTTTAACGTTCTATAACTTTAACTTTATTGGCTAATTGTGGATCCACTAGCCTAAATAGCCTACAAGGGCTCCTATGTTGGTGCATAGTTAATGCATCATGAGACTTTACTTAAGGACCCCTTAGGTCGAGTCCCCATCTACATGCTACATTCGGTTCTAGGTCAATCCCACGGAATAACATTTAAATATCATAATAACATAAGAATTGTATAATTTTAGACATCAAATCATTTTTGGTGGAATAACTCATTAAATATTTTATTTGATTCAACTATGTGAGAATTATCCTTTCACATTGAATCTATTCTTTGGCTAAAAAGCCCTTTTTATCAATCAATCATTTCATAAAGACCCCCCTTCATAAATATTTACTTCATAACATTCGTTGGAATCAAACTTCATTTCAACTTTATTTTATTATAGGAAACTAGGTGGGTTCATTTCAAAAGAGAACTTCAAATATATTTAAAGAATACTTGTATACATAAGGGTGATGGAAATGCATCAAAATACACATCTTAAGACAACCCACCATATATGCCTTTAACACTTTTTTCAAACTTTCATATAGGCATTTTAGCAAATCATCCACCTGATGAAATTAAGAGTCAATATACATCAATATATGTAAAGAAACTTAAGATATATCATAATATATGCATTTAGAGTCATTGTGTAAAAGCCCATAAAGGTTCATCATTAGAATTAAAATATCAAGTTGAGAAAATAATTGGACTCCATGGGTGGAAGAACCCATGGATGAAAACTCATATACCTTGAGAAGTCAACTCTTGAGTGAAAAACTTGAAAGGAAATGGAGACTTGATCTTTTTGGAGATGGAGGAAGAAGGATACTTTGAGAGCACTTGGGAGGTTAGGGATTTTTGTTCTTAGAGTGTGAGTGAGAGTGAAAAGAGTGAAGGAGACTTAAAGGCCTCTTTAATAGGTGAAATACACCAACAAAACGACCTCACTTTTGGTTGTAACACAAGAGAAGACTAAAATTACCTTAAAATCAGGAAAATGGGCTAAAACTCTTCTGGCACTATAGTGGCGCATCCGCCACTGCAGCGCTAAAAAAAATGGGCTTAAAAACCCTGCAACCTAATAGTGGCGCATCACGGCAGAGACCAAACTACTGAGGTTGTTTTCTGGCGCGATAGTGGTGCGTCGCGCCCTTACAGCGCCAAGCCCAAGTTTTCTGGATTCTGGGAAATAGGCTTGAAAACCCTGCAGGCCTTATAGTGGTGCGTCGCGCCAGGGACCAAACTACTAAGGCTGTTTTCTGGTGCTATAGTGGCGCATTGCGCCACTGGAGCGCTAGGCCTAAAATCCTGCAGTGATCGCCCAAGATTGAAATCCCTGTAGTACTAGTATGTAGTAAAATGGTCATAAGTTTTGACTTCAAACTCCAAAATTGATATCTTGATGGCGTTGGAAAGAAAACTCAAAGACCTTTAATTTGGTAGGTTATGAGACCCCTAATTCGTCATATTCTAGGAGATATAGTCGTTTGAAGTTGACCCTTATACGAACTCATTTAGAAACTTAGTCGATGGGAATTCTTTGGACTTGGCTTGGTGTTAGAGATCCCTTATGACCCCTAAACACATCAAGCACACTTCAAATACTTAGGAATTAATCCTAACTCATATATTAAATTAGAAGTCATCGGGTTCAAGCCTATACGCCTATGAAGAATGGTTCAGGTCTTGACATGAAAATTTTCAAGACGCTACAATATCCCCCCTTGGAAACATTCGTCCTCGAATGAGATTCATTAGCATAGAGGGGGACGTGGCACGAGGACTAGCAGCCCAACATATATACAATGACACTTGTAATGCATCAAACATGAAATCATTAAATTTAAGCATAAAACATAACTTTAAAATTTAACTTCATGAACATGCATGCATATGAGGACTTAAAAAAAACTAAAACATAGGAATCTTAAACATTGTGTGTGAGTAACTTAGTACCTTAGACTTGAGTAGAATACAAAAGGTGAGGATAACGTTTCATCATATCCGTTTCCACTTCCCATGTAGCACTTTCAACTTGTTGATTCCTCCAAAGGACTTTAACAGATGCAACCTCTTTGTTCCTCGACCTCTAAATTTACCGGTCCAAAATTTCAACCGGGACCTCTTCATAGGTCAAGTTTTCTTCAACATTCGCTACTTCCAAAGGAACAATAGAATTAGGATCACCCACATATTTTCTCAACATAGACACATGGAATACTGGGTGAACTATGGCCATTTCCAATGGTAACTCTAACTCATAAGAAACTTTGCCAACACGTCTTAAGATTTTATACGACCCTACATACCCTGGGCTCAATTTTCCTTTCTTACCAAATCGAACCACACCCTTCATGGGTGAAACCTTCAAATACACCCAATCATTCACATTAAACTCAAGATTCCTTCTTCTAGTGTCAGAATATGATTTTTGATGACTTTGAGCCGTCTTAAACCTTTCTCTAATGAGCTTCACCTTCTCTAATGTATAAATTACCAAATTGGGGCCCAACAAGGTCATCTCACCTACTTCAAACCAACCAACTGGGGACCTACATCGTCTTCCATACAAAGCCTCAAATGGCGCCATCTCAATACTTGAGTGGTAACTAATATTATAGGCAAACTCAATGAGCGTTAGATGATCATCCTAATTCCCTTTAAACTCCAACACACAAGCCCTTAACATATCCTCTAGTGTTTGAATTGTCCTTTCGGCTTGTCCATCAGTTTGAGGATGGAAGGTGGTGCTCAACTTTACCTTAGTACCAAGGACCTTTTGAAATGATCTCCAAAAGTGAGAAGTAAATTGGGTACCACAATCCAAAATAATGGATAACGGCACACCATGTAACCTCACCAACTCCTGGATATATAACTTGGCATAGTCTTGGCATAGTCTTCAGCACTATAGGAAGTCTTAATCGGTAGAAAGTGAGCCGACTTAGTCATTCTATCAACAATTATCCAAATTGAATCATGACGCCTCCGGGTATGAGGCAAACCCACTACAAAATCCATATTCACATCCTCCCACTTCCAAGAAGGAATTTCGATGTCTTGGGCTAGGCCACCCAACCTTTGATGTTCGGCCTTCATTTATTGGCAATTCGGACATTCAGACACGAACCTTGCTATGTTCTTCTTCATTCCACCCCACCAGTAGAACCTTTTTAAGTCTCGGTACATTTTTGTTGAACCGGGATGAATGGAGTATGAAGAATTGTGGGCTTCCTTCAAAATCAAGCTCCTTATGCCATCTATATTTGGAACACATAACCGACCTTGGGAGTATAGCACCCCATCCCCCCTTGGGAAAAAACCCCTACCTTTTTTTCCTTCACCAACTTCTTTAATTAAACAAACGTCAGGTCAAGATCTTGAGTTGACTTAACATCCACCACCAAAGAAGATTCGAATCCATTTTGAACAACCATGCCACCATTATCGGTACCACACAATTTCACCCCTAATCTTGCCAACCAGTGAACATCTTTTACCAACTCCCTCTTCCCTTCATCAACATGGGACACACTCCCCATAGACACTCTACTAAGTGCATCGGCAACCACATTGGCTTTACCTGGATGATAATGCACACTCATGTCATAGTCCTTGAGGAGTTCTATCGACCTCCTTTGTCTTAGATTAAGGTCCTTTTGGGTGAACACATATTGAAGACTCTTATGATCGGTATACACATCCACATGCACCCCATAGAGGTAATGCCGTCAAATCTTCAAAGCAAAAACAACGGCCACCAATTTAAGATCATGGGTAGGGTAGTTACACTCATGCACCTTCAATTGCCTAGAAGCATAGGCTATGACCTTGCCATTTTACATTAAGACACAACCCAAACCAATTTTTAAAGCATCACAATAAACCACAAAGCCTTCTAATCCTTCCGGTAGATTCAAAATAGGAGCGGAGGTAAGTCGATCCTTCAAGGTTTGGAAACTCTTTACACACTCATTCGTACATATGAATTTCGCTTTCTTTTGGGTTAGCTTCGTCATAGGAGACGAGCTGGAAGAAAACCCTTCGACAAACCTTCTATAGTACTCGGCTAGACCCAAGAAACGTCTAATGTCTGAAGGAGATAATGGTCTAGGCCAATTCTTAACTACCTCTATTTTTTTAGGCTCAACCTTGATCCCATAACCGGACACTACGTGACCAAGGAATGCTACCTCCTTCAACCAAAATTCACACTTACTAAATTTTTCAAACAATTGTTTATCCCTCAAAGTTTGAAGCACAACTCTTAAGTGATTTTTACGTTCTTCCTCACCACGAGAGTAAACTAAAATATCATCAATGAAGACTACCACAAAAGTATCAAGGTAGGGCTTGAACACTCTATTTATTAGGTCCATAAATGTCGCCGACGCATTCGTCAACCCAAAACTCATCATCACAAACTCAAAATGACCATACTTTATTCGGAAAGCCGTTTTGGGGACATCACACTCCCTCACCCATAGTTGGTGATAGCCGGACCAAAGGTCGATCTTGGAGAAGTGACTTGCCCTCTGCAATTGATCAATCAAGTCATCTATTCTAGGGAGTGGATATTTGTTCTTAATGGTCATCTTATTTAATTGCCGGTAGTCTATGCACATATGAAGAGACCCGTCCTTCTTTCTCACAAATAACACGGGAGCACCCTATGGGGAAGTACTTGGTCTTATGAACCCCTTTTCTAACAAGTCCTCTAATTGTTCTTTCAACTCTTTCAATTCTGCCAGGGCCATCCGATATGAAGGAATAGAGATAGGTTGGGTATCGGGGAGGAGATCGATTCCAAAATCAACTTCCCTTTTAGGAGGAACATTAGGAAGGTCATCGGGAAAGACATCGGGGAACTCATTGACTATGGGAACCGACTCAAGAGGAGGACTTTCGGAGTCGACATCCCTAACCCTCATAATGTGGTATGTACAACCCCTAGAAATCAATTTTTGGGCCTTAATATAAGAAATAAACTTACCCTTCACCACCAAATCACGACCCTCCCATTCAATAATGGACTCATTGGGAAATTGGAACTTGAATCGATGAGTTCTACAATCTATGGAAGCATAAGATGCATGTAACCAATCCATCCCAAGGATGACATCGAAATATACCATGTCAAGCTAAATAAGGTCACAAGGAATAACTTTATGCAAGATAAACACGGGACAACCCCTATAGACTTTTCTAGCAATAAACGACTCACCCATGGGGGTAGACACCAAATATGGCTCTAATAACATTTCGGGTGACACATCAAACCTATTCTCTAAGAATGGGGTAATAAATGACAAGTTCACACCGGGATCCAACAATGCATATACATCAAAATTAAAGACCTTTAATATACCGGTAACAACATTTGGGGCTACCTCAAATTCTTGCTCCCTTGCAATACATAGAAATGGTTGGTGCATTGGCCACCTCCTTGAACTGGTTGGCCATGAAAAACTTGTCCTTGAGGCCTACCACCACCACCAGCTCTACAATCCCGAGCATGATGACCCGACTTGCCGCATTTGAAGCACGTGTTTGAGCCCGCTAAGTACTCCCCTTTGTGGGTCTTCCCACACTTCCCACATGAGGGGAAAGCTTGGGTACCAATGTTATCTCTTGGGATCATTAAGTTAGGACCCTTGTCTTTGTTGAATTTGGGAGTGGGGGCATTTTTAGAAACTTGCCCCAAGAAGTTTTGACCACCTTGGCCCTTGATAATGCCACCATGACCGGACCTTTGAGGGTGAACCCTCCACCATCCACTCTAACATTTTTGAACCCTCTAGACCTTTCCCTCAACTTCTCTTCTTCGATTTGTTCAGCATAAGTCATTAATTGGGAGATGTCCATCTCCTTGACCAACATGGCCATTTTTCACTCTTTGGACACCAAGCTTGAGGCACCGAAAACAAACTTACTCATCCTTTCCCGGGAGTCAGAGACCATGAAGGGAGCATACTTGGACAACCTTGTAAATTTGAGGGCATATTCCCTCACACTCATGCTTCCTTGTCGGAGGTTGATGAACTCTTGGAACTTGGCCTCCCTCAACTCCAATGGAAAGAAACGGTCTAAGAAAGAACCTTTGAACTCTTCCCATTCAATCGGCCCAACTTCCTCACCCCTCTCCACAACCCATTGCTCGTGCCATACTCGAGCCACACCTTTGAGTTGATAGGCTTCTAGTTCATCCTTTTCATTTGATAAGACACCCAAGACTGCCATAATCCGATACACCTCCTCGATAAACTCCATAAGGTCCTCATCTATTTTAAAACCATCAAAATCTAGTGGATTTATCCTTTGAAACTCCCGAATCCTAGTGGCCGGATTTTACACTTGGGGAGGGGGAACACATTAACGCCCTTGGTTAGCCATAGCTTGAGCCAACAATGTGATGATGTTTCGAAACTCGGCATGGGATACCCCATCCTCATAATGTGGGATATCCGGAACTAGAGGAGGTTGGTACTCATCGTCAACCCTTGCCCTTCGGGGTGGTACCCTTGCCCTTCGGGGTGGTACCCTTGCCCTTCGAGGTGGTCTTCCATGAGGTATCATCTAAAGAAACATGAAATCGATTGTTAGTTATAGGAAGGCTTAGGACACTCTGAGGCACGACATGAATTTGAAAGAAGTGAAAAACTTTCCTAAATGCCTCATAGACTCCTATTCATAATTGTGGTGCTCTTCATAACCATGAATAAGACCCTATTTGATGCGGTATATTGGACTCCGAGGACCATTTTACAACTCTTGCTCTGATACTAAGTTTGTCATGACCCAATCCTAGGGACTAGACGTGACACAGCGAATGAGACACCCAAAGGTACCTCACCCAAGCCTACTAGCATTCATTAAGTATTTCATTGGTAATGGTAAATAATAATAAGCGGAAATAAAAGTATTTTTCCATTTATGTCCAAACATACCTCTACTAATAGACTTGGCGGGGGCTAAGACATGTCCCTAGCTCACCCTCAATATAAGTATCACGAAATACTTTAATAAAAGTCTTACTATGCTACATAACAAAAGCTTAGAATAAAAAGGATGTTGTTCCCTAAACATGGGAACTCACCACAAGCAATCTTCAAACTAATACGGGTTAGCCACGTAGAGGAGATCGAGGAGCGACGTCGGTTCCTACATGGTGATATTATGTAGGCAAAAGTATGCGTTAGTACTTTGAATGTACGAAGTATGCGTGTATGCTTTGAAATGAAGAACATAAGAAAGACATGAGTAAGCAATATACATAAGTGAATGCATGCATTAGGCATCATCATATGAAACTTTAAAATATTCATTTTTGTGGGGAAGTGACCTTAATCGACATTTAAAACCATGAGAGCTATTACATGGAATCCAACATAACCCTCTACGTTGGCACGGGAGTCTACTTGTCGGATAGGACTCTGTCAACTTTAACGTTATATAACTTTAACTTTATTGGCGAATTGTGGATCCACTAGCCTAAATAGACTACAAGGGATCCTATGTTGGCGCATAGTTAATGCATCATCTGACTTTACTTAAGGAACCCTTAGGTCGAGTCCTCATCTACATGCTACATTCGGTGCTACGTCAATCCCATGGAATAACATTTAAATATCATAATAACATAAGCATTGTATAATTTTAGACATCAAATCATTTTTGGTGGAATATCTCATTAAATATTTCATTTGATTCAACTATGTGAGAATTATCCTTTCACTTTGAATCCATTCTTTGGCTAAAAAGCCCTTTTTATCAATCAATCATTTTACAAAGACTCCCCTTCGTAAACATTTACTTCATAACATTCGTTGGAATCAAACTTCATTTCAACTTTATTTTATTATAGGAAACTAGGTGGGTTCATTTCAAAAGAGACCTTCAAATATATTTAAAGAATACTTGTATACATAAGGGTGATGGAAATGCATCAAAATACACATCTTAAGACAACCTACCATATATGCCTTTAACACCTTTTTCAAACTTTCATATATGCATTTTAGCAAATCATCCACTTGATGAAATTAAGAGTCAATATACATCAATATATGTAAAGAAACTTAAGATTTATCATAATATATGCATTTAGAGTCATTGTTTAAAAGCCCATAAATGTTCATCATTAGAATTGAAATATCAAGTTGAGAAAATACTTAGACTCCATGGGTGGAAGAACCCATGGATGAAAACTCGCATACCTTGAGGAGTCAACTCTTGAGTGAAAAACTTGAAAGGAAATGGAGACTTGATCTTCTTGGAGATGAAGGAAGAAGGAGACTTTGAGAGCACTTGGGAGGTTAGGGCTTTTTGTTCTTAGAGTGTGAGTGAGAATGAAAAGAGTGAAGGAGACTTAGAGGCCTCTTTAATAGGCGAAATACACCAACAAAACAACCTCAGTTTTGGTTGTAACACAAGACAAAACTAAAATTCCCTTAAAATCAGGAAAATGGGCTAAAACTCTTCTGTCGCGCCACTAGAGCGCCAGGTCTAAAATCCTACAGTGGTCGCCCAAGCCTGAAATCCCTGTAGTACTAGTATATACTAAAATGGTCATAACTTTTGACTCCGAACTCCAAAAATTACAATCTTGGTGGAGTTAGAAAGAAGACTCAAAGACCTTTAATTTGGTAGGTTATAGGACCCCAATTCATCATATTCTAGGAGATATAGTCATTTGAAGTTGACCCTTATACGAACTCATTCGGAAACTTAGTCGATGTGAATTCTTTAGACTTTGCTTGGTGTTAGAGATCCCTTATGACTCCTAAACTCATCAAGCACACTTTAAATAATTCTGAATTGATCCTAACTCATATATGAAATTAGAAGTCGTCGGGTTCAAGCCTATATGCCTATGAAGAATGGTTCAGGTCTTGACATAAACAATTTCAAGGTGCTACAAACATTGATTCCAAAATTCTGCAGTCTCTCTATTGTTGCAAGCCCTTTTTGTATTGCCATACATATAATGAACTTATATCTAGGGTGTATTCTTGGATGTAGGGATAAGTATTTTCAAGGAACTCTGGGGTGAGCACGAAGTAAGAGTACACAACTGAATTGAGAACTTATCTCCAACTTGAGCTTGCCTAAATTGATGCTGCAATGTTCCATGGCTACTTATCCTATTCATCAACTGATTTCTAGATGTCGACACTTTTCTCACCATCCATGAAGAAGTCTTAGATATCTTGATTTGATTAACATCACCATGCTTGTTTGGACCCATTGGACGCAAAGGTAGTCATTTTTCCTATCTATGTCCCACAATAGTTTATGGATAGATGTAGAGTTCTAAGTGCATAGGTTTATGACATTAGGTCCACCTGCATTCCCTGGTAGAAGAATATTATCCCAAGTGACTAAATCTTTCTTTGAGATTGTCACAACACCTGTCCATAAGAAGGTTCTACAAATTTGTTATATTATCTTCATGACTTTTTTAAGAATGAGGAATATCTGAACCTAGTATGCTTGAACTCTAAATAAAACTGCTTTAATTAATTATAATCTCCCAGATAGAAGTTTGTCCGACAGACATGTGATTTTAGCTGTGATCTTTCAATGAGGGGTAAGTAAGCAGTAACCCCCAGTTGTTTTTGAAGCCAAGGGTACCCCAAGAGACTTGAAAGGCATAGTTACCATAGTGAATCCCAAAGCATCCACTATATCTTGTTTTGTGCATTCATTCACCCTAGTAATGTATATAGAGATTTTATCATTATTTGCCTATAATCCTGAGAATCTCATGAAAGCAGCATGCATTAGACACAAGGTCAGCCCTGCAATACATAAGCAAGTCAGCAGCAAAATAAATGTGAAAGCTTTTTAATATCTCGCACTTGGAACGATAGTTAAAATCTTCATTCAATGCAAGTTGATTAAGTTCTCTTCCTAAGTACTCCATAGATAAAACAAAGAGGTAAGGGGACATAGGATTTCCCTGCTTGATTCCCCTTTGTGCTGGAAAAGATACAGTAAGGCCTCCATTCAATAGTAGGGAATATGATACTGTGGAAACACACACCATGATCAATTGAACAAACATAGTAGGGAAACCCATATCACTCAATAATTTTTCTAAGAAACCCCATTCCAAAGTGTCATAAGCTTTCCTTAGGTCCACTTTGAGCACATATCTAGGGGATATCCACTTCCTGTTGTAGCTCTTGAAAATTTCATGACTAACCATGATATTATCCACGAGACTTCTTCCTTCAACAAATAGTGATTGTGATTATCCAACCAACCTTGACATCATAAGCTTTAAGTTTTTGGTAATTGCCTTTGAAATAATTTTGCCTAAAGTGGTGCAGCAAGCTATAAGTTTATAATCCTTTACTTTGGTAGTAGCCGATGCTTTAGAAATCAATGTCACAGCTATGGTATTAATAGCAAGGAACATACTTCAATATGGAAGAAATGCTTCACAACTGCAATAACATCCCTATGAACCACATCCCAATTCTTAGTAAAAAATTTAATTAGGAATCCATCAACTCCCGGGGCTTTATCTTTGGACATAGCCGTAATAGCCTTCAATATCTCATTTGTAGTAACCTCTTTAATAAGTTCTCTTTTTTGTATGATATAGAGACAGGTTCCCCCTCTCACCACCTTAGTATTCAAATATTTCAACTCAACAGCTTTAGTCCCCATTAGTTCCTTAAAATACAGAGATAAACTCAGCTTCCATCTACATATGGTATGTCAACTTGATCCCAACATAAGTATAAATAGAGGATCTAGAATTATGTCTTCTCCTGATCTTCCACTGGACATGGAACTATTTAGGATTGGAGTCCTCTTGATCAATCCATATTGCTCTAGCCTTTTGTCTGAGTGCAAGTTCTTCAATATTACTCCATTTCTCAATCCCTATTAAGATATGTATCTCCTGATCTATCAGAATTTGATCAAGGCAGTTTGTTTGTAGTTGCCTCTAGATGATGTCTAGTTTCTTCCTCAATATATGTATTTTTTGCTTATAAGAAGCCATATATGCATTCATGTCCTTGCTTTGTATTTTCAGGTTCTTGAGCTTCCTTCAGGCTTGTTTCATTGTGCATTCACCATCACTAGCACCCCATGCATTTACCAATACACTAGCAAAGTCAGGATGTTCCATCACATTAACATAAAATCTTAATGGTTTAGGGTGGACATTATAATGTTTCTTACACTTATTCAAAATAGGAGAGTGATCTGATACTGAAGGGTTTATAAACTCAGCTTCTACATGACTAAACTGTTGCAACCATTGCAAGTTCTCAAAAGGCCAATCAATTTTTCTGTATACCCTACGATCACTTTCCTATTTATTGCACTAAGTAAAGTGCCAGCCAATTGCCCTAATAGTAGTTAACTGCAAATAAGCCAGTGCATTTTGGAAACCCTAAACCTCTTGTTGTGTGATAGGCGAAAAATTTATCTCCATAAGGTTAAAAATTAGCTTCCAATAAAAATAAAAAGAATTAGAAGTGAAAGAGTCTGTGAATATAAGTCAAATGAGTTTAATTCTTTTGTTAGATCTTTAAAAATAATTCATGAAACTACTCCTCCTTATTCTCCTACATTTAACAGTGTTGCAGAAAAGAAAATTAAAACTTTGGTTGAATTGACTAATTTCATGCTTACTGAGCCTAAGTTTTTCACCCCGAACTATTCTAACATAGATCAGTCCCAAAGAGCAAAGAGAATTTAGAGAAAAGTCACTGAATAGTAGTCCATGAGTGCAACCTATGACCCGTAGAAGTTCTATGAGTCATAAGGTGGACTTATAGACCCCATCAATACTTAGTAAAATTTGAGTTTGTAGAGACTCTCCCTACGAATGAATTCTACGGCCCATAGTAGTTTCTATGGACCGTAGGAATCATCCGTAGAAGGGTCCCTAATGACTAGTACCAGACCCCTTTTACAAGCCTGAGTTTATAACCTATCAAATATTCTATGACCCGTAGACCCAATGAAGCAATTCTAGTAGCTATTGGAAATTTTACCGAGACCCTAGGACTAGGGTCTATGACCCATAACAAGGTCTACAACCCATAGAATGGTCTGTATACCCCAAGCCCTAGTTCCCTCAGTTAGATTCTATAAGCAGCTTCCACAATCCGTCATAGGGTTTATGAACCATGGAAGAGTGGTCGTAGTGTCATTATGTCAAAATACAGTAAGTCCTAATTTGTGACATCAATTCTACGAGGGGTCTCAATGGCCCTTAGAAAGTTCTACAGTCCATAGAATGACTAGTAGATGACTCTAGCCAGTTTTAATAAGGGTAAGGTTATCTTTTTCAACTTTTCTAAATTTAAACCTTGAATTTTTGGGACTAATTTAGGTCCCTTATCAATACCCTACGTGCATCTTCCTTATTAACGCTTAAAATATTCAAGGGCAAGGATTATAGGGGAGAAAAGCTAGGGTTCAAGCCTGGACATTGAGTTCTTCAATTTTTGCCAAAAACACATTCTCCTAGGTATGTAATGTTAATCATAGCATTGGACTATGTTTTTCCTCGCATCCTACACCTTCATTCAATTAGTATGAGTTTAAGTTTGAGAATTAATCTAGTTATATCGAGTTTTCAAGTTAATTTTGTTATCTCTCATTGAGCTCCATGTGTATCCATTCTTATTATGACTATCTCCATAATTCGAGTTTTTGAGTTTACTATTCATGCTTATATTCCCATGACTCCCATTTGAGTATTTATAGTTACTTTTGATCATTTATTATTTTGAGTCAAAAAATGATATATTTTTAATAATTGATAGAGAAAGGAGTTTGAGTATGTTATACTTCATGAATTCATAAAGCTATATAGTATTAATCTTATGCATTTTTTTACTAAGTCTAAATGAGTATGAGTATTGATCATAAAAAATATTTTGAGAAAGAATTGATGAGATATGAGTAGTCTTATATGCCTTTTGATTAGAGAGTAAGCATAAAGAGTTGAGGAGAGTTTGAGCTTTTCAAAGTAAAGTCTGCTGAGTATGAGCATAATAATATGTTTTGGGAGTAGTCTTTAGTACTGATTTATGTAAGAGTTTAGATAACTCAAATCCCATAAACTATGTAGCCTTGAGTATGTTTCTGCCCTAAACTAAGAAAGAGTATAGTGACAACGTAGGATAAGATCGTACACCATATACACTTTTTGTTCAAATTCTTGGTAATCATTATTCAAAAGAAAGATAGACGTTGGTTCGAGGGACTCCTCATTTTAGTCCCTTATACGGACTATATTCGGATCAATGAGATGAGTTTGTGCCCCTTATCGTGGAAAGATATTGGATGTCTGTATTATTCGGAAGAAAGATAGATGTTGGTTCGAGGGACTCGTCATTTCACTCCCTTGTACGGACTATATTTGGATCAATGAGATGAGTTTGTGTCCATTATCATGGCAAGATATTGGATGGTCGTGGTAATAAAAATAGTTCATTGTATCATCACGATTCTCACAGTGATGATTTTATATTAGAGGAACTCTCTAAAAGGTAAATATTATTTTTATACTGAGTTGCATTCACCTATTTATATTTTGTAAAGCATGAGTTATTTCAGCATTCATTCCATTGAGTATTCCTTGAGTATGTTTTCTTTCATCTATTTTATGTATTGTACATTCCATGTACTGATGTCTTTTGATGCTGTATTATTTCATGATGTAGATACAGGTGTTAGAGATCCTCAAACGGAACATCATTGAAGATCAATCCCTTCCAGCTTTTGGTGAGGCCTTCTTGCATTCGAAGGAACTATTTTTGGTTTATTCCGTCTTTATTTATTAGTCTTTTGAGGTAGACGTAGGCCTACCCACCTATCTAATCATTAGAGGCTTCATATATATAGACAGAGTTTGGAGTTTATTTCAGTTTTTAGAGTTATATTTTAAACAACCTTTATTTACTCCAAGTATTCGAGACTTATTTTGAGAAATGTTTATGTATTGTTTTGCATGCCCATCTGAGTTAACTTTTACTTTGAGTTAAGTCTTCCAATGAATAACTAGTTAGTCAGGCCAAGGGTTCACTTGGGAACCGGCCATGTGTAAGACCCAAGAAGTTGAAAATCCAGAACAAGGGAAAAATGCTACATAAAAGTTGTTGGTGCCACATCCCACAAGCTGACCTACGGACTATAAGAAGGTCTCATAGGAAGGGCACTGAGGTTTTGAAATTTGTACAAATATGAAATCACTCTACAATAGATTTCTACGGACTTTAGGAAGTCCTACAAACTATAGAAAAAACCCGTAGAAGAGTTCAGAGGATGAGTATTTTGGATTTTGGAAAAGTTGGCAGGATGAGATGGTCTTACGAACCATAGAAGGATTGACGAGCCATATATAGGACTCGTAAAGAAGGTCCTTGAGGTTTGGTAATTTAACTAAGTGTCAGGGCATTTGACGAGTTGATTTGATGACCCGTAGAACCATCAATGATCCATAACTTGAATCGTATAGTGAATGTGCAATTTCCAATAACTCAAGCTTTTGGCACTAGTCCTATAAAGGGTTCTTACAACCATAGGATATCCTACGACCCATAGGGTTGTGGTTGTAGGAGTTGTACCATTTTAAGACTGATGTTTTATAGGCCCTGTGTATGGTCCATCTCTCGACCTATGACCTAGAAGGTTGTGGTCCTTCTAGCAGCATTTAATAAAGGGTATTTTGGGTTTGTCCTATCCAATCAATACCTTAGCTATGTCATTTAAGGCTGTTCTTTTAAGACTATAAGTAACTAATTCCTCCAAAATTACCCCATTCCCTCCAAGTCTACTTCATGAAACAATTCTCTCTCCCGAATTTCTATACCAAATCAATAATCTTCACCAAGCCAAGAGTTTTAAGGATTTTCAAGTTCAAGTCTCCTAATTTCAACTGCATTTAGGGCTTTGATTAATCAAGGTATGTGGAAATTCATCCATGGGTCTTCTTCCATCCATGGATTCCTAAAGGTTTTTCCTCAATTTTCCCTTGTTATGGAATTGTCTTAAAACCCCAGTTTTGATGATTTGTATTGGGTCTATTCAATCATGTTTTTACTTGATTTCAATGGTCTATTAGTGCATGTTTCAATCAAAATTTCATGTTTTTGATAAGTTTTACAAAAACTCATGCATTATGCTATAAATTTCAAGTATAAACTTTGAATTTATGATTATGGATTTGATGAAGTATTATGTATGATTTATGAAAGTTATGGATTATGATTCAAGTATGTTTTATCAAGAAAGTAACTAGGAATTGTGAAAGGCTTTATCACAATATGAAAAAAAAATCATGTTTTAGATGCTTAGAAAGGTAAGTATTTATATGTTCATGTTATGTTCATGTTTTTTAAGGAGTTATTCTTATGATGTATTTTATGATATATATTGACTGATTATTTCCTTTCCTAATGACTATGATTTATGTATTGCGTTGGGATTAACATAGAATTGAGAGAACTTTGTGGTGGGGACTCCACAAGGGAGCCCCACTAGCAACTCCTAGTTCCAAACTATGTTTCTTAATGGCCTAGCTAGTGGATACACATATAGCTCATATTTATATTTATATCTAGTCTACCTTGGCAAGTAGCCTCTCTCTTCTCAGTGTGGGATTACATCCGATTCCAGTGATAGATCATATGGTCTTAAATGTTGGTTAAGGTTAACATCGCACAAATGTATATTCTCTACTTATATGCCTTTAATGATGTGTATGATGCATTGACCTTATTAGTGTTTTCAAGTTTTACTTCATATTTTCAAGATATTTGGTCATGTATCACATGTTCATATTGATTATGTCCCGTTATTCTTATTCATGCATATTTTTCATATACTTAATGCATTTCATGTACTAAGGTATACTTTTTTCCTACATTATATCATAATGTAGGGGGCGACGATCATTCCACGCATTCCGTCCATGGCTATATTTTTTAGTTACTTCTACTTTTTCGTGAGTCCTCATGTTTTGGGAATGCAACATTTATGATTTCCTTTATATTTCTTATGAATTTCATTCCTTATATTTGGTGATCTAGGAACTTATCCTATGACCCGTTTAGACTAGTAGAGGCATGTTAGATCATTATATCTATGTTGTCTTGTATATTTAGAGATTTAGTTTGATTTATCTTATATCGAGATTTTCATGTTGAGACTTATATTCTGATTCATGTTTTAACTTTTTGCTTCTTATATACCTTAGGTATGCTTATGTATGATATGTTTAGAGGCTTGGTTGGGGTCTCTAGACATCCTAATCTCTATGTCACGTCTAGGGCCTAGCTTGGATCATGACAAACTTGATATTCAACCAAACGTTTAAGGTATCCTAGGGTGTCTAACAAGCCGCATAAAGTAGATTCTTATTCATGGGTGTGAAGCACTCCACATCTAGGAAGAGGAGGCTATAAGGCATTTAGGAAACTTCACTTCTTTCATCATTCACATCTCGTGTGATAGAGTTGAACTCTAAGGTTTTTCCTTTTGATTATCTTTCTTTGCGATTATATAATCATGCCTCCACAAAGAGCCTATGTTTGAAGTAATGCCATTGCCAATATAAATGAGGAGCAATAATCTCCCCAAGTTTCTAATGATCCTTTGGCTGAGCAAGTCTCTCATGCTTAATTTTAGGTCGCGTTCCAAAAGCTTGCCTTAGTTGTGGTCACAAAAGCTAACCGAGAGGTTGTTGCTCCCATGAAACATAATATGGGTATGATGGCTAGCCAAATTTATGTTTTTACTCGTATGAACCCTTTTGAGTTCCATAGTTATAAGGTAGACAAGGATCCACAAGAGCCTGTTAAGGGTATTGTCATGACCCAAGCTTAGGGCCTAGACGTGACATGATGAATGAGGAACTCTAAATTACCTCAAACAAGCCTCTTAGAATTCTTTTAGCCTTTCATAGGTAATGACAGTAAATAAACAAACAGAAATCATAATAGTAAATCTTCAACTTACATATATCCATCAATACCTCTAACTTTTATATTTAACGGAGCTAAAACAAGTCCCTAGCTCACCCTCAATCATAATAGAAAGAAATGTCATAGTAAGTGTCTAAAGTTCTTGAGATATCATGAGCTAGAAAGATAAAGGAATATTATTCCCGGAACATGGGAACTCACCAAAAATAGTTTTTAAATGAAATCTCAACTAGCCACGTGGAGGAGAACAAGGAAGAGCATCGGTCCCTACATAGTGATATCATGTAGGCAAAAGAGTATGCGTTAGTACTTTGAATGTACTAAGCATATAAGCATGCATGAACATTGAGGAAACATTAAAATATTTATGTAATATGAAACAAAATGCAATGCATGCATAATCAATCATATAGATATCCTTTAAAACATTCATTTTGTGGGAAAATAACCATAACTGACATTTAAGACCATGTGAGCTAATACATGGAATCCAACATAACCCCCTACATTGGCCGGAGAGACTACTTGCCGGGTAGAACTCCATCAACTTCATTCATTTCTTTAACTTTAACTTTAACTTTAAGGGCTTTCATGGATCCATTAGCCTATGCCTACAAGGGCTCCTAAGTTGGCACATAATTAATGAGACAAGGGGTTGCTACTAGGATTCCCTTACCGAATCCTACCTCAATGTCCTATTCGGTGCTAAGTCAATCCCACAGAATAGTTTAATACTTCAAAATAGTCATAGTATATATCCTGAGAATTCAAAACATCACATTCGGTGGATTAACTCATTAAAAGCTATGATTCAAA
This sequence comes from Solanum dulcamara, assembly GCF_947179165.1. Classification (NCBI taxonomy): domain Eukaryota; kingdom Viridiplantae; phylum Streptophyta; class Magnoliopsida; order Solanales; family Solanaceae; genus Solanum; species Solanum dulcamara. Next base: position 58,031,128 of record NC_077248.1, on the reverse strand, counting down.
TATGCAAGAATTGTCCTTATAGCATAAAGAATCCCTCATTCATAGCATTTCATCATTGTTTTATTTATTAAGACTCTTTTTTTATCATAGACATTACTTTCATAAACATTTAATTGGAGTCAAAACTTTTAAGTCAAACTTCATTAAAAATATAGTAAAACTAGGTGGATTTAAATCACTTCAACTTTAAAACATTATGTAAATGAAATTATGCATAAATAATTTGAAATTCATTAATTAAAAATTATGCTTTAAACAACCGACCATGAATTTCAAGAACCTTTAAATAGCTAATTAGGGAAAAATACTTGAAAACCATCAATTTATACATATAAAATTATTTTGCATCAAAATAGACCAATAATCATTAGTTTAACCATAATTCATGTTATTAAGTATAAATAAGAATTACCCATAAGAAAATCTTTTTTGAAATCAAGAGATTTAGTTAAAAGAGCTTTAGACTCCGAGAGTGGAAGAACCCATGGATAAACACCGACATACCTTAGAGTAAAGCTTAAAGAAAATAAACATAATTTATCATATAATCAAAATAATTTAGGCATAGAGTGGAAGGAATACTCACATTAAAGCTTTACATACTTGGAATTCGAAGCCTTACTCAGAATCGAAGGACTTAATAAACACTCTTGAATCCTAGCGTTTTCTCCTCGCAAGACCATTTTGTGTACTACCCAGAGTATATAAATCACCGGAATAGTATTTCTACACTACTAAGAACTAAAACTATATTTTGAGAATGAGTAAAGGAGTGTATAGAGAGAAGAATTGTTTGAGAAAACTTGATGAAAAAAATGATGAAATAATGTGGGTATTTATAGGTGTGAAGGAAGGACCTAACAATAATTAAAATAATTATAAAGAAAAATATGAAAATTTAATAGAAGATTGTGATGTCATGGGTTATGTCAAATAGATCTAGATCTTTCCATGGTTGATGAGGTGAACCTTCTTTTAATGGAATACCCCTTATTCGGAGTTGCGTTTGAAAAAAATAACTTCCTCATTAGGGTTTGGTATCTCATATGAATTATTTCTGTAGCAGTCTACTTTTATGTCATTTAAGAATCAACCAATTTGGAGCATCCTACTGTGAGATATGATATTTCTTCTACAAATACTCCATTTCGTCATAACACTATATCTTACAATAATTAATTTATTTGACCTACTTAACCTCCGAAACATACAATATGATCTTCACAAAAGTTTTAGGTAATGATGTTTGAGTTATTCAAAGATTTGAATCACTTAATTTGGATCATCTTATTAAAAGTCATACCCAAAATACAGAAGTGATATCATTTTCATCAAGAATTGGAACATCATATACAACGTTTTTAGGGGGTGTTACAGATATTTGATATATTGTGGAAATTATGGGAATAGGTTTGACAGAGAAGGCAAACTTGGTACCAAACCAACATAAGGGAGTTAATAAGATTTGATACTAATAGTAGAAGGGTGAAAGAGTACAAGGGTGCTTTCCTGACCGTTTCTTTCCATTAGAGTTAAGGGAAGCTAAGGTCCAAGAATTCATCAACTTGAGAAAAGTTAATATGTGTGTAAGATAGTACGCTCTAAAATTCAGTCAATTGTCGAAATATGCTCCTTTCATGGTTATCTATTCCAAAGCTCGTATGAACAAATTCATCTCGAGTGTGTCTGACTTGCTGGTCAAATAATGTAGAACTTCCATGTTAATCAAAGAGATGGACATCTCAAGGCTCATGATACATGCCGAATAGATTGAGGAAGAGAAGATAAAAGAGATAGCTAGAGATTCAAAAAATGCTCAGACCAATGGTGGAGAGTATTCTCATGGTAATTTCGTCAATGGTGGTTTTTCACAATTTCGCCCAAAGTTTTCTGGCCAAAATTCTTCAAACACTTTGGCTCTAAAGTTCAAAAAGGATATGGTGCCTAACCTAAACCTCAAGGAGAATCTTCTAGTGGCAAAACTATCCCTTCATGCAAGAAGTTGGGAGGAGACATCAAGGAGAGTGTTTGGCAGGATCGGATGATTGCTTTGGTTGTGAAAATATGGATCACATAGTGAAGGATTATCCTTCGAATGCTACTAGAGGTGGAGTTGGTCGACCCCAGAACCAGGCTCAGAGTGAAACTACTACAGGCCACCCGCTCAGCATGGCACTACTTCAGGTTCAGGTGGCAGTCAGTGTCAAAACTGATTATATGCCTTATAGACTCATTAGGAGTTGGAGGATTCACCCAATGTAGAGACTGGTATATTAAAAATCTTTGAGTTTGATGTTTATGCATTGTTAAATCCGAGTGTTACTCTATCATTTGTTACTCTCTATCTTGTTATAAAATTTGATGTTAGTCCCAAAATCTTGTTATATTGTGAGAAAACCTTTCATAATTCATTGATACTTAATTGAAAATATTCTTTGAACATAATTCATAATTCTCATAGAAACATGCATAAATCCTTCGTCAAAATCATGATCATAGTTCATATTTCATAATTGAAAATCATAGATAATGTACGGGTCTATATGAAATCAGTTTCAAACCTTGTATCTTAGTAAATTCTTGTATAATATAGTAGAATAACATCAATTGAATCTAAATAAAAAGTACACATGGAGAATTAATGTAAACCCCTCATTGAATTGGGTAAACTAGAACTTGAATATTTGAGATGAGACACAATGGATGACAAAAATCCATTGGTGAATTCCCACATACCTTGATAATCCAATCCCTAAAACAAAGCTCTAGCAATGGAGACTTGAACTTGACCCTGAAACCCTAGCCTTTCTTCCTTGAGCTTGAGAGAGAATGTAACACCCAGATTTTTTTAAAACATAGATCTGAACTATTTTTCATGTGCATATAGGTCCGAACCTGATGACTTCTAATGGTATATATATTTTAGCAGCAATTCCTAAGTAATTGAATTTTATTATAGGTGAATTAGGTTCATAAGGAACCTCTAGTACTAAGTCGAGTTAAAAAATACTTTACCAATTAAGTTTTCGTATAAGATCTTATAGGGGTCAACTTCAAATGACCATATCTCTCAGCATATAAAGAGTTTAGTAGCCCGTGATGTATCAAATTAAATTTTTATGAGTCTTGTTTCCAATGCCATCAAGTTTGCATCATTTTACTACACACTATCTTGCCTCACGTCGGTCGTGCTCCCAAGGCATTTTTGGCACGCTAGTGTAAAAAAGAAGTGGCTACTTCCCTCTCCGCACATTGGACATGCGCTCGAAGCATTTTATGTGTGCCACCACGGGCCTGGGGATTTTTAATAAACCCCAAAGATGTAATATTTATCCATAGAATTTCATAATTTCTTCATCGTAACACTAATTAATATCTCCTACTCATGCAATTCATAGATTTTCAAGAAAATCTTCTCAAGAACTCAAATCCAAGGTTCAAGAAGGGTTTTGTGGTTCGTCTTTTTCAAAGATCGTACTTTTCTTGGGTATTTATAGAAATTAAGGTATGTAAGACTATTATAACGATGGACTAAGTTCATCCTCGTACCCTATCTTTCTATATAGTCAAGTAAAGTTTCAAGATTGAGTTTTTAATTCCAATAATGTGAATTTTTGAGTTATCTATATAAATTCCAATGTGTTCTTGTATATATTCAATCATACCTTGATGAGTTTCTTGAGTTGAGTTTTTTTTTTGAGATTATGGATTCATGTTTGCCCTCACATGAACCCTAATTGAATTTTGCATTAATTATTTTATTCACTATTTGAGTTAAAGGATGAGTAATTATTTTCATCACTTAATTGAAAGTGTTTGAGCATGAGTTACATTTGAGAAGTCTCTTATTTATTATTTTGAGCATGAGTTAAGAAGTCTTTTACTTATTATTTTGAGCATGAGTTGAGGAGTCTTTTATTTATCATTTTATTATTATTTTGAGCATGAGTTGAGGAGTCTTTTATTTATCATTTTGAGCATGAGTTGAGAAGTCTCTAAATCATTATTTTGAGCATGAGAATTATTGAGTATAAATGAGTCGAGCATTTTAAATATTTATTTGGTGGTTGAGTTGAGAAGTCAAAATTTTCTTTTAAAATATGCATTCATTGAGTTGAGATTATATCTATTTTTAAATAAATGAGATGAGTTGAGAAGAGTTGAGTTTTGAGTTAAGTCCAAACGAGACTAAATGAGTTAATAGAGTAAATGTACTCACTTGAGATATGAGCATAATAAACTATATTTTTGGGAGTAGTATTGTGCACCGATTTGGGTAAGAGTATAGAAAAACTTGAACCCCTTAAACTACGTAGCCACCATAGGATAGGATCGTACCGTTCATTTGGAAGACTCCTCATTGTTGCAAAAGAGGACTTTTATTAAATCTAGAGATGATTTTGCGTCCCTTACCCTGGAAAGGAATTGGACGACAGTGGCAATGACATTAGTTCATTGTATCATCACGTAGCTCATAAGTGATGGTTTTCGGTTAGAGAAACTCCCATAAGAAAAGTAATATATTTTTATATACAGAGTTGCATTTACTTTTTTATATCTTTTAAAGCATTCTTTTACACATATTGCATGCCTTATTGAGTTGATATGTTTTCAGAGTTGAGTCCATTGAGTTGAGTTGAGTATCTTTGAGTAAGTTCCATTTAAGCTATTTTACCTACTCGTACATTTCATGTACAGACGCTATTTGGCCTGCATCATTTTATGATGCAGACATAGGTGATAAAGATCCCGAACAGGAGTACCTGTTAAAGGTCAGATTCCATCTAGCATTTTGGTGAGACCTCTTTACATTTAGAGGTGCTCTTGAGTCTTTATCATTCAGTCTTTATTTACCAGTTTGAGGTAGCAATGGGCCTATCTCGATACCCATTTAGTCATTTTTAGAGGTTTCATAGACCAATCAGATAGAGTTTGAGGTTATTTAGTTTTATTCAATTGAGTTATGTTTTTGAAAACATTTGAGTTATATATTATTTATATTTGAGTATTGAGTTTTAATATGATATTTCTAAGTTTGCATACTTATTATGACCATCTGAGAATTCTTTTATGAGTTAAGTCTCTACTTAGAGAATTATCCAGGCCAAGGGTTCACTTCGGACCAGCAATACTTTTTGAGTGCCGACCACATTCGGGGTGTAGGCTCAGGGCGTGACAGAGAATTGGAGAAGATGAGTTGAGAAACTTTGGGAATTGAGTGAATGAGAGGGAATAGGTTAGTCTTTAAGGGTAAAATGGTTATAATGTTAGTTAAGGGTCCAAAATGACATAGTTTATGAATTACTAAAAGGGGAAATTTCCAAATACCCTTTACTTAAAAATGTCGGAGGTGACCTACGGATGGGAACAACGTTCCGTAGGATCCTCTATAGCTCTTTACTCTCATTTGTAGAACTTGTGCCCAAATTCCACAGCTACTGGAATTGTACCTAAGTCGTATGACCCTTGTCCTATAGTTCGTAGGTAGTTCTACGAGTCGTAGAAAACTTTTGTAGAAGACGTAAGGCTACTGGAATTTGATCACTATATCTATGAATTATGTCTTCGGGTCATAAAAGTCCTTACAAGTCGTCAAAATAGTTTGTCCTTCCAACTTCCAAATTTTCCAAAACACCAAGTCTATAAACCTCACTCTATAGGTCATCCTACGGTCCATAGAATTTCCTATATTCCATAGGAACCCTCGTAAAACTCACCATGAGCTACTAAAGTTTTCCTAAGTGTCAGAGCTTCATACGATCTCCTTCCTATAGTCCGTAGGTTGGCGCACAAAAACCTGCACCATCACTTTTCTACAATATTTTTCTTTGTTCGACTTTTTAACTTTTGAGGTCTTACACTCCTTCTTCCAATCTTTAGAGATGAGGAAAAATAAAAGGAAACTTGTAGTCCTTTCCTCTTTCATACGATATTTTAATTAAGTTTAGTTGGTTGGATCAATGACCCTCTTTTGGGCCCAGTTTGTATGTTTATTTTTTATTTAAGGCCTAATAATTTGAATAAATATTGGTCTTTAATTTATAAAATTAACCCCAACTTAGAAGTTTTTGGGGAAAAAATATTTGTAGAAAACAAGGTGACAAAGGATTACACTTCTAATCGAAATCTTAAGCAGATATTGGACAACATCATTAACTAATAAAAAGGGACGAAATCCAAATCACTCACTACTACAAGACTAGGAAACAAAGTGTAAGACTCCAGAAGTTGGAAAGCCGAAATAGAAACGACAAAAGGAAGAAAAAATCGTAAATGGTGAAAAGTTGTAGCGGTAGGGGTTTCACGACGCCCTTAACAGGCTGTAAAACACACCACGGGCTATGGAAGGCATCTGTGGAAGGGAACTGGAAAAAAAGAAAAATATTGGGCAAGGCCCCATAGAGGGGTTTATGGGTAATAGGAAGTTTTACGGATAGTAAAATGATCCGTGAATCCAACTCCTAAAGGATCCAGAAAAGTTATCCCTCACGAGCCATTATATGAACCATAAAAAAGATCATGGACCGTAGGAAGGTATGTATGGAAAGAAGCTTCAGGTTTATTGGGGTTCAAGTTTATGGTCAGCTCCATGACCCGTACAACTTTCAACGGGTCGTGAAAGAACCAAATTTCTCTCTTGACTTCTATGGACTACTTCACGGACCAAAGAAAGCTTCACGGTCCGTGGATTGCTTGTAAAAAGAGTTCCGACTATGAATTTTAAAGGGATATTTTGGACTTCTCCCCTGCTCTTTTACAATTGTTAGACTTGTATGTTTTTTAGTGTTAATTCCTAAACTTTAACTAACTCCCAACCCTCCAAAGCCTTTATTCTCCTAAATTACAAATTCATTCTATCAAGTCTGTCTCAAATTCTTCTCCAAGGCAAGAAATAGGGATCAAGTCTTCAAGCTTCCATTGAAGAAACTAAATTCAAGCTTACTCCAGGTATGTGGGAATTCACCATGGATTTCATTCGTCCATTGGGTCCCAAAAAAACTCAAATCTCATATTTTGAATTCACCCAATTCTAAAGGGTTTTGTGTTGATTCTTCATGGGTCCCTTCAATATTGATTCAATGTATGTTGTTTTACTTGATCATGCATGATGTCATATTACTATGATTTTCACATTAATTTTACATGGACCAATGTATAATGTTATGATTTCCGACTATAAACTATGAATTTATGATCAAGGATTTATGAATGATATATATAAAGTTATGAACTATGTTTTCAAGTATATTTCAAGAATGGATGAATGTGAAATGTTTTCTCACAATAATAAGAAATCTTGATTTGGATGATTAGAAAGGTAAGTGTCTATATGAATATGTTATGATTATGATTTTCAAGGAGCTATTCTTATGATGTATTTTATGAATGTGGATTGGTACTTGTTTGCTTTTTCTATTGTTAAAGATTTATGCATTATGTTGGGATTAACTAAACACCGAGATGACTTTGTGGTGGAGACTTGGTAAGGGAGTCTCTAGTAACAAGCCCTAGTCCCTAACTACATTGCCCCCATAGGTTGCCTTGATTGTGTTACCTAGTGGATCCATATATAGCACATGTTATGTTCATGATATGTAGTCTATCTTGGCAAGTAGTCTCTCTCCTATCGATATGGGAGTTACATCGAATTCCATGTTATAGCTCAAGTGGTCTTAAATATCGGTTAAGGTTTATATCCTACAAAGTACTATGTTTTAAGGTCTTTAATGATGGTTTTATGAATCATAGACCTAATTAAATGTTTTCAAGTATTTTCATTCTTTATTTCATGCTTTTCAAGATATTCTGTCATGCATCACATGTTCATATTGATTATGTTTGTTTATTCATGTTCATGCATATTTCTCACATACTTAGTACATTCCATGTACTAACACATAATTGTGCCTACATTATCTCATAATGTAGGGTCCGACTCTCATCCTCCCACACATGTCTAGCTTGGAGACATTCACCCTTAGCTTTTGATGAGTCCTCATGATTCAAGGGTGAGCCCGCTATGTCTTTTATTATGTTCAAACTATATTTCTTTCCTTATGTTTTTGATGAGATAGGAACTTATCCTAAATGTCATCAAAAAGTAGTAGAGGCATATCTAGACTGAAATGAGTATGTAGTTCCCGTTTATTTGGAGATGGTGTTTTGATTCTCTTCTATTAGGACATTTATTTGAGACTTTCTTCTACATTTATGATTTTCTTAAGTATACCTTATTTACCTTGCGTATACTATGTTGCTAAGAGGCTTGATTGCAGTCCTTCGGGATTCAAATCATAGTGTTATATCTAGAGCCTAGCCTGGGTCGTGACACAAAATAGAAGATTTTCTTGCTGAACATGTTTCAAACAATGATCAAAACTTGATGAGCCATTCCTTCAAACATCCATCTGGAAAGGCTGAGTCTATGTCAACTTGACAAGGGCCAAATACCTAGCTTTAGGACAAAGTTTGGAAGTGCTAATTTCTTTGTAAGCTTTGTTTTTATGTGTATATAGTTAACACTAGAGGGTTGTATAACCCATAGCCAAGAAATAGAAGTAATAGCTATCAAACGAAAGATAAACCAATGAAATAGTAGATAATAACAATGAGAAAATAGAGGAATAATTGAATATATAACATAAGAAACCATTTTGAAGACCTGGCATCAGTTAGTGTACGAGCATCTAATCAACATGTGAGTTCAATACTTTTACAAATATAAATATAAGTATAGATTATCTCTAAAGCAAACCAATCCTAGCCTAAAGTAGATGGAAATCAGCAAATGTAAATACCAGGAGCTCACCAAATCTCCGAATTCAAAGTTGTTCTACATGAAATCTAAATCAAAAGCGATAACTTGTACTATGATCTGTAGGGAGCAGAAGTGTAGTATGAGTACCAAGCGAATGATACTCAGTAGGCATAGGATGACTGAGCTTTATAGATAAAGCAAGTATAAACAACATATAAACAAGGTAAGTACAACACAAGTAACTAAACAGGAGATATCACCTAATAATATAAGAAATGAGAATACAATAATAAGAAACACAGGGTAAAAGAACTGAGTCAAGGAACATAACTGAGAGCTCAAGTCCAACAACCTACTCACAACAAGAAGTACTATAAGAGTCAACTAATAAGGACATAATGTAATGACCCTAAAGGTCATTTTTGGTAATTTTTGTAGAATAACCATTTTATCCCTCTTGATAGTTGCCCCGAGTCATATTTGATTAGTGTTCAAAGTTGATTTCATGAAATTTATAAAAAAGTTAAAATTTTTGGTAAACTTTGAGTTTTAGAGGCTTAAGTTGCTTAAAAGTGGTATTTGAGGTCATCTAGAGTTTTGAGTCTCAAAAACGGATACTGTTGATTCCATCAGCTCTAGAATATTTAATTTAGTCTAAGGGAGTTGACAGAATCATATTTGGAGTTATATCGTAAATTTGAGGCATTGTGTTGGAAATCTTTGAGTTTTTGACCGTACAATTGACTTTGGACAATATTTGCTGATCGGATGCTCAAAATTGAATTCTGACAATTCTATTGGATTTGGCAGATGATTTTAGGCCTAGGGAGAGTTCCTGTGTAATTTTTGAATGCTCTAAGGGTGTTTTGGTGTTTTGAGGAATAAAGATAGTTTGGTAGCGATTTATTAGATTTTAGGTCAAAGAGACCTCAAATTCAATTCCAATGATTTCATTCAGTCTAGAACATCAATTTTAGTAGGGTTGCATCTATTGTTTGTGTGTACGGAGTTCCGATCGAATCTTGAGGGTCTAATTGGGGAATTTTTGAAGTTGTGGAATTACTGTGTTTTAGTAGAGTGGAAAGCCTCGCAAAAGCGAGGGGTTGGTCATAAAAGTGAACTATGCTTAAGATAAGGCCTTGTCTTGACATCGATTGCCGCATTTCATCAGGGGGTCGCAAAAGTGATCATCTATTCGAGACCCTGAGTCGCAAAAGCAATATCTGAGAGTGTATTTTTTGGGTTTAACCACATTTCTCACATTTTGAGTTTGGAAAACCCTTTGAAGGCAATTTTGAAGAGTTTTTTGCACAGAATCGAATGGTTAAGTGATCTTGACCCTAAAACTACATTTCTCCATTATCAAATGTGTTTTTAACATCAAAAATTGAGGTTTTGATGGTAAAATTTGGGAATATCTTTGTGAACTTCAAGTTTTTTAAAATGGTGATTAAGGTTTGATTTGAACTCCATTTTTGAAAAAGTTTTTACTAATGTGTTTCAAATGCTTTGAGGAACATTTTCATCCAAAAATCTCTGAATTTAGACCCCATTTTTGGAAATCGGATTTTTGAGCCATTTTGACCCTTTTTGCCCAAATTTCCTGATTTTGGTATCGTTAGCTTTGTATCTTTATTTTGAAACATAAATTGGATAGACTTTGATGAGTTGGATACTATTCCGAAGGGAAAGACTCACGTTAATTGATTAATCATGATTTTAGCTAAGGCAAGTGGAGTTTTAAAACTCCGTGAATCTTATAGAATTCCAAATTTCCTTTATTGTATGTGTTGGGGAGTAATGGGGTTGAGGTTATGGATTGAATCATGATATGAAATAATCTAAATTGATCAATGGGGTTAATAAAAAGTAATATATGCAATTGTAGTAAATTGAATATGACATGCCGTGATTTTGATATCTATATGTATTTGATAAAATACTTTGATAGTCTGATTATGATTGCAGATTGTTTGTCTTGATATATTCCTCATTACTTGTGTGAGCATGTTGATTGCATTGGTTCTAGAACATTGTGATGAGAGGGACATAATTTTGAGGCTGAGGTTACTTTCGGTGAGATATTATTATGCCGAGGTCATTTTCGGTGAGATATTATGATGTCGAGGTCATTATAGATGAGATATATTTATGTCAAGGTCATTTTTGGCGAGATATTATGATGCTGAGGTCATTTTCGGCAAGATATTATGATACCGACGTAATTTCCAGCTAGGTTGTGAGGCCGAGGTCATTTCCAGTGAGAGATTGTGATGCTGAGATTATTTTTGGTGAGATTACGATGCCAAGGAATTTGTCGGGGAATGCACACTTGCATGATCATTGAGTGTGAATACACATCCCTACATATTCGTGTGGCAGACTTAATACTTGTACTTGACTTGCGATTATTTGTATGCTATGACTTATGATCCATTGAGCTGCGATTTGAATATTATTTGAACTGTTTAGCATTAGCTATTAGGTTGGAATGATTTTCTGTACAGGTTGTAGTTATGGAGGTTCGGTTGGGTTGGAAAGGATTTCACTTATCCTATTAGATTTACTTAGTTTTGTTGTCGGCTTGCTGGGTACCGTGTTGTTTGGTACTCACCCCATTACTTCTACACTGGTGTAGGTTGTGAGCCTGGACTTTGATCATTCATATTTCTAATCATCTGAGGCTTCCAGAAGATTGAGAGGAGGTAGCTATTGATACCTAGCGGTTCCTCTAATTCCATTATCTTAAGCTTTACTGTATTGAGAGTTGAAGACATACTTGAGACTTGTATTTTCATCAGTTCTGTTTTATGGCTTGTACATGTGAAACCAACTTTGGGGGTTATTTAAGTTGAAAGACTTCTGCTTTTGTTATTACTTGCCTATTTAAACTATTTTTTTCGCTTTATTTCCACAAATGTTGGGTTTTAGACTGAATTGTTTGGTGAGAAAGGACAGGTGCCATCACACCCGGATTCGGGTCGTGAAACATAATGTCGATGAGCATCGTTAACCACATAATAACCTAAATACTAAACCAACTTACCTAACAGGGAGTACCAACATCAAGTCAAGTATAAGCCACAAAGTTAACCAACTACCAATGCAATACCAAATGAACACAAGTATAATTAAACAATAACCCACCGAACTCCATACCTCCGGAAGGTACAAAGAGCAAACATAACCCAACCGATCCCTATAAAACTACTGGTTGTCGAACAATAATGAGCTATACTGGTGATATGCTATGCATATGAATGCAAAAAATGTAGAAATTTGGTGTTTCAACTGGAATCCAACTGCTCTTCGAACACGACCACATGCCCAAAAATATAACAACTCCTCAATAAAGCATCACAAGCTTACCGCTAACCATAAATTAAAGGAAATAAGAAACAGCTCAGAATCAATTAGGGGGAGAAATTACTCTAGGATCGACGCCTTACCCTAGTATGCTACTCCAGCTCACAACCGAGCACAACCAAATCAAACTTATGGATATGATGAGCCACCAAGGTATCAGACACTAGCATAATCAACACTATCCAAAACAAACCCTACCTAAAGCCACACCTAACTACAAGGGTCATATAGCACAAACTAAGGTGTCTAAGGCTTAAACCAATCCTAAGGCAATCAAGTATCGATCCTACTAAGGATAATCACACCAAACCATACCGTAGGTAAGGACCATAGTCTAAAATAAGGATTTCACGAGACTACTCTAGCATAAGCCTCATTCGGAATCAATAAAATGGAACAGAAGGAGGCAAACCAAATGCTTGTCTATTACCAACTTATATACATATATTTCATTCTTAAACTTTATCTAATAAATCTCAATCAAAATGGGAAACCGTAGCTTACCTCGAAGCCGATCACACACACTCCAAAATTGCTGAATTGAAGTTTTCCACTTCCAAAACACATACAATAACCTCCACACTATCACAATATCAATACGAGCGTTTAGACACCCAATTCGCAATAATTGAAAATATATCCAAAATGGGTCTAAAATGGTACCGTAGGACTCGCACTATAAATCCCTAAATTGACTCCCTTAAAAGGTCCTAAATAGCTCAAGGAATATGTTCCCCGAAAATGGGCACAATTCGAACTCAGAAACAGGCCAAAAGTAGCCCATCCAATAAAATCACCATAAAAGCTCAACAATCAAGCTCAGGCATACCCTTTGGGGTGGATATTACCTAGAAACAATGAATTCCAAGATTCTATGATCACTCCAACATATAGCCATGCCAAAATTTGACCCAACGCAACTGAAATCACCTTAATCGGAGGTTCCTATCTCAAGATCTTTAATTTAGAAAATGAGCATTGTAGCTGAAATTCCGCACTTGAATATCAAAAATCTCATCGCTAGAAGACATGTATGGTCGCTAAAAGCCTATCCATCTGTCGCTAAAAGTCTGTACCAGCAACATCATATCTTTCTATTTTTCAAACTCTTTAAAAATACCTTCGAGATTCATTTGGGAGCCAACAAAAATAAATTAGATATGCTACCCCACTAAGTTCGACATTCCAGACTCAATAGAATCATCAAATTTTTGAAAAAAGATTTTATGACAGAAATACTACTTCGGGCCCCTTTAGGCCTAACACACATCTTTTCATCTAAACACCCAAATTGTAACTCAAGGTCTTAAGTCTCTAGTCAAGCACTCTACTAGACCAAACATGATATTTCTAAGCTAACCACACTGATGTAATTCTCATCCCATCATTTTTATCAAAAATATTGACCAAGGTCAAACTTAGGCAAAAGCTTAAAGGCTAAAACGCCTATTGGCTCAAACTCGCACCGAAAGCCTCGAGTCTCGAGCCGACCATGCCCCTAGCCTAAAATGACCCTTCTAAGGCTGATAGAACCGTCAAAATTCCATTCTAAGGCCATGTTCTTGGAGTTTTGACCAAGGTTAACCATTGAAATTTTAGAAGCTCCACAATAAATAAACGGGTATCAAAACCAAATGAACGACCAGGCGGCTGAACTGTTAGTGCCAGCAAGTCATAAATGACTTGTGATCACTATAGGAAAGCTCTAAATGTTGAAAACATCAAAATAGTGAGGAAATGATATGGAGGGTCATTACAACACCCACTACTAAAAAGGACTTTCATCCGCAAAACTAGAAGGATAGATACAGCCTAAAGGCATGAAAAGACGAGTGTACTAGGGTCACATGTTGTACCAAACCCTCAGACATCCTCTTTGATCGAATAATGCCAACACAGAACTCAAGCTTAGAGGAAAATCCTCAAAGTCACTTCAAAACTACAATGGTCCTCCAATTCCTTTTTGGGCTCTGGATCTCGCCCAATCGAACCGACCTTGACTTAGAGAGATAAATTCACCTGATAAAACCAATACCACAATGAAGACATCGAACTGAAGCTTACACTCCATAGTGGTAGATGCAAATCAACTCATCAAGAGAAATACCAGTGTTATGCTCCAAATCCCACATCTCCTAACAACCAAGAGCGTCCTACTTGACCTTAGCTTTACTAAACATCTCCAACTCTATCTAAATTCCACTTGATAGACCCTACATCACCAAACTTGAAGGAATTTCATGCTACATATGAATGTCTAGGGACAACAACAACCAAAACAAGGAATACAACCCATGGCAAAGCCCAAAATCCTACTCCAACTCCTATGAACAACAACCTAAGCTGAAATATCACCTTCTAGAGCTAACAACTCTACTCCCAAGGAATATCATCCCGCGAATGAAAAGGTTGCACTAAATAAGCCCATAAACCTATTCTTACATTAGGAACTTTCAAAATGCTGACACCTTGTACCTACAAACTACTGTGCCACCGCAAATCCGAGCCAACCACCCTAATCCAAGGGAAACAAAGTTGGTAGCTGCACATAAACATAGTCAACCGAACGGCAATGTCCCAAGGCTACTAACTCCCATAAAAAAACACCATAAGCTACCCAATATTCCTAAACCAAACCTCGCATCCCAAAAAAATTCAAAATCACCAATTCCACGAATTACATTAATCTCATCCAGTAGATAAATCTTCTACGTAAATTTCCATTCTCCAATAGAATCTAAAGTATGGAGACACCAAGACACACGACTGCTCTAACTTAAATCACAAAAAAAACCTTGAGAGCCACCAACATTACCGCAGAGAACCAACCATAGTAGTAACAAGGTGCAATAAGAGATCACAGTTCGGAATCTCGGCTAGCCACAACAAAACACCAAGAATACCATAAGGAAATTAATCCAAAAAGATCGAACAAGTAAATTGCAACTTCGCAACTAAGAATAAGACTAAGGCAAAGAAAGAAAATGATCAAATAGGACTACCACAATCCACTGAAGGCTATACTACCCCTCTTACAATACCAGCAACTCCAAACCACTAATCCAAAGGGATAGAACACAAAGTCAACCTTCTAAACGTCTAGGTCCAACAACATGACAATTTACGGAACAAATAAAATTGGTCTAACCACCTTTCTAACAAGAATTGACATCATAGCAAAATTAATGGTAAGGGAGATAAAAAGGTGTAACACCTCGGAATTTTTTTCACAAAGACTCGAACATTTCTCCACATGTGTGTAGACTCAAACCAAAGAACTTGTAATTATATATATGAGTTAGGATTAATTACTAAGTATTTTAAGTGTGTTAGATGTGTTTAGGGTTCATAAGGGATCTCTAACACCAAATCGAGTTCAAAGAATTCCAATTGATTAAGTTTTCGGATGAGTTAGTATAAGGGTCAAATTCAAATGATAATATCTCCTAGAATATAATGAACTGGTGACCCATAACCTACCAAATTAAAGGTGTTTGAGTCTTCTTTCCAACGCCACTAAGATTGCAATTTTTAGAGTTAGGAGTCAAAGGTTATGACCCTTTTTCTATAGACTAGTACTACAAGAATTTCAGGCCTAGACTCTAAACCCAGAAAATTTAGGCTTGGCGCTGCAAGGGCGCGACGCGCCACTATAGTGCCAGAAAATAGCCTCAGTAGTTTGGTCCTTGACGCGATGCACCACTATTAGGTTGCAGAGTTTGTAAGCCTATTTTGACACCAGGAGAGTTTTTGCCCAATTTTCCAGATTTTTGAGGAAGGGAAAATTAGAATTTTTCCCTAATTATATATACCCTCACTTGGAACATTTTCGGATTATTTTTTAGTCCCCTCACCTCCCAAAAACCCTAATCTTCATCCCCTCTTCTCTTCCAAACATCTCCAACAAGAAATCCTCTCAAAAGCTTAAGGATTCAAGATCTTCAAGTCATGTCTTTAGTTTTCGGTGGGATGTTCTTCATTTCCAGGTATGTAAGGCTAACCTAAAATATGGATTGAGTTTTTCCATATGCCTATAGATGTGTTGGATAGAAGTTGTGAAAGATTTGAACCTTCTATAAAGGTTTTCTTGAAATTTCCTAAACTATAGAATATTACTAAAATGTCTTAATGATGTTCTTGAGTTGAATTTATTGAGAGTATGGATTCGTGTATTCATTCACATGAACCCAAGATGATATTTCTTTTTGGTCATAATTTATCTTGAGGATAAGATTGATGGTTTTTATGTTTAATAAAAACAATATTATTTTCATAGTGAAATGAGGTATTCTTTTACATGAGTTTGATGAAATTGATTTTGAGTTATATGAGAATTGGGATAGTTATGAATATGAATGGCATAAAAAGAAATGAAACATTGGTAGAAATAGAATATCACTTTTATTTCTATAAATAGAATATAAAATTAAATAAGAATTTTGGAGCAAGATGTTTAATGATGATGCGGATGATGATGTTTGATAATGATGTGAATGATGATGTTTTGATGATGGTGTGAGTGATGATGTGAATGATGGTTATTTAACATATGTAGAATGATTGATGAAGAGGTTATGTTGTTGAGGATGTTGTGTGATGAAGTGGATTGGAGTCTAATGTGATTATGTGATATGTGATTTGCATAATTTGATTTGATTGGTGTCTTATGAACATTTTGAAAATAAATGATCTTTTGAGAAGGAGTTTTAAATAAATAATTGTGAACATGTTTGCATAAACTATTTATACACTATGTTGAGTTTAAAGAGTGATTATTTTTATCTTTGATTTAGAAAGAGTTTAAGCATAAATTGAGTTTGAAAAAGTCTCTTACATTCTCATTTTTGAACATGAGTATTTTGAGTATAAATGAGTTGAGCATTTTTACTTTAAAATGTCAATTTTTGAGATTGAGTTGAGATTGTATCAATTTTAAAGAGAAGAGTTTAATGATTTGAGATGAGTCGATTTAAAAGAAGGTCTAATGAGGCCAGATTTGATTTGAGTTTTGAAAAGAGTCCAATGAGACTAAATGAGTATTTTGAGTATTTTACTCACTTGATAGATATGAGCATATGAGTCTTGGGAGGAGTATCGAGCACCGAATTGGGTAAGAGTATAGTCCATACTTGAACCAATAAACTACATCGCCAAACGTAGGAGAGGATTGAACCGTTAAATTCAGATGCTTCCCATGGGACCGAACCGTTAAAGTCCGATATTTCCTATTTTATTGTCCTGACATGATAGGAACTGATTGGTTATGGATCCATGATTGTTGATTCGTTCTTACCCTGGCAAGGTATGAACGGACGTGGTAACAATATCGGCTTATTGTACTATCACTCGCTCATATGGTGATAGTTATCGGTTAGAGAAACTTCCAATTGAATGGATTGTGCTTGATATGATTGGTTTGATTTTGATTGTAGATGGTTGAGTTAAATTGTAAAACATTGCATAATTTTAATTTTCATATCTATTAAGATTGAGTTGATTGCATATGATTGGATTGGATTGGGTTGGATATGTAATTGGATTGGATTAGATAATATGTGATTGAATTAGAGTTAATGGTATGTGATTGGATTGGATTGGATGCATGATATGATTGGATTGAATCAGATGATATACGATTAGATTGAATCGGATTGTACATGATTGGGTGGGATCAAATTATAAATGATCTGATTGAACCGTATTGTACATGATTGGATTGGATTATATGGTATATGATCGGTCTTTGTCTAAAAATGTATTCTTCCTTTAGACTTATTGCACTTTGATTGAGTCTCTCCTATTTTTCTGGTTTGAGATATTTGAACCAACCTTATTCTTTCTTGAGGTATGTTTCATTCTGCCATATTATATACTCATACATTCCATGTACTGACGTCCATTTGGACCTGCATCGTTTTATGATGCAGAGGCAGGTTTAAGAGATCGTCAATAGGAGCACCTTTGAGGATCTATACACACTCAGCGTATTGGTGAGTCCTTCCCTAAATTCGAAGGACACCGCTTATGTTATTCTTGCGTCGAGTTAGCCCTTTTCATTTTGATTTGAGGTAGCCATGAACATGTCATTGGCACCAATTAGATAGTAGTGATAGAGGCTTCATAGACTAGATAGTGATGGGTCGATTGAGTATTTTATTTTCTTGAATTATTCTTGTCAAAGTATTTTAATGACAAATATTGGAATTGATTTGTTGGCCCATGGCCTTTGTTTCTTGAGTTAGATTGATGATTTGAGTTGCCCACTAAATTATTTCTTTATTTTAAACTTCCGTTGGTTGATTGATATTGAATGGATGTGTGATTGGACCAAGTGGTTCACTTGGGGACCAGTAATGGTCTTCGAGTGTCGGTCACGTCTAGGGTACCCTCTCGGGGTGTGACAAAAGGGAAAGCTAACTAGCCTATCTATGACCTCATAACAACCACCAAGAATAAGGGCTCTGGGATTGCTCAACCGCCACTTCTCAAACACAGAAACTCGGCCTAGTCGATCCACTACTAAACAAAATCAACTATGGAGCTAAAACACATACACACAAGTCCAAATAAGGCTTGTACCACAATCATGAGATGAATAACAAGTCAAATGGCACGTATGGATATGAAAACCCCAAAACCACATAATGTAAGCAATGAAAGGATAAACAATGAAACAACACTAATACAATTGATACCTGGATCCTCGACCTCTGGCTGGTCTATAGAAGCATAAGGAGGGACATTTCCAACCTTGACCTGAATATTCAAAGCATCACCAGCACCACTCTAGGCACTACCTCTGATCGACGGTGCCATTAACCCAGGAGACTGATCCAGCTGAACATAATCATTATGGTACCACATCGGGGATAAGCTTTAGAGCAATAGCAAAGTTCTCCACAAATACAAAAAGTTCCAAAAACTCTAGGCTGAGTGTAAAAAATGTCTGCAATGTATAGAAAATCAGCTCCTGCCTGGGGCACTACCACCGAGGACAGAATTCTGATGTGAAGAATGAGATGAACTTCCCTAGCTACCTCTAACAATTTATGGACCATCTCTAACATCCTGGGACCACCTTTGGCTGACCGTATCGGGGCCCCATGACCTGAATGTCCAAAATCCAAATCCAGAGAATCCAAACATGAATACCGCCCACTACAGCTACCATAACCTGCCTTAGGATATCCTGGAACCTGGGATGCTGCCACCATAGGACTGATGAGTAAAGATGGAAGATTACCCTCAGTGAGTTGATACAAATCTCGATGTGGAGTGGTGTTACTGTTGTACTGGTGGCGAGGCCCCATACCACTATCTATGTAAGCCTCAAGGTGTGTCTGCTCCATGACCCTCACATGAATTTTTTGGTGAGTATTGAGGAGTACGAGCCTCACCACGGACCGTAGTGCCTTGCACGGGCTGTGGTGGGTGTCGTACTACTAATCTTGTGAAGGTGATTATGGTACAAATTTTGGACAAGTGTAACTCCACGGAATCCATCACGGGCCGTGGAATCACTATAGATCATGATGGATGATCGTGAAGGTTGATGGAAGATGTGGGAGAATTGGCAAAGCTTATCAATATAGAGGCCAGCACGGACCGTGCCCATCACTACGGGCTGTGAGGATTGCCTATGAAGAAGTGAAGAGCTACACAGTAATGAAGCCCAAGTTAAACACTATGAGAGAAGGACCACTGACTGTTAACTCCAGTACGATCCATAGTGGTCGAGCGTAAAATGTGTCAATTTCAGTTTTCCTAGTTGGTTTAGGATTTGGTTTTATATTTCTATAAATATCCGAATATATTTTATTTTTAGGGTTCAATAGTTTTACTAGTTTTTGAGTACTTTGTGAACATAGTAAATCTATAGTTAATTATTTTTGGAGAGTGATTCGTGGAATATCATTTCGGTTTTCATCCTTGATTTGTGATTCGTGTGATTGATTCAAGATTGATTTCGCCACCTCCATAGGTATTAATTCACGAATTCTTCACAAATTCTTGTTCTTTTACTTGCAAGTATGAGTATCTAAACCCACAACTAGAATTGTGGAAACCATAACGATTTGACTAGAATAGATAAAAGTAGGATTTATATTTGTGATTTGTTTTTGCATGTATTGTGATTTCTTTATTTAAAATTCTTTCTTAGTGAGTGCACGCATTAAGAACTTGACTGTATTCGTTGCTTGCCCGGGAGGGAGGTAGTGATTAGAAAAAGAATTTCACAACAGAAATTTGAAGAGTCTGGCTTCGAAAGAAGGGATAAACTTCGTCTAGGTTGCTTGAGACTGGGAAGAGATAGTACTTTGGGATCCAGGGCGAGGTTAGTAAAGTATACATTTTGAGACCGGGAGGAGATGAATGAGATACATCTAAGAAGGACTGGGAGGTGAATTAGATTTTGCATGCCAAACAATGAACGATTTCATGAATACTATTAGTCTATTAACTTACAAGTCATGGCGAATACAATCCTAGTCTAGTCTTCATATTGTTTACAATCTTAATCTTGTTTACTTGTTATTACTTTTTCGTTTGTTCTTAAATCATAATCAAAACCCCCACTTTTACTTTATGCAAATTTATTTTTGGGAAGTAGCAACTACGACTGAATAGTGATAGCTAATAGAACTTGTTTCAACCTATTCGCTGTGGACCCAACTCTTAGTTGGATAAAATATACAGCTAACGATCGTCTATATCTCTTGCAAGAGGTGTAATTGAGCGTTATCAGTAGAGTGTATAAGAATAATACTATATTGATTGTATTAGTAATTGTTGTAGTAGCTATGCTTGCATTAGTTCTGGAGAGATTATTTCTTATACATTGTTTGTTTGGTATATTAAAAATAACATGCATTGGATAGTTTCTAACAGAAATATATTTATTTTCAAATATACCTTCCACAATATGGTGGAGAAAATGTTGAAAAAGTTTTTAATGGAAATGGTGTCTTTAACCATGCTAATGCATGTATTAAAATCCATTGCATTACTAATACCATGAATTTTCATGTATTATTAATACATACCTTGATACATAATAGAGTGTATAACTAATGTCAGCATTAGTTATTTATAGATTGAAAAAAGAGTACCTAACATGATACTACTAATACACAAAGCTAATGTATGATCTATTTTTTCTAATTCACTCTACAAACAACCCATTCATGTTCTTGTAGAGAATGATCTAGGCAAACTTATGTGGTATTTATTTTGGGAGCCATATGGGTATTCAACATCATTGTGCGTCTTTGGATAATGTTCAACACAAAGTTCAAGAATAATCCCATAGAATGTTCTTGAACATCACGCCTTTGGCGATATGTTTGAATATATGAAAAGGTGTTGGTTCTTGAAAATTTGGTAATAAGAGAAAGGTTGTGCATTAACTAGTGCAACAAACTATTTTTTTTACCCTAAAGACAACTATGAATTTAACTTTTTCTAATATTAAGATGGATCAACCAAGGAGTGCTATTTGTGATATGATGGAAAGGCTTAGACCAATGTCAAAAAGTTTAGTTGTCATGTGGAACTTTTCAAATGTCGATAGTTTTAAACTAAGTACGAATGATAGTTCTTTACACAACAGTGGGAGGATTTGTGTTGGAGGTATAGTGAGGAAACATTAAGTAAATACGGTAATGGAATTATCTATATTTGTAGGATGCTCGGATGACAATTTAGCAGAAGCATTAGCAGCTCAACATGGAATTAGTTGGTGTTTGGCAAACGGCTACATGGATGTCAATGTCGAACTGGATTCTCTAATCATCACCAACATAATTAAGGGACCAAAATTATAAAATTGTAAGTTGAAGGGTATTATTGAAGAAATAAAGACAATGATTAGAAACAACAATATTGAACAGGTGCACTGTTTGAGGGAGGCTAATCAACTAGATATATGTATCTGACACTAGATACATATATTTGGGATACCAGATACGCGAGCGAGATATGAGGGAGGTGAGCGAGATTTTTCTATATATCTTAGAGACATGTGAATCCCCTTGGATAAAGTGTATCTAGTAAAAATTACACTTAACTTTGATCCCAAGTATTCAAGATACATGACGTGCTGATACATGTATCTTAAGTTCAAAATCTGATAAGAATCGTAATATTGCAAACCAGCGTGTATCTAAGTAATTAGATTCTAAACTAGTGGATTTTGGTAAGTTATCTTATTAAATACCCATATTAGGCCTCCGGAAATTCAGATTAGCACCATGTAAGGCCCATTAAAAGAGGAAACACTTTCTATCTGGATTGTTTCAGTACTAGAGCTCGAACCTAACACCTCTGATTAGGGATAAAAGATCTTATTAAAACTATCACAATCCTTGGTGGTAGGTATGTTATGCTTAATTCATTCTACTTATAAAATTATGGATTCAGATTAACATTTATTTAAACATTAGTGAGTTCTTTCATATATCTATGCTCCGATTAAAAATATGGATTTTGGTTGAAGACGGTATTATGACTTGCATCCACCCCAGATTTATCTTACCATAATATTTTCGGGGAAAAATATATAGACATATATGTGTAAAGCCGATCAAAAGTTCAACAAATGTTAGAACTGACACCTTATTTCAAAGTATAGTGAGTTATGTTCTGCATGCCTTAATGCTCAAATGAAGTTCAAATTATGAATATGTCTTTGTCTGTTATTATATATAAGTAATTTTTTGAAAGAAAAAAATTAATCAAAAAGCAAAAAAAATTGAAGAGGATGAATAAAAGGTTTACCGCGTCTCTCAACCTTTGATTTTTAATTTTCATATTTTCTAAATTACATGCCCCCTTCTTCTTCTCCAATAAGTGGACCACCACATTGTGGGCACAAATTGTTTTTCATTGCCTCTTTCATTGCCACAACCTCCAGTGGAATGTGTCATTTTCTTTTCGAAGTGATTTGTTGTCTGATCTCTCATTTTTAGTCTGAGGAAATATACATATAACAAAAATTAATCGCATAATATAAAGACAAATAAAAAGAGAATGAAATTAATAGTTTCTAGGATAATGTCATTTTTGTCTCGTAAAATTTAGATACATTTTGATTTTGATCCTTTTGATATTTGACGAATCATATTTGAATTTTAATTTAATCAAAATATGTGCTTTTAGTCCCTTTATGTAATATGTATTTGGTAAGAACTACTTTCAAAACTATATTACTATAAAATATGGAGTAACAATTGACATAAATTAACAGTTGGAAAAAAAAGAATATGCGAGTGTGGAAGTTATCTATGTATTAAAGCTCATAAAGTACTCTGTTACAAGAGTCTTAAATAGATGAAAACTAGTAAACAAAAGAGCACGATTACACGGTGAAAAGTGGAAAGCTTCAAATTGTAAAGTTGGATTACCAGTTTGCCCCTATACTAAATCTTATGTCATTGTAAATTCCCTTATTATTAATGCAATTGTTATTCACCTATAAAAAAAATATTTTTTCCTTACTCCAAAACTCCGAAGATATTGAAGAGTTGCAATGAATTCAATACAGATTATAGGCCAAATTCATTTATATAGTGAAAAGTCTATATGGTCATACTCCAACATGAGCACATAAAACGTAAGAAATACTCCATAAATCCTATGAATTATTTAATTACGTTACTCTCTTTTCCACTATTCTTAGTTAGCTCCTAGAAGACCATTTATTTTTGTAAAAAAAATTTCCCCTATTTTGTTTTAAGTAAATTAGCTAAATATTTCCTTGAGGCTTTTGGATATCTGGCCATTCATTATACAATTAAAATGGCCATACTAAATTCTATAAATATGTATAACACACTCCTCGAATCTCTTCAATCATCCCACAATTGTTGTATTATTTCAGCCATATTAAAATATATGAATGCTCTTAAATTCCAAGGCACAAGAAGTATATCTTTGACAATAAAGCTGAAGACATGGGCAAAACATGGCATGTAGATGATTTGTCTCCAGTATTATATTACATTGCATAATACACAATTTTCACTAATTTCTATTTTCTTTTGCAGATGTTCACTCAGCAAGTCAGGAACATTTTACTGGTTTTAACCTTTGGTCAATAATGCTCAAGTTTGAAGTAATTAAGAAGATAGAACACTCTTAAGTGATTATTAGCTTTATCGATACTTTATCACAAAACTATGTTCTTTTCATGGTAAGAATTCATTGCTTATATGTTAGTTTCTTTACTTACATTGTCAATTATAATTGTATATTCATTCTCTTTGGGAACTTTGTAGAATGAAATTGATTTTTTGATATGCAACAACAAATTAAAGAGAGTGAAAGATCAAAAATATGGAACCAAAAATGGTAGATGGACTGCAAAGAAAAGAAGAAGTTGAGATGGTGATAATTAGATGCCCTTGTATTCTAGAAGGCTTTATTTGAAATATGAATTTATTTATATTGATGTTGACTTATTATCGTATTATATTTTAGGAAAAATTACCTTTTTACACATATTCTAATACCATATTTATTTGTATTTCCTATTATGCCAAAAAATATCCAAAATTCCTCTTTTTCCTTTAACTCTCTCTCCCTCACTGATACATCACTCTTCTTTCCTAAATCCTCGCCCTAATTCGCTCCTCTTCATCAGTTTTTGAGATTTTGAATTTATGAATACATCTGTTACTCAATTTCAAGGTTCTAACTAAGGTATATTTAAGTTTTTCCTTATCTGGAATCTCACTTCATCCTCATTCTATCTGATTTCTCCTAAAATTTGTATCGTTTGATTTCTTCTGTAAATCTTTGAAAAAATTTCTAAAATTGGTATCCTTTGCTTTCTTCTGTAAATCTTTCTATTTTTTTAACTCATATCTTCAATGATACATATGAAATCTGTCATGGTCTCAAACAGTTGAATAAAAATTAAGAAATTCTTGTTTCACCTGATTCTGATTCATCTTGGGAAGGTTACGACGAGGTTAGATCCAAACATTGTAACGATCTAGCAGTGATGGATAAGCTACGTGAGAAATAGAAGTCGAAAGCTCCAGTTAAACATGCACCTAAAGAACTAGATAACAAGATTGAAGGGGTTACAACACACCCAAATCTCCCAAAGGTATGGGTTCAATTAAGTTTTTTTTAATGACATTTTTATGAAGGTTTTTTTATTCTGATACATATTGTTTATGTATCAGATTATTATGTATCAAGTGTTAACGCTTCTGATACATAGTGTTTTTTTAAAAATGTTATTTTTTGGAGATTTACTACTTTTGATACATCATGTTTAAGTGTCAGTTTCTATTGTATCAAGTTTTAATGATTCTGATACATCTACATTTATGTATCAGATTATAATTTATAAAGCCTTACTACTTCTGATACATCTTCTGTATGTATCAGATTCTCATGTATCAAATATTTTAATGCGTCTGATACATCGTATTTATGTATAAAGTTCAAATTGTATTTAACCATTTTTCATGTCAATACAGGGAATGAAGTATGTCATCAAGAAGATCCCGTCCCACCCATTGAGATTCGGCACGACATATAGGGCTAATGTTTTTGATGATTTTGAATCATCAATAGGTGAAGAAGGTATAAAGTTATTTAGGCAATCCATATTTGATCACTACTTAGATATGCCAAACTGCAATTTTCAAGGGCAAATCATCAAATGCCTCTTACTTCTTGAGGTAGAGCAAAAAAAACAAAGAGGAATTGCACATTCATCACGTGTAGGGTAATATACTCTGATTTACAATAAAGAATTTTGCTATCATTACTGGTTTGCGATGTACCGGTAATATCAATGACTTTCGGTACTCTAATGACCCAACAAGTAGATTATTGTCTATATATTTTCCTGGTGCAAAAAATAGGGTCAACAAAGCTCGTTTCGTTGAGCGTTTTCTGGTTGGAGGATGAAAAACAAATGAAGACGCTGTTCAAATGGCTATTCTCTACTTCATCCACACTTTTATTTTTTCTCAACTAGGTGATGCACCTATATCTGTTGATGATTTTAAGATGGTAGAAGATGGTAGGTATGAGCAATACCCATGGGGGAAAATAACATTTTCCAAATTGATAAAAGGAATGAGGTAGGAGTTTTCAAATGCCAAACAAATGTATCGTCTAGGCGGCATGCCATACACTCTGAATGCATGGATATATGAATGTGCATCTCAAGTGCCCTCTGAAATTGTTGTAAGAGTGGGTAATAAAATTTCCAGAATTCTTAACTGGCGTGTTGTTGCTGTGAAGCCAAAATTTGAGACCTTCATATCTACCATCTTCAGTAAGGTACATGCATTGAAGATTATTCGTTTATGCATCGATTAATTATACATAACATCTAAGATACATTCTATATTCGTTACCTTGATAAATTATAATTTGATTCATAAAGTAGATGTATCAGGTGCTATATTTATTTATCAGGTTATAAGTGTATCAATATATAATGCCCCTGATACATCTACTTTATGTATCAAATGAAAATGTATCAAGCTATAACCTTTCTGATACATATAAATGTATATATCAGAAACTCATTTATCAGTCTTTGCAGCTCTTGAAAACTCTACCTTATGTATCAAATTATAATGTATCAAGAATTACATCTCATGATATATCTACATTTATGTATCAGATTCTAATGCTTCAGATAATATTGTTTTTTTATCAGTTTTTCATGTATCAAGGATTAATGTTTCTGATACATCATGTTTATGTACCAGAATTATCATGTATCAATTATTCACTTGTTTTCTTACAAGCAACCAATCTTTTTTGCAGCATCGATTCTCCAACATTGTACCATCTCAACATGAAATGAAATCTATTGTCATTCATAGGAGTCAACATCAACCTGAAGCTTCTACATCAGCTGCCAAGGTCAATTTTAAAAAACCTCATGAAGTCCCTGGATTTGAGGACTTTTCAACAACACCACCCACAGAATTATTAAAAAGATCCAGTCATGTCGCTGATACATCTTCTCCACCTCCTTCCAAAAGAATGAAGACTACCCCTGCTAAAGATCCAATTCAAGTAAAAACAACCAACATGCATAAGGATGTCATACCACATACAATATACTTTTAATTAGTTGATACATTCTGATTTTTCATATAACTGTATCAAGGTTGGCCGAAAGTTCAAGCATTTGGAGAATAAATTTGATTCAAATCATATTGATCTTTTGAAAGCCATCGACAGTATAGCGCACCGCATGACTGGCACATCATCTCAACTTAAAACAAATGATTTTGATCAAACATTTCATGTGGTGGAATAACAACAAGCACCTACTGGATCGGAGGAGCACAATCTTGCAAATAAATCTGACCCACCCCAAGCAAATGACCAATCTAATATCCAGGAAGATATTAAGGTACATACATCACGTAATATTTGATATTTATACTTTTAAACTTCTGGATACATTTCATTTTCATATATCATATGTAAATGTTATTATGTTTTCAGGGACTTGAACCATCCACCATGATACAAAAGGTGGATAATATATCAGAACAAATTGATGACCAATCTGATGCTATATATATATATATATATATATATATATATATATATATATATATATTGTATAAGCTCAACCTTTTTAAATATATAGATATTTAAACATTTCATACATATATATCATAAGTAAATATTAATATGTTTCCAAGAAGCTGAACCATCCAACAAGATATAAAAGATGGATGATGTATCAGAACACAACATTGTAGCAGATGATGCAGAATCATTTGATCAGCATATGTCATCAGATACATTAAAAGTAATGTATCAGTACAAAATTTGGTTAAGGTAATGTATCATTTCAGCAGTTTTTTTCTTAGGTAATTATTTTTATTACATTTGTAGGAACCGAAAACATTCATTATTACACCACAATTAAAGGATGTATTAGCATACCAAATAGAACCACAAAGAGCAGATATTGTTCAGCTTATTGTTGATTCTGAGACATTACAGATAATATATCAGATACATTATTGAGATAAAGTCAACATTAATAAGTTTTGTAATGACGTTATACATTACATGTAGAACACTGCAAAGAAAGATGGAAGAGTAGTCGTTGATAAAACTGATAAAGTAGAAGAGCAAGTTGAGGAGATTGAAAAAGAAAAAATCAAACCAAATACATCGGAATCCAATACTTCAACACCGTTTTCGACCAAAACTCTGGATGTGATAGATGCTCTAATTTACGGACTTCCATTACCAGTCATGCCATTAACCGCTGTTAGTCATGAGCAAGTAGTTCAGGATGAATGTCTATTACGCGATAGCCAGCTACCTATCACTCTTCCATCAAAACCCAATGTATTGTCTGATGATGCGAAGACATCGTTTTGAAGAAGTAGGATTCTTTCTAAGATCTTACAATTGCCGTATCTTTCAAACTTTGGGTCAAGTGAAAAGGGTAAGGAAAAATTGACATCTATTATGCATCAGACACACCTTTTTGAAGGTTTTGGTATATGCTATCATCCCCTATCCGAGCTTTTCACAGACTACTCTCAATGGATAGATAAAGGACTACTAAAATTGCATGACAACAAGTAAGTATGATATATACAATTTATATCAATACAAGTTGTGTATTATATATGTTCTGTTATTTAAATACAAGCTTCTATTCACGAAACCGGAGGAGGAACATTACAAATCCAAGTGCTCTTCATTCGACTTTGAAAAATTGGACTTTGTAGTGGTATTTCCTAAAGATAAGAACTGGTTCTACCTAATGTCACAGCCGAAAAGATGCTGGAACGATGAGGTAAAAAATTCATCATAAAGAATTTGACATAAGTCATACTTACTATCTGATACATAGAGATTAATGTATCTAATACATACATAATCTGATACATGCAGTTTGTTGTTTTAAAACTAATACTTTCTTAAAATGTGCAGCACATCGATGTAATATTTTACTACCTTCGGAAGAAATCGAAGATGCAGTTGAGCAATCAGTATCGATACATAATGAAAAACTGTATTTTTAAAATTTTCATCGAATCTGCACACACACGCTACTATCACATTCCACCTGACATTTCTACCCAACAAGATATGGCAAGGGCCACTGTTACAGCTCATCATGAGAGATCTGTGAAAAACATAATAAGAGGTTTCTCAATACCAGTAGGGTTACTCTGGCATTTAGTAGATGAGGTATACATACCCGTAAACTATGACAGGGATTTTCATTGGGTTCTTGCGGTAGTTGTGTTGAAAAAAAGGTTGATACATGTGTATGATTTGTCACTTGGATGAAGAAGTAGCAACCCTTCCCAAGAGATCCAAAAGATAGTAGCAATGCTACCGACATACCTGCAAGATAGTGGTTTCTTTGACAATAATGAACATACTGATTGGTCGTCGCTTGATTCATACAAGGACAAATCAACTGATAACATGTTTGAACCACATCACCCATTTGCAGTTGAATAAGTTAAAGGAATTGCGCAATAGGGAAGTGACAGCTTGTGAGTATTAACAATTATGTATACATAAATCATTAATATGTCAATTTTACTTTTTTTAAACCTGTGTATTCCTTTCTTTGCAGGGATTGTGGAGTTTTTCTGGCCATTTTTGCTGAATATCTTAGTGATGGAATTTTTATTTTGAATACTAGACTAAACGCCGAGTTTTTCCATTCAAGATATGTCGCACTCTTGTGGAGATATGATTGTCAGAAGGCCATGGATGGTTATGTTAGTGAAAACGATGATCCAAAAAAACCTAGGACAGATATCTCTCTAAGTCAAGGAGAACTGATTGATGTCCAATAGGTTTTTTTTTGTGATAGTAAACATTTTAGATATATCTGCTTTTTTAATGTATCTGATACATTAACTGCAATGTATCAGAATCAGTAAGCAACTGAAATGTAATAATCTTTCCATATATCAATTGAAAAGATTTGTATGTTTTTCTCATGTGTCAAACTCGAATATAAAATCAAAGTTTATGTATCATATTCTAATGTATCAAACTTGACTGCCCGGGGCATATTGCTTATGTATCACAATAACATTTGCCAATTTTTAATGAATCTGATACATATACTTTTGCATCACATTCTTATTTACAAAACAGTAATTCTTATGATATATATTATTTATGTATCATATCCGCTTGTATAATGATGTTATGATTCTGATACTTTTTTTATGTATCATATTCATAAGTGTCAAGTTTTGCGAATTCTGATACATATTGTTTGTGTATGAGATTTTCATGCATCAAGATTTATTGATTATGGATAGTAGATTGAGATACATATGTATCATATTCTCATTTCTCAACATTTACTGATTCTGATACATTTAGTTTTTGCATAAAAATTTCATGTCTCAAGATTTAATGATTATGATACATCTTGCTTATGTATCAGATTCACATTTATCAAGATTTATTGCATATGGTACATCTACCACCTATATCAACACAAGATGTTATGTATCATCCACAACTCTTATGGAATTAAGGTTTTCGGAAAGCCAAGAATTTTTATGTTAGGGAAAATAAGTATCCAAAAAAAACCCATGTGAGATTTCATCTCTCCTAGTCAAGAAGAACCGATGTACGTCGAGTATTTTTTTTTAAATTTTTTTTGTAGTAGTAGAATATACAATTTTGTTTTTCACCAATTGTAAATATTTTAAATGTATCTGCTGATTTAAGTATCCCAATACATTACATTTAATGTATCAGAATTAGTAATGAACTGAAATGTACTAATCTTTCCGCATATCAACTGAAAAGATTTGTATGTTTATCTCATGTGTCAAACTCAAATATAAAATAAAAATAGATGTAATTATATGATTCTAATAGAATGTATACTGGGATACCACAAACATCATATCTCTTTAGGAATGAAATTACAAGTCTTTCTGTTGTGGCCTTCGTGGACACAACATCCACAAAAATTTGTGCTACTTATTATCTTCTCACTAGCGAACTTTTTTCTCCCTTTCTTTGATCTTCCTGGCATCCTTTTGTATATTGGTGGCAAGACAAATTCTTTCAAAATTTCCTTCGGAGCATACCAATCTTTCTTATCTGGCATTAGAACCATTGGTAATTTATAAGTATTTGCCAATGCCTCTGGCTTGTAGTAATCAACACAATATGGGTGCAGGTCAGTAATGTTCTTGCTCTTCAACACTGCAATTGCATGTGGACATGGTATCTCGTCTAGTTGAAATCTTCCATAATTGCATATTTTTATTTCAAGACACACAATGTATCTTATACCTAATTTATAAGTAGAATAAAGATAGTCTGATGAAGTAATAACCTACAGGAAATAAATTTCAAATATATGTATCAGTACTTATGCATCACATACACAACTATGTATCAGAAATAATGTAAAAGGGTAATAATTATCACAGGATATACATAACTGATGAAGCAACAAACTGCAGAAAATAATCTTCAAATATATGTATCAGAACTCATGTATCAAAGATAGATCTGATATATCAGAACAGATGTATCAGTATATAATCATCACAGGATATACCTAAATGATGAAGCAACAAACTGCAGGAATCAAGCTTCACATATATGTATCAGTATTTATGTATCAACTACATATTTGATGTATCAGAACTGTTAGCATAGGTTATACCTAAATGATGAAACAACAAACTGCAATAATTAAACTTCACGTATATTTATCAGTACTTATGTATCAACTACACACTAATGTATCTATACTGATGTATCAGTATATAATTAGAACATGTTATACCTAAATGATTAATCAACAACCTGCAAGAAATAAACTTCACATATATGTATCAGAACTTATGTATCAACTGTAGAACTGATGTATCATAACTGATGTTTCATTATTTAATTAGCACAAGTTATACCTAACTGATGAATCAATAACCCGCGGGAAATAAATTTCATATATATGTATCAGAACGTATGTATCAACTACAGAACTAATGTATCAGAACTGATGTATCAGAATTTAATTAGCACAGGTTATACCTAACTGATGTATCAAAAAATTACAGGAAATAAACTTCACACATATGTATCACAACTGATGTATCAACTACAGTTCTGATGTATCAGAATTGATGTATCAATTTTTAATTAGCACATATTATATATAACTGATGTATCAAAAACCTGCAGGAAATAAACTTCACACATATGTATCACAACTGATGTATCAACAATAGAATTGATGTATAAGAAATGATGTATCAGTATATAATTAGCACAGGTTATACCTAACTAATGTATCAAATAACTATGTATCAAGTACTTATCTTTATAAAAATAACTGTCGTGTACCTTCATTCTCAAACACTTGATCGTGTTTGATACTAGGATATCTTCGAATTTTCTACCCAAAGTATGTTTTGTATAAGATGCTATTTCCCTATTTTTGTAGTTCCAATCACCAAATAACATTTTTGTTTGCTCCAAAAAGTCAATTATAGGCAGCTCTCGTGCTTCAACAAAACACCCATTGATACATTCTACGATGTTAGAAGTCATCATTTTACCCCTGTTGACAGTGGCATGAACTCTTAACCACTTTTCGTATCCTGCATTTTTTAAATATTGTGCCACCCGTTGATCGATTCTTTCAACTTTGGCCATTAATTTATCGACTTCATCTTTTCGGTATGCCTTGGCCATCGAATAGAAGAGGTCACTTAGTACAACTTTTCTCCTTCTATATTTAGTACACATATTTTTCCATATATGCCATATGCATGCAAAATGAGGGACATTGGGAAATACCATGCTTACACTCTTGATTATACTTTCGTTCCTATCTAATACAACACACATATTGTCCCTCTCACCAAATGCATTTTTGAACTTCTGAAAAAACCGCATCCATGATGCATCATTTTCTGTATCAACACCATACGCCAATGGCAATATGCAATCTAAAAAATTAATAATAGTGATATAATAGTTATTAGAATTCATCAGATTCACAACAAACGTGACAAATGAAACGACACACTGTTATTCAATAAGCAACAATATCAAAAAGTAATATCTGCCCCATGAAATATGCTAGCTGATACAAACGTTCCTTTATAAGATCCATCAAGATGTGCACCGTTAACAACAACTACTGGTCGATAAAACTAAAACCCCCTCATCAAGGGCCTTAACGCTATGAACAGATACATGAACTCATCAGTTGGTGACTTGTGCATACTTATGTATGAATTTGGATATATGGTTTTTAGCATATGTATGTATACAGGCAGCTGTCTATATCCATCAGTAGGTTTTCCCCTTAACATCTCCAGAGCATGCTCTTTTGAACGTCATGTTTGTTGATAGGTAATATAAATTCCATACATTGATTTAATATCCTCTCATATATCATTAGGGGTGAGAATTCTCGTATGATTAACCAATTTAGGTGTTGTGAATGCACTAACAAAAGCCTTTGTAGCATGAAATTTGTTGAAAATTCTATCTCTCAGTGCATATGAATGTTCACTATTGAAATATCTAACTTTGAATATATCAAATTTTTTCCAACATGAAGATTTCATTCTCCAACAACAGTCGTCTGAACAGCATACTAACACATAGCTATATTTTTATATAAAAAAATGAAATGTATCATACCAATATTTTTTCATATGTAATATCACCAAACAAAGGGACATTCTGATAGGAAGTGTGTCAACGCATGTACTTTATACATGCTTCTTAGTATGTATCATGAACAAAAAACAAACATGCATCAGATACATAGATTCATATGAATCTGATACATACTGACAGCAATATTTTTTAAAAGTATAATTGTGATCATTTTTTAACTGAATTACAGAAATAGAGTTTTGATGTATCATAATAGGAAAAAATAATTTTTTTCTTAAGCATGTATCAGATACACACATTCATATGTATCTGATACATACTGTTTGATAATATCCAAAACCAAAATTTCCAAATGCAGACTATGCACATACCATTTACTATCGGATCTTTTAATCTTGAAATTAAATTCATTATTGATTTTGTATTTAGCCATTACGTCAACTAGAATTGCTTTGTCCTTATAGAATTGATTCTCCTTCACTTCTGCACCATTTGTATTAGTGATGTAGTTCGTCAAATCCAATTCTGGTATATAACAATCTGCAGCATTACCAGATTCTTCTAAACCAAAAAATTGGGACTAATTCGCGTTTGATTCAGCACAAACGATACTCCAGATGTACTGTCGAATGATTTTATCCTACATCTCTTTTTATCAGAGCTTGATATGCATAGGGGATAATTTATGAATCCAGGATCTTTCTTCTTCAACTCTATGTAAAGATTAACACCCATATCATTACGAATATATATTAGCGACGAGTTACCTTCAACGATGTATCAGATTTCAATACTTTTCACTGATTTATTTACACTCAATTCAGCAGCGATTGCTGCATTTAGATTTGAGTAAGATATATTGTCACCGACAATGATTTCATCACTTTTGTATTATTCATAACTAACATCGGATTGCCAAACTCCAGAATGTCTCACTAGTATCGGGATATTCATATCGATTAATTGATGAAACTCGAAGTTTGGTTTGAATTGATGCTCTATTTTTTTCCTTGAACTCGATGCTCTGTTTTTTGGCTTGAAACTTCATGTACATAAATGTTGCCTTTTTAACCAATTAATCTTATTAATTAGATCAGTAATTGATTTAAAGAGCCAATCATACCTTATCTAAATCTACTATCCATAAATAGCTGCTATGCATTAACTATTCTACAACTAAAGTTGATGTATCAGATACATAACTTATGTATCAGCAAAACTGGAAAAAAAATTAAAATCGACTTTGGTTTGAATTGATGCTCTGTTTTTTCCATTTGAGATGATGCTCTGTTTTTTGGCTTGAATCTTCATGAACATAACCGTTGCTTTTTTTAACAAATTAATCTCATTAATTAGATCAGTAATTCATTTAAAGAACCAATCATACCTTATATTAAGATACTATCCATAAATAGCTGATATTTATTAACTATTCTACAGTTAAAGATGATGTATCAGATACATAACTAATGTATCAGCAAAATTGAAAAAAAAATTGAAATCGACTTTGGTTTGAATTTATGCTCTGTTTTTTGGCTTGAATCTTCGTGTACACAACCGTTGTTTTTTAACCAATTAATCTCATTAATTAAATTAGTAATTAATTTAAAGAACCAATCATACCTTATATTAAGATACTAACCATGAATAAATGATCTTCATTAACTATTGTACAGCTAAAGTTGATGTATCAGATACATAACTAATGTATCAGCAAAATTGAAAAAAATGGGAAATCGAATAATTTTGGTACGATGAGGGATATATAGTAATTAGACTTTTCCAGTATGGGATTTAGGTAAAGTTTACAATATTTTAAAGGTTGACTTATTATCGTATTATATTTTATAATACTATAATATATATGTATGATTCAAGTAATATTTCTATCACAATCACGGGTGAAAGGACTCATCATTGTGAATCAGATAAAGGGCACATACATGTACAATTATGATTTATATATATTAAATTATTTTTATTAAAATACTTCTTTCATTCGACAACAACTACTTGATATGTATATGGCAGTAAAAAAGTGGAGGTAACCATTTCATAAAGATAAGATAAAAAGTTTAAGGCATGAAGATAAGTCGAATATTTGATAGAGAAAAAAAATGTATAAGAAAGCATTATACAATTTATTGATTATATACAACCGCCAACTGTAGTATTAGTAACCAAAGTAATAGAATACAATGCTAAAGAAATTTCTCTCTCTCTCTTCAAAATGAAGGGTATCATTTCAACTTCATCTGATTGTACTATTCATCATTTGAGCATGTATCCTTCCCTTTCAATTTTTGTACAACTCATCACACTAATTCAATTATTATTTCTTATGTTTTAAGAATTTTAAACTAATTAGCATTGAATACACGAGCAACACACGTGCCCAAAACTAGTTCTTCTAAACAATTTGAAAGTAAAACTGATTCTACTATTCATATACCCTAAAGACTAAGAAACAACTTATTTGACTCCTAAACAAATGCAACAACCAAAATGACTACTCGACAAAACTGATAACGTGGTTAACATTCCTTCCCTTAAACTGAAACATCTTTTAGCTTACTTTGCAACACCAAATTGATCACGTAGCTTTAGGAATGACATTGGTTTCAGGGGTTTTGTGAACATGTAAGCAACCCGCTCTTCATTTCTAAAATAAAGAAGTCTAATCTTTGCATCCTTATTTAGATCACGCAAGAAGTGATACTTCACTTCTATATGCTTACTTGGTCCTGTTCAACTGAATTTTTTGAAATATTAATCGCTGAAGTGTTGTCACAAGAAATTGGTGTTGGTCCTTCCTGATTAAAATGAAGTTCTTCAAGAATATTCCTCAGCCAAATAGCTTGACAAGAACCAATATACTCTGCCTCGATAGTCAACATAGTAAAAATATGTTGCTTCTTTGAAGACCAAGAAATAAGTCCAGGCTCCAACATAAAAACATATTTTGATATACTTTTCCTATCTTCAAGATTTCCAGCAGAATCACTATCAGTGTAACCAACCAAATCTCTTCATCTGATAAAACATTCTAAAGTCACTGGTACCATTTAAGTATCGCAAGATCCTTTTGGAAGATTGTAGATGCATTTCTTTTAGACTCTCCATGAACCTGCTAATGAGACTTACATCGTGCATAACATCAGGCCTTGTTGCAGTTAAGTACATCAAGTTTCCCACGATTTGCTTGTGTAAAGTGTTGTCCACCTTTCTCCCTTCAGATGTTTTGACGAGCTTCAGACCTTTGTCCATTGGTGTGCTCACAGAGTTGCAATTTTTCATCTAGAACCTGCTCAGAATATCTTGCACATAATTCTTTTGAGACATAAAAATGCCATCAGCAAATTGATTCACTTCTAGACCAAGAAAATAATGCATCATACCCAAATCCAACATGTACAACTCAACCATTATGGAATTCTTAAAATTCTCAATCATAGCCATATAACTTCTTATATAAATTAAGTCATTCACATATAAATACGCTATTAAGATCCCTGCACCCTTATTTTTTATATACAAAGTACGTTAATAAGGACACTTTCAAAATCCCTCCATTGAAAGATAATCTACAGGACTATACCAAGCTCTTGGAGCTTGTTTTAGTCTATAAAGAGCCTTCTTTCAATCTAAACACTTTATTCTCAGCATTCACTTAGCCAGGAAATTATTTGATAAATACCTTTTCTTGAAGTTCACCATGTAAGCAAGCAGATTTCACATCCAATTTGAAGATTTTCCAAGCATTTTGAGCAACCAAAGCAATTACCAATCTTATGGTATCTGATCGAGCAACGGGAGCAAACACCTCCACATAGTCAACACCATATTTTTTCTTATAGCCTTTTTCTAGTAAGCGGACTTTGAACTTGCCGATCTCTCTAGTTTCCTTTAACTTTGTTTTGTAAATCCATCTGACACCAATGGCTTTCTGATTTTCTGGAAGGTTTGTTAACTCACAAGTATCATTTCTTTCAATTGATCTAATCTCCTCATTCATGGATTGCTGCCACTTTGGATCTTTGATGGCATCGGTAAAAGATATAGGATCACAATATGAAAATAAAGAAAAATGACAGACTATATTTTCAGATTTCATGATCCCATATACCTCAAAATTTTGCATCCAGCTCGGTGCACCTCTGCTACATTGAGGACGTTTATTGTTGAATTGAGCACTACCTGATTCATGTTCAACACCTCCAGCGTCTTGTACTATTGAAGTTGCTTATGAACTGATCTCCAAAGGTTGAACCAGTTCTGGTTCTTCTTCTTCAATTAAAAAGGGAATATGTTGAAATGAATTATTATTGCTCCAATTCCAGATTGCTTCTTCATCAAATACACCATCTCAGCTAATAATATTTTTCTTGGTAATAGGATTGAACAAGCGATCAGCTTTTGATTTGTCATCAATACCAAGAAAAATGTGACCTTAATTGTGCAACTTTTTCCTCACAAAATTTAGAATGTGTGCACATGCTATACATCTAAAAATCCAAAAGAACTCAACATTTGGTTTACGCCTGATCCAAGCTTCATGAGGTGTCATACTTTGAATAGAACTGGTAGGACATCTATTTAATATATGAATGCTCCAACGAACTGCTTCAGAAAAAAGTCTCTTGGTAAGCCACTTTTCTTCAAAACACAACGCACCATATCAAGAATTGTGCAATTTTTCCTTTCACACACACCATTATGTTGAGGTGTGTAGGCTACGGTGAGGAGCCTTTTAATTCCATGCTTCTCAAAAAATTCTAAAAATTTCAGTGAATTATATTTGCCACCTTGATTAGTCCATTAACACTTAATCTGACAACCCCCTTTATTTTTAACAAGCATTTTAAACTTCTTAAAAGTTTTAAGGGATTCAAATTTGTCTCTTAAGAAATAAAACCAAGTATTTCTACTATAATCATCAATAAATCTAATGAAATAGGATTTATCTCTATTAGATGTAGACTTATTGGACCACAAATATCTGAGTGCACCAACTCCAACACCTTCTTTGCCCTCCAAGACTTGCCTATTGGAAATGGTTCATGAGTTGCCTGCTAATTACACACTCTTCACATACTTCATCAAGAGATTAAAGCTGTGGAAGACCCAACACCAACTGTTTTAGCTTGAAGAGCTTCAAGCTTTAAAAATTTAAATGCCCATAACAAAAATGCCACTTCCAGGCATCCTCTTTCACTTTTACAGAAATACAAGAATTTATGGAGTAGTGAAGATATAAAGGGAACAAGCGATTTGACTTCATGTTAATCTGAGCAATTAATCCCAATTTAGGATTTCGTATCTTACAAACTCCACCTTTGATATTAAGTTCATATCCCTTTTATTGAAGCTGCCCAACACTTAATAAATTTGTCTTCAATGCACAGACATAAAATACATAACTTATGGTATGGATAGAGTTGTTTTTGGTTGAGACTTGTACCTTCCCTTTTCCCATGGAAAAGACCACTGAATTATCTCTGAATCTCACCGTATCTTGAAAAGTTTCATCCAACTCTGAGAATGCCTCCGTCTTTCCACACATGTGATTACTACAGCCGGTATCGAGATACCATAAATTAGTGGAAACTTTTTCTTTGGAAGTTTATGCCATCAATAATGAAATCTCCTCTTCTTCTTCTTCTTCCTTCGTTTCATCTTCCTTTGTCTCTGCAAAGTTAGATCTGGCGCCACGATTCCAGTTTAAATTGGTAAAACACTCAGATCGATAGTGTCCAAATCGATGGCATTGATAGCATTCAACTTGAGACTTATCATGTCTCTTTTCCTTTTTCGGAGAATCACTTGCTCTACTCTTCTCCTTTTTGTGGTATCAATTGTTTTTCCTTCCATTTGGCTTTCTCCTGATCTATTCCTTTCGAAGATGGCACTGCCTTCAATGCTACTTCATCCATGTCTTATAGATTTATTTTATGCTCATGTACCTACCAACAAAGATCCCTATAACTCATTAATAGAAAAGAGTATTGATATCTTTAGATTCTTCGATTGAGCAAACAATATAGTTGAACTTTGTTGTCATTGAGTGAAGTATTTTCTCAATAATGGTAACATCCTCCAATCTTTCACAATGAATTCACATTTTATTTGTGATAGATAATGTTTTAGCAAAATAATCTATTACCGATTCACCAACTTACATATGCAGAGCCTCGAACTCACCACATAGTGCTTGAAGCTGCACTCACTTTGCCTTCACTGTACCTTGATACTGTTGAGGTGAGGAAGCACCACAACTAGAATTTGATATGATGAAAATAATGAAAATAAATTGGACACGAGAATTTTACGTGGAAACCCTTCTAACTGATAGAAGGGAAAAACCACGGGATAGAAGGATCACACTATAAAATATGGAGTACACTGTTCTCAAATACAAGGAGAAAACAACAATTAACACTTCTCTCTTGTAAAAGGAACACCTACTAAAGAGGACACTCAAAACTACAATATTTATCTTGGTGTATAACTCTCTTTGTATTCTTACTCTCTCTTTTAGGATTTTTGAATGATCTAAATGAGGGCAAGAGACTCTCTATTTATAGGGGAATGAAAACGCGTTTATGCGTTAATTTAAAAGGAAGAGTTGGACGATACGCGTTTTCAACAAACGTATTTCCTGTTTCTTCCTTTTGCTTTTTCTACTTTTCCCTTTTCTCTTTTTGACTTTTTCTTTTCTTACTTTTTCTTCCTCCTTTTTTTGACTTCTCTGTTTTCTTTCATTCTCCCACTTAAAGATTTAATTGAGAATTAATTAAGTCTTCACACCATCCTTGCTATCCAATTACTGCAATGTTACATTTTTACTAGGCCAATAGAAGATCGACACAATATGAACTTGTTACTGTTGATTGGTTTTGTAAACATATCTGTCAGGTTGTCATTAGTGTGAATTTTCTGAATGTCCACACTGCCTTCTTCCACCTTCTCACGAACAAAGTGATACTGAACTCGTATGTGGTTTGTCCTTGAATGAAATGCCGAATTTTTTGCAAGATGCAAAGCGCTATGACTGTCACAAAACAAAGCAATCTTTTCTTGTTTGTGCCCGAGCTCCTCCAATAACATCTGCATCCATATTGCCTCTTTGCTAGCTTGTGTAGCTGCTACATATTCTGCTTCCATCATAGATGTAGCCACGATAGACTGCAATTTTGAAACCCAGCTTACAGCTCCTCCAGCAAAAGTAAACACATAACCTGTGGTGGACTTGCTTTTATCAAGATCACCTACATAATCTGAATCAACATAACCTTTAACAGTAAAGTCTGATCCTCCATAACACATTGCAATATCTAAGGTACCCTTGATGTATCTCAGGATCCTCTTAACAGTATTCCAATGCTCTCTACCAAGATTAGCCATGTATCGACTAACCACTCCCACTGTTTGTGCAATGTCAGGTCTTGTACATATCATGGCGAATATTAAACTTCCCACTGCTGATGCATACGGTACTAGAGACATCTCCATCCTCTCTACTTCATTGCTAGGACACATACTTGAGGATAACTTGAAATTAGTAGGAAGTGGGGTAGAAATTAACTTACAGTCTTGCATCTTGAAGCGTCTCAAGATTT
Source organism: Solanum dulcamara (assembly GCF_947179165.1). Taxonomy (NCBI): domain Eukaryota; kingdom Viridiplantae; phylum Streptophyta; class Magnoliopsida; order Solanales; family Solanaceae; genus Solanum; species Solanum dulcamara. The sequence continues at coordinate 57,989,728 of NC_077248.1, read as the reverse complement.
TCTTCAAGTAGTTCTTTTGAGAAAGTCAAATCTTCCTATTATTTCTGTCTCGGTGAATTTGCATCCCTAGAATCTTGTTTGCTGGTCCCAAGTCCTTCATTTCAAACTCTCTAGCCAACTGTGCCTTTAAATTTGTGAGACGATCTTTGTTGGGGCCTGCTACCAATATGTCGTCAATATAAAACAACAAAATAACAAAATCGTCATCACCAAATCTCGTGTAATAAACACAAGGATCTGAACTATATCTGTTGTATCCAAGGCTTATAATGAAGGAATCAAATCTCTTATACCAACATCTCGGCGCCTGTTTGAGACTGTATAGAGATTTGTTCAACCTGCAAACCAAGTTCTCTTTTCTCTATTCTTCAAAACCTTCTGGTTGGAGCATATAAATTTCTTCTTCAAGTTCTCCATGACGAAATGCAGTTTTGACATCTAACTGCTCCAAGTACAAGTCAAATGTAGTACACATCGCCAGGACCACTCGAATTGTTGTGAGTCGAACCACCGGAGAAAATTTCTCATTGAAGTCTATACCTTCTTTCTGAGCAAATCCTTTCACCACCAATCTTGCACGATACTTCTCCACTTGATCATTACCATTGCGTTTGATCTTGTAGACCCATTTGTTTCCAATGGCCTTCCTTCCTTGTGGTAATTGAACAAGATCCCATATTTTATTTTTATGGAGAGCTTCAATTTCTTCTTGCATTGCTTCCACCCACAGAGATGATTCTTGGCCTTTCATAGCCTCGTGAAAAGTTGAAGGCTCTCCATCTTCTGTTACTAGACAGTATGCAATATTACTCTCCATAGAATAATCTAAGTGTCAAGCTAGTTTTCTTCTCTCCCTAGTTGACCGTCGAATTTCTGGAAGTTTTGATCTCAGCTTGCTCTTGTTCTTCGTGCTCTGGTGGTGCTTCAGAAGAAACTGGAACTTTTTCTATTTCTTCAACTTCAACTGTAGTAGTCTCTAATTTTTCTTTTGAAGTGTCACCTTCTTTTACTTGTATCTTGTTTTCAACAAATACAACATTCCTGCTGATTACCACCTTGCGGACTGTGGGATCCCACAAGCGATACCCCTTGACTCCATCAGCATACCCTAAGAAAATGCATTCTCTGGATTTTGGATCCAACTTCGATTTTTCTTGGGTGTTGTACATAACATAAGCAGGACTTCCGAATATATGTAATCGAGAATAATCAGCTGGTTTTCCTGTCCACATCTCCATTGGTGTTTTCAGATCAATTGCGGTTGATGGTGACCGTTTGATCACATAACAGGTGGTTTTGACTGCTTCTGCCCAGAATGGTTTTTCCAGCCCTGCAGTTGCCAACATAGCTCTTGTTCGTTCCAACAAGGTTCTGTTCATCCGCTCTGCTACTCCATTTTATTGTGGAGTATATGCCACCGTGAACTGCCATTTAATACCTTCTTGTTTACAGAAGTTATTAAATTCATCACCAGAGTATTCTCCTCCATTATCTGTCCTCAAACACTTGATCTTTTTCTCAGATTCAAGTTCCACTCGCGCTTTGAATTCTTTGAAAACTGGAAAAACATCTGTCTTTCTCTTGATTGGATACACCCAACTTCTCCTGGAGTAATTATCGATGAATGACATGAAATATTTCGCTCCTCTTAGGGACTCCACTAGTGCTTGCCAAACATCAGAGTGGACCAGATCTAATATTTCCTTGCTTTTAGCAGAGGAACTGCTAAACTTCAGTCTATTTTGCTTACTGGTAACACAATGCTCACAAAAGGGTAGTGAAACCTTTTTGAGCCCTGGAAGAAGCTTTTGCTCAGCAAGAATCTTCAAACCTCATTCCGACATATGGCCAAGTTTATGATGCCATATCATTGTTGATTTTTCAAATAAACTTGCTGACGCGGTTGATGTTTCTCCTTTTTGGTGTGTTTCACCTTTAAGCACATATAGGTTTGCAGCAAGTTTTTCCACTTTCATCACTACAAGCGCTCCTTTGGATATTCTCATGACTCCACCATGAGTCTTGTATGAACATCCATTATCATCTAGTTGTCCTAAAGACAATAGATTCTTCTTCAAGTCTTTTACATGTCGTACCTCTTGGATGGTGCAAACCGTGTCATCATACATCTTTATTTTGATAGACCCAATACCAATAACATCCAAAGCATGATCGTTTTCCATGAACACAGACCCTCCTGAGATAGGATTATATTGATGGAACCATTCTCTTCGAGAAGTCATGTGCCATGTTGCTCCTGTGTCCATGATCCAGATATCAGAAAAATGTTTTCTGCCTTCATTATTTGATATTGCCTCACTACATAAAATATCTCCATCATCCGAGGTACATGCAACATTCCCTTGAGTATTTGATGGCTCAAGGTGTTCACTCTTCTTCTTGAACCGACAATCTTTCTTGAAGTACCCTTTCTTGCCACAGTTGTAGCACTTGATATTCTTCTTACTTCTTGATTGAGATCTGCCATGATTGTGACTCCCACTGGGGCCACGTTCCGTTTGTCTTCCTCTCACCATCATCAAAGCTTCAGCTTGCTGTGAACTTGCTTGTCTGTCTTCCTTATTTTTACGCCTATTTTCTTCTTCCAAGACAGCGGCTGCAATTTCATTGAAAACTAGACTATCTGTATTGTTTGTCAGGTTGATGATGAGTTGATCATACGAGTCAGATAGACTTTGAAGTAGAAGCTCCGCATGGTCAGTCCCCTCTATTTTGCAACCCATTGTTGTTAGTTGCGAAAACAGAGTATTCAAAGTATTGATGTGTTCAGTAACTGACATGGACTCTGTCATTCGAAGAGTATACAATCTTCTTTTTAAGAATATTTTATTATGTAAAGACTTGGCCTCATATAACCCTGTAAGAGTATCCCATATTTCCTTCGTCGTCTATTTTTCTGCCACACTAGACAATACTTGATCAGCTAGTGCCAAGTGTAGATCAGCAACTGCTTTGCTATCTATGTCATTCCACTTGCTGTCATCAGCAAAGTCTGTGGGCCTTCTTTCAATTGCAGCTAAGCAATTGTCTTTTCTTAATATCGCTTTTATTTTCATTTTCCACAATGAAAAATTAGTCACATTGAATTTTTCAACGTCAAACTTTGTTGTACTCGATATTGTTGTTTGCTTCACAACCTTCTGGATCATTTCTGAATATTTTTGCGAACAATCGTGACAAACTGTACCATCACCAAAATTTACTATTTATGTGAATAGTACTATTCACCGAATTTACTATTCATAAAAGTTTACTATTCACGAGTAGTACCTTTGCATAAAACAGACAGAATAACCGAGGGCTCTGATACCACTGTTAGGGTGAGGAAGCACCACAACTAGAATTTGATATGATGAAAATAATAAAAATAAATTGGACATGAGAATTTTATGTGGAAACCCCTCTAACTGATAGAAGAGAAAAACCACAGGGTAGAAGGATCACATTATAAAATATGGACTACATTGTTCTCAAATACAAGGAGAAAACAACAATTAACACTTCTTTCTTGTAAAAGGAACACCTATTAAAGAGGACACTCAAAACTACAATATTTATCTTGGTGTATAACTCTTTTTGTATTCTTACTCTCTCTTTTGGGATTTTTGAATGATCTAAATGAGGGCAAGAGGCCCTCTATTTATAGGGAAATGAAAATGCATTTATGCGTTAATTTAAAAGGAAGAGTTGGACGGTACACATTTTCAACAAACGTGTTTCCTGTTTCTTCCTTTTGCTTTTTCTACTTTTTCCTTTTCTCTTTTTGACTTTTTCTTTTCTTACTTTTTCTTCCTCCTTTTTTTGACTTCTCTGTTTTTTTCCAGATACTTCTTCTTCATGGAATCCCATATTTATTTAGAAGTATCCTTGCAAAGAATTCTTTTCAGTATTGAGTGATCAATATCCTGAAAAGGTAATTCATTGCTTTGAGATCTTTTAATCTTAGACTATCCAACTCTACTTTTTATGCTTCCGACAAGGAAGTACCAGTCGTTGGCTCTTGCACACCGACACTAACAACTGGCCAAAACTCTTTGGACCTAATGAAGTTCTCTATCAACACTCTCCAATGGTCATAATGACCATCGAAGTGAAGAATAACGGCCAGAACAAAATTTTTAGAAGCCATCTTTTGCTTCTATAATAGGTCACCAAAAAAGAAAAAAAACCTTCTGGTTCTCATACCAAATGACATAAATTAGCAATAGCAAAACAAAAAGAAAAGACTCTACAAGTGTGAAAGTTTTCTCTGTACTAAAGCTCAGAAAAACACTGTGTTACAAGATTCTTAAATAGATGAAAACTAGCAAACTAAAGAGCTCATTTACTCTAAAAAATTTGAAGCTAAAACACCACTATTCCTATAGCCTAAAGAGTAGGAAACAACTTATTTGACTCCTAAACAAATGCAACAACCAAAACGACTACTCCACAAAGATGATAATGTGGTTACAAACAATACTAGGTTAACATAACATCTACGTAATTTAGTGATGGAGATATTAATAATTATGGTAAATTTTGTTAATATTCACAAGCAAAGGAATCAAACATCATATTTTTCAATAAATTGAAGGTATATGTACTTAATAATAATTTAAGGACCAAAAGTGCTATTAATATTTTTTTAAAATGTGTAAAAAATATTTTCTCCCTCCATCTTTGCTTAAAAGTTCAAATTCCCACTCTAATTTGAACATAATACATCTTCTTCCTCATATGAAATATATATATATATATATATTCTGATGGATTAATTTTTACATGGATGAAAAAAATTAGACCATAAAAATATAATCTATCCAACGTGCTCAAAGTTGGACAGATTTGGTTAGGAATATTTTCATGGGGATCAATTTGGGTACAACTCAAGGTAGCATGTTCAAAAGTTGGCTAATATAGATTATATATGTAGCTCAAATTGATTTATAAGTGTAATGAATCTTCAGGTCATTTCCTATATTTTCTGATCCTTTCAATATTTAGAGCTTTTTTGTAGCGACTCCAAGTTATTTATGACTTGCTAGGACTGATAGTTCGGTCGTCTAGTCGTTTGTTTGGGTTTTATGCCAATTTTTGTATTTTGAATCTCTTGGAGCTTGAATGGTTGACTTTTGTCAAAACTCCAATAAAAGGGCCTCAGAATGGAATTTTAAAGGTTCCATCAACTATGGAAGGGCCTTTTAGGCTAGAGGCATGGTTGGTTCAACACTTCCGATGTGAGTTTGTGTCATTAGGAATTTTAACCTTAAAACTTAAGTCAAAGTTTGACTCCGATCAACATTCTTGGTAAACATGCTCGGATAAAAATTTTGACAGCGCAATAAGCTCTAAAATATTGAGTTTAGTCTAGAATTACTTATTGTTTGGGTCTAAAGGCTTCTGATCTCATTCCGAGCCCCCTTGTTGAACTTGGCTTAAAACAGTATTGGGTGTGAGACCCACTTTTTATCGAGATGAACTCAGTTGGAAGTTTTAACATCATTTTTGAGTTAGAAACTTCAAATTTAGTGGGTTAGCGTATCTCATTTGCACACACGGGGTTCTTAACGAATCCCGAGCACTTAATCAGAGACCTTGACACTGGCCAAAACTAGCTGATGCAACTCAGCTAGTGCATGGCCGAAATGGCTTTCACATTTGCAAGCCTTTGAGGCCGCGTTTGTGAAGATTGATCACCTCATGCCTATACGATCGCGAGTTGCCCTCCATGTTCGCGAGGGTCTTGCTAATAGACCCTCCACGATTGTGAGGCTGACCTCCGCGTTCTTGAGGGTCTCTCCGCTTGTTGTCTATGATTATAGCTTTGAGCTCCGCGATCGCAAAGAGCAATCTTGGTTGGTATTTTAATTAAGACCATCCATTTTTCAGCTATTTCTCAATACTTAACCTTGATATCTCGAGCTAGGAGACTCTAAATTGGGTTCGAGTTGTATTTGGTCTGGAATTAGTGTGGAAACATATTAGAGTATTCAGGGAAGTTTGGGAATCATCATATGAAGGTAATTTTATCTTGAAGGGGCTGTCCTAGTTCTTAGTTGGTGCTTTAATGGTGTTTTTCTTGCATAATCTATTTTAGCTCATTTTCGAGCTCAAATTCTACCCTTTTTGGGGGCATAAGTTCATTGAGCATTTTAGGACCTTCTGACGGAGTCAATTGCAATATCTCCAATGTGGGTCCCATATATTTGCTTATAACCCAATTTTTAGTTCATCTCCAATTATTGTGATTTTGGTGGTAAAATATCTGTGTTGACATCGTGATCAGTATTTTGATAGTGTGGCGGTGTTTGGAGGTGATTCAGAAATGCAAAGCATCAAATTCATACCTTTTGATGCACGCGTGATCGACTTTGAGGTAGACTACGATCTACTAGCTCTTATATTGTGCTTCATAAGATAATGTTTAGCATATATTGCATGTGAGTTAGGATTGCAAGTGACGAGTTTCAGATTCTCTTCCTTATCCTTATTTATTGACTCCTATATGAACTTTGGGCTAGTTTAGTATTGTGAAATCCTTAGTTTTGGGTTGTAATTCCTTTCTTATGCCTTAGTCAAGGGTTTTGAATCACTTTAGGGTTATTTTTCGTGTGTTATAGCAGTCAGTGTGATTATTACCTTAGAAACTTGTGAGAGTCTCTTTGGTTTGGTACCCTTCGCTAGTGTTGGGACCGTGAAGTTGTTTTGGAATTTATGATGGTTTTCCCTGTTCAGGCCTGTAATTGTGATGAAATCCCTATATTGTGGTTAGATCTTGGATAATTCAATGCATACTATCGTCGTAGGATGGAGTTAGTATGCTTTGTTCATTTTGATGGTATCTATCGGTAGATATGGGAGGTTCTTGAGTTACTCCTTTGCTTGTTGATTCTTTAGAATTCCTTTCATTTTGTAAGTAGAGATGTTCATTATTATGTTATTATTGTTGAGATGGTTCGAGTATTTTGGGCCCGAGGCCTTGGTCGAGGACTAGTTAGATTCCAAGTTAGTTTTTGTGCCCTAGGAGTGAGGTACTTGCTATTTTATGTTGTATTTAATTTGAATGTGTTATTTGGATGTTGGTGATTGCATACATTGCATTGGTTGGTTATTCTCACGTGCGTTATGGTATGATCCCGATGTATTACTTTTTACCATCATTTTTTGAGGAAGCAGGGTTGTTGCAATTTTTTTACTAAACTTTTTTCTAACGGGAGCCGTACCATCTGGATCATTTTGAAAATTAATTTTTATGAGACGTCGAAGACGTGCTCCTTTTCTACTTGAAAACATTAGAGACATCTGGGATGTACTCACTTTTTATTTGATTGGTTAGAGAGTCACCGACCCTTTTTAGGATGTTTTAGCAATATATATATATACACACACACACATACACACAAACAGTTCTAAAACAATGATGGAGTGGATCCAAGATCATCAAAGATATACAACCTGGATCGGAACAAAGCAGGTATATGCGGACATTCTCAAGTCCCCTATGGATTCCTCTTTACTTGTGATCCACTTAACAAAAGGAGGGAGGCACAGGTATATATATTTGGTCATAACGATGGAGTGAATCTAAGAGCATCAAAGATATACAACCAGGATTGGGACCAAGCAGGTATATACGGACATTCCCTAGTCCCCCATGGATTCCTTGGTACTTGTGATCCACTTAACAGGAGGAAGGAGGCACATGGGTCCTACCTCGCTGGAAGGGACTAGGGTTAGGTGTATATAACTTATTACGAGGCCCTTGTCACTATTGGTACTGTTGATTTTATTGCATAACTCACATTCATGATGCATTACCTATCACCAGCATGATTGGCTGTTGTTTGTACCTGTTCATCTTATGGAGGGCCATACATGTTTAGTTTTTTATTGTGTACCTTCTGGGCACATAGGGGCTTGGTAAGGTTATCGTTTATTTGATTGTGTACTTGTGGTAGTGTGAAGGGTATTCCTTTGTTTGAAGGTAGATACTGCCCTTGTTCTCCTCTGTCAGACACTTTTTGTGCAGGGTTTGGTTTAGAATGGCCTTCTTGGATTTTATGTGATATTTATGGTAATTTCTATTAGTATGCCTCCATTTAGTTGTTTGCCTTCATAGAGTGGTTTCGTGAATAAGGTTTTGGGCTAGCGACTCCAGGTACGTTCCTTTTTTCATTTCCCTCTTTTCTTTACTCTCTTTTCCCTAAATCAGTTTGTTTCTTATTACGAGTTCCTTGTTATTGCTCTAGTTACTTGTGATATACACTTCTTTATTATTTGTTTTTATGCATATATTATCTTTGGAACTTATTCAGCCTATGCCTACTAAGTACTTTTTGGTACTCATACTTTTACTTCTACACCTTGCAAATCCTAGTACTAGTTCTCACTATTGATTGTCCTTCGCCCGGAACAACTTTTGGATTCAGAGATTTGGGGTGAGCTCCTAAAGTTAGGATTAGCCATTCTTCCTCTATTTTAGCTTGAGCTAGTCTTTATTTTATTTTTGGAGATAGTTGAGTATTATATTGTCATTATATTCCAATTTTTAATTAGTTGCTCAAATACCGACTGATACCAAGTTTTGAGGTGTATTTTATGTATTTATCTTATTTTGTCCCTTTTCTTTGCTTTTAATTATCATTATTATATTCCACATTCTTTGCTTCTATGTTATAGCCCGTTGCCTCTAGCTCTGGGCTATGGGTTTGGTTTACCTGCTGGTGGGATATAGTAGGTGCTATCATAAATTAAGAAATCGGGTCGTGCAAAACTGGTATCAGAGCTCTATGTTCACCAGTATCATTGGTATGAGAGCAAGTGTCTAGTAGAGTCGTGGAGATCGGTATTGAGACATTCATATCCTATCTTTGGGAGGCTATAGGCATTCTTAGGAAATTTCATTCTTGATTCCTTACATGTGTAATTGCTTCGATCAACCTCTAAAAACATCCTTGAATTCACTATTTACTAGATGGATAACATACAGTTTTTGATCGACGCTGATGGGATGCTTATATATATCACTAAGGCTTCAATGCTAGGTTAGGACACCTAGGATGTTCAGTTACAGCCAGAGGATCTGGGGGCTGCCCAGGTTTTGGCAGAGTGAGTGGTCATCTTGACTCCTCAAGATTTAGTATTAGGAGTTCCGAGTCTCTTTAAGGATACACCACTGACAAGTATGTTTTTGGTGCATCGGGGGTTCTCAACCCAAAATTGGGTCTATAGGTCTTTAGCAGGGTTCTTCATTAGTTTTCGAGTATGTGGTTGGGTTCCTTTAGCAGGCTGGGCAGACTTTGACCTTGTTTCCTATCGAGCGAGAGTTGATTTAGGTGTTTATTAGAGGATTGACTTCACCACTTCACCTAGCATCAAAACACTTGATAGTAGTTGGGTTTTCATTCCCACAGGTGGTTAGTCATGCGAGGGTCATGGATTATGCATGTGTTGAGACTTACAGAGGTAGGAGTAAGAGGCCGTGTTATTAGTACAATAGTGATAATATCTCACCCGAGGTAAGTATAATCTTAATAAGGGTCAGCCTCACTCTCGACCTATCGTAACCATGGAAAGAACAGTGTTCTTATAACGTCAAACCCACGAAGGTTCGAGTCTAAATTTTTAATCTTTTTATTTTTTATAGATTGAAGTTCTATCAAGCTCTTGGATGGTGGTGAATGTCTTCCGCTCATCGTCTTCCATCTCGTGGCTTGGAAAGAGGTAAAATCTTTTCTCAACTTTATTTTACTTCATGTTTTATATTTAGTTGATTCATAGTCTTGTTTTTTTAGTTAGTATGTATTAAGAATAATTAGATTAATGATATAAATTTGTTATAGTTAGCATGTGTTAAGATTAATTAGCTAGCATATGTTAGGATTAATTCATGAAAGCACTTAGTTTTGTTCATTGTTTTTTTTAAGTAGTTTTCCTTGACAATATAGATTTTTATGTTTGTAATTTCTTCTTTTAACATGATTTAGATAATAAAATATGCTTAAAGTTGTTATTTAATTAGAAATTTCATGACCTAATTGATTTAATTCTTTCTTTAAAATTAAGTTAGTTAGCATGTTGTTAGTCACTTCTAGGATGCCCATCAATTTGATACCTTAACGTATCATGATATATTCCTTTGTTTAGTTTAAAATGATGTAGATGCTTCTGTAATTTTATTTTGGTGCATGTGATACAATTCGAGTTCATCTTTGGACTCCATTCTTGCATATCGTTGAGTTTTGAGTTTCCCATCATCTTGCTCAAATTGTTGAAAAGTTTATACATGGAAAGGAAGGTAATATTCATGATTTAAATATTGATATTGGACTGTATACATGAAATACATGCGGAAAATAATGTTGTATACACTGTATACAGTGTATATACGGTCTTATATACAGTAATATACAGTTGATATAGGGAACAAACACTGTATACAGTATATATACAGTCTTATATATAATGATATACAGTGATATACAACATATGCAGCGAACAAACACGGTATACAATGTATAATAGTGATATACAACATATACATGGAACAAATATATGGCATACGGTGTGTATATAGTTTGATATACAGAAATAATATTGTATACACTATATATAGTGTATATACAGTCCAATATATAGTGTATATACAACTGCGATATACTGTGGAATTGTGCTTAAGGCCCAAAATGCAGAAGGCCCAACAATTTAGTCCAGGCGTACAGAAACTAAGTGTCGGGCCATATTTTCATGTGTTATTTATTGTATTTATATTGATTCGGGTTGTAATAATTTATTTACTTATGTTATTTATGTTTTCTTAGATATTAATTTTAATTTGTTTTAACTTATTTAGATTCTCCTAAAGATAAACCAATTCATGTTAATATTACGCTTTAAATGATTTTCTACCTTTACTTAGTCATTTGGTAAACTTTTTACTTTTTTTTATATACATGTATATTATTTTTATTGTTTAAGTTTGATCATTTTTTTTCTAAAAAATAATTTTAAAGTCTTTGTTTTCTTTCAAATTAACACATTTTTCCAAAGTTAGTCAAATAATTTTCAAATCATCAGACAACCGCATGTTAGCGGCTATTTTAAGTGCTAAAACCTTCTTAAAATAGTAATATGAACCTCGTACCCTTTTCTCTAAATTTTTAAGACTTAAATCTATTAGGTTCTTTTAAATTAAGTTTTCTTAATTTCTTTAAAAAATTAAGTGACGACTCCTCTTTTACTAAAATTGATTTTTTCTTATAAAGATGAAATTAATTTTATACTTTGTCCATTTTTCGACATAACAATTGTAATATCATCCCTATAAATCAGTAATTAAATAAGTCATTGGATACCAAAGTAAAGAGTAGTTGGCCTAAAATCTATCAGTGCTTTAACCCTGAAATTCATTCCTAATTTGATTAAATCTCAGTAAAATCAGTGAATCACTTTTAATAGTATTTTCAATAGGTTAGAATTAGAAGTAACTAACTCAACTCTTTGCAACACATATGATTATTTTAGTTCATTGAGAAATTAGCAAGTGCCTCATTAAAGTCCTTTGGGTTATATAATCCGGCTATGAAAAGAGTCACTTCACTACTTGTGAGACCGCGTATACTTGCATGTTCGTTGGTAGCAATAGGGTATGTAACTCTTTCAAGGTCTGTGGTGTGATTATGTAATCGTGTTTCAGATGGTGTTGGAGATGTTAATGACATCTAAGGATTGGCAAAACGCTATTGGTGAGTAGCAGATATTGGATTTGGAGCATACGGCGGGTATTTTGATTTGGGAGTTGAGTTACATTAGTTGCTGTGGTGTGGTTTCTCTTTTTGGTGGTTTCATTGTGGTATTGGTCTTACTAGATGAATCTGGTATTTTTTTCGAAGTTCAGATTAGTTGGCCAAGAGTTATAGCCCCAAAAAGGATTTGGAAGAGTTTTTAGAGCTTTGAAGTGAATTTGAGGATTTTCCTCTACGCCTGAGTTATGTGATGGCATTGTTCGATCCGTGAGGGCATCTAAAAGTTTGGCGAAGCAAGCGAACCAAGTACCCTCATCTTTTCGTGCCTTTAGACTATATTTGTCCTTCTACTTTCGTAGATTAGAGTCCTTTTTAGTAGTAGATATTCTAAAGACCCTGTAGGTCATTTCCTCTATTTTTTTTATCTTTTCAACGTTTAGAGATTTTCTATAGTGACCCCAAGTTATTTATGACTTACTGGGACTTATAGTTCAGTCGCCTGGTCGTACATTTGAGTTTTATGCCTGTTTTTGAGTTTTGAAACTCTTAGAGTTTGAATGTTTGACTTCGGTCAAAAATCCATGAGAATGACCTTAGAATGGAATTCTGAAGGTACCCTTAGCTCAGGAAGGGACATTTTAGGCTACAGGCATGGTTGGTTCGAGTCGCGAGACTTTTGGTGTGAGTTTGTGTCATTAGGAGTTTTAACCTTGAAGCTTAAGCCAAAGTTTTACTTTGGTCATCATTCTTGGTGAACATGCTGGATGAGAATTCTGATAACTGGTTACCTCCAAAAAGTTGAGTTTGGTCTAGTATCACCTTCCCGTGTGGTTCTAGTGGCTTTCGGTCTCATTCTAAGCCCCCTTTCAGAATTTAGCTTAAAATGATGCTTGGGTTTCAGACCCACATTTTGTTGAGGCAACCTTGTTTGGAAGTTTTGACATTGTCGTTGATTTTGAAATATCGAATTTAGTGGGTAGCATATTACATTTTCATGCATAGGGTTCTGAACAAATCTCGAACACCGAGTTAGAGACCTTGGGACTAGCAAAAACCAGCTTATGCAACTTAGCTTGTGCAAGACCATAATGTCATTCACGTTTGTGAGCCTTGGAGGCTGAGTTCATGAAGCTTGGCTACCCCGTGCCTACGCGATCACAAGGTTCCCTCCTAATTCGTGAGGGTCTGGAAAAATGATCGTCTATGATCGTGAGGCTTCCCTCTGTGTTTGCGAAGGTCTCTTCACGTATGGGCTCCGATTTTGATCTTTGAGCTCCGCAATGGCGAAGAGCAATCTTGGATGATCTTTTAGTTAAGACCAGTCATTGTTTAGTTATTTGCATAAACATCAAACCTCAATATCTCAAGCTAGGAGACTCCAAATTGGGTGATTCAAGTTGTATTTGGTCCAGAATTAGCGTGGCTACACATTGGACATTCAGGAAAGTGTAGAAAGCATCGTGTGGAGGTAATGTTTGACCTGAAGGGCTATCCTAGTTCTTAGTTAGTGCTTTAATGGTGTTTTTCTTGCATGACCTGTTTTAGCTCATTTTCGAACTCAAATTGTTCCCATTTTAAGGGCACAAGTTCCTTGAGCTATTTAGGACCTTTTGATAGAGTCAATTGTGGGATTTCCATAACAGGTCCCATATTTCACTTTTGACATGATTTTCGATCCGTCTCTAATTATTGCAATATTAGTGTCAAAATGTTTGCATTGACAACGTGATCAATATTTTGATAGTGTAGTGGCATTTGTAGGTGATTCAAAAGGGTAAAGCTTTGGATTTGTGGTTTTTGGAGCATGTGTGATTGAATTCAAGGTAGGCTACAATCTACTTGCTCTTAGATTGTGCTTCATAAGATAATATTAGCATATAATGCATGCGAGTAACGATTGCATGTGACAAGTTTAGGATTCTCTTCCTTAACCTTATTTTTTGACTTCTGTATGAACTTTGGGCTAGTTTAGTATTGTGAAATCCTTAATTTTTGTTGGTAATTCCTTTTTTATGCCTTAATCTAGGGTTTCTAATCTCTTTGGGGTTGTTGTTCGATGACTTATAGTAGTCGGTATGATTACTACCTTAGAAAGGGTGTTGGTTGATCCTTAGTTAGTATAGTTGCTTCTTGTGAGAGTCTCTTTTGTTTGGTACCCTTCGCTAGTGCAGGGATAGTGATGTTGTTTTGAAATGTGAGGTCTTGCCCTGTTTAGGCTTGTAGTTATGATGAAATCCCTATCTTGTGGTTAGACCTTTGATACGTCAATACATATTATCGCCGTAGGATGGAGTTAGTTGTGTTTTATTTCTTTGGATGGTATGATTAGGTAGATATGGAGGTTCTTGAGTTACTCATTCACTTGTTCATTCTTTATAATTCCTTTCATTCCCTAAGAAAAGATGTTCCTTATTATGTTATTATTGTTGAGATGGTTGGAGTATTTTGGACCCGAGGCCATGGTCGAGGACTAACTGGATTCCAGGTTAATTTATATGCTCTAAGAGTGATGTACTTGCTATTTTATATTGTATGTGATTTGAATGTTTTTTTATGCTGGTGATGGCATGCATTGGATTGGTTGTTTATTATCACGTGTTTTGTAATACAATCCCGGTGTATGCATTGGTTTTTTACATTCATTTTTTTGAGGAATCAGGGTTGTTGCCCCTTTTTGTTTACTAAACTAATCTTTTAACGGGAGTCGTACCACATGGATCATTTTGAGATACTGATTTTTGCGATTTATTAAGCGTCGAGGACGTGCTCCTTTTCTACTTGAAAACATTAGAGGCATCTGGGATGTACTCATTTTTTACTTGCTTAGTTAGATAGTCGCTGACCCTTTCTATGATGTTTTAGCGCTATGTGTATATATTTGATAACCACAACAGAGTGGAACCAAGAGGACCAAGGATATAAGACCTGGATCGAGACCAATACAGACGTTTCTAGGTCCTCCATGGATTCCTCGATACCTGTGATCCCCTAAATGGGAGGAGGGAGGCACATGGGTCCTACCTCACTGGTTGGGACTAGGGGTAAGTGTATATTACTTGGCACAATGCACTTGGCATTATTAGTACTACTGATTTTACTGCATAACTCGCATTCATTATGGATTGCCTATCATAAACATGATAGGTTGTTGTTTGTACCTATTGGTCTTATGGGGGTCGTATGCATTTAGTTTGTTTTTGTGTACCTTCTAGGCATATAAGGGCTCTGTAATTTTATTGTTTGATTGATTTTGTACTTGTGGAAGTATAAGAGTGGTCCTTTGTTTGAAGGTAGATACTACCCTTGTTCTCTTATATCTGATACTTTTTATTGAGGGTTTGGTTTAGAATAGCCTTCTTGGCTTTTATGTGATATTTGTGGTAGTTTCTACTAGTATGCCTCCTTCTAGTTGTCTGCCTTCGTATAATATTTTCATGAATAGGTTTCTGGGCTAGCACCTCCAGGGACGTCTCTTGTTTTATTTCCCTGTGACCTTTACTCCCCTTTTCTTGAATCAACTTGTTTCTTATTACAAGTTTCTTGTTATTGTTCTAGTAACTTGTGATATATGCTCCTTTCTTACATGTTGCTTATGCTTTTTATCTCTGGAGCTAAGTAGGCCTATGCCTACTGAGTACCATTTATTTGGTACTCATACTACACTTCTATACCCTGTAGATCCTAGTATGAGTTCTCACTGTTGATTGTTCCTCGTGCAAGCAACTTTTGGATTATGAAATTTAGTGGAGCTCCTGATGTTCGGAGTAGGCATTCTCCCTCAATTTCGGCAGGAGCTAGTTTTCATTTTTTTTTCAGGAGACAGTTGTATATTGTATTGTCATTGTATTCCTATTTTTTTAGTTGCTCAAATACCGATTAATATCAAATTTCTGGGTGTATTTTATGTATTTAGATTATTCTCTCCCTTTCCTTTGCTTTTAATTATCGTTAACATATTCCTTATTCTTCGCTTCTGTGTTATAGCCTGTTGCCTTTGACTTCGGGCTATGGGTTCGTCTTACCTACTTGTAGGACGTAGTAAGTGTCATCATGACCTAAGAAATCGGATCGTAACAATAAGAAAACTTGTTAAATATTTTTTTAAGAAAATAAAATTATTTGAGATGTTAAATATACTCTTGAATAAGAAATATGATAGTTTTTTCTGTAATTACACAAATAACAAGAAAATAAACTAAGAAAAGAAAGTTTTTGTTAGAATTGAAAAATTGGGTTGTGGTCTATTTTTAGTGAAACTCAGCCCAAATAATCAATAACCCACTCATATATTTATTCAACCCATTTTGACCAGCCGGAACTTAATTCCACCCACCCATTTTATATTCTAAGTTTTGGAACTTGTCAGGGAGTTCATCTATTTCGAATAATTTAACATGATTCTACCATTGGTTTAAATGAGTTGCAACTCAATCTGAGTGGAGGCAGAATGAAAATATGTAACTTCTTTAATAAAATTCATATATTTATGAGGCAAAGGACTTACTTTCAAATCTGTTGATCAATTCGACGAGAGAAAAATAACTGATTTAGGAAAACTATATGGAAATTGAAAAGTAAAATCATCTTTAATAGAACTAAAAGGTGGGGAAGTAAATGTACTAATTAATAGTATAGGAAGAAATTATAGTATGTAATTACACATCCAAGAAAATTAACTAAATTTAGAGAATCAATTGTGGGGCCTAACAAAAGAGATTCACCGGCCTTGTCATGGAGTCATTTATTTTTCTAGATTTTTGCACTATTTAATGCAAAAAAAAATATTAATTCATTATTGTGTATAAATAATAATCAAATACATCAATTAAGTATAATTAAGTTTATAGTAAAAGGACTAATACAATAAAATTACATTTATGTGAGTCCTTTTGTTTTGAAACCAGCTCTTGATCTGATTAGGGTCAAGCCCTGCTTCCTTAGCCAGTTGTTTTTGCTGGTCCTCATCTGGATGTGGACATTCCTTGAAAAATCTTCATTTCAAAATTCACAAAAATGTCTATCATTATTGACAAAATATTTTATAAAAATAAACTTAAATTTTTGCTAATTTTCTGTTCGATAAAATAAAATAACAAAAAAGAACACAAAAAACAAAGTCTTAATATGTTTGGTTTATTTTTTACCCAATCAATTTATATAAGAAGCAACTGGAATAGAATAAAGAGAAAAGAGATCTATAAGAGAGACTTTTACATACCTTTCGATTGATGAATAGAGATAAAGAGAAATGCTATAAGTTCATAGTAAGTGATCTATTTATATAGTAGAAAATAAACTGACTTACCATGTGATGGACACATAGAATATGATATTTTAATAAATTAGAGGGGAATCATAAATACAAAATGTGAACACGAGATAATATTTGTGGTATATTTCGTTTGCCTTTCACAAAATATTTTGTTTCGGATTAGTATATAGGGTTTGCTATTTATATATTGTCTATGCAAATTGCATCATATGTTAAATTTCGTAAATGGATATATCATTATGACTTTTTGAGTCATGGGTTAAATTTCAGAAATTAATATATAATTATGAATTTTATTTCATCAAAGTCACATAAATATGTTTTCTAATAGAAAAAAACATAATTTTTTAAATCCTACTATGATGTTTGTAATTCCCTGAGTCTATATCCAAGGCGTGGCCAACACTCGGAAATCATTACTAGGCTTAGTCCCGAATGAATCATTGACCTGGCTCACTACTGAACGGAAGACTAAACATACACGTGAAAGCTTTAATTAATAAATATTCAATCATTTAAATTATAACTCATGCAAAGGTATGAAATAAACTGAATATAGATAATAAAGTTTTAAGGAAAACCACTGAAATCTAAAGACTAAACTGACCCACTATCCAATCTATAAATCCTCTACTATCTGAAGATACATGGATGCTGGGACAAGACCCACGACTATCTAAACAAAATACAAATTGATCACTAATAATGAAAAGAATAATAAATGGAGCCCTCCGAAAAAAAGGAGGTCTCACAAAAGGATGACGAAGTAGGGCTCTCAACAGAGTGCCTGTTGATGATCCTGAACACATGTATCTGCATCATAAAATGATGCAAAGTCTAAAGATGTCACTATATGGAAAGTGCGACATATAATAAAGCTAAATGAAATATTAACCGATCTGAAGTGAATACACATATCGAAGGAATACTGAAATAAACTGACTGAAAGTAAAGCATAAAAGTGTAATAAATTCGTGCAAAGCTTTATGTCTAAGATAATTCAATATATCAATTCTAAAATAGCAACTTCACTTTCTTGGAGAGTTACTCTAACTGACAACCATCAGTATGAGTCTCGTGATGATAAAAAGTTTAACCCCCATCACCAGAGTCGTTCAATACCTTGCCATAGTAAGTGACAACCAAACAGAACTTGTAGATCCATTTAGAAGCCCTTATCTGGGGCTAGGTGAGGAGTCATATAATGACCCTCCAGGTCATTTTTGAATTAATGCATTCATTTCATTGTTTAGATAGTTCCTGTAGCGACCTCAATTCATTATGACTTGCTAGCACTAACTGTTTGGTCACCTGGTCGTTCATTTGGGTTTTAGGCCCGTTTCCCTATTTTGGAATTTTATAACTTGAAAAGATTATTTTGTTCATTACTTCTGGTAAACCACCTAAGAACAGAATTCTAATATTTCATTAGCTTCGAAAAAGCCAAATTAGGCTAGTAGCATGATTGGTACCACTATCGAGACATTCAGTATGAGTTTGGGGTCATTTAGCGCTTTAGCCTTTAAAATTTGGCGTAAGGTTGACTTTAGTAAATATTCTTGGAAAATGCGCTTGGATGAAAATTTCGTCAATGCAGTTAGTTTTGAAATGTCAAGTTTGATCTAGAATGACCATTCGTTTTCTTCCCCGAGACTTCCAGTCTAATCTCGAGGCCTGTTGTGAAAATGGGCTAAAATGACACTTAGGTGTTGGACCCAATTTTTGTTAAAATGACATCATATGGGAATTTTGAATGTGCCATGGAGTCCAGAACGTCAAATTTGGTGGGGTAGCATATCCCCGTTTGCTCATTGGGTTCCAAACAAATCCCGAGCACCCCATCGGAGATTTTAAACTTGGCAAACATTGTTGTTATAGCACCTTGCTTGTGCCACTGAAATTCTTCATTTCTATCACCATGAAGCCTCCGCGATCTCGGAGGTCACCCAACATAGGCATTGCGATCGCGAGGCCCTTAGTTGAGATTTCAATGAAGGCTTGATTAGGGGTTGACCACAGTTGGTCTTCGTAACTGTGAGACTCGACCCTTGCGATCTCGATTGTCATCTTGGTGGGGGGTCGCGATTACGATATTTTTCCTTGCGATTGCGATGAAAATGTTTGTTTGGTCCTTTAATTTAAGACCAGACGCGATCAACCATTGTCTTAGAACTTTAAAGTTGCGTAACTTGAGTTGTAGAAGTCCGTTTGAGGTGATTCGAAGCTTGGGTTATCCAAAGTATTCGAGGCTATGTGTAAGAGTGTTCGGGAATAGGTGGGGAATCTTCGTGTGAGGTAAAAATTCTCTCTTAGCTTCTGTCATGGTTGTCTACTTAAGCATAAAGTGGGGTTTTCTTGCATATTGTTGATTATGCTGATTCGAGCCCCAAATTGTGTTCTATTTTTGAACACAAGTTCGTGGTAGTGTTTAGGACCCTTTCACGAAGTTAATTTTGGAATTACCAGAGCGGATCCCATATTCCTATATTTGACTCCGAAATAGGTCCATCTCTAAATTTGATAATTTTAGTGTTAAAATGACTGTATAGACGTTGTGATTCTATTTTTGATAGTTTGGAAGCATTATAAGGTCTTACGGAAGGGAAAGGCTTCAGTTACTTGAGTTGGAGCACGTGCGGTCGGCCTACAAGTAGAATACGACTTTCCCCTCCTTAGATTGAGCATGCTCTAGTATTTGTATGATGATTTGTATGATATTAGGGGTATTTGGGTTTTGATCTGTCATGATTCAATTTCTCAGGTCGTGATGGCACCTTCTAACACCTACCAGCATGTAAGACTAAGACTTAATCCTTAGCCAAGAACTAGAAGCAACGATCTATCAAGCGGAAGATGAATAAATAAAGGGGAAAGTAAGGAATAATGAGAAGAAAGAGAATAACTGAAACAAACATAAGAGACCACCCTAAGACCTAGTATCAATCAGTAATCGAGAATCTAAATCAAAATATGAGTAC
Source organism: Solanum dulcamara (assembly GCF_947179165.1). Lineage (NCBI taxonomy): Eukaryota > Viridiplantae > Streptophyta > Magnoliopsida > Solanales > Solanaceae > Solanum > Solanum dulcamara. Next base: position 57,969,731 of record NC_077248.1, on the reverse strand, counting down.
AAGTCTTTTTAAAATACAAAATAAGTACAGACAGTCTTCGAAAGCAAGTACATACTAGTCCTAGTCTGTCATAGATGGAAATCGGCACTCCGAGCGTCAGGAGCTCACTAAATCTCCGAACCAAGAGCTGCTCCGCCCAGTCCAAATCATAGGTGAAAACACGTACTATGATTGTAGGGGGCATACGTGTAGTATGAGTACCAAACTAATGGGACTCAATAGGCATAGGCCGACTGAGCTCCACAGATAAAGCAAGTATAAATAACATATAATCAGGTAAATACTGCACAAGTAACTGATTAGGAATTATCAAACTAATGGCATACAATAAGACAAAGCATCTGGAGTCATAGATAAAGGAGAGGAGTCAGAGAATGCATCTAAAGTGCAATCCAACAACCTATTAACAGGAAGAATGCATCATAAGAGTATACTAAATGAGAATATAGTGCTAACAGGCAACGCTAACCACGTAATCACCCAGGGACTAATCCGACTGAACCTAACAGCAAGTACAAACCACAATCTAACTCAAATACCACATATACTAACCACAAATATAACCAAAACTAAGTACAAATAATATCAATCAATAACCGACCGAACCCCATACCCATAAAGGTACAAACAATGAAACACATACCCCAGCCTCCATAAAATTGGGGGACCAAACAACAAACAAGTATATTATGATAGGTGATGTTGATGAATGCAAGTCTGTAGTAAAAACTAGTGAAATCATCGGTGGCTCTCAAAGATCAACAACAAGTGTTTAGACCCACCCCGATACCCGAACTGCCATCCAGTAAATTCCCAGGGGATTCGGCTCATCTAGCTAGAGTAAACTCGAGGGCATCAGTAAGTCAATAAAGGGCGTCAACGCGCTGAATAGCCAAGTAAAACTGATTACATCCTAGATACCTCTAATGCCTCAATTAGAAAATGGAGTACTTCCCAGACGCCTCGTAAGTTTCAAAACTAGTGACCAAGTAATCTAGGTTGTATGACTTCCGTTAGAAACTAATGTTGAAAATGGTAAAATCTTGAGAAATCCTTCTCAAAAACCATAGTGAAAAACCATAAATAATCTCGGGATCATACCACAAAATGAGTGAATGCTCAAACAGTGCAAGCATACCATCATTAGTATCCAAATAAGACACACACAATCCAAAGAGTAACATCGAGTCAAACCAAATTATCAAGTAAAAAGAACTAACTTAGGATCCAATCACTCCTCGAGGATGGACTCAGGCCCAATCAATAGATAAGAGATATAGAGTCATCCTAAGCCTACCGCTAAACAAAGAGAACAACCAAGACATGGATCATAATCAAATAGGGGAGAAATATCTCCAAGATCGATGTCTTACCCCAAAATATGCCATCTCAGCTCCCAATGAACATAACTAAGCAAAACTTATGGCTACGATGAGCCTCAAAGCTCTCTGATACAAGAACTAAGTCACACCAATCATAACTGGCCCTATCGAAAGCTATAAGGGGAATGAACACCTACTAACTCACCCAAGGCTCAAACCTAGCCTAAGTCCATCAATATCAATCCTAAAAAGGTTAGTAAGTCTAAGTCCAAACCGTAATAAGGCCCACAACCTAAATTAAGAGTTCACGAGACCATTGCAGTCTAAGTTCCAATCGGTAATCAAAAAATTGGAATAACAAGAGTAGAACTCTAATCTCAGCAAATACTCAACTAAATCATATGTAAAATATACTAAATGATATCCAATAGAACTCAGTCAAATGGGGAGACTATAGCCTACATTGAAGCCGAACAAGTGAGCTCTATATCCTCCAATTTGAAGTTCCCGACCTCCAAAACACTCTAATTGCTTCTACGCTAAAAAAATTGTAATTTCCTCATCAATACGGATGTTTAGACACTAAATTCGCAATTTACGGAGATGGACAACTTTTGGGGTCCAAAACGGGATATGTGGGACCCGTATTTGAAATTCCAGAATTGACCCCAAAGGTTGGTCCTAAAAAACACCCCAAGATCATGTGACTAATTGATATGCAATTTGGGGCACAAGAAGAGATATAAACACGCACACAATAAAAAACCCAATTTATAAGCTAAGAACAAGAACGTGGCAGCAACTAAAACAAGAAATTTACCAAAAACGAAGCTAGAGATGGAAGTAATCACACCAAGATGATCCTCGTGAAACCCCCCCACAAAATAGGCTCTTGAATCGTAGAAAATAGACCTAAAATCATCAAGAAACAAGCCCCAAAATTTCACTAAGAATCTACTACAAAAATGGGACAACACAGCAGCTAAATCTGCAATCCTACCTCCCATAATACTTCCAACGCACTTCCCGAGCACAACAATACGTTCCCCTCGAAATTTATTGAACTTAGGACTTTTAATCACCAATTTTGAGCCTAGAATGGGGACAAATCGCCCCTTGAAGATACATGTAATGGCTAATCGCGTGGTCTTTTTTTTCAAAGGGACATGCCAATAATTGGCCTTTACGAATGCTGCCTAAGTCGCCTGTGAATGAGGAGGTCAGGAGGATTGACCTTTACAAATGCGGCCCTAGGTCCACGAACACAAATGCAAAGGGAACAGAGCTACGCGAACACGGAGGCAAAGGTAACAGAGCTCTGCAAACGCGGACTAAGCCCCGCAAACGCAGAGAGCAATGACCCAAGCCTATGCAAACATATTCAATGGACCACGATCATGGATAGAAATTCCTCCTGCACCCGATATCTGCTGCAATAATGATTTTCACCAAGTTTAAATACTCTAACAGGGTATCTGAAATTCGTTCGAAATCTTGTGCGCACAAACGAGATATGCAAAAATACCAAGTTTGATGTTTTAGACTCAATGAAGCATTCAAAATTCCTATACGAGTCATTTTAATATAAGGTGGGTCCCATACTCAAGTGCCATTTTGAGCCTAATTCCATAATGGGCCTTAGGATTAGACTAGAAGCCTTGGAAAGCAAATGAAGGGTTGTTCTAAACCAAACTAAATATTTCAGAGCTAACTGCGCTGGTGAAATTTTCATCCGAGCGTGTTTTCCAAGAATGTTGACCAAAGTCAACCATAGGTAAAATTTCAAAGGCAAAAGTGTCAAATAGTGTCAGCCTCGCATCGATTATCTTGATACTCATGTCGACCATGCTACTAGTCTAATTTTGTCATTTCGGAGCTGATGGAACCATTAGAATTCCATTATAAGTCGTTTACCTGAAGTTATGACTGAAGTCAACTCTTCAAGTTATAAAAGCTCCAAAATTGGAAATGAGCCTAAAACCCAAATGAACAACTAGGCGATGGAATATTTAGTGCCAACAAGTTATAAATGACTTGGGGTCACTAAAGGAAAGATCTAGAAGATGAAAAGGTCGGAAGATGAAAGAAATGATCTGAAGTACCATTACATGATCATGCTAAATTCCTAGAAACCATGCCTTAGGTTCAATTTTTCAGAAATTTGGAATATTGAATCATGTCTCCTATCAATGTTGATCATCTATACCTTGTGGTATGTAATCTGTGTTTGGTATATATCTTTGGAATCATGTTGTCCATAGTCTAGGCTTATACTAGTGATTTCCATTGACTTGCATTTTATTAGAGCTGTTAGGCCTTGAAACTTTTCCGACGTTGCTTCAGATGGCTTATCTCCCTATAGACTGATATAGCAGATTTGAGTCTCATAGTATGGACCTTATCTAGGTAGTGAAATAGATTTTGGAACCGTACATCCATAATTCCTTGATTTCATCGGTCCTATATCACTTGATTCTTGGGTTGGAAGTCTATTTGTGGATTCTGGTTGGATGTGGTTCGGGTTGTAGTGATTTCTTGATGGCACTCACATTGGGGGTACTCCTGCGATGTACAGTTGTTCGCTGATCTTAATTCTTATTGATTTTCCTCTATTCATGCTTTAAGTCTCCAAATCACTCCACCGGTTGCAGTTCAAGTCCTTGCATTGGTATATTACCAAGGATCAAGTCCTTGGCTTTACTTAGACGTGGGTCAAGTCCACCACCATTTTCAACTTTGGTTCAAGTCCATAGCTACCTTTTAGCCTTGGTTCAAGTCCATAGCTTCCATTACATAGTTTCAAGTCCTTGGTCACATTTAAACATGGTTCAAGTCCATGATCATCCTTATTCTTGGTTCAAGTACTAGGATATTCCAAATCTTATATCAAGTCCTTGACACCTTTGTATTTATATGTTTCAAGTCCTTAACCCCTTCATGCTTCAGGACCTTGGAATGGTTCAGTTCAAGTTTGTGAGAAATTGTGACATTGCTATACTATATCAGCTTGCTTTATTTCATTTCAACTATTTTTGCTCCTGTCGGGCTTATGGGAGTCCATTTGGGTTGTCACTTTAAACTTGTGCACGAGCGTACCTAGCGGGTTTATGGGACCCTAGAGGATTTAGTTAGCTTCTAACTTTCTTTTTGATAGTGATTAAACTTTTGTACATATCTATTTGATTTTCTAATTCTTGTCTCTTGTAATGTTTAAATTCTCGCATTTCATATTACTTTTTCTTTTCTTTCTCTGTCGGCCTATGATGCCTACTGGGTACTTGTTATTTTGGTACTTATACTATACTCTGCATCTATTTTTCTGATGCAGGTTCGAGCACCAGCTATCATCATTGATCTCGAGCTAGTTGCAGTCTTGATCAGACGCGAGGGTGAGCATACATTATTCTGGATTTACCTTTCTCCCTCGGTATATATTTATGACTTGTCTTTTACTTTTTGAGTTAGTCTTGTTATATGGTCCACTTTTGGGACTTGTACTTATTTCGTTTAGTAACTCTATATATGTGACTTCTAGGTTTTGGAGGGATCTTTTATTTGTATATATTTTTGGTTGCTTCCTCTCATTCATTTGTTCTTTGGTTATTGTATTACTTTTTTCGCTGAATGTTGGTCTTCTAACCTTATATCCCATTACTCGCAATTTTGGTATATGGGTTGGGTTGTCGACTGATTGGTCATAGTAAGCGCCATCATAACTCGAGGATTCAGATCGTGACATTTTGGTATCAGAGCCCTAGGTTCACAGATATCACTTCTACAGCACTAACGACTAGTACATTCTTGCGGATTGGTGTGGAGATGTTCGTAATTTATCTTAAGTAGGCTACAGGATGTCTTAGGAACTTATTCTCTTTTATGTCATTGTCGTGCAGTGTGTGTCTTATTATTTTCATAGAATCTCACTTGTTACACTCTTTTCACGATGGATCGCACGTATGATAGAGCCCATTCCCAAGAAAAAGAGAAAATGACAAAGCCAATCCTAAGATAGAGAGTAAACTACAAAGCCGGAGGTGGAACCACAAGTTTCTCCAGCCCAACCACCACCCGCGCCAGTTGCAGCTCCTGACCTATAGGATTTGTTAGCCCAGATACTAGCTGCTATAGGGGTGATGCAGCAGGCCCCAGCTCCAGCTGCTCCACCACCATAGTGTCAGTTTACACCAGTGATAGTAGTAACTCAGCAGCCATCGGAACCTTCCTCCAAGCTTAATAATTTAAAAGGCGTCATGCCCTTATGCGAGAAGAAGATGTTCGGGGTGTTCCTTAAATTATCATTGATGAGGTTTTCTAGGGTAGTGGTGAGGATGCCTACGAGTTTTTAGTTACTTTCTATGAGCGGATGCATACTTTGGGATTGGTGGAGTTGAGAAGAGATGAATTCACCTCTTATTAGTTAGATGGTTCTGCCAGGCATTGAGAGGAGACGAATTCACCGCTGATTAGCTAGATGGTCCTGCCAGGAAGTGGTGGCACTTATATTTAGAGACTAGGCTAGGTGGGTCTCCACAAGTGTCGTGGAAAGCATTTTCGGAGGCCTTGTTGGCCAAGTTCATTCCTAGAAGCGTTAGAGATCAGCTCCAAGACTAGTTTTCACGTTGGAGCAGGGCTCCATGGAAGTTTCAGAGTATGAGTCCAGATTCCACGAGTTGTCCAAACATGCTACTATAATCTTACTTACTGATGAGTAGAGAGTTCGGTGCTTCATCTGAGGTTTGAGATTACAACTACGGATTGAGACTCAGTCGTTAGTGTCAGCAGACTGCTCCTTTCTAGATGTGGTGGACCATGCCCGCACACTTGAACAGCTCCTTCACGAGGCTTAAGAGGGCAGCGACTAGAGAGCCAGGTAGGATGAAAGTCAGGGTGTGCCCTATTTTAGGCCCAGAGATTCATATGATAGGCTCCGCTAGAGGTTCCAACAGGGTTAGTTCAGTTGCCCATTTCCGGCTCCGCTTCATGCTATAGAGGTGACCAACACCATCAGGGTAATTTTACTATCGTTTCGAGATGATATTCAAATGGGTTCATCTGGTCGAGGTGGCTGACCCCCAGTTGCGAGAAGACATTTATAAGAGTGTTATGACTGTATAGAGCGATATTATTTGGCCCATGAGTGCCCTCTTTATTGGTTAGCTGCACAAGCTCCACAAGAAGCTAGAACGCACCAGCAGCAACACCTCCAGTTAGCGGTGCAAGCCAGGTCTAGGACCGCAGGGGTGGTCATAAAGGTGCACGAGGAGGTCCTTGGGGAGGCAGGACAGGTGGAAGAGCAGATGCATGGGGTATAGGCGCCAATGGAAACTTTGATACCACATTAGTTAGATTAGAGGCTGAGGCATCGAACATTATGATCGCATATATGATTCTTTTATGCCATCAACCTGCCTCAATTATTTTGATCCAAGATCCACCTATTCATATATTTATCTATATATTGTATTCCTCGATTGAGTATGAGTCTAGAGCCCTTAGCTGAGTAGTTCCGTGTTTCGACCCCAGTAGGTGATTCTTTAGTAGTGGATCAGGTCTTCAGATCTGGTGTGGTGACTTTTAGGGGTGGGACACTAGGTTTGGTCTTATTTTACTTGATATGCTGGATTTTGACATAATTTTGGGCGTGGACTGGTTATTCCCTCACTGTACGGTGTTGGATTTATATGCCAAGACTATTACCTTAGCCATGCCTGATATTCTACGAGTGGTGTGGCGGGGCTCTTGTATTCGCACATCGGTTGGGGTGATTTCTTTTATTCAAGATCGGAGGTTAGTGGCTAGCAGATGTTTGGATTACTTAGATTATGTTATACATATTAGTAGGGAGGTCCCTATGGTTATTCAGTGCCTATAGTCTAAGAGTTTGCATATTTGTTTTCTGCTAACATGCCCGACCTTCCTCCAGATCATGATACTGACTTCAGATCATGATACTGACTTCACCATTGAATTAGAGTTGGGTAATCATCCTATTTAAATCCCACTGTACTATATGGCCTTCGAAAATCTCAAGAAGCTCAGTGTTCAACTTCAAGATCTCTTAGGTAAGGGATTCATTCGACCTAATATATCGCCTTTTGGTGCCCTGTCACTACCCGATTTCTTAGGTTATTATGACACCTATTATAATCCTATAGTAGGTAAGCCAACTCTTAACCCAGAATAGCTAGTGGTTGGTTTAAGGGTAGAAACTAAATAAGAATATCCAGAACGCTGTATGCTTCAGCCTTATTTCTAATCAAGACTGCTCCTAGCTCGAGTCAACGCTGACGACTGTTGCTCGGACCTACATCACGAAAATAGATACAGAGTGTAGTATGAGTACCAAAATAGCTGGTACATAGTAGGCATCGTAGGTCAACTGAGCTTCAAAAATAAGGTGATATGAAAAGAGAGAATTGCACAGAATAGAGGTCAAAAGCAGAAGTGTAAAGTAAATTAAAGTAACGAGATGCACATGAGTGTAGAAGGAACTAACTAAAGTAATCTACAGCTAAACTAGACCTAACTGGACCCCCCTTAAGCCAAAAGGTGCACTAGTGTGCAAGTTTAAATAAGAACCTAATCGGACCCCGATAAGCCTAATGATTACACTAAACAGCTACAACTACTGAGAAAACAAATTGAGAACGCAACAACCAGAGAATATAGAACCAGAACCTCAAACTAATCCAGTAGAATCTGATAGTAGAGAGGCCGAACCTGCCTAACATGATGCTCCCTAGAAGTATCTAGGACAGATCAAGTATCAAGTAGCTTATGCCATACCTCTAACCGGATGCTTACTATAAGGATTAGGATAATCAAGGTCGGAGCATTAATCTAGATGCTCCACAAGGTGCCAAAAATAGCTACTCTAAATGCTCCCAATCATCAATAGACGCCAAACTCCGTGGATCGATGTCCACACTTTATTCAACTAATAAAACCACCAAAACTAAATATTGAACCCATTTTGAATTCCAGCACGGAACCAGATGTCACCTCTGAAAATCGTGAAACCACAAAATTGGGGAAGTAAGGACAGAAAGTTAACGAAGAAAACATTTTTCCTAGCTAAGGCCCAAACTATTAGACTCAAGTCTACTACACCAGTCTACAAGGATCTACAATGGCCAAATGATATTGGGGCAAAACTAATTGGGTATGAATCATGGATTTCTAAGGAAAGAACTAATCATACCTAGACTAAGGACGAACATGCTTCAAATGAATAAGAAAAGAAGTATACAAATGCACCACAAGGAGTGGATGATCAACAAAGCAGATAGCATGCTAACAAGTACCTAATAAAACCTCAAAAAGGCCTAAAATATGATTTCTAAATGCCTACGCATGATTCAACACTACCTAATCCCAAATTCCAACTAATAAACATGTAGTTACATTCCTACACTAAATCTAAAGAAGGGAAAATCATAGCCTACTTGTAGGCCGATCATGCATGCTCTAATTTTACTCGACCAGAGCTTTCCCCTTTTGAACGGCCTCTGAAGGTTGCCACGCTATCAACTATAGGCACATAATGTTAACACTATTGGTTTAACATTAAAATTATTGAATTCAGAGACGGGCCAATTTTGGAGTTAGAATCGAGAATTTTGGACCCACTCCGTAAATTATGAAATTAACTCCATGAAAATATCCTAAATGCAACCCTGAACTTGTATTCTAAAAAGGAACAAAATCTGGTGCTCAAATTAGTCACCACACATACATGCATCAAATATTCTATTATGAAGCTCAAGAACACTAGGGCAGCAGGAAAATGAGTCAAATTACCTCAAACGAAGGCTCTACAACCAATTTTGATCACACCACTATTTTCCTCTCGAAAAAACCCCACACTTCAGCCTTTTGAATCGTCAAAATTGCCTTAAAATTGAGAGATAAATCGTAGTTTGAATGTGAGATCACAAACTAAAAATTTTGAACTAAAAATAACTCTCAGGTATTACAAAAATGACCCCCTCCAAGAGGCAAAAAATAACTCTCAGGTGTCATAAAAGTGACCCTGAAGATCGCTTAAGTGACCCCCATCAAGAGGTGGGCATCGCTTTAGCGATACCTGGTCACTTAAGCGAACAGTATTTTTAGTAACAGGCCATTCACATTAGCGACCCCCCACCAGGTGGCCTAGTGATTGCATTAGCGATGGCACCAGATACAATTGGTGTAAAATAAGATTTAGCAAGTTCAAGTCTCTATTACGTTGTTCGGTATTAGTTTGAAACCCCGTGCATGCAAATGAGATAAGCTATCCCACCAAATTTAATGTTCTAAACTCAATGCGCATTCAAAATTCCCATAAGAGGTCATTTGAACAAGAAATAGGTGTCACACCCAAGTGGCATTTTAAGCTAAATCCACAATAGGCCTCGGGATTAGATTGAAAGGCCTCAAAAAGCGCTCAAAGGGTCATTCTTGACCAAACCCAACATTTTTGGAACTAACCGCGTTGATAAAATTTTCATACGAGTGTATTTTCCTACAATGTTGACTAAAGTCAACCTTAGGCTAAATTTCAGAAGCTAAAGTGGTGAATGGATTTAAATTTGTACTGATTGCCTAGATACCTATATCGACCATGCTACTAGCCTAATTTGGCCATTCCACAACTGATGGAACCATCAGAATTCTGTTTAGAAGTCATTTAGCTAATGTTATGACCGAAGTCAAATTTTCAATTTATTAAAGCTCCAAAAAAGGGAAATAGGCCTAAAAACCCAAACAAACGACTACGAGACTGAAAACTCAGTGCCAGCAATCCATAAAAAACTTAGGGTTGCTACAAGAATACTCTAAATACCGAAAAGGAGGCATTAAGGTAAAAAATAACCTAGAGGGTCATTACTACCCCAATCCTTCTTGTGAATAAGGACGATACTATGTATATGTGTGTTGATTACAGGTATCTAAATAAGGTGACAGTGAAGAACCATTACCCCAAGACTCACATTGATGATTTATTTGACTAGATTTAGTGTGCCATTGTGTTTTCTAAGATTAGTCTAAGTTTCAGTTACCATCAGTTGAGGATTAGGGTAGTGAACATTCCTAAGACCACATTTAGGACTTGTTACGACCATTATGAGTTCCTCGTGATGCTTTTTTGGGTTAACTAATGCGCCTTTCACCTCTATCGACTTGATGCTCATGTATTCAGTACATACTTGTACTATTTTATCATAGTGTTCATCAATGATATATTGGTATATTCCTAGAGCCGAGTTTAGCATGAGGAGCATTTGAGGATAGTGCTCCAGTCTTTGAAAGATCAGTAGCTTTATGCAAAATTCTCAAAGTTTGAGTTTTGGCTTGAGTCTGTAGTGTTCTTGGGGCATATGTTGCCCAAGGATGGCATTATGGTAGATCCAGTGAAGATTAAGGCTATTTGTTATTGGGCCAAACACATCTCTATGACTGAGATTCATAGTTTTATCAGATTGGCAGGGTACTACAAGCACTTTGTTGAGAGAATTTCTACTATAGCGGCCCTTTTGACTCGGTTGACTTGCCAGGATACTCCTTTTTACTGGTAGGAGGATTTTGAGAAGAACTTTCTAAGGCTCAAGGAGTTTTTTTACCACCACTCCTACATTGACTCTTCTAGTTGAGAGTGAGGGCTTCACGGTTTATTATAATGAATATGGCATTTATTTGGGTTTTGTATTGATTTAGCGGGGCCAGTATATTATTTATGCATTGAGGCAGCTTAAGCTACATGAGCACAACTACCCCACTCATGACTTAGAGTTGGCGGTAGTAGTTTCAAGCTTAAGATTTAGAGGCACTACCTGTATGGAGTTTGATGCGGGATTTACACTGATCACAGGAGCCTTCAGTACATTATGAGTCAGTAAGACCTTAATTTGAGGCAGCATTGTTGGATTAAGATCCTAAAGGACTACAACCTCTATATTTTCAACCATCTAGTTAAGGCGAATATAGTAGCGGACTCCTTTAGTTGTAAGGTAGTGAGTATGGGTAGTCTAGCCTTTGTTTCTAGTTTAGAGAGACCTTTGGGTTTGGACATCCAATCTTTCGCTAACAGGATCATTTAGCTGGCTATTTATGATTCTCGATATGTGCTAGCTTATGTGGGAACTCATTCATCCCTATTGGACAAAATACGCCATCGTTAGTTTGAGGATGAGGATTTGGTTGCCTTTTGAGATCATATTTTTGAAGGTGATATCGGCTAGGCTACTTTAGATCCAGATAGTCTATTAATGTTTGGTGGTTGTCTCTATGTTTCGAGGGTTGGGGGATTGATCCAGTTGATCCTTAGCGAGTCCGATGATTCTAAATATTCTACCCATCTGCATCTCTAAGATGTATTGTGATTTGAGACAACATTACTGGTGGAGCAACATGAGGAGAGATATTACAAACTATGTATCACATTGTTATAGTTGTCAGCAGGTGAAGACCGAGCACTTGAGGCATTGTGGAAAGCTTTAGAGCTTACCTATTCCCTAGTTGAAGTGGAAGGTTATCACCATGGACTTCATTTTGGGGTTGCCTCGCACTTTTATATGTATTGATAGTATTTGGGTGATCGTTGATCGATTGAAAAAGTCATCACACTTCCTCTGTGTTTATACTTCCTACAGTACTGAGAGGTTGGCTCGTATCTATATTCCGAAAGTAGTTCATCTCTATGGTTTATTGATTTTATCATTTCAGACCAGGGTGGGGCTCACAGTTCACATCCAGATTTTAGAGGACTTTTTATGAGGAGTTGGGTACCTATGTTGATCTTAGAACAACCTTTCACCCATTGACTGATGGCCAGTTAGAGTGCACTATTTAAGTTTTTGAAGATATGTTACGGGCTAGTGTGATCGATTTTGTAGGGTAGTGGGAATAGTTTTTTCCTTTGGCAGAGTTTACGTACAATAATATTTACCACTCCAGTATTCACATGGCTCTTTTTGAGGCCTTATATGATAGGCTTTGTCGCTCTCTGATTGGTTGGTGTTAGTCTATGAAACCCAAGCCGCACGGTACAGGCTTGATGCAGGAGGTCTTAGATCATGTGAGGATTATTCAGGTTAGGCTCAGGGCAACTCAGAGTAGATACCAGAGTTATACAGATCGTAGGCATTGGTTGTTGAGGTTTGTCATTGAAGACAAATTATTCCTCCGTGTATCACCCATGAAGGGTGTGATGAGATTTTGGAGTCTGGGCAAAGCTTAGCCCTATATATGTTGGCCTTTTTGAGATTATGAGGATAGTTTTTGAGGTTGCATATGAGTTAGCTTTGCCCCCACCCATTTCTGCTTTTCCCCCAGCCTTTTCACCTATCCACCAGGTTTTCCATGTTTCGATGCTACGCCGGTATGTTCCAAATGAGTCTCATGTGCTCCAGTATGATGCAGTTTAGTTGGATGATCGTCTGAGTTATATTGAGAAGCTAGTTGCTATTTTAAATAGAGATGTGAGGCAATTGCAAAACAGAGCCATTCCTATGATTAAGATACATTGGAAGCATTGTCCAATCGGGGAGGCTACCAGGGAGACCAAGCCTGATATGCGGGAGCAGTTCCCCGACTTATTTAAGCCTTTAGGTACTTCTTGACTCTTACTTTCACGGATGGAATTTCTTTTAGTAGTGGATATTGTAATGACCCGCCAGGTAATTTTTGAATAATGCATTCATGTAATCATTTAGAGCATTCCTGTAGTGGCCCAAAGTCATTTCTAACTTGCTAGCATTGACTGTTCGGTCGTATAGTTTTTCATTTGGGTTTTAGGTCCATTTCCCTATATTGGAATTTTCATAACTTGAAAAGTTGATTTTGGTCATTACTTTTGGTAAATGACCTCAGAACAGAATTCTAACAGTTCTATCAGCTTTGGAATGGCCAAATTAACTAGTTGCATAATTGGCATGAGTATTGAGGCATTCAGTACGAGTTTGGGGACATTTGTCCTAAGGTTGGCTTTGGTCAATATTGTTGGAAAATGCACTTGGAAGAAAATTACGTCAACGCAGTTAGTTCCAAAATATCAAATTTGGTCTAGAATGACCATTCGTTTGATTTCCGAGGCTTATAGTCTAATCCTTGGCCCATTGTGGAAATGGGCTAAAAAATCTTGGGTGTGGGAATCACTTTTTGTTAAAACAAACTCTTATGGGAATTTTGAATTCGCCATTGAATCCAAAAGTCAAATTTGGTGGGCTACCATATCCCATTTGCACGCAAGGGATTCCGAATGAATCCCGAGCTCCTAGTTGGGGATTTTTGAACTTGGCAAAAACTATTATTGTAGAGCCATGCTTGTGCCAGTGAATTACTTCATCTCTATCACAATGAAGTCTCTGCGATCATGGAGATCACCCAGCATAGGCATCATGATCACGAGGTCCTTGGTCGCAATTGCGATGGATTTACTAAGGGTTGACCATAATAGGTCTTCACGAATGCAAGACCCGACCCTCGCTATCATGATGGTCATCTTTGTGGGCGGTTGTGATTGTGACATTTATCTTCGCGATAGCGATGAACAAGTTCATCTGGTCTTTTAATTTAAGACCAGACGTGATCAATCATTGCTATAGAATTTCAAAGTCACTTAACTTGAGCTGTAGAAGTCCATTTGCAGTGATTCAAAGCTTAGGGTGTCCGAAATATTTGAGGCTACATGTAGAAGTGTTTGAGAATAGTCGGAGAATCTTCGTTTGAGGTAAAAATACTCTCTTATCTGTTATAATAGTTGTCTATTTAAGCTTAATGTGGGGTTTTCTTGCAAGTTCTTAATTATGGTGATTCAAGCCCTGAATTGTGTTCTATTTTAGAATACAAGTTTAGGGTAGTATTTAAGGACTTTTCGCAAAGTTAATTTTATAATTTCTAGAGCAGGTCCCATATTCCCATTTTGGTTTTTTAAATTGGTATGTATCTGAATTTGATAATTTTAGTGTTAAAATAACCGTATTGACATTGTGATTCTATTTTGATAGAGTGGTAGTGTTCTGAGTTCGTATGGAAGGGGAAAGCTCCTGTCACTTGAGTTGGAGCGCGTACAGTTGGCTATAAGGTGGCTACAACTTTCCCCTCCTTAGACTAAGCATGTTCTACCATTTGTATATTAATTTGTGTGAAATTGGGGGTGTTTGGGTGTTAATCATTCTAAATTCCTAGAAACCATGCCTTTGGCTCTATTTTCAAGAAATTTTGGTTATTAAAGCATGTCTCCTATCGTTGTTGATCATCCCTACCTAGTGGTGTGTAATTTTTGTTTGGTTTACATCTTTGGAAGGATGTTGTCCTTAGTCTAGGCTTAGACTAGCAATTGCCATAGACTTGCATTTTATTAGAGCCTTTAGGCCTTGGAACTTCTCCAACTTTGCTTTGGATGACTTAGCTCCCTGTAGACTGATATAACAGATTGAGTCTGATAGTCTGGGCCTTAGCAAGGCAGTGAAATAGATTTTGAAACCATACATCCATACTTCCCTAATTTCATCTGTCCTGTATCACTTGATTCTTGGTTTAAAAGTCTATTCGTCGATTCTGCTTGGGTGTGGTTTGGGATGGAGTTATTTATTAATAAAACTCGGATTGGGGGTACTCCTCATGATGGTTGGTTGGCCTTTGATCCTTATTATGACCAATTCTCCTCTATTTGTGGTTCAAGTCCCCAAATCACTCCACCGGGTGTGGTTCAAGTCCTTGCCTTGGTATATTAGCCTCTATTCAAGTCACTTGATTTATTTAGCTGTGGTTTAAGTCCATCCCCATTTTTATCCTTGGTTCAAGTCTATATCTACCATTCAGCCTTGGTTCAACTCCATAGCTTCTATTACCTAGATTCAAGTCCTTGGTCATATTTACACGTGGTTCAATTCCACAATCATCCTTATCCTTTGTTCATGTCCTTGGTTATTCCAAATCTCAATTCAATTCCTTGATTCCTTTGTATTCGTATGATTTATGTCCTTAACTCCTTCATGCTTCAGGTTAACTGCTATAAGTCCTCAAAATGGTTTGGTTCAAGTCTGTGGGAAATTGTGACACTATTGTTACTACATCAACTTCTTTTATTTTATTTCAACTATCTTTGCTTCTGTCGAGCTTATAGTAGTCCATTTAGGTTGTTACTTTAAACTTGTGCACGAGCGTATCCTTCGAGTTTATGGGTGCCCTGTGCATTTAGTTAGAATCTATCTTTCTCTTTGTGTGTGAGTACGCTCATGGACATAGCTATTTGATTTCTTGATTCTTATCTCTAGTTGTGTTTAGATTCTCACATTTCACATTACTTTTGCTTTTCTTGCTCAGTCACCCTATGATGCCTATTGAGTACCTATTATTTTGGTACTCATACTACACTTTGCATGTCCGAGCACCAAATATCAATATTGATCTCGAGCTAGCTGCAGTCTTAATCAGAGGCGAGGGTGAGCACACAACGTTCTAGATTTACATGTCTACCTCTGTATATATTTATGACTTGCTTTTACTGTTTGAGTGAGTTTTGTTTCTGTGGTCCACTTTTGGGACTTTTACTCATTTTGTTTAGCAGCTCTGTATATGTGACTTTTTCTTATTTGTATATATTTTTGGTTGCTTCCGCCCATTTATTTGTGTTCCTGTTATTGTATTTCTATTTTATATTGAATGTTGGTCTTCTACTCTTACATCCCATTACTCATAATTCTGTGATATGAGTTGGTTTGCCTACTGGTAGGTTATAGTAGGTGCCCTCATGACTCGAGTATTCAGGTCATGACAAGTCGCTTGAACCAGCGACATGATCCTATCTTCTTTGGCGATACAGGTTTTGGGGTTTGAGTTATCTGAACTCTTACTCAAATCAATGCTCAATACCTTTTCCAAAATATCCATTAACGCTAATAATAATATAAGTGTTGAGTAAATACTCAAAAGTACTTCTCTACAAAAATGCTGAACTTTTGTTTAACTAACTAAAACTGCTTTCTCAAGCTGGTAATGCTTTCTTTGAAATTAGTCATGCCTTTACTTAGAAAAAATGCACTTGAAATGCTTTGTGTTCCCTTAAAATGTTTCTTAACTGTCACTTAAATATTTAATCATTAGGTGCTTTAGAAATCAATGCATGGAAATAGTTATGCAAGGGCTATTAAAAAAATTCTTAGCTGAATAGGGTTCATGTCGTAAAACAAGCGCGAACAAAACATTAAAATCTGAAATGCATGAAGGACTATAATCACAATGATAAGAATCAGAATTTAATGAAATGTCAACAAGGTTAGTTAAAAAATCATGAAGAATTGAGGTATAAACCCTAGAATTAATTCTTACTTACTAAATTTAGATGTAGGGCATGCGGATATACTTAATCCAACACTATGAATATCCTTACATACTTGGAAGAACAAAATTCTTTAAGAAGCTTGAAGAACTGGGTATAAATCATAAATTTAATTCTTACTTACTAAATTTAGATGTAGGTCATGAGGAGGAACTTAATCCAACACTATGAATAGCCTCACATACTTGGAAGAACAGAAATTCTTTAAGAAGGTTGAATAAGATGCTTGAAACCCTAGTTTTCTCCTCTTGAATTCTTTCTCTATGCCTTAGGAATGATTATATCTACTAATACCGATATGGACCTTAATAAGGTGTAAAACCATCAGGGTTTAGGCTTAGAAGAGTTTGGAAAAGACTAAAAACCTTTCATTAAAAACTGGGTGGGGGGGGGGGTCAGTTACGAGGCCATTTATAGTCCATAGAAACTTTTATGGGCCGTAGAAGCTAATCATAGAAAAATTGCAGAATTTTTGATGTTTATGATCTTTAGGTTTATGGACCTTACCATTTATCTGTGGAAATCAGGCTTAAGGAACGGTTTCAAGACCTCACTCCACGAGCAAATCTACAGACCATAATTACTTTTATGGATCGTAGATGTTTCGTGGAGTGAAGTCTTGAAACCGTTCCTTAAGCCTAATTTCCACGGATAAACGGTAAGGTCCATAAAAGTGTCTATGACTCATAAAAGAGTCCATAAACCTAAAGATCATAGAACTCAGAAATTCTGCCATTTTTCTATTATGGATCGTAGATGTTTCGTGAATTTCAGACAAAAAAACCAAGTTTCAGATTTTTTTCGTAGTTTAATCTATGGTCCGTAAACAGTTTTATGACCCATAGATGGAATCATGAAACTCTATGGTCCATGGTTAATTCTTCAAGTTTAAGAAATCTGATTCCACAAACCCATCTATGGTCCATGGTTAATTTTTATGGGCCATAGATGGTGTTTGTAAAATCCAAACTTTAGGAAAATCTCAAGTCTCTTTTGGTCTTTCTGATATGATCTAAGCTAGAATATTTTAGGGTGTTACAATATCTTCTCTTTGGGATCATTCATCCTCAAATGATTACCAAGCTAGGAAATTACAGATGGAACGAATGCAAATGTAGAAACTGAAGCTTTCAATCACACGAATGGATACTAAATTTAAAGCATTCAACAAACTAATTCTTCCATATGACTTTGACTGATGCAACCTCCTTGGTCCTCAATTTGCGAACCTGACAATCAAGAATTTGAACGAAAACTCTTCATAGGACAAGCTATCCTTCACACCAATATTTTCTGTGGGAAAAATTAGTAAATGATCACCTAATAACTTTTTGATCATAGAAATGTGAAATACTGGATGGACCGCTGCTAACTCTGATGGTAACTCTAACTCATAAGTTTAATTGCCAATTATTTTTGAAATCCGATAGGAACCAATATAATGGGGAATGAGTTCCCCCTTTTTCTCAAATCTCATGACACCTTTCATAGCTGAAACTTCAATTAAACCTAATCATTCACTTCGAACTCTAAGTATCTCCGCCTAACATTAGTGTAGGACTTTTGATGAATCTTCTTGGTTTTCAATCTCCCTTAAATAATCTTAACCTTCTCTATAGCCTGTGAACTAAATTTGGCCCTATCAACTCAGCCTCACCAACTTCAAACCAACCAATCGAGATCTACACCTTCTTCCATAAAAGGCCTCATAAGGAGACATCTGAATACTGGAGCGATAACTATTATTATATGCAAATTGTATGAGAGAAAAAAATTTATGCCAATTTTCTTTGAAGGTAATAACACAAGTTAACAATATGTCCTCTAGGGTCTGAATCGTACGCTCTATCTAACCATCTATCTGAGGATTAAAAGCGGCACTAAGATCCAACTTTAAACCCAAACCTTTCTGAAATGACTTCCAAAATTGGGCTGTGAATTAAGAACCCCTAACTAAAATGATAGACATGGAACTCCTTGGAGTATATATATATATCATGAACGTACAATCTATGTAGTCTTCTATTGGGTTAGTAGTCTTTACTGGCAATAAATGGGCTAATTTAGTCATCCAATCTACAATTGCCCAAATCAAATCATGTTGTCAATGAGAACGCAGTAGACTAGTAAAGAAATCCATATTGATCATCTCCCATTTAAATTCTATAAGAACTATGTTATGAGCCACACCATATGGCCTATAGTGCTCTACTTTGACTTATTGGCAATTCGGGCACTTAGAAACAAAGTCTGCAATATCTCTCTTCATTCCTTTCCACTAGTATATTTCTCTCAAGTCATGGTAAAACTTTTTAGAACCTAGATGAATCGAATACCGAGAACTGTAGGCCTCTAACATGACCCTGTCTTGAAGACCGTCAACATTTTGAAACATAATTTACCTTGGTACCTCAACACACCATCTCCCCCTTTTTAAAAAATCATCACCTTCTGCTTATGAACATTTTCCTTTAATTGAATTGGGTTGGGATCCTTGTCTTTTTTTCCTTCACTTCCACCACTAAGGATGATTTAGCCCCATTCTTAACAAGTATACATCCTTCATCAGAGTCTACAAGGCAAACTCCTAACCATGGAAGTCTATATTCTTCCTTAGCCAACTCTCTCTTTCCTTCTCGCACGAGGATTTCTCCCCATGGGGAATCTGCCAAGAGCATCAATAACTACATTAACCTTACTTCGATGGTAGAAAATGCTTATGTCATAATTATTAAGCTGTTCAAGGAATATTCTTTGCCTAAGGTTTATCTTGTTTTGATTGAAAATATATTGAAGGCTCTTGTGGCTAGTGAACACATCCACATTCACTCCATAGATATAGTGACGCAATATCTTGAAAGAAAATACCACGGTCGCTAACTTGTAATCATGAGTCAAATAATTCCTTTCATGGATTTTAAGATATGTGGAAGCATAATCTATAACCATCACCTTTTGCATCAATACATAACCAAGTCCAACTCCTGATATATCCAATATACAACAAAACATTTTGTACCCTATGGTAGGGTCAAAATTGGAGAGGTAGTCAAACATTTTTTTCAATTTCTGAAACCTTTTTCTCAAAAGCCTCAGACCATTGAAACTTAGTCTTCTTTTGGATAAACTTAGTCAATGGAGTTGAAATTGATGAGAATCCTTCTACAGACCTTCTGTAGTAACCAACTAAACCCAAGAAACTCCTTATGTCAGTTGGAAATGTGGGTCTTGGCCAATTCTTCACTGCCTATATTTTCTGCGAGTCAACTCGAATACCTTCTCCGGATAAAATATGGCAAACGAACACCACAAATTTTAGCCAAAACTCACACTTTTAAAAATTGGCAAATAATTTACAGTCCTTGAGAAGCTGGAGGATAATTCTGAGATAATTGGCATGATCCACCTCTTTACTAGAGTAGATTAAGATGTCATCGATGAACACAATAATAAATAAATATAGATACTACTTAAAGACTTTGTTCAAGAGATCTATAAATATTGCATGACATTAGTAAAACCAAAGGACATAACAAGGAACTCATAGTCATAGTGACCATAACAGATTTTAAAGGCAGTCTTTAGGATATCGCTTGCTCTCACTTTAAACTAATGATGTACAGATCTGAGGTCTATCATAGACAAACTAGTGGTACCCTAAAGCTTGCCGAATAGGTAATTGATTCTAGGAAGCGAATACTTATTCTTTATGGTGATCTTGATCAAATGGTGATAGTCTATACACATTCTAAGGGAACTATATTTCATTCGCACAAATAGGACAGGAACACCCCATGGTGAGACACTCAGTTGAATGAAACCCTTATCAAGGAGATCTTTCAACTACTCTGTTAACTCTTTCAACTCGGCTATGGCCATTATATATTGTGGAATAGATATGGGTTGAGTATTAGGAAGGACATCTATTTCAAAGTCTATATGCTTAATAGGGAGGAATTCTCTGAGGATTGTCAGGAAAGACTTCTAGAAAGTCATTCACTACTGGAACTAACTAAAGGGATGGTGTCTCAATAATAGTGCCTTGCACTTGGAATATGAGATAGATAAATCCCTTGGAAACTAACTTTTTGGCCTTAAGATATGAACTGAAATGACCCACAGACACTTCTGGACTACCTTTCCATTCTAGAATTGGCTCTTGTGTAAACTGAAACTTGACTATTCGAGTTCTATAATCGACTAAGCATAATTAGCATAAAGTCAATCTATGCCTTGAATGATATCAATGTCCACCATTTCTAACTCAACTAAGTCATCTATGGCATATTGTGATAAATAGAGATGGTGAAATTTATCTAGACTCGCATAGCTAGAATAGACTTTCTAACGGGAGAAGAAACATTGAAAGGCTCTTGAAGTCATTAGAGACAAATCTCAAACTTTACCACAATGTAAGGAAACATAAAATAGGAAGTTTCACATGGATCAAGTTAGGCATAAACATTAATAAAGATGACTTTTAGCATACCAGTGATAATGTCTAGCAAGTTCTCCTGATCTGGGTAACTAGACATTGTATATAGACGATTTGATCCTTTTCTTGTCCTTGAAGTAGTATCCCTTTAGGTAACCCTGCGTGATGGAGTTATTGATTAAGATTAGGAATTATTTCTCCATTACCTTGTTTCCACATCCGACAATATCACATAAACTGGCCTATCAGTCCATACTTATAGCAATGATTTGTGCCATCATGGCTATCACACTTACCACATAGTAGGTTTTGAGTGGCTCCCTATTCCACATTTCTTAAGACTGTGAACCCTCAGCTTTAAAGTTTTGACTTGTCTAAAACCTTTGATCATTTATGTTCCCGAGTGCAGGTGTACTCGCTGAGGATGGTGCATGTCCAGATAACTTTTTTTAAAAGAATGACCTATTGACATTACCATTATTTTCCTAATAGGGATCATGAACTGTCGACTTTTCCCTCTTCTTATGGTGCTCTTCTCTATCTCTCTTCTTATTTTCTTTCCACCTATTGAACATACACCATGAGCCAGGAGATATATATAGAGGAAATCAGTAGTGTTCCTTACATTCCCTTTTCACATGTTTGCCCAACCCAGGCATAAACTTCCTCATTTTTGATCTCATGTATGAAACCATCTCTGGAGCATAACAGATAACTAGGTGAATTTAAGACTGTACTCGTTCACTCTTAACCCTTCCTGCTTAAAGTTCATGAACTTTTCTACCTTCTCTTCCCTTAGCTCTTACGGAAAGAATTAGTTTAATAATGCTTTCTCTAACTCATCCCATACAGCCGGTTTAACATCCCTACCACAATTCTCCTCCCACTTATTATAACAAATATTTACTACATCATTGGGTTGATAAACAACAAGTTCCACTCCCTTAGTCTTAGCAGCATGCATCATCTTAAGTATCTTCCACATATCATCCATGAAGTTAAGAGGATCCTCTTCAACATTAGACCTTGTGTACACCGGTGGATTCATCCTAAGGAAATCCCTAATCCTTGTCGCAGATGATGAATCTTAGGTACTTGAGTTACTAACTGAAGTACCCTAACGGCCTGAATAGGGACCCCCAACTAAGCAAATATTTGAATAGCTTGAGGGGAGGCTGAGGGTGTAACATGTATGAAGTCCATAACATGAACTAACTCAAAACGGCAGAGAATGTTTAGGAGATGCTGACTAAGAGACCCATTCACAGGTGGTAGTCCACTCTAAGCTTTATGGAAAGGGTTTGTGAAGATGACTTGGATCAGGAGAAGAAAGAGAAGGGACCACAGAGGGCATTATGGCCTGTAGTGCATATCAAAGACCATTAAGATATCCGTGGAATTAGCCTCCAAAAATCTTAAGTCAGGAGATGACCACGATTGAGAATCATGACCTGCAATGGTGTTCATGGATGTGAAAGGATCCTTCAAACCTAACCTTCTGAACATTTAGGATAGTTTGACTTCACGAAAGCCTTTATGGCCTGTAGTGACCACCACAGATTATGGTGGCCTCCGTGAAGGTCAACCAATGCCAATCCATCCTAAGCCAAGGACCACGACTCGTGGTAAGCTTTATGGGCCATGGTGGCCTTCCCTGAAGGGTGCCTGACTAAGTTTAATGAAGTGCATTCCAGTCTTTTTCCACCTTTTCCCAACTGAACCTTGCACGTTTAGGGACTGAAAAGCAGTCCCTTAACTTACCTAAAAGGTGTTTTCCTCTGATTCACACTCAGAACTTTTTAGAGAAGTAATTGGAAAGAAGAAAGAAAGGTAGGGTTTAAGGGATTTAAAGCATGTATGAAAGGTGTCACGACCCAACCCCGTAGGCCGCAACTGGGTTCCGACCTGGACCCTCTCATGCGTATTTATCAACTACACTTAAGTTGAACCATGTGTGATGTGATACTATATACAAAATCCCCAATAGTTTAAAACTTTTTCATGTACATGTAGCCTCTTTCATTTGTATCATATCATGAAAGGGCACGCGAGCCGACAAGGCTGCTATAACAAAAACATTCACAACATATCGAATAGGCAACATCGAAACTAACTCACAAACAACCCACATATACATATGTCTATAGACCTCTAAGAATAGTAACAACAACATATGGCGGAACAAGGCCCCAACCGTACCCCGGAATGTACAAATATCTACATTAAGTGACCAACATCAAAATTTAGGCTCTAGAATAGTGAAGCACTTCCGACACAGCTGAGAGGAACTCCTATGCTGATGGATCTCCAGAATAAACATCTGTACCTACGGGCATGAAACGCATCCCCTCGAGAAAAGGGGGGTCAGTACGATATATGTACTGAGTATGTAAAGCATAACACATCGTAACTGAGATCATACTGAAATAGGGATGCAGGGGTCAAGTATAACAATTAACAAATTACTGTACCTGCACTTTAGGACACTTAATCCTATACATCATCATATACTGTGCCCGGCCCTCTAGTGAACTCGGTGTTATAATCATTACTTCATAATCACATATCATCGTGTCATAATGCATTTTATTTCATCATATCATCGTATACGGTATCATACCATCGTATACGGTATCATCTTATCATGTATATCATCGTATTATACCCGGTTCACTACGGGGCTCAGGGTCACAATGTATTGCTTTAATCTCATATGCATGCCTACATAAAGTATCTGGCCCTTTAGTGAGGGACTCGGTGAATGGAGCGGTGTACGTCTATAGCGTACCATCATAATATACATATGTACCCGGCCCTATAAGGAGGGACTTGGTGTTCCTTATTTCACCACATATACTATCATATTACAGCCGGCCCGGGACTCGGTGAATAATCGTATCGTCATAACATATAACATATATCACACCTCACGTACGGCATCGTCTCCTCGTGCGTGGAACTATACACATCCGGCCCAGGACGCGGTGAAAGAATCAATAACCCTGTGTACGATAACATATCCCGGCCCATCATGGGACTCGAGGAAGGATGGGTTACAATATACATGAGTAGAGTAGTGAGAAACCATATGCAACTAAGTCATTATCTAAGACTCGATGAAACAGTCAAGTGAACCGTCACCTGAAGACTGGGGGAGTAATTATCCGAGGTATCCCTATAGATGTCATTAGGGCTTATATCAGTTGGGGCTTCAGGGATCACAAACATGCATCAAAATAATGCCACATAATTCATGCAATCAGAAATATAGTCTATGCAATCAGAAACACAATTTATCTAGTCAAAGACTCAACTCATGCAATTAACGGCATTTATCATTTTAGAGCCTCTAAAAAGAGGAGCTGGTACCTCTACTTTCTATTCATTATATAGCAGGCTCGAGAATAGTAGTTTGACTACTTTCAGACTCTTAATATTCAGGAGTGACTACAAGTCACGAGTTACAATCAGAGCTCATAAATGGAATTACCTCTAAACCTATATCATATACCATTTCACTTAAAGTTAAGCCATTCCAAAGGAAAGAAGAAATAGGCTTTACATGTACTAGTTTTCATCACATAGAAGACAAAAAGGCAATGACTCAACTATTGCAGAAGTTCTAATACCAAGAAGTAAACAAGAGTCTCGAATCATACTCAGGGCTTTACGAATGGATTAAATCCCAAATATCGTATACATATCATTCATAACTTATATCTAAGACATGCCAAAAGAAAAGAAGAATAGTTCTACATATCTATTCCAAAAACACACCAAAGGAAAGCTTCACATACCTTGTATGGACTTCTCTTAATCACGTCCACCTCGTTGTCCTCGAAACCTATTTAACATGGAAGTAATTCAAGTATTAACAACCTTGGACTTTTCAGCAACTTAGACTACCCACGAGTATTCATAACATTCATCCCTTCGCTCTCCTTCTCGACTAGTTCCTTAACTAGTTAGGATGTTAACGAAAATCGGGCAGCACCTCCCCTATAATGTGCCCTATCCGAATTCCCAAGCATGTCCTTAGCACCTGCAATCAACCAACAATGCAACCAGCAGCCCATACATATACATATTATGACCAAAATTACACAATATAACCCCCAACAATTCACTCGAAACTAAGATACCAAAACTAGAGTTTTTAATCTTTCTTTCGCGAATTCTTTAATTGCAAAAGCGGAGGGTCATGTAGCTACAAACAGAATCTCCCACACCTCATTTAGATAACTTTTAGACCCTGCAACACGCCACAACACAACCAGCAGCATCCCCTACGCGTACAACACCTTATTTCTACAACAACTTAACTATAGCGATTCCAAATTCGTTTATTCCGAACGCTGAACTTTTCAAACCTTTTACCCAACTTCCAGAAGATAATAAGGTGTGTAATACACCATAATTTAACATCATAAACTTCAAATTAGAGGGGAAGAACTTACCTTTCCCTAAATTGGCTAGAACTCGCCAAAATCGTGCCTCGGAACTTTTTTTCACGTGCTGAATCGTTGTGGCAGCTTGCTGTCCGATTTTTGCTGCACCAAATCTTAATTTTAAACTACTAATACTTCCATATCATCATGGTAGACGCTATATAATTAATTTACGGAACGAAATCGGGACTTACCTTATTTTTCTCCCAAAGCCGTCACCCTTTTCTCTCTTAGCTTAGGGTTTATTTTTCTCTTGTTGCTGCTCATTTTTTTGGATCAGAACTGAATACATTAGTCATATATACATATATTTAGGTGGCCCTAGGTGGTGACACGTTTCATCCCCTCAGGATTACACGTGTCAAGCCATGATTGGCCACCGTGTCATGCTGCCAATTAGGGGCTGCCACGTGGCAGCGGGGTCCACCTCCCCCAAGCAGCTGCATCACCTACTTGACCCTAAGTAGGTGCATCACCTACTTGCTTGAGGTGCTGCCATGTGTCGCTTCTCCATTGGCTGCCACGCGTCGTCTTTTTCCCTTCCTCGCGGGTTCGTAATCTCGTCTTACTTTAAGAGCTCATGTAATCCGCACTACGTAAGCTTGGTATATCCTTAAGCAACTTAAGTGTATAAGACTCTTAACTTAGTGTCTTACGTAGGTAAATCGAGTCCTACGACTCATTTCTTAGCCTCCAACTCTTTCCGGATTCTTATGACTCTATCTCCAACCTCCCTTCTCGCGAGGTATCACAATCTTCTTTCCTTAGAGTTGTTTGATAGTGTCGTAGCTTATCCGGCTCACATGATAGTGTCTAAGGAACTTAAGAAGATGTTTCGAGCTTAAGAGTGCGGGGTGTAACATCCTTCCCCCCTTTAGAACATTCGTCCCCGAATGTTGAATAAATCTTTCCTTAAGACTTTATACGGATCATAAGGAGACTCCTTTCTACTGGAATGACATACATTTTCATCCAAGTAATTAATATACGAGTTCCAAGACTGGAGGCTATTTGTAGATATCGAGAATAGGTACGGACACCTGTGTTTCATGTCCTTTTCAACCTCCCAGGTTATGCCTTCACGATTCTTATTCCGCCACAGTATCTTGATGGAAGCTATGTCCTTAGTTCGCAACCCGTTTAATCTGCTGATCCCGGATGGAAATAGGTTGCCCCTCGTAGGATAACTCCCTGTTACGTGGACCTTCTCCATGGAAAATATTCTGGGAGCGTCGTTCCTATTCTTACAGAGCATTGATCTATGAAAACTGAATGTATTGTTTCAAATCGGACGGTAGGTCCCACTCATAGGCAACTTTATCTATTCTAAAAATGCTCTGCGAAGGATCAATGTATCCCCTTCTTGCTGACTTTTCGCTGCTAATCGATATCTTGTTCCGGAATAGCTTTACTTCATCAATAATTTAGTGGATAACATCTGGGTCTGTCCCTTAATCGAAGGGCAAAATGTCATACTAAGATTCATCTGGGTTCCTCAATCCCTTTCGAAATGATTTCCAGCAGTTAGCTGTAAATTGAAATTTTCTATATGAGATAATAGATATGGGGACTCCGTGAAATCTTATTATTTCCCTACTACGTCATTTCACAGAACCCTCAGTTGAATATGCCTTTCTAACTGGAGGGGAACAGGTTGATTCTGTCAGCCCATCTACTATAGCCCGTATGAACTCCCAGTTCCTTAGAATGTGAGGTCAGCTCGTACTATAATACATATTAACTGCTTTCCACCTCTGAGTCAGGGTTTCCATTCCCTGAGATAGGCTATCAGACTGCTGATGCTTCTTTTAACTTAAGCTATTGTACAACTCCTCTTAATCTAACTTGTAATACCTTAGGTATGCTATCTTTCTCTTTTACTCAGATCTTTTCTCCAGTTTTCTTACCATACATCATATTGTAATCCTTACATAAACGTGTGTACGGACATAGAGCAGTCCAGAAAATTCCTTAGCATCGCTATTACCTCCTTTAGTCGAGGTCAGGGCTCCACTATGGCTCTTGTCCTTAATACTGATTATATCTGAATAGTTCTGCCTCGAACCATCTTACACTTTTCCTGAATAGATTCTAAATATGGAAATCACATTGTTATTACTGACTTTCTTTTATCGAGTAATCATTTGACCTCGCTCTTAGTATGCCAATATTCATAGGTTGCACAACTATTCTTGTGCCATTTTCACGAGGTGCATTGTATTTCAGTCATAATCTTTTCTGCTCTTGGCTTACCCTGTTCTATATGTGTCGTTGTACTAACCCGCTTTTATAATATCTTTTTGTCATACTTGTTTTGTTCTCTTTCTCACCTCCCAGGGGGTCACCCATCCCAGTGCTACTCTCATTCGAGCACGCTTAACTTCGGAGTTTTGACAAAATCCGGTGCATTAGTATGAGTATGATCACGTCCATCCCTTATGGGGTCTCATTTGAAGTTTAAGCGTTTCCACTTACATACGATAGCATCAGTTGATTTTCTCTTACGCTTGTACTTCTCCTATACACTTCCCCCCTTTTAGGGTGTACCCATGTCATCCTCTGTTTATTTTCATCCATTCATATGCGAATGATTCCACTCCACCATATTTAACGTGTTGTACCATATCTACTTCTTCTATTAAATCATCCCCACGTCAGGTTGCCTTTCTAGGAAACCCTAGCATACCCGTAGGGTGCTTTAGTATTCACAATGTATCGTATAAAATTTCATCTAACAATTGATATTCGACTAATATCCGTAATGTAGTAGTACATTCAAAGCCATATTCCATTCATCCCAATCAGTAATTAGGGAGGGCTCATAATTGGTGCACATTCCCCACTCGAGTGTACTTATACTTTAATGACTCATGTTTCGAGCTTCATCATTATACTAACTTTATTCCAGTGGATACCACTAATCATTAGAGTGGAGTCATGTGTACACCATACTTCTTTACGCCTGCTGAGCTTGCACCTTTGTCGTGTGCCTAAGGCTCATTTCTAATCCTGCTTAAAACCACATCAACTTTGTGGTAGTAGTGGCCTTGTCTTAATACTTTTTCATCGTACTATACTTTCAATTTGTGGCTGTCTTCTTAACACTTCATATCCATCACAATTCTTTATCCCTCGTACTCTTGTCTTAGTCATACAGTTACTTCCTTCAACCATAACTTGTCATAGTTTATCCCTATGTATCAATTCAGGAAAAGCCTCGCCATATCGTTTTATCCCGATCTATCAGTCTTCTATAAGTCATCTTCCTTGGCTTATAGCTCCTTTCCAACTTCGTTCTACTATATCAATATCGATCTCCTAGTTTCTATTGCCATTAATTCAGCAATTAACTCATTTCTCGAGGTCAGCCATACTTGTTTGGTCAAATCTCATCATTGTTGCGAGAACCACGTTTCAAGACATACTATAGCCATGCAACTCATTCTCTTTTTATTTCTACAAAATTTTGGGCAGAGTTTCCTCTGTATTTCTTACTATCTCAACACCTGCACGCAGAAAATGCCAACAATGCCTCATAGGGCCAACATCATATATATTCCTATCGTATTATATCGCAGCCACACAGGGCGCCCAATACTGATAGCCAACAGAGACATATATAACAAGGTGAAGCCTAGGTCTATTAATACATATACATCCTGAGAGGAGATTAATAATATACCTGGAACTACATTTGACGACACCTCCTGGTCCTGTCCACTAGCCAAAGCATTAATGCGGTTCGACGAGTTCCTAGAACTAGAAGGTCTACCGCAGTCTCTACCATGGCCTACTGAGGTATGAATATCCTGCCTTTTAGGGCACGTAGCCAACGAAGAAAGACTCCAACAATTGATCCAATAGGTTGAGCTGCATCCCTTAAATTTTTTCTGAATGGACACTCTCTCACCAAATGGCCTTGACGGCCGCAGGCGAAACAAGCACCTATAGTAAGATGGCATTCCCCAAAGTGAGTCTTGCCACAGTGAGGACACTAGGGAAAATGTGTCTTTGACTGACACGAACCTTTGCTTATTGGTGAACCCGAAACCCTAGAGCTTTGACCGACTCCTGAACATCCCGTGTTATTGAATCTTCCACCTAGGGACTAAAGAGGCACCCTCCAAGCTGGTTGGGTAGGGTATCGACTATACTGGTAAGGCTGTCTGCCTTGAGGCTCCCCCGAATCACCAGCCAACGTAGCCTTCTTATGCTGGCCTCTGCCGTAATCTTTATCGGTCTGGCGCTCACTGCATCGCCTCTTTATCCCCAGCCCACGCCTTTGAACCTGCCCTGCTATTAATCTAGTCAATAATTGAACTGCATCCCTTATTGCCCTGTCTTCTAGCCCTAGCTATGGGGCTAGAGGCCTAGGTACTGGGGCCTCGGGGGCTGCAGCTACTACTGCTCTAGGCTCCTCTGGGGGTGGAGGTGTAGTAGAGCTCGCCGACTGGAGCATGATTCTCGGCATAGACTGGGCATGAGCCTTAATAACCCCCGAAGTCTGAGTTTCATCCGCTATTGACTTGCCCTTCTGAGCAACTAACGCTTTCTTTGGAGGCATTGCTGCAAACATAATGGTACATTAGTGAGGGATCATCCTAATAACATAGCTCTACCGCACGATCTTAGATCTGAAAGAAAGTAACATCCTAACTGTCTTGTAGCCTCCTATCTATAGATGTGGTGCACAACACACCAATAAATAAGACTCTACTAGACACGATCTGTAGACACTCCAAGGACGAACTGCTCTGATACCTCTTCTGTCATGACCCAACCCCGTAGGCCGCAATTGGGTTCCGACCTAGACCCTCTCATGCGTATTTATCAACTACACTTAAGTTGAACCGTGTGTGATGTGATACTATATACAAAAACCCCAATAGTTTAAAACTTTTTCATGTACATATAGCCTCTTTCATTTGTATCATATCATGAAAGGGCACGCGAGCCGACAAGGCTGCTATAACAAAAACATTCACAACATATCGAATAGGCAACATCGAAACTAACTCACAAACAACCCACATATACATATGTCTACAGACCTCTAAGAATAGTAACAACAACATATGGTGGAACAAGGCCCCCACCGTACCCCTGAATGTACAAATATATACATTAAGTGACCAGCATCAAAATTTAGGCTCCAGAACAGTGAAGCACTTCCGACACAGCTGAGAGGAACTCCTATGCTAATAGATCTCCAGAATAAACATCTGTACCTGCGGGCATGAAACGCAGCCCCCCGAGAAAAGGGGGGTCAGAACGATATATGTACTGAGTATGTAAAGCATAACACATCGTAACTGAGATCATAACTGAAATAGGGATGTAGGGGGCAAGTATAACAATTAACAAATTACTGTACCTGCACTTTAGGACACTTAATCCTATACATCATCATATACTATGCCCGACCCTCTAGTGAACTCGGTGTCATAATCATTACTTCATAATCACATATCATTGTGTCATAATGCATTTCATTTCATCATATCATCGTATACGGTATCATACCATCGTATATAGTATCATCTTATCATGTATATCATCGTATTATACCCGGTTCACTACGGGGCTCAGGGTCACAATGTATTGCTTTAATCTCATATGCATGCCTACATAAAGTGTCCGACCCTTTAGTGAGGGACTCGGTGAATGGAGTGGTGTACGTCTATAGCGTACCATCATAATATACATATGTACCCGGCCCTCTAAGGAGGGACTTGGTGTTCCTTCCTTATTTCACCACATATACTATCATATTACAGCCGGCCCGGGACTCGGTGAATAATCGTATCATCATAACATATAACATATATCACACCTCACGTACGGCATCGTCTCCTCGTGTGTGGAACTATACACATCCGGCCCTGGATGCAGTGAAAAAATCAGTAACACTGTGCACGATAACATATCCCGGCCCATCGTGGGACTCGAGGAAGGATGGGTTACAGTATACACGAGTAGAGTAGTGAGAAACCATATGCAACTAAGTCATTATCTAAGACTCGATGAAACAGTCAAGTGAACCGTCACCTGAAGACTGGAGGAGTAATTATCCGAGGTATCCCTTTAGATGTCATTAGGGCTTATATCAGTTGGGGCTTCAGGGATCACAAACATGCATCAAAATAATGCCACATAATTCATGCAATCAGAAATATAGTCTATGCAATCAGAAACACAATTTATCTAGTCAAAGACTCAACTCATGCAATCAACAACATTTATCATTTCAGAGCCTCTAAAAAGAGGAGCTGGTACCTCTACTCTCTATTCATTATATAGCAGGCTCGAGAATAGTAGTTTGACTACTTTCAGACTCTTAATATTCAGGAGTGACTACAAGTCACGAGTTACAATTAGAGCTCATAAATGGAATTACCTCTAAACCTATATCATATACCATTTCACTTAAAGTTAAGCCATTCCAAAGGAAAGAAGAAATAGGCTTTACATGTACTAGTTTTCATCACATAGAAGACAAAAAGGCAATGACTCAGCTATTGTAGAAGTTATAATACCAAGAAGTAAACAAGAGTCTCGAATCATACTCAGGGCTTTACGAATGGATTAAATCCCAAATATCGTATACATATCATTCATAACTTATATCTAAGACATGCCAAAAGAAAAGAAGAATAGTTCTACATATCTATTCCAAAAACACGCCAAAGGAAAGTTTCACATACCTTGTATGGACTTCTCTTAATCACGTCCATCTCATTGTCCTCGAAACCTATTTAACATGGAAGTAATGCAAGTATTAACAACCTTGGACTTTTCAGCAACTTAGACTACCCACGAGTATTCATAACATTCATCCCTTCGCTCTCCTTCTCGACTAGTTCCTTAACTAGTTAGGATGTTAACGAAAATCGGGCAGCACCTCCCCTATAATGTGCCCTATTCGAATTCCCAACCATGTCCTTAGCACCTGCATCCAACCAACAATGCAACCAGCAGCCCATACATATACATATTATGACCAAAATTACACAATATAAACCCCCAACAATTCACTCGAAACTAAGATACCAAAACTAGAGTTTTTAATCTTTCTTTCGCGAATTCTTTAATTGCAAAAGCGGAGGGTCATGTAGCTACAAACAGAATCTCCCACACCTCATTTAGATAACTTTTAGACCCTGCAATACGCCACAACACAACCAGCAGCATCCCCTACGCGTACAACACCTTATTTCGACAACAACTTAACTATAGCGATTCCAAATTCGTTTATTCCGAACGCTGAACTTTTCAAACCTTTTACCCAACTTCCAGAAGATAATAAGGTGTGTAATACACCATAATTTAACATCATAAACTTCAAATTAGAGGGGAAGAACTTACCTTTCCCGAAATTGGCTAGAACTCGCCAAAATCGTGCCTCGGAACTTTTTTTCACGTGCTGAATCGTTGTGGCAGCTTGCTGTCCGATTTTTGCTGCACCAAATCTTAATTTTATACTACTAATACTTCCATATCATCATGGTATACGCTATATAATTAATTTACGGAACGAAATCGGGACTTACCTTATTTTTCTCCCAAAGCCGTCACCCTTTTCTCTCTTAGCTTAGGGTTTATTTTTCTCTTGTTGCTGCTCATTTTTTTGGATCAGAACTGAATACATTAGTCATATATACATATATTTAGGTGGCCCTAGGTGGTGACACGTGTCATCCCCTCAGGATTACACGTGTCAAGCCATGATTGGCCACCGTGTCATGCTGCCAATTAGGGGCTGCCACGTGGCAGCGGGGTCCACCTCCCCCAAGCAGCTGCATCACCTACTTGACCCTAAGTAGGTGCATCACCTACTTGCTTGAGGTGCTGCCACGTGTCACTTCTCCATTGGCTGCCACGCGTCGTCTTTTTCCCTTCCTCGCGGGTTCGTAATCTCGTCTTACTTTAAGAGCTCATGTAATCCGCACTACGTAAGCTTGGTATATCCTTAAGCAACTTAAGTGTATAAGACTCTTAACTTAGTGTCTTACGTAGGTAAATCGAGTCCTACGACTCATTTCTTATCCTCCAACTCTTTCCGGATTCTTATGACTCTATCTCCAACCTCCCTTCTCGCGAGGTATCACAATCTTCTTTCCTTAGAGTTGTTTGATAGTGTCGTAGCTTATCCGACTCACATGATAGTGTCTAAGGAACTTAAGAAGATGTTTCGAGCTCAAGAGTGCGGGGTGTAACAAAAGGCTAATCACAATACTAGACTGAGTTCGTCCTCGTGCCCAACATATTCATTTTATCATGATTGGGATCGAGTTTTAGTTCTATGCCCGTTTGACTGAGTTTTTGATTTATTTAAGTAATTTTTTATAGAGTTCTTAATATATATCAAGAACTCGATAAGAATTCCCATGATTTCATTTGATCTCCATGATTTCATTCCTATGAACCCTAGGTGAGTTGATGATTGTTGCATTATATGCATTTATTTTGAGAAGAGTAAAATGGTTTCATTTATTTACCGAATTATGATTTTAAACTGAGTCTATGCATATTTGATTGAGGTTTGAAAGATCATGAACATTGAGTCAAAATGTGTTGAGTATTGAGTTAAATGATTGATTTGAGATGAGTTGAGATTGATGAGGGTTCAATGAGACTAAATGAGTTAATTTGATTACAATGAATTGATTGAACCTATGGGCATTTTGAGTTAATTTGATTATAATGAGTTGATTGAACCTATGAGCACGTTAAGTATTCTGGGAGTAGTATTGAGCACTTATTTGGGTAAGAGAAAATAACAACTCAAAACCCATAAACTACATAGGCAGCATAGGATAGAGGCCATGCCTCTCAAGTACCAAAATGATGGACTTTGATTGATTTTGGATCCATTGAGGTTGATTGTCCCTTACCCTAGCAAGGTATTGGATGGCTACGACAATGACAGTGCAAAGCATTGTATCATCAGTAGCTCATAAGTGATGGTTGTTGGTTAGAAGAACTTCCTTAAAATGAATGGTTTCATTTGATTGAGTGCGTATCATAGAGTCTTATTTCAAGATTGTTAACCTATAAAGTTGCATATTATTGTGAGTTTATTTGAGTTACCTTTGAGTTGAGTCTGTTGAGGTGATTTTCCTTGATGTTGAGTTGTTGAATTGTGTTCCCTTCAGCTATTTTATATACTCGTACATTTTATATACTGACGTCATTTGACCTACATTATTTTATGATGCTGATATAGGTACTACCGATAATCAATAGGCTCTCCATTTAAGAACTATTTCCTTTCCTGATAGTGGTGAGACCACCTTTCTTTTGGAGAAATCACATATATTTTAGTTATCATAAGAAGTATTTTCTTTTAAAGTAACCCTAGGCTTGTCTCAACACCTTCTTAATAGTTGATAATGGCGTCATGGACAGAGTTAGAATTGAGTTATATTGTTAATTTTAGAGTCTGTTTTAAATCATACTTTTAGTATTGAGTTATGAAGTTGAGCTACTTTATACCTTAAGTATTTTGAGACTATTATTTATGAGATTTTCTTATATTTTTTTAAAAAAGTATCCTTTTATTGAGCTATTGATATGTTAGCCCACTAGAGTGTCATTATTTGATTTTCTTAATTCTTTCGCTGAGTGCTTTAATATGTGATTGGACCAAGAGGTTTGCTTGGGGAAAACAATAGTCTTCGAGTGTCGTGCACACCTAGAGTACCCTCTTGGAGTGTGATAAACTTGGTATCAGAGCAGAGAGTTCAAGAGTTCTAGGATGTCTATGAAGCTGCATCTAGTAGAGTCTTACTTATAGGTGTGTCGTGAACCATTCTTATAATCAGAAGGCTATAAGACATTAGGAATTATTTCACTTCTTTATATTCTGAGTTCGTGTAAAAGAGTTTAACTCTAAAAAGTTACTTCCTAATTTGTGCCTTTATGCATTTGCAGATAATACCTCCTAAATTTAACACAAGTCAAAGGAATGACACCAGGACAAAGGTTCTGCAGTCTGAAATGCCCCTACCTTGTAGATTGAGAATTAGGGGTCAACATTCCCAATCTACAGAAGAACCCCAAATGTCTACTAATCAGTTGATTCCAACTTTGGAGGTAGATTTTAGAGGAGCAATTGTCATGCTCACTCAGTTGGTAGCAACCTAGAATGGTAATCATAGTTCACTGGCTCCAAAATCTAGCTCTCAAGAGCCATCAACTTCGGTGAGGTTCCAAGATTTCTTGAGGATGAACCCACCAGTTTTCACAAGTTTCAAGGTTGAGAAGGACCCCCAGAAACTTCATCGATGAGATGTGGAAAATTCTGAAAGTGATGCATGCTACTGAAGTTGAGTTGGTTTCTTATTAGCTGAAGTATGTGGTGAATGTTTTGTACAACCAGTGAGAGGAAGGTAGAGGTAAGGATGTGGATCCTATGATTTGGGATGAATTTGAGGGTGCTTTCCTTGATAATTTCTTTCCTAGAGAATTGAGGAAAGCTAAAGTTAAAGAGTTTGTAAAGCTGAAATAAGAGGGAATGACAGTGAAGGAGTATGGTCTTTACTTCATCCACCTGTCTAGATATACTTCAAAGATGATCCCAGATATAAGATCTAAGATGATATCTGGCCTGGGAAAACATGTGAAGAAAGAGTGTAAGTCCTCATTATTGATTTTTGACATAGATATTTCTAGGCTCATGGTTTATGATTAGTAGGTTGAGAAGGATAAGAAAGATATAGAGGAGCACTTGATCAAGAGAGCTAAATCAGTTAAGCAAGAGAATGAGCAGAAGCAAGGATAGGGCAACAAGTCCTTTTTTTTCAAAAAACGTCTTCTAACAATACTCCCTTTGTTGACAAGTGCACCTACACCTAATTACATATATGCGCAAAAGTTACAGAGCCACTAGAATTTTAGCGCTCAGGGTTCTCAATGCCTAGGGAGTATGGCTCAAGGTTCGAAAGGAAAGTCACCTTGTAGAAAGTATGGTAAACACCATTTGGAAGAATGTAGAGAGGAAACCAATGGGTGCTACAAATATGGAAAGAGAGGGTATCTAATGTGGGGTGACAGAGCCCAATCTTCTACTGCGGCACCCGCAGTTTGAGGTAATCAGAGTTTTGTTCCTTTGAGTATAGGCGGAGGTTCAAACCATCTTTATGTTATGGCTAGTTGCCGGGATCCGGAGAACTCACCAGATGTTGTCACTAGTATGCTTGGAGTCTTTACTTTTGATGTTTATACTTTGCTTAATCCGAGTTCCATGTTGTCTTTTGTGACCCCTTATGTGGATAATAAGTTTGACATCCTTCTTGAAGGTCTTCTTGAACTTTTTAGTATTTCTACTCATGTTGGTGAGCCCATTCTAGCTGAGAGGGTTTATAGAGATTGTCCTGTGTCCATCTATCATAAAGATACCATGGTTGACTTAGTTGAGTTAGACATGGTTGATTCTGATGTAATTCTGTGTATGAACTGACAGTTGATTGTAGAACTCGAGTTGTTAAGTTTCAGTTTCCAAATGATCCTTTCTTAGAGTGGAAAGGTAGTCCAACAGAGCCTAGGGGTAAATTCATTTCATACCTTAGGGACAGAATAATCATCAATGTTTTTATCTACCACATAGTTTGATTTAGAGATTATAGTGTGGAGACTCTATCCCTTGAGTCAGTTTCTCTAGCCAATGAGTTTCCCGAGGTTTTCCTTGAGATCTGTCCATAGTCCCTCCTAAAAGGGAGATCGACTTTTGGATTAATGTTCTACCAGATACGCAACCTATATCTATTCTTCCATATAGAATGGCTCCCACTAAGTTGAAATAGCTGAAGAAGCAGTTGAAAGATCTCTTAGATAAGGGATTCATTAAGCCGACTGTGTCACCTAGGGGCGCTCCTATCATATTCATTCAAAAGAAGATGGCTCCCTTTGTTATTGACTATCATCAATTGAACAAGGTCACCATTAATAATAAGTACCCTCTTCCCAAAATAGATGATCTGTTTAACAAGATCCAAGGTTCTACATAGTTCTCAAAGATAGACCTCAGATCAAGCTATCATCAGTTGAAAATGAGGGAGTGTGACATTTGAAACACAGCTTTCTGAACCTTATATGGTCACTTTGAGTTCCTTGTTATGTCTTTTGGTTTGACTAATGCTCCTACAATATTTATGGACTTGATGAATAGAGTGTTCAAATAGTATATGGACATGTTTGTAATTTTTGTTATCAATGACATATTGATCTAC
This sequence comes from Solanum dulcamara, assembly GCF_947179165.1. NCBI lineage: Eukaryota > Viridiplantae > Streptophyta > Magnoliopsida > Solanales > Solanaceae > Solanum > Solanum dulcamara. The sequence goes on along the minus strand of NC_077248.1, from coordinate 57,931,971 downwards.
TCCAGTTGTGAGTGGGAGCATGCCAATTATCTCAGGATTGTTCTCCAGACTCTCAAGGATAGGGAGTTGTATGCTAAGTTTTCAAAATGTGAGTTCTGGCTTGCTTCTGTGGCATTATTAAGCCATGTTGTATCTGGCGAAGGTATTTGAGTTGATTCGCAGAAAATTGATGCGGTGAAGAACTGACCAAGACACATATCCTAGACTGACATAAGGAGTTTCTTGGGTTTGACTGGCTACTACCACAAGTTTGTTGAGGGGTTTTTATCTATATCATCTGCATTGACTAAGCTGACTCAGAAGAAGGCTAAATTCTAATAGTAAGATATATGTGAGAAACGTTTTCAAGAGCTGAAAATGAGATTGACTACTGCTCCAGTTTTGTCCCTACCCGAGGGAACAAATGGTTTATTATCTATTGTGATGCGTCTAGAGTTGGATTGGGTTGTGTATTGATGTAAAAGGGTAAGGTTATTGCATATGCTTTCAGGCAGCTTAAGATTAATAAGAGAAACTACCCAACTCATGACCTTGAGTTAGCATCCATAGTATTTGATATCAAAATTTGGTGTCACTACCTCTACGGTGTGCATGTTGATGTGTTTACTAATCATAAGAGCTTGCAGTATGTGATTAACCAGAAAAAGTTAAACTTGAGTCAGAGAAAATGGCGTGAGTTGCTCAAGAACTATGACATGAGTATTTTCTACAACCTAGGTAAAGCTAATATAGTTGCTGATGCTCTTTGTAGGTTAGTTATGGGGAGCACAACCCATGTGGAGGAAGGAAGGACAAAGTTGGCTTCAGAGATGCATAGACTTGCACGTTTGGTTGTCTAACTTATTGACTCAAGTAAAGGTGGTGCTATTAATCAAAATTGGATTAATTCATCTCTAGTTTTGTAGGTGAAGGAAAACGAAGATCAAGATCCCATCTTATTTTAGTATAAATATAATGCTTATAAGCAGAACGTTATGGATTTTTCTAATGAGGGAGATGGAGTGTTGAGTTACCAAAGCAGATTGTGTGTTTCAGGTGTTGATGGTCTTCAAGACAGAATCATAGTTGAGGCCCATATGTACAGGTATTCCATCTATCCAGGTTCGACAAAGATGTACCATGACTTAAGAGAAGTTTATTGGTGGAGTGGGATGAAGAGGGAGATAAAAGAGTTTGTGTCCAAGTGCCTAAATTTAAAAAAAGTCAAAGTAGAGCATCAAAAGCCTTATGATGTAGCTCAGAACGTTGATATTCCAGAGTGGAAATAGGATATAATAAACATGGACTTCATCACAAGTTTACCGCGATCTCAAAGGTAGCATGATTTGATTGGCACAAGACGTATCTAGTAGAGTCTTACTTATGGGTGTGTTGTACACCATACTTATAATAAAGAGGCTATGAGGCATTTAGAAATGGGTATGTTTCTTTCAATTGATAGATCGTGCGATAAGAGCGAATTTATAAGAACATATGAAATCTAAATTGTGCTCTCTGTTTCTTATGTATCAAGCTGCCTATTCTTAGGAGATGGCATAACGAGAGCTAGGTACTGACCTAGGAGAAAGTACTAGTCACTCCCCATGGGGATGTTGGGATAGATTTCCCTTGGAGGGAGACAGTAAGTCTCCAATACCCCTAGTACGAGCTTTCCATCCCTTGTTGAAGCCCAGGGAGATGCAGTACTCCCAGCCTCATCAGTTGGTGACTCTATTGTAGCTAGTCATGTTTAACAAGGTTGTACGGTGTTAATAAATGACCCACCAACCTCTACTGATTTAGTTGAATTGAGTATGCTAGACTTTGATATCATTGTGGATATGGATTGGTTACCATCTTGTTATGCTAATATTGATTATAGTGCAAAGATGGTCTGATTTTATTTTCCAAGTGAGCATGTCCTTGAATGGAAAGGTAATGTACCACGCTCAAGGGTAAGTTTATTTTATACCTTAGAGATCAAAAGTTTATAGCTAAAGTTTGTATATTCCATCTGGTTCATGTCCTTGATGGTATTCGCTAATGATCTTCTAGAAATTCCCCACGAAAGGAAATTATTTTTTCTATAGATTTTCTTCTATTACGCATCCTATATCCATTCCTCCTTACATAATATCTCTTATGGAGCTAAGGGAATTAAAGGAACAACTGATGGACTTGCTCAATAAAGGAGTTATCATGCCAAGTACATCCCCATGGGTTCTCCGGTGCTCTTTGTTCGAAACAAAGATTGATCTTTGTTGATGAGTATTGACTATAGGTAACTAAATAAAGTCACTATCAAGAATAAATACCCTCTTCCATAGTTTGATGACTTGTTCGGCTAGTTATATGGCGCCAAATGCTTTTCCAAGATCCACTTGTGATTCGATTATCATTAGCTTCGAGTCTAGGATAATAATATCCCAAAAATAGCATTTAGGATGATGTACGGACATTTTTAATTCCTCGTCATGTATTTCAGGCTAAAAAATATCCCAGTAGACTTTATGGATCTTATGAATAGTGTCTTAAAAACCATTCTTGGATGAATTTGTGATTGTGTTTATAGATGACATCCTGATATATTCACGGTCGAAAACCGAGCATGCAGACCACTTGCAAGCTGTATTACAGACTCTCTAGGACTACATGTTATATGCTAAATTCACTAAATGTGAATTTTGACTAACTTCTATAGCTTTTCTTGGTCATGTTATTATCAGTGATGGTATCAAGGTTGATGGCAAAGAGATTAAAGCTATGTGACTTGGCTGAGGCCCTTGAATTCAATAGATGTTCATAGCTTTTAGGCTTTGCATCATATTACCAAAGGTTTGTAGAGGGATTCTCCTCTATCTATGCACCACTAAAATAATTAACACATAACGCAGCTAAGTTTCAATTGACTGAGGCATGCGGACAGATTTTTCAGGAGCTAAAGAAAAGCCTTGCCACGACATATATCTTGACACTTCGATAGCACCGAGGGTTAGGTTGTATATTATGATGCCTCAGGAATCGACCTAGGTTGTGTTATTTACAACATGGTAAGGTTATCACATATGCCTTTAGGGAATTGCGGTAACATGAACAGAAATATCCTATGAACAATCTTGAGTTAGCCGCAATTGTCTTTACCCTAAATATTTGGTGGCATTATCTATACGAGGTTCATATTGATGTTTTCACTGAGTACCAGAGCCTTCATTATTTATTTAAGTAGAGGGAGTTGAACCTACGACAAAGAAGATGGCTAGAATTACTAAAGGACTATGATATTGACATTTATATCATCCCGACAAAGCTAATGTTGTTGCTGATGTGCTTAGATGGAAGTCCATGGCTAGTCTAAGCCATGTTTAAGATGATAATATCAAAATGACTAAATATCTATCCCAGCTAGCTAGATTTTATGTGCGAGTGGTAGACGTAGAGGGTGGAGGCATTGTCATTCAGAAAACAGTAGAATCCTCCTTTCTTAGTGAAGTTAAAGAATGATAGCATAAGAATCTTGAGCTTGTGAAAATGAGAAAAGTATCCCACAATAACGACAACATTATTTGAGCTAATTAAAAATGAAGTCCTTAGATACTAGGACCGCTTGTGTGTACCAACAGTCGAAGTGCTCTGCAATAAGATTATTTTAGAGACCCATTATTCCAAATATGCAAGTCTATTGTTCAAATGGAATGAAAAAAGATATCACGAAGATGGTAGCCCAATATCCCAACTGCCAGCAAGTTAAAGTAGAACATCAGAAACCTAGAGGCCTAACTCAGTATATTGATCTTCCATTATAGAAATGGCACATGATAAGTATGGACTTCATCACTGGTTTGTGTCGCACTCCACAAAGATATGATTCTTTTTAGGTAATTGTTGATAGGCTGACGAAATTTGCTTATGTATTGCAAGTCAGAATGACATATTCAGCCATAGATTATGCCAAGCTCTACATTTGAGAGATTATTCTCCTTCACGAAGTTCCATTATCTATTATATCTAATCGAGGGGCTGAATTTATAGTACATTTTTTAGATCTTTTTAGAAGGGTCTATGTACTCCAGACAATCTTAGCACCACTTTTCATCCACAAACATATGGATAGACAGAGCATACTATTCAGACCCATAAGGATATATTACGTGCCTACATGTTGGAATTTAAAGGAAGCTAGGATGATCATCTACCTCTTATTGATTTTGCTTATAATAACAGCTTCCAAGATAGTATTCAAATGGCTCTTTATGAAGCACTATATGGGCAAAGGTGTAGCTAACCGATCAATTAGTTCAAGGTGATGGAAGCACAGGTTGCTAGGTCCTAATCTAGTCTAGCTAGTGATGGAAAAGGTAAAGCTTATTAGAGACAGGCTGCATACAACACAGAGTCACCAGAAGTCCTATGCAAATATTCAACAATGAGACTCAGAGTTTTATGTAGAAGATTGGGTTTTCTTGAAAGTATCGCCTACGAAGAATGTCATGTGATTTGGAAAGAAAGTAAAGCTTAGTCTCGGGTATGTTGGACCTAGTGTTTTAAAAAAACATTTTCGGGGCAAACCTCGGAGCGGGGCACATCAAAAATGCTTTGTGGCGCAAATTAAAGGTGTAGATCCATAGAGCGTAAGTCCTATAATTTGGGGCGTAAGCCTCTGGCATAAAAACATAAGTACTGGGCATAAAAACTAAGCCCCGAGCGTGAACTTTTTTTTTTGATTTTTAATCAATTTTTTCTTTAAATCATATTTTTTATTGTTGGTGTAATGATATTTATATTTTATGGTATCATATTTTTTAGATTTTAGTAATTTATTCTAAAATATATAAATTAACTCATATAGAAAATGACATTGCGATAAATAATTTTTTAGATAATCATGTGTGAAATTGATAGGATAGATCTTTCATAGCACCATGTTCCTGAGACAACTTTATTCATTGTTTTTATTACTCTTACACTTTTTTTCTTTCTTATTCTTTAAAATATGTAAACAATAATCAATGCAAATATTAATTGAGGGTGAGAACTGAGAAGAACTAGCAATGTGAAGATGGATGATAACTTATCTTAAAGATTATTTTGGCTATTATCATAATAGTAATTATAATATTTTTTTCAATATTATTAATTATGAATACCTTTCTCAAATAATAATTATGATATTGTTTTTATATTATTTGTAATTTATTAAATTTATTTGTAAAATCATTAACAGTTTTACTTTTGCTTATTTCTAAGTAATAAAATTATAAAATTCAATATAAATGAGAGGCACACCCCGTAGATACATGAGACTTACGCCCCATGTCTCGAGTCTTACGCCTTACCCATACTTCATAAAATGCCTCGTCTTACGCCCCCGCCGACACTGGTTGGATTGTATAACATTATTGGAAGATTGGTAGGGTGGCACACAAGCTTTATTTTCCTTCAAAATTTGAGGCAGTCCATCCTATGTTTTATGTTTCTATGTTGCAGAAAGACATTGGAGATCCTTACCATATGCCCATTGAGGATATTCACATTACTGAAGACTTATCTTATGCAAAGGTACGTGTAGGTATTTTAGATTAGCAAATTAGAATGCTTCGAAATGGATTTTGTGAAAGCATTATGGCGGAATAATAACATCAAGGAAATAACTTGGGAAGACGAGGATAAAATGATGAAGAATTACCCCCATCTATTTATGACTTAAGGTGAGTCGCATTTCAATATAACCACTTTTATGCACTAGCAGGCTGACAGGATTCAGAGGCATCCCCAGATGTTGTCATAGGTATATTGACAATATATTCTCATGTTTTTATATATTGATAGATCCCTTCTCTACATTTTCATATATTACTCCATATATATCTAGTAATCTTGACATGAGATTTGAGGCGTTGCCACGGTCAGTTGAGGTGTCTACGTCATTTGGTAGCTCTATTATAGCTAGTCATATTTATCGAGGTTGTACAGTATTAATTAATGACCCTCCAAGATCCCATGATTTAGTTAAATTAATTATGCTAGACTTCGATGTAATTATGGGTATGGATTTATTGGAAGCTTGTTATTGCTAATATTGATTGTCGTGCAAACATGGTCCAATTTCAATTTCCAGCTGAGCCTGTCCTTGAATAGAAAGGTAATGCAGCCACACCCATGGGTAAGTTTATTTTAGACCTTATGGCTCAAAAGTTTATAGCTAAAGGTTGTTTCTACAATATACTTCATGTTAGGGATATATATAAGGAGCCAGCGACTCTTCAGTTAGTTCCTATTGTGAATGAATTACTGATGGTATTCCTTGACGATCTTCCAAGAATTTCCCACAAAAGGGAAATTGATTTTGCTATAGATTTGCTTCTGATACACTGCATATATCCATTCCTCCTTACAGAATGGCTTTTGCAGAGCTAAGAAAATTGAAGGAACAACTGAAGGACTTGCTCAATCAATGCTTTATCAGGCCAAGTACATCCCCATGGGGTGCTCCGGTGTTCTTTGTTCGAAAGAAAGATAAATCCTTGCCGATATGTATTGACTACATGCAACTAAATAAAGTCTCCATCAATAATAAATATCTTCTTCCATGGATTAATGACTTGTTCGGCCAGTTACAATGTGCGAAATACTTTTTCCAAGATTGACTTACGATTTGGTTACCATTAGATGTGAGTCGGGGATAATGATATCCCAAAAATAATATTTAGGATGAGGTATGGCCATTTTGAAGTCCTCGTCATGTCTTCTAGTCTTACAAATATCCCAGGAGTCTTTATGGATCTTATGAATCGGTCTTCATAATATTCTTGGATGAATTTTTTATTATGTTTATTGACGACATCTTGATATATTGACGGTCGGAAGCCAAACATACAGACCACTTGGGAGATGTATTATAGAATCTCCAGGACTACATGTTATATGCTTAATTCACTAAATATGAGTTTTTGCTAAGTTTTGTAGCTTTTCTTGGTCATGTTATTGTCAATAATGGTATCAAGGTTGATGACAAAATGATTGAAGATGTGATGACTTGTACGAGGCCATTGAATTCGATAGAGGTTCATAGCTTTTTAGGCTTGGCAGGGTATTATCAAAGGTTTGTGGAGGAATTCTCCTCCATCTCAACACCACTAACAAAACTTACACATAAGGCATCTAAGTTTCAATGGACTGAGGCATGCGGATAGAGTTTTCAGGAGCTAAAGAAAAGGCTTACCACAACATCTATCTTGACTCTTCGGGACGGCATCGAGGGTTATATTTTAGATTGTGATGCCTGAAGAATTTTTCTAGGTAGTGTTCTTATGCAACATCGTAAGATTATATCATATGCCTCCAAACATTTGTGGAAACATGAATAGAACTATCCTACACATGATCTTGAGGTAGCAGAAGTTGTCTTTGCCCTAAAGATTTGGTGGTATTATCTATACGGGGTTCATATTGATATTTTTACCTACCACCAAAGCCTTCAGTAATTATTTAAGAAGAGGGAACTAAACCTACGACAAAGAATAGGGCTAATTACTAAAGGACTATGATGTTGGCATTTTATATCACCCCGACAAAGTTAATGTTATTGCTGATGCGTTAGCTGGAAGTCCATTGGTAGTCTAAGTCATGTTGAAGCTGATAAGGTCAAGATGATCAAAGTTTATTCCATCTAGCTAGTTTGCAGGTGTTATTGGTAGACGCAAAGAGTGAAGGTACTTTCATTCAGAACACAAAAGAATCCTCCTTTGTTACTAAAGTGAAAGAGAAACAACACGAGGATCTTGTGCTTATGAAATTAAGGGAAAGTATTCCACAGTAGTGACAACCTTTAGTTGAGCTAACTGGGGATGGAGTCCTTAGATACCAGTGCCACTTATGTGGAGACCAATTATTCTAGACATAAAGTGCACCCTGGAGCGACAAAGATGTACTGGGACCTTTGACATATGTTTTGGTGGAATGGCATGAAAAAAGATATCGCGGAGATGGTAGCCTGATTTCCCAACTGCCAGCAAGTTAAAGCAGAACATCAGAGGCCTGGAGACCTAAATTAGTATATTGAACTTTCATTTTGGAAATAGGATACGATAAATATGGACTTCATCACTGGTTTGCCTCGCACTCTACAGAGGTATGATTCTATTTTGAAAATTGTTGATAGGCTAATGAAATTTGCTCATTTATTGTCAGTCAAGACGACATATTCAGCTAAGGATTATGCCAAACTCTACATTCTAGAGATTGTTCGCCTTCATAGAGTTCCATTATTTATTATCTATGATCGAGGGTCTCATTTTACAACACATTATTTATACCTTTTAAGAAGGTCTAGGATCTTCGATAAATCTTAGCATAACTTTTCATCTGCTAACTTATTGACAGGCAGAGCGTAATATTCAAACTATTGAGGATATGTTATGTGCCTGCATATTGGATTTTAAAGGAAGTTGGGATAATCATCTACCTCTTATTGAGTTTGCTTATAGTAACAACTTCTAAGCTAGTATTCAGATGTCTCCTTATGAAGCACTATATGGGCGAAAATGTAGGTCACTGATCGATTGGTTTGAGGTTGAGGAAGTAGAGTTTCTAGGTCTTTATCTAGTCCAGCAAGTGATGTAAAAGGTAAAGCTTATTAGAGACCGGCTGCATACAGCACAGAGTCAGCAGATGTTTGATAATGAGACTCAAAGTCAAACGTAGAAGATTGGGTTTTATTAAAAGTTTCGCCTAAGAAGGGTGTCATGCAATTTGGAAAGAAAGAAAAGCTCATTCCTAGGTACGTTGGAAAATATAAGATTAATCGGAGGATTGGTGGGGTGGCATATGACTTTGATATGACTTCAAAATTTGAGGCAGTCCATCCTTTATTTTATGTTTTGATGTTGTAGAAGTGCATTGGAGATCCTTTATGTATTACGCCCATTAAGGATATTCGCATTGTTGAACACTTGTCTTATGCGGAGGTATTTGTAGCTATTTTAGATTGATAGGTAATAAAGCTTTGAACTATAGAAGTGGCTTCTATGAAAGTGTTATGGCAAAATAAAAACATTGAGGAAATGACTTGGGAAGACGATGAAGAAATGATAAATAAGTACCCCCATCTATATACAAATTAAGGTGAGTCGCATTTCATAATGTGCAATTATTTCTTTACATCAACTTAATTGGATTATAAATGACTTGAAAGTGCAATTTATATGTCTTATTGAGAGATAGATATACAAAGCCTAGTAGTTGGAACTTTCAGAATTTGATTTAAGGTTTGAAAATGTAGGAAATATAGCCTCGCAAATAACGTTTAGCATGAAAAAAAATTCAACGAAGGAATTTCCTCAATCCATTCACAGATGAATGTTCTTAAGGGGGGAGAATGTGAAACTCCATATTTTTTCTTACATAATAAACATAGCGTGGTGTGGTTACATAAGGTGTATATGACTTGGTATAGTACATCGGAAGAATAATACTGTAAATGTGTGGTAATATCAAAGAACTAAACTAAACTTTTAGATCAAAGGAATCCATTTAATAAATATTCGGGTTTAAAGAAATGGTTCGGGTAGTACTCCGCCCGTTCAAAAAGTTTAGATTAACTTGAACCTTCAGGATAAGACTAAGAGTGTCTATTGTGCAAAGAATAATATTCTTTGAGGTATTATAAATCACAATGGTCGTATGTTAAGTTTTGAAGTTAAGCAAGTTGCGAAATAAAGGTCGGCAAAAATTATTGTATGTTTCTCTAATAAATTTTCAAAACCTTAGGTCAAATTTCTCAAATCATTATCTGAGTATATAATGAGCTATGGAGGCGACAACCTATTAAAATGAAGGTCTACGAGTCTAGTTTGCAAAAAAAAATCTAACATCAAACTGACATCGTAGTAAAGAGTTATGCATGTTTTACTGCAAATTGTCTGGGCTAAAACCGGGTCGCGAACTGATGAGTCAAAAACTGGTACAAGTGACCAATTCGACATTTTAAGATCTCAAAAAAATTATTTTCAGTTCCTAAACAGTGAAAAATCTTAATGGAGGGTTCAAATGGTGTTCTTGAGTGGTAAAGGTATGTTTTTAGTGATTTCTGTAGTTAAAGTTTGCCCCCATGCCTAGAAATGTTATCTCAACGCGTGAAAATCATTTTTCCCTTCTATTAGCTGCATTTGGAGCTTTTTTTTAAGATAAAGCTTTGTTGTTTGGTATTTCTTCAAGCTTTACACTTATTTTGCCAATGTAATCATCTCATGACTCTTTTATGATCGTTTTTACGAAGTTCTATGGACGTTTCTTCAAGTTAGGATCCTATAGCAAATCATTCGATTTAAATTCAATTATAAATTGTTTATAGGTGCATATAAGCTCCATTTATAGAGTGTTTGTGAATCTTAGGGCGTAAGGAACAACTTTCATAAAGGAATTAAGGGCATTCGGACATTCGTTGGAAAGGTATGTTAAGGCTAAGCTTCATCCTTTTTCTAGCATAAATCCTGAAAAATTTCTAAAACGTCAAATGCGATATTTTACTATTCTATTGCAAGAAAGACCTTCTATGAAAGGCATTGGGATCACAACTGTAGTGTTTTCATGATGCTATTGTGTTGATATTCCACTCATTCAATTAAATAGAGTATTTGGCATCTATATGTCATTTTGTCGTCTTTCTTGACTGTATGTCCATATGTATGAATTCTTATTCTTCTTAGGGTGGTGTAACTTAAAAATATTATAAAAGACATTTAGTATTTACAACCGATCCTTCTTCTTTGCTGAAGTATATTTTGAAAAACTTTAATGTAATACGTAGATTCCAAAAACTCTCAATATAATTTTTGTGTTTAAACTACTAAAACACTTGGTTTTTGAAATATTTTCTATTAGAAATTATCAAGGGTATAGGAACAAGTGAAGCACCATAAACCTTTTATGAATATCTTCAGGATTAAGTTATCTTTCTAAAAGTCGATCTAAGTTTTCAAGCTTATTCATAAAAATATATGGTTCCACGAGGAATTTGCATGTTATATGGAAGTGAATATGAGATTATGAAAATAAGAGTACCAATGAGCGAAGATTGACTAAGTTCTTGTGATGGCCTACTATGTGCATTCAAAGTTCATATCATACATGACATGTTATGCATGGACTCCAAGCTAGAATTAGTGGGAAGGGGACCTGTTTTCCCAGAAGACTATATATATTGTACAAATGGCCACAAATTGGCAATATGATGCTGGTTAGCTCCAGAAGAGACCACCATTGCTAGCATTTAGTCAGGTATGTAATGCATTTGCATCAATATATATATGTATTCACAACATATGATTACACAAGCACACCATGCATATTTGATTACTATGAGGTCGAATGTCCGCCATGGAGGCTAACAGAGTTTCAGTGTCAGGTGATATCTCTATTACCCTTTTTGCAGCAACTATTTATGATTCTACTTTTTGCCTTACATACCATTACACTTTTATTCATACTGACGTTCTGTTGCTTGGGGAAGATGCATTTTAGTTTCGTGCATGTAGGTCCAGGTAGGGATTTTGATCGACCCCTCCACTAAGATTTTAAATTTCAACTGTGAATTGGTAAGCTCCACCTCTTCCTAGAGCTTTCATAGGATGCTTACTTTTGTTGTATAGTTTGGGTATAGTCGGGGCCTTTTCCATAAAATTCTTATGAAACTCTTCGAGGCTAAATTGGACACCATATTCTGGGAGTCTTTTTGTAATTTTCAGTCTCCAGCCCATAGGCTTGGCATGTATATATATGTGTATGGATATATGTCTTCAGTTGCGGCCTCGTCGCCTAGCTAGTTCTTTTTTATTTTGGCTTGTCTACCATTGCTTATATGATGTTTTGTTATTCAGGTCATGACTTTAACAGTCCAGGCTTAGTATTTAGATGTTGTGCTGCCCTATCTTTTGGAGCCATATGTTAGTTGGGTAGTATGTTTTAATGGATAATTCAATCGAATAAGGTATCAAGTACCTTTCGCGCCTCCCCTAGTTTGGGGCGTGACAACACCATAAAATTATTGCCTATAAATTTTAAAGGCAAACACCACTGCCACCAACTTGAGATGGCGAGTCGGGTAGTTCTTCTCATGAACTTTAAGTTTCCTAGAAGCATAAGCTATGACTTTACCATATTTCATCAATACACAACCAAGAGCTATTCTGGAAGCATCGTAATACACCACAAAACTATTTAAACCTTCTGGTAGGGTCAAAACCGGGTGTATAGTAAGCCGAGTCTTCAACTCCTGAAAACTCTGCTGACAAGAATCGCACCACTGAAACTTGACTTTCTTCTAAATCAATCTGGTCAAAGAAGAAGCATTAGAGGAAAACCCTTCTACAAATTGCCTGTAGTAACAAACTAAACCCGAGAAATTCCTGATGTCTGAGGGAAAAGAGGTCTAGGACAATTCTTAACCACTTCGGTCATTTGAGAATCAACCTATATGCCCTCTCAAAAACAATATGACCAAGGAACTCTACTAACCTCTTAAAAATTCACACTTATTGAATTTAGTAAACAACTAACGGTGCTTTACAATTTGCAAGACAATTATCAAATGGCGTTCATGCTAATCCTCCCTCGAGAATAAATTAGGATGTGATCTATGAAGACGATGACAAACATATCCAAATAATGTTTGAACACCCTGTTCATAAATCTATAAAAGCTGCAGGAGCATTTGTTAGTCCAAAAGACATAACCACAAATTCATAGTGATCATACAGTTTTGAAGGCCATCTTTGAAATGTCATATTCTTTAACTCTGAGTTTGTGATAGCCTGAAATGAGGTCTATCTTAGAGAAGAAAATTGCACCCTGAAGTTGATAGAATAAGTCACCATTCTTGGGGATGGGATACTAATTTTTTTATTATGACCTTGTTCAACTAATGATAATCAATGCACATTCTGAGCGAACTATCTTTCTCTTAGATAAAGAGAACAGAAGCACCCCATGGAGAGATGTTGGGTCTGATGAAATCTTTATCTAGAAGGTCATTTAACTTATATTTCAACTCTATAAGCTCAGATGAAGCCATTCTGTAAGGAGGTATAGAGATAGGCGGGGTATCTGGAAGAAGGTCCATTGCAAAGTCAATTTCCTTTTCAGGATGTCTGGAACAGGCCGAAGAGTTAGGGTTTCAGCACTATAATCCTTAACTTGAACTAGATGATAAATACAACTTTTGGAAGGAAATTATATTTTTATTCGTAAGGTAAGAGAAAAATTGACCTATAGACGCTAAGGTACTACTTTTAAATGACTTGCTCATTAAGAAACTAAAATTTTACGACTTTAGCTCTACAGTTGACTGAAGCATAAGATGAGTATAACCAGTCCATGCCAAGAATGATGTCAAAATAGAGCATATCTAGCTCTACTAGATCAACTGAGGTAATTTTCTAAAAAACTAAGACCGCGAAATTAACCCATTTAGCTAAGACAGACTCACCAATAGGAGTATAAATTGGGAAAGGTTCTGACAGGATTTTGGGACTAACATCAAAATTCATAGCAATATAAGGAGTCACGAAGGAAAGACTTTCTCATCGATCTAACAATGCATAAACATAAAACTGAAAGTCTCGTAACATACCAGTGACCACATCAGGGGAATCCTTCTGATCTTGCTGAGTTTGAAGAGCATAAAACCTTCCTTGGCATTGTCTGCCACCCATACTAGAAGAGGTACCATGTTGAGTCGAACGACCTGCTGCAGCACTAGGCTGAGTCAAGGGGCGAACATCCCTGCACTGACTATAAGCCAATGGAAATCCCTCAATCTATGACCCATCTTACCAGGCCCAAAACAACAACTAGTACTGGTCATACATTCTCTTGAGTGATTCTTACAACACTTCCAACAAGTCGGGAAAGAGAGACCACTAGAAACTTAGAGCTTAGAGCTTGGTGTTCTATCTTTGTTAAACTTGGGCACCGTAGCACTAGAAGAAGATGGGGCCTATTAGAAACCTTTTGTCAAAACTTAGAACGACTACAACCTCCTGATTTCTTATGAGAGTAGTCCACACTATCTGTTTGAACCCTCTTATTATCACTATCACTATCTTGACATTTTTCTCCTCAATTTATTGGGCATGAGTCATCAAACGGGAGATATCCATCCCATTGATCAACATCGTAGTTCTGCATTCTATCGCCACCATCTAAGGAACATTAATGAAAAACTTACTCATAAGAGCTCTAGTGGTAGCCACTATTGTCGGAGCATACTTTGAAGGTTGGGTGAACTTCAAATAGTACTCTTATAGTCATGTTACCCTATTTAAAATTTATGAACTCTTGGACCTTTGCTTCCCTTAGCTCAAGTGGAAATAACTTATCCAAAAAAATGCCCTCAAACTTATCACAATCAAAGGGTCCTGCATCATTATCCCTATCATCTTTTTATTTCTTATACCAAATCTGAGCCACTCCTTTTAATCGATATGCGGCTAAGTACGCACTCTCCTATTGGAGTGAAATCCATGATCTTCTTGATCCCGTCAATAAACTTTTGTGGATCTTCATCCATCTTAGAACCATGAAACTATAGAGGGTTCATCCTAGAGAAGTCCCCAAATCTAGTAGAAGCTTTGTTGCCAATAAGATTGATCGGGCCACAACCTCTCGATTTGCTTGAGCAGTCATAGCTCGGGATAGCACCTAAAATGCAGCCCTAAACTCAACATGAGACAATTGGTTAGCTAAAGGGTTTGGAAAGTTTGTTTTCAACAATTTTTGGATACTACTCAAAAAGGGTGCATAATCAATTATCTAAAGGATAATATGGATGAATTGTCTAACTTTTAAGGTCTCCTTCTTTTCTTGGAAAACAAATGTTCCTGTGGCAACACTCCTAGCCAATTGGAACAACTCTGTTGATCCTAATTGTAATTATTGTATAATTCCCTTATCTCAGATTATGGAGCATCTTTTTATAAAAGGAAAAAATTTTAATAAGGTCTAGGATTACTATATGAATGGAGTAGGACTTCAAGGGCCATGGATTCAGATTAAGAAAACAGTTTTAAAATGGTGGGAGTCATCTGGAAATGCCAAGATTAATTTGTTTTTCAGGTTGCTCCTATAGTGATAGTGTGGTTCGTAAAGGAAAAATACAATGGAATATATGAGGTTTCTCAATAGGAAATATGATTTATGACATTAATATCATTATTCACAAATTGGTTAAAACTATGTACCCATGGATGCAGGATATACCAGTTGCATGGACACTGATGGTGCACTATTTTGAGAAGTACAAGCTACTTATAGGGTACAAAATGTTTAGATAGATACCTGCTACATAAATGAGGATTCTAAAGGAAGTCCTTTGCTAACCTCTACTACATTTTGTGTTAGGAATGAGAATTTAGACATAGTAGGTGTCAAAGGAATGAGGACTATTGACACTACTAACCTACTTATAGGAGCTACTGCTATTAGAAAGGGTCTATCTTTCTGCTAGAATAGGTAGTTCACCTATTGGATGGTGTTTTAGATATCCCTTGGAGAGTGACAATGGAGTTCAACTCTATAAACATAATAAGAGAAGGAAAGTATGTTCAGATTCAGCTCTTTCAAAAGAAAGAGAACACTCTCTCAGATTATTTTGCTAACCTAGCTTTTAACTTTGCTGGTACATTCATACAAACAGTTTCCAAGGAATTCCATCTTCTAGAAAGAGGATCACTAATCTAGACAAACATAGTGTACAATACATCAGAAGGATACCACTTAACAGAAACACTACAAGATAAGTAAAGAGCATAGAAAAAGTCAAAGTTTAAAAGGTTTTAAAGTTCTCTAAGACACAATTCGCAAGCGCAGAACATTATGATAACTTCATTGATGGAGTCTTGTTAGACGACTATATAAATCAAGATGAGTTAGACGAGAAGAATAATGGAAGAAGAAGATGAGAAGCTGCAGGTGCAGCAGACTAAGAAGAAGCAGAGGAGATGTTGCAGAGAAGAAGAGAAAAGAAGAGAAGATCACATTGCTCTCAATAGTCACATTATGAATACACACTCTCATCATTCATGTGGTGTGAGTGAGTTGTATTTATAGAGTTAGAGTAGTTAGTTACAAGTCACTATCAATCTATAACTAACCTCTAACAAATTTCAACTAGCTCTAACAAATTATTAACCATGGTAGCTTGTATATGGTTAACACTCCCCCTCAAGCTCATGGTTTGAACAAGTTCATGACTCCAAGCTCATTCACCAGCAGCTAATGTTGTTCCTTGCCAAGACTTTTTGTGAGCAAGTCAGTTAGTTGATCCTTGGTGTGTTTGAATTCTATTTTCAACATTCCTTGGTTGATCTTTTCTCTTACAAAGTGACAATCGATGTCTATGTGTTTGGTTCTTTCATGGAAGATAGGATTAGCAGCAATCTGAATAGCTACTTTGCTGTCACACACCATGGTTATAAGAAGCTCAATATGTATGCCAAGTTCTTCAAAAAGCCCTATAAGCCATGTAACTTCAGCAGCACAGTGAGCCATGCTCCTAAACTCAGCTTCAGCTGAGCTTCTGGATACAGTCTCCTGTTTCTTAGATTTCCAGGATATCAAGGCTCCACCAAGCTTGACCAAGTAACCAGTTATAGACCTTCTTATTTCCAGGAAGCTTCCCCAATCTGAGTCACAGTAGGCTAGAAGCTTGTTGTTGTCTTCTGCTGGCATTAGTAGTCCAAGACCAGGGGCTTCTTTTATGTACCTAACTACTCTCAATGCAGCTTCCATGTGAGACTCTTTGGGGTAGTTCATGAACTGACTCAGAACCTAAACTGAGAAGGCTAAGTCAGGTCTAGTCATGGTCAGATATAGAAGTCTTCCTACTAGTCTTTGGTACCTATTGGGATCTTGCAGTTTGTGATCTTCATGTCTCTCATTACCTGTACCTCCAATACACTCATCATATTGTGCATATTTGAGCTTCTGATTCTGTTCCAAGGGAGTTGCTGCAGGTTTAGCTCCCGCTAGACCACACTCAGCTATTAGTTCAAGAGCATATTTCCTTTGAGACATGTGAATCCCTTTGCTTGATCTGGCACAGTCAATCCCTAGGAAGAATTTGAGCTCTCCTAGATCCTTCATCTTGAACTCCTTCTGTAGATCTTTTCTAGTGTCTCTGGTGATATCCTGGTTACTACCAGTGATCAAAAGATCATCTACATATACCAGCACAATGAGTATATCATGTTTATCATATCTAGTGAAGAGTGAGTAGTCATAGTGACTTTGATGAAATCCCAACTGAAGCAAAGACTGTGTTAGCTTGAAGTTCCACTACCTTGGTGCTTGTTTGAGACCATATAGAGACTTATGGAGTTTGCAGACTTTAGTGTTCTCCCCCTGTCTAGCAAACCCAGGAGGAATGGTCATGTAGACATCCTCTAACAGATCACCATTAAGGAAGGCATTGTGAACATCCATCTAATGGATGAGCCAACCCTTAGAAGCAGCAAGTGCTATGATGGATCTCACAGTAACCATTTTGGCCACAGGGCTGAAAGTTTCCCCATAATCGAGCCCCTCCTATTAGATATAACCCTTAGCAATTAGCCTGGCCTTATACCTCTCCACTTTACCTATAGATTTGTATTTCACTTTGTAAATCTATCTGCAGCCAATAGGCTTCTTACCAGGAGGAAGATCTACCAGACTCCAAGTGTTGTTGTCCATCAAGGCATTTATTTTCTGCTGCATTGCAAGGATCCACTGAGGGTCAAGAGCAGCTTCATGATAAGAAGAGGGCTCTGAAATAGCTGAGAATGTCTTGATGCAGGAGATGTAAGAAGGAGATAAGTGTTTGTAGCTAACAAAGTCAGAAACTAGAAACAGACAAGAGTGACTTTTGGATTGAGTAATAAAATCCTGAAGCTAGATAGGAGGTTTGGTTGATCTGGATGACTTTTTGGTAGGAACTGCTGGAGGAGATGGAGAATCTGGAGGAGTAAGTGGTAGTTGAGAGTCTGGAGGAGGAACAGCAGGTGACAGGCTAATAGGGGGATGATCATTATCAGGTTGTACAAGAGTTAGGATAGGAAAGATGGGATTGGATGAGGTTTGAAAGTCTCTAAAAGGGAACATGTCTTCTTTAAACACAACATGTCTGTTCACAAACAAGGACTTAGTATGCAGATCATATATGAGGTACCCCTTTTGAGACAAAGAGTATCCCATAAGCACAGCAGGTATGGCTCTAGGAGAGAACTTATCTGTGATGACTGGACAAGTAGCATAACACAGGCAACTAAAAATTTTGATATGAGAGAGGGATGGAGGATGTTGATACAGTAGCTCAAAGGGAGACTTATAAGACAACAGTTTAGATGGAAGTCTATTAAGGATATAGACAGCTGTGGTAACACATTCTCCCCAAAACTGCAAGGGTACTGATGCCTAGAACCTCAAGGCTCTTGCCATGTTTAAGATAGTTTTGTGCTTTCTTTCTACCACACCATTTTGCTGAGGAGTGTATACACATGTGGTTTGATGACATATTCCCAGAGTTGACAGCTTGGACTGAAAGGCTGTGCTCATGAATTTAGTCTCATTATCAGTTCTAAGCACTTTGACAGAAGTTGAAAACAGATTATGGACTTGAGCAAAAAAATGTCTCATCACAACTATAGTATCAGATTTAGCTGTGAGAAGAAATAGCCAAGTGAATCTGGAGTAGTCATCTACTACAGTAACAAATTATTTCATTCCATTATGAGTAGGTACTCTATATGGACCCCAGACATCACAATGCACCAAGTCAAAGAGTGCCTGTGAAGTGTGATTGCTTACAGGAAAAGGAATTTTTGTTTGTTTTGCTAATGGACATGCTGTACAAGGTGAGATGTCAGAGATATCTACTCTTGCAAGACTAGAGGACCTTCTTATTACATCAATAGGAGCATTTCCTAACCTGCTATGCCACAGTGTACTGGAATCAGAACTACTACCATATACAATACTAGTAGAAGTACTGCATCTCCTCTGAGTAGGATCAGTATGGTGGAAGCCTTCCTTGAGAATATAGAGTCCTTCATCTTCTCTACCAATACCCTTGAACTGTCCACTGTAGAGATCCTGAAAGACATAGAAATCAGGAAAGAAGGTTGTCATACATTAAAGCTCCTTAGTTAGTTGAGACACAGATAAGAGATTGCATTTGAAATCAGGAACAAAGAGAACATTGTCAATAACTTGATCTCCAAAGACTTTTGTGCTGCCAATATGAGACACTAATGCAACATTTCCTGTTGGTAGTAGTACCTGCCTTCTTTCAGGCTTAGACACTGAGGTATATTTATCTAGTGATGACAGATGAGATGTCATATGGTTAGTGGCTCCTGTGTCAACTATCCAGTCCTTATTCACATATTTGGACACTAGTGTTGATAAAACTCTACCTGTTGTGGCTGCTTTGGCTGAATTCTCTCCACCAGTGTCACTGCCTTTGGTTAGTAACTGCATTATTTGCTGATATTGTTCTTTTGTGAAGAAAGTTGCAGGTGACTTGTATGCTGCATTAGGTTCTTCATTTTATGATAAGCCTGCACTTTGAGCAACTGTAACTTGGTTAGCAAATGAACTAGAGCTAGGTGTAGAACTATCAGTTTTCTTCTTGGATCTCCAGCCAACTGGATATCCTTTGACCTTGAAACATTGCTCCTTAGTGTGAACTTTGTAGCCACACACCTCACAGGTGATAATAGACTTTTGTGGTTTCTGAGGATTGAACTGAGCTTCATAGTGACTTCTAATTGGATTACCACCACCTCCACCAGGTTGATGACCAGAATTCTCATTACCAACACTATGACCAGTCCCTTTTTGGCTAAACAATGCAGTACTTTCCATCAATTTAGGAAGGCATGATTCATAGTTAGTGTGTTTTATATTCCTTTGACTTTCATGATCCATGACAAGGGAAAAGGCTTTGTTCAGATTTGGAGTTGGAGACTGCATCAAAATATGTCCTCTAACTGCAGAGTAGGTCTCATTTAGTCCCATTAGGAACTCCAGTAACCTTTGATACTCATAATGATCTTGAAACTTCTTAGACTCAAGACATGAACAACCTGGACAAGGCATAATTGAATCATATTCATTCCACAAGCCTTTGAGTTTTGTCTAATAATCTGAAACTGACATGGTTCCCTGACTTAGACCATGAATTTATTTATGGAGTTGATACACATGAGCTCCATTTATCTTGTTGAACCTTTCCTTAAGATTACACCAAACCTTGTGTGCATCTCCTCCATACACCACAGTCCCCAGCAATCCTGGTCGAACTGCATTCATAATCCAAGAGAGGATTACAGCATTACACTTCTCCTAAGCATCAGAAAACTCAGGTCCAAACTTAGACTTAGGATATCTACCATCAATGAATCCAAGTTTACTCTTGCCTATTAATCCAATTCTCATTGATCTACTCCATATCGCGTAGTTCTCTGAACCAACTAGTTGAAGAGAAATTAATGAGCTACCTAGAGTATCATTTTGATGCAAGAAGAGAGGATGATTGTGGCCAATATTTGGTATTACTAGCTCAAATACTACTGTGTTTGAATTGAAGTTCTCAGCACCTAGTGTTCCAGTTGCAGCTTCACCTAGATTCACCATTGAACTTGCTTCGAAACTTAGAATGCTGAAACTTGACTGCGACTGCTGAAACTTGACAGCAACTCAAACACCTTTCAGAGATGAGCACCTACACTTCTCGATTTTTTTGTTTTTTTTTCGTACTTAACTGTTTGTTTCAGTTCTAGGATCTTACCAAATGCTCTGATACCATGATAACTTCATTGATTGAGTCTTGTTAGATGACTATATGAATCAAGACGAGTTAGACGAGAAGAACGACGGAAGAAGAAGATGAGAAGCTGCAGGTGCAGTAGACTAAGAAGAAGCAGAGGAGATATTGCAGAGAAGAAGAGAAAAGAAGAGAAGATCACATTGCTCTCAATAGTCACATTGTGCATACACACTCTCATCATTCATGTGGTGTGAGTGAGTTGTATTTATAGAGTTAGAGTAGTTAGTTACAAGTCACTATCAACCTATAACTAACCTCTAACAAACTTCAACTAGCTCTAACAAATTATTAACCATGGTAGCTTGTATATGGTTAACACATTGTAATAAACCTTGTTCACAATATCAACTGAATAAATTACAGAAAGCCTTTTTCCTGGCAATAATCAATTTTCACATTCTTGTTACCACACTCTAGAGCAGTACATTAAGGTTGGTTCATATTTGCAGAAGAATTAATTATAGGAGTCTTATGTATTGTTTTCATTTTGTTTTTATCTTCGGCCTGACATATTGTAAACTATTGTTCTTTTATTTATAAAATTCACCCCAAATTTAGGGTTTTTCGAGAAGAAAAAAAATGCTTGTAGACAACATGCTGACAAAGGATGACACTTTCAACCTAAATCTTGGGGCAAAATGTGGATAACATCAATAACTACACGAAGAGGGATAGAATCCAAATCACTCACTATTACTAGAGAGGGAAACCAAGTAGCAGATTATCTTTCTAAACTTTTTTCAAGCAATGATCAAAAATTGATGATCCATTCCTTCAATCATCTTCTGGGAAAGGCTAAGGGTCTGCTTCAACTTGATAACTGTCATTTGTTGTCATTTTTTGTTTCTAAGGACACAGATAGCTATTAGTGTACCCTAAAATACCGATGTGCCTACTTTGACCAAAGATGGAAAAAAAAACAACCTACAATAGAGACAAAATGAGTTGGTAGAAGAGAAGAGGAGGAGGACCTGACAATGGTTTGTCTAAAGTATGTCAATGGGGGATACAAGATAACTATTTTTTTTAAAAAAACGTATAACATTAAAAGGACGGTGGAAACTGTCCATGTTACTAAATCTTTACACATAATTCCATCCACAAACATGTGTGTATGTATATATATATGACTTGGAAAATCAGAAAGGCATGAAACTGTTACATGATAAAGGATAAACATAATGACCAAAAAAAATATATTTTTTATTAGCCAAGAACAAATTATTACTTTTTAGAAATATTTGTTTTCAAAACCACACATTTCAATCGACGATCTACTGCTTCCTCTTAATAGCAGATGCCCATGCTTTCATTCGAAAGCCTGTCCCTGTCTCCAAGTGTGTAGTTTCCGTAGTTGCAAGAATTTTGCACGATTGGCTTGGGAATGAAGTGTGCCTTCTCAGTCTGGCCGTCGTTCACATTCATTCTATTTTTACTTATTTTTTGGAAATCTATCATTTTCCAAATTTCAGGATACCAAACATTCTCTAGAATTTCCAAAAAAGTGGGTTGAGGTTATGAAGTCACTTAGCCGTATACTATACAAAGGACAGGATGTATTTCGACGAAATGCTCTGGATTCTAGGATGATGCCTTTCACTTTCAGACAGTTCCTCGCGCAAAGATGGCCCAATTTCTCTTCTTTCTTTTTGATTTCAGCTTTCGCTTTAGCGGACGTTTTTCATTCTTCACCCGGTCCTTAGTAGCCTTTCCAAAGTCTGCTACCTCCTATCTTTATTATCTTTTTAAGAAAAAATCTAACCAACCAATTAACTAAATTCTTTAGGAAGTAGACCTTGAGCCTTCTTGCATCTTCCTTAGCAGATTTTGATAATTTGGCCAAACAAACTAAAAATTAAATAACCGAATAAATGAGAAGTCTCAAAATTTAGTCTATCAATATAAAAAGACAATAGCAATCATGGTCTTAAGATTTTCATAAGTCACAAAGAAGGGAACACATCATCCTTCAAACATATCAATTTGTCTATGTTTAAATCTCCAAAAATAAAATAACAATCTGAAACTAAACCATCATAATTTTTAATCATAAAAACCCAATGCTACTTTGATTTGTAAAACTGTAGAGCTTAAAAGGTTAAGAACAGAAGTCACTGCCTCCACATGTTGTTCCTGGGAGATTGAATTATTATTGGCACAAATCATTTTTTGAAAAGCCACTGTCAAGACAGAACCATCTTGTCCATTTCCATTTTTGTCCCTTTCCGAGGCAAGGCGATCGTCGAGACTTATGATGATACCTAAGGGCAAAATGGCAACTTTTGTGGCATCACCTCCATTGAAAATTGAAGTGACTATTGATAAATCTATGGGTGACTAGATTAAAAATGCTCCCATTTCATCGATGCTTGACTCTTGAAGAACTAACATGTCATTCTCTTTCAGCATATAAGACTGCATATACATTACAACAATTAAAGAAATATTAGTATAAGCACTAAAAAGAGTAAGAATAAGTGATCGACAAATTTTGTCGCTAAGCAAATAAAAAATATTGTTGCTAATCCCATCTAATAATGTATTATCAACAATCTTATCGTTCATTATAACCTATTTAACAACATATCAACAAATATATATATATATATATATATATATATATATATATAGTTCACTTAAAAGATAGAAATTAAAAATAAGAGCAATTATTAATCCAGAAAATAAGACAAATGACAACTTGCTATAATATGTAAGTTATGATAATGTGAAGAAGATTTTCAAGTTGAAAGTGTATATAAATTAAATGCGGCAAAAGCTAGTCTTGATTTTTTATGCTTAATATTTTACAACACAAAAATAAAATTGGACCATAGAAAATGCCTTTTGATTTAATAATCAAAAATTAAAAAAATAAAGGGAAAAATGATACAAGTTAGAAAATTTGATGTTTCTACATGTGAAAACAAGATGAATTAAAATAATTAGTAATTTTATTTCATTCTCGAGTAATAGTGAATTATCATTACTTGTGTAAACATTAGAATTATATTGGATTTAAATCCATAAATTAATTTAAACTATATTAAATTCAAGAAAATAGTCCAAATGATGTGGCAATCCAAGTCGAATTAAATGAGCCACTAAAATCACATCACGTGTCAAATTTATATGCAATCCAAGTCAAATTAAAGGAGCCATTAGAATCATGTCATGTGCTAAAATTATGTGGTAATTCAAGTCAAATTAAATAAGCCACTAAAATCATGCCATGTGTCAAAGTTATGTGGCAATCTAAGTCAAATTAAATAAGCCACTAAAATCATGCCACGTGTCGAAGTTATGTGGCAATCTAAATCAAATTAAATAAGCGACTAGAATAATGCCACGTATATATATGACATGTTCTGACCAATCAAATTAAAACTCTTCACCAAAGAAATCTGATTGGTCAGTTCAAACCGACCAATCAAATTACACCCCCATACCACTCCCTACAACTATAAATAGGGGTCCTCATTATTCTGAAAAGGGGTTTTTTGAAGAACAAGAAGCAAGAAGAGAGATCGTGGATCAAAGACTGCAAATTCTCTACAAAGCTACAAAGTTCAAGTAATCAAATTCAAGTTCAAGAAGATCAAGATCAAGTTACTTGTTCATCTTTACTGTTCGTCATAACCATACAAGTGTTCGTGACGAATAATTCAAATCCAAATTCGAAGACGAAGATTCAAGATCAAGCTATTCAAGCCCTTGACTCTAAAACAAATTCAAATTCAAGTTCAACGTGTTTCATATTATTTGAAGAATCAGAGGATTATCATAAAGATTGTAACCCGCATTACATTTTGAAATCAAATATTACACTTTATTACTCCAATTTTCCGGTCTTGATTATTTATTTTTCTCAGCTCGAAAATTTGTTGTTTACAAATTTTGGCACGCCCAGTGGGACAATCTCTACCTCTCATCTCTTCACATCGATCATCAAACTTCAAGAACACTTAAATGGCATCTAAGAAGTTTGACTCCAGGACTATTATTGCTAAGGCTACTGATTCCAAGTTTTCCTCTGAGGTGGAGAACATACTGGATGCTACTATAGGAAGTTTGGGACCCATCACTAGGAATAGAGCAAACTTGCTAGGACAACAAGCACTTCAAGTGCCGTCCGCATTAGTTCCTATTTTTGATTTTCATCTTCAAAAGGGGCAAGATTCTTTCCAAATGAATTGGAAGAAGGAGAGAATATAGCTGATATTGTTGAAAAGACGTTGGCTCGACTTAGTCCTTTTAACACGAGGAATTGCACTATTTAAGATGAAGATGATGTCTTGATCACTAGATCTGCCTTAGTCACTCCACGTAACTTGTTTTAGATAGATTTTAGTTTGAGGGAAAATCCATGCTTTGCCCCATCATCCATAACAGCCATCCAAGCGATGATGACTAACACCTCAACTGTTGAAGAACAACTGGCGAGTTTGACGAAGGCAATTGAAGGTCTAACAAAATATGTGCAAGATCAGAATAATCGAATTGTCAAGTTAATGGACAGAGTTGAGAATGTTATGGAGGGGGACTCAAGTCATGTACCTGGAAAACGTCCAATGATACAAGAAAAGGGAGATTCAGTTACAAAGCAATAAATATGGGTGATGAGCTACAAGTATCTGTTGAAGGAGGAATTCTCATTCATCAACTGAAGGACTTCATTATGGGAACTATCAAAGATAAGTATGACGTGTCTTCAAAGTCATCATTCACGTATGCAAAGACATACACTTCAAGAATCGATGTTTTGAAGATGCCTACAGGTTATCAACCTCTAAAATTTCAACAATTTGATGGAAAGGGAAATCCAAAGCAACACATTGCCCATTTTATTGAAACTTGCTATAACGTTGGAATATATGGAGATTATCTGGTCAAGCAATTTATGCGCTCCTTACAAGAAAATGCCTTTGACTGGTATACAGATCTCGAGGCAAGCTCTATTGATAGTTGGGAACAACTTGAGCATGAATTTCTTAATCGCTTCTATAGCACAAGGCGTACTGTGAGCATGGTTGAACTCACAAATACACGTCAATGGGAAGATAAACATGTCATTGAGTTCATCAACTGATGGAGAAATGCAAGCCTCAATTATAAGGATAGGCTTAGTGAAACTTCCGGAATAGAAATATGTATTCAAGGAATGTGTTGGGGACTTCGTTATATCCTACAGGGTATTAAACCCAAATCATTTGAGGAACTAGCCACATGTGCTCATGATATGGAGTTGAGCATTTCTACAAGCGGGATTGAAGGACCAATTATTTATGGGCCTCGCAAGGGAAAAGACAAAATGGAGGTAAAGAAAGGGGGAAAATCGGCACCTAAATTTGGAAACAAGGAGTCGATGAGTGTTAATGCCGTACCTTTGAAAGTGGCTACAAATCTAAGCAAGAATCAAAGGGTGAAGACCACGACTGTTCAGAATAATGCTGGTAGAAAGGTGACTTTGAAGGAAATGCAGGCCAAAGAGTATCCTTTCTTGGACTCAGATGTTTCAGCAATTTTCGAAGAGCTTCTAGCATTAAAACTCTTTGAGCTACCTAAAATGAAGCGTCCAAATGAGGCTGGGAAGACTAATGATCCAAATTACTGCAAATATCACCGTTTGATAGGCCATCCTATTGAAAAGTGTTTTATCTTTAAGGAAAATATCATGGACTTGGCCCGTGAAGGAAAGATATTGCTTGAAGATAAGAAGGAGAGTTGAAATCAAGTCTCTGTCACTTTCGGTTCACTCGACCCTATAGTTCTTTGCAACTTTGTTGAAATACATGATAGTGGTGATGACCTAGCCACATCACCATCAAAGATGATTAAATTTGGTGACTTCAAACCAATAGATGTTAACGTATCATCGCTTGTTCCTTTGATGAATGAAGTAATAAGGGAAGATAAACCTCTAGAGGGAAACTAATCTTCCGGTGCTTATACTGATGATGAAGGATGGATTTTAGTGACACGACGAAGACATCGTAAAATAAGCTTGCACAAAGAACCAAATAAACAAGTGACTAGAGCGAAGATGAGAAAAAAGTGGTGCCATCCACCTACCCCTAAAACTCAAAGGGTAAAGAAGAATGTGAAGAAGTCAAGAGTCGGGGTAAATTACTATCAAAAGCAACGTCCTCCGGTGACATTAGAGGAATTCTTGCCAAGTTGGTGTCGTGAAAAGATTTCTCATCGTGACACCAAGGCCTCGTGTTGCAACATTGATAGAGAAGAGACGATGGTAGAAAGCTCTTCACCATCATTACCTCCATCACATGAAGGCTCTATAAAGCCTCACTCTGAAGAAGTGGACACTTGTGATGCGAAGTTTATATTCACTAATGATGATCTTTTATTGGGTGAAGTGTTGCATAATCGTCCTTTATATATGGTAGGTTTTGTGCGTGGACATAAAATAAATAGGATCATGGTAGATGATGGATCTGGGGTCAATATTCTCCCTATTCATACTGTGAAAGAACTTGGAATACCGATAAATGAACTATCTGAAAGCCGTCTGATGATTCAAGGTTTTAACCAAGGAGGATAGAGAGCCATTGGTGCTATCAAATTAGATATAACGATGGGGGATATGCGTTCAAGTGCATGGATGCATGTTATTGACTCAAAGACCTCGTATAATATCTTGTTAGGAATACCATGGATACATGAGAACAAAGTGGTACCGTCCACCTACCATCAATGTTTCAAATACTTTGAAGATGGGGTTCAAAAAAAGGTAGTTGCTGATGATGAACCTTTCACCCAGACGGAAGCGCACTTTGCTGATACAAAATTCTACTTAAAGAATCATGTTTCAAAAGAAGTTAAAGTTGATAACGCGATACCTGCTGATATAACAAAAAGGGTTGATGAAGCACCTGATAATGCGAGGGTCATGATTGAAAAGGATAAAACGCTTTCAGATATGAGTAAAGTACCTAAAACAAGTGAGGCATCTTCCAGTAAGAGAATGATTCCTGTTTCTCACTATGTCCCAAAGACAAACAAAGTCAAGATCCCACCCTCTAAGTTGCAGAGTAGTAAGTCGACATTTCCTATCAAGTGAATTGATGCAATCGAATCACCTTCAAAAATGATGCAAGGATTTGTCAGACCATCGAATCATAATTCACATGAATCACTTCCTAAAAGCGTACAAATGAGGGTTTTGACCCGAATGCATATAAGTTATTGGTGAAAGCGGGATATAATCCCAATGAAGCTGTTAAAGTAGGGAAGCTTCCAAATGAAGTTATTGAAAGGGCAAATCATGGCCTAAATCCAACTCAAAGGATGATGATAGAGAGAGGGTATGATGTGAAGCAATCACGCCAAGGCTTGGGTTACAAACAACCATCACCCATCCGAATCTCTATAAAAAAGATGAGCATCAACTACATTACCCCTGTGGAAGAACCGATGATGTTCAACAAGAAGCCTTCTGTGTTTGATCGACTTAGTGGCATGACTCCTAACATTTCTGCATCTGATCGGCTAATAGAATCAACTCCAAAAACTTCAGTGTTTGATCGATTGGGACCAATGAAGAATAAATACAAGCGCCAAGGAAATTATAGAACAATAGAAGAATGGGTACATGCTCGGGAGCATAATTCACCCAAGAATTAGCCCAGTTTGATCCCTTCTAGAATGAGGCGAGAGACAAAACTTGTAGTTTCATGTGGAGATGTCCTGAGAGCAAGAACTCATACCATAGTTCACACTAGAGAGCGAGATGAAGATGAAAAAAGTGTGGTATCATCAAATCACATATCTTTTAATGATGATGATCCTCAAAAAGATGAGGATGCTGAAGACGCGCCACCTAAACTCGAGGAAGGGATAAAGAATACTGTTGATGCATTGAAGGAAGTAAATCTTAGGGTTGATGATGATATAAGGCCTACATATGTAAGTGCTTCACTGGATGACGATGAAGAGAAGAAATATATTGAGCTGCTTATGGAATTTAGGGATGTATTTGCTTGTAGTGACAAAGAAATGCCAGGATTAGACCCTAAAGTTGCAGTTCATCGTCTTGCTGTGAAACGAGGCACTCATCCTATTAAAAAGCGCAACATCGCTTTAGAACTGAACTAGTTCCTTTGATCGAAACTGAAGTTAACAAGCTCATTGAAGCAGGTTTCATTCGTGAAGTCAAATATCCTACATGGATTTCAAGCATTGTACCTGTAAGAAAGAAGAATGGCCAAATACGAGTTTGTGTTGACTTTAGAGATCTCAATAATGCATGCCCTAAGGATAAATTTCCTCTTCCAATCCCTAAGCTTATGATTGATACTACAACTGGATACAAGGCAATGTCTTTCATGGATGGTTCATCTGGATACAATCAAATTCGGATGGCACCAAGGGATGAAGAACTTACTGCATTTCGCTCTCCTAAAGGTATATATTGCTACAAAGTAATGCCTTTTGGTTTAAAAAATGCTGGAGCCACTTATCAATGAGTCATGCAGAATATTTTTGATGACATGCTTCATAAAAATGTTGAGTGTTATATCGATGACTTAGTGGTGAAATTAAAGAAGAGTTATGACCACTTGCAAGATTTGAGAATGGTGTTTGAACGACTTCGAAGATATCAACTCAAAATGAACCCTTTAAAATGTGTCATTGGAGTTACTTCGGGAAAGTTTCTCGGTTTTATTGTTCGACAACGAGGAATCGAGATTGACCAAGATAAGATAGATGTTATTTTGAAGATGCCTGAGCCAAAAAATATTCATGAGTTGAAAAGATTACAAGGAAAATTAGCATATCTTAGGAGGTTTATCTCAAATCTGGCTGGGAGATGTCAACTATTCAGTCGCCTTATGAAGAAAGATGTTCCTTTTGAATGGGACCAAGCTTGTACCAATGATTTTGAGAACATAAAGTCTTATCTGATGAAACCTCCAGTACTTGTAGCTCCTATACCTGGAAAACCGTTGATTTTATACATCGCAGAGCAAGAAAGGTCAGTAGGAGCACTTCTCGCACAAGAAAATAATGAAGGGAAAGAAAATGCCCTATATTACTTGAGTAGGATGATGACACAAAACGAGATCAAGTATTCACCTATTGAGAAGTTATGTCTGGCACTCGTATTCTCGATTCAGAAGATGAAGCATTACTTCCAAGCTCATATTGTACAACTTGTCTCTAAAGCGAATCCTATCAAGTTTGTTATGTCCAAGCCCGTCTTAAGTGATAGATTAGCAAGGTGGTACCTCTAGTTTCAATAATTTAAAATTGTGTATATATCTCAGAAGGCAGTAAAAGGACAAGTGCTAGCAGATTTCTTGGCCAATCATCCAATTCCGAATGATTGGGAGTTATGTGATGAATTACCTGATGAAGACGCAATGCTAGTGAAAATTCAGCTACCTTGGAAGATGTATTTTAATGGTGCTGCACATCGTGAAGGAGCCAGTGATAGAGTGGTATTTGTCACTTCCCATGGAGAAGTTTTGTCATACTCCTTCACTCTAACACAATACTGCTCCAATAATGTTGCTGAATATCAAGCACTCTTACTTGGGCTTGAGATGGCCATTGATATGAAACAATTACAACTATAAGTTTTTAGGGATTCCAAGTTAGTGATCAATCAAGTCTTGGATAATTATGAAATAAAAAAGCCTGAGTTAATCCCATACTGCAATTACGCTCAAAAGATGATAGGGTGGCTTGGAGAGGTGACTATTCAACATGTCCCAAGAAAGGAAAATAAAAAGGCTGATGCATTGGCAGCTTTAGCTTCTGCATTAGTATCTCCTGATGAAATGCAAGTTGTGGTTTGCCAAAGATGGATAACTCCACCTCCATATGAGCATGAAGAAGAATTTCAACAAGTTATCACCACTTAGGAAGCTGAAATTGACGATTGGAGACAACCAATAATAGATTATTTGTGTTATGGAATATTGCGAAAAAACCTTCGAAGAAAAATAGAAATCTGACGACGAGCCCCTCGTTTTCATTATTATAAAAATACACTTTGCAGGCGGTCGTTCGATGGAGTTCTCTTACGATGTTTGGGGGCAGATGAATCTACTCAAGCTATGCAAGAAGCACATTCTGGAGTATGTAGAGCGCATCATTCTGGGCCAAAACTTCATTTTCACATAAAAAGAATGGGATATTACTGGCAAACCATGGTGAAAGATTGCTTGGATTACGTTCGAAGATATAAATCTTGCCAATTCCATGCGAATTTTATACATCAACCCCCAGAAGTATTGCACCCAACTATTGACTCATGACCATTTGAAGCTTGGGTTTTAGATGTGGTTGGACCATTACCTAAGTCCTCTGGTGGACATTTGTACATCTTGGCTGCAACTGACTACTTCTCAAAATGGGCAGAAGCTGTTTCTCTTAGAGAAGTAAAGAAAGAGAATGTCGCCAACTTCATTCGAGTCAATATTATCTACCATTTTGGTATTCCTCGATACATATTGACAGATAATGGCAAGCCATTTGATAACAAGTTAATGACGAAGATATGTGATCTTTTTGGCTTCAAGCAACGCAATTCCTCTATGTATTATGCGGCTGCTAATGGTCTCGCTGAAGCATTTAACAAGACACTCTGCAACTTGTTGAAAAAAGTTGTTTCCAAGTCTAAAAGAGATTGGAATGAAAGAATGAAAGAGATTCTTTGGGCATATAGGACTACGTATCGCATGCCAACACAAGCGACTCCCTATTCTCTTGTTTATGGAGTTGAAGCAGTTCTTCCACTTGAACGTCAAATTTCGTCATTGCACCTTGCTATTCAAGAAGGGCTCACTGATGAAGAAAATGCTTGGTTACGTCTTAAAGAATTGGAGGCTCTTGACGAAAAAAGACTAGAGGCCCAACAAAGTCTGGAATGTTATCAAGCTCATCTAGCTCGATCTTTTAATAAGAAGGTTCGTCTTAGATGCTTCCAAGTGGGTGATCAAGTTCTTGTTGTAAGAAGTCCCATTATTACTTCTCGTCGGTCTAGAAGCAAGTTCTCCACTAAATGGGATGGACCATATGTGGTACAAGAAATATACTCAAGTGGCGCTTACAAACTAATTGACTCAAAAGGATTGTGCATTGGCCCTATTAACGGAAAGTTCATAAAGAGATACTATCCCTGAAGAAAAGAAACACACTCCTTAAGGTACGAGTATAAACTGCATGTTACTCCTGGCCCACAAGAGTATAAACTGTGCACGGCACCCAAAAAAAATGGGTCCGTTAGGTTGAAAATCTCGAAAGAGGCGGCCTAGGCAAAAATTAGGACACACACACAAAAAAAATTCATTCTCTCAAAAATACGTTATGACTTGATCCTCTTCACTGAGGTACGTAGGCGCTTAGAATTACATTCTGAGTTCAGTCGAATGAGTATCCAAAGAACCCATAGTCTCTCTTGACCCTCTTCACCGTAATCCATGACTTACATCCTAAGTTTAGTCTCGTAAGTTCAAAAGAAATGGGGCACGCTATTATTTGAGCATCACAATATTCTCGTAGATTTTCATATATAACGTGTGAATTAGAGAGGGCCAATCAAGACAGAATTTGAAGTGACTTCAAAAAAATATTTGTACAAATCCGTAAAGCTATTAGCTGTGATTAGTGTACATGTTGTTGTTCTATGAATCTTCTTTTCGGCTTCTCTACGCTGAGATATGAGTTTTTTTTAATAAGATCATACGAATATGAATCTGTCAGCTTTCCTCCATGTGAAGTTCATTTTTGAAGTTTGTTTAGAACGATCCTAAGGGACTTGAGCTATACATTTTAGATATGTTTTAGATTAAGAAAGTTGGTTTCTAATAAATTAAGTCTCTCCTGGCTTGGTGCTCTCATACAATGATATATCTCTTATACTATCGAAACACAAAAGGTATCGCAACTCTGAAGAAGAGAAAGTCAAATCTCTAAAATAAACCATGATTCAATCTGTAAAAAAAAGTGTTAGCACTTAAATTAGTAATTCAATAATCATGGTAATGAATCTCAATAATGAAGGACTATATTCTTTGAGCAAGGCCTATGCCTAATTCAGATGGTGTAAAGTCTTTGCCACAAATCATGTAAAGTCTTTGCGTTAGGCGGTGTAAAGTCTTTAGCTCGGACTATTGAATGTCTTTGACTCAGACAGTGTAAAGTCTTTATCACAAAATCATGTAAAGTCTTTGCCACAAATCATGTAAAGTCTTTGCCTTAGATGGTGTAAAGTCTTTAGCTCGGACTGTGGAATGTCTTTGACTCAGACTGTGTAAAGTCTTTGCCACAAATCATGTAAAGTCTTTGCCTTAGACGGTATAAAGTCTTTAGCTCGGACTATGGAATGCCTTTTCTTTGCCACAAATCATGTAAAGTCCTTGCCTGAGATGGTGTAAAGTCTTTAGCTCGGACTGTGGAATGCCTCTGACTCAGACGGTGTAAAGTCTTTGCCACAAATCATATAAAGTCTTTGCCTCAGACGGTGTAAAGTCTTTAGCTTGGACTATGGAATGCCTTTTCTTTGCCACAAATCATGTAAAGTCTTTGCCTCAGACGGTGTAAAGTCTTTAGCTTGGACTATAGAATTCCTCTGACTCAGACGGTGTAAAGTCTTTGCCACAAATCATGTAAAGTCTTTGCCTTAGACGGTGTAAAGTCTTTAGCTTGGACTATGGAATGCCTTTTCTTTGCCACAAATCATGTAAAGTCTTTGCCTCAGACGGTGTAAAGTCTTTAACTTGGACTATGGAATGCCTTTTCTTTGCCACAAATCATGTAAAGTCTTTGCCTCAGACGGTGTAAAGTCTTTAGCTTGGACTATGGAATGCCTCTGACTCAGACGGTGTAAAGTCTTTGCCACAAATCATGTAAAGTCTTTGCCTCAGACGGTGTAAAGTCTTTAGCTCGTACTATGGAATGTCTTTTCTTTGCCACAAATCATGTAAAGTCTTTGCCTCATACGGTGTAAAGTCTTTAGCTTGGACTATGGAATGCCTCTGACTCAGACGGTGTAAAGTCTTTGCCACAAATCATGGAAAATCTTTGCCTTAGATGGTGTAAAGTCTTTAGCTCGGACCATAGAATGCCTTTTCTTTGCCACAAATCATGTAAAGTCTTTGCCTCAAACGGTGTAAAGTCTTTAGCTTGGACTATGAAATGCCTCTGATTCAGACGGTGTAAAGTCTTTGCCATAAATCATGTAAAGTCTTTATCTCAAACGGTGTAAAGTCTTTGACTTAGACCAATAGAAGAAAAGTTTATTGTATATGAAGTAATATTTTCATTTGCAAAAAAAAAAACAAAAAAAAACAAAAAAAAATAATAATAATAATAATATATATATATATATATATATATATATGTACCTCATATGTTGATGAACTCAAGAGGATATGCAAAAGGAAGTATCAAAACTGTCAATACCAATGATGAAAATAAATAGGAGAGAGTCTATTTATAGACAAGTAGTGATGGTGAGAGAGTCCTTCTTCCAAAGTAATTATAACTACTTTTTGGGTAGGACTCTAGTAAAATGATACAAATTTATTCTCTCCAAATCCTAATTGGATGTGAAATTGTGAAAATTTGGGCTATCCATATTCTAAAAGGAGTGTGTCCTTTCGGAATTCTAATTGGATTTGGAAGACAGAATAAAGGGTAGGCATTTGCAAAAAAAAAAATGAAAAAAAAAATGAAAAAATAATAATTGTGTTTTACCCTCCCAAAAGTCGTTTACAACATCACTGCGGGTACATATGTATAACGATGCAATTTTTTTTAAAAAAAAAAACGTACCTCGTGTATTCTTGAACTCAAGAGGATGTGTAAAAAGGAATATCAAAATTGTCAATACCAATGATGAAAATAAATAGAAGGAGAGAGTCTATTTATTTTCCTTTCTTGGGACATGTTGAATAGTCACCTCTCCAAGCCACCCTATCATCTTTTGAGCGTAATTGCAGTATGGGATTAACTCAAGCTTCTTTACTTCATAATTACCCAAGACTTGATTGATCACCAACTTGGAATCCCCAAAAACTTGTAGTTGTAATTATTTCATATCAATGGCCATCTCAAGCCCAAGTAAGAGTGCTTGATATTCAGCAACATTATTGGAGCAGTGTTGTGTTAGAGTGAAGGAGTATAGCAAAACTTCTTCATGGGAAGTGACAAATACCACTCCAGCACCGGCTCCTTCACGATGTGCAGCACCATCAAAATACATCTTCCAAGGTGGCTGAATTTCCACTATCATTGCGTCTTCATCAGGTAATTCATCAGATAACTCCCAATCATTCGAAATTGGATGATTGGCCAAGAAATCTGCTAGCACTTGTCCTTTTACTGCCTTCTGAGATATATACACAATTTTAAATTGTTGAAACTGGAGGTACCACCTTGCTAATCTATCACTTAAGACAGGCTTGGACATGACAAACTTGATAGGATTCGCTTTAGAGACAAGTTGTACAATATGGGCAATGTGTTGCTTTGAATTTTCCTTTCCATCAAATTGTTGAAATTTTGGAGGTTGATAACCTTCAGGCATCTTCAAAACATCGATTCTTGAAGTGTATGGCTTTGCATACGTGAATGATGACTTTGAAGACACGTCATACTTATCTTTGATAGTTCCCATAATGAAGTCCTTCAGTTGATGAATGAGAATTCCTCCTTCAGCAGATACTTGCAGCTCATCACCCACATTTATTTGCTTTGTAACTGAATCTCCCTTTTCTTGTATCATCGGACGTTTTCCAAGTGCATGACTTGAGTCCCCCTCCATAACATTCTCAACTCTGTCCGTCAACTTGACAATTACATTATCCTGATCTTGCATATATTTTGTTAGACCTTCAATTGCCTTCGTCAAAATCGCCAGTTAGTCATCATCGCTTGGATGGCCGTTATGGATGATGGGGCAAAGCATGGATTTTCTCTCAAACTGAAATCTGTCTGAAACAAGTTACGTGGAGTGACTGAGGCAGATCTAGTGATCAAGACATCATCTTCATCTTGAATAGTGCAATTCCTCGTGTTAAAAGGACTAAGTCGAGCCAACGTCTTTTCAACAATATCAGTTATATTCTCTCCTTCTTCCAATTCATTCGGAAAGAATCTTGCCCCCTTTGAAGATGGAAGATCAAAAATAGGAACTGATGCGGACGATACTTGAAGTGCTTGTTGTCCTAGCAAGTTTGCTCTGTTCCTAGTGATGGGTCCCAAACTTCCTATAGTAGCATCTAGTATGTTCTCCACCTCAGAGGAAAACTTGGAATCAGTAGCCTTAACAATAATAGTCCTGGAGTCAAACTTCTTAGATGCCATTTAAGTGTTCTTGAAGTTTGATGATCGATGTAAAGAGATGAGAGGTAGAGATTGTCCCACTGGGTGTGCCAAAATTTGTAAACAACAAATTTTCGACCCGAGAAAAATAAATAATCAAGACCGAAAAATTAGAGTAATAAAGTGTAATATTTGATTTTAAAATGTAATGCGGACAATCTCTATGATAATCCTCTGATTCTTCAAATAATATGAAACACGTTGAACTTGAATTTGAATTTGATTTAGAGTCAAGATCTTGAATAGCTTGATCTTGAATCTTCGTCTTCGAATTTAGATTTGAATTATTCATCACGAACACTTGTATGGTTATGACGAACAGTAAAGATGAACAAGTAACTTGATCTTGATATTCTTCTTCGTTCTTGATCTTGAACTTAAATTTGATTACTTGAACTTTGTAGCTTTGTAGAGAATTTGCGGTCTTTGATCCACGAGTTCTCTTCTTGCTTCTTGTTCTTCAAAAAACCCCTTTTCAGAATAATGAGGACCCCTATTTATAGTTGTAGGGAGTGGTATAAGGGTGTGATTTGATTGGTCGGTTTGAACTGACCAATCAGATTTCTTTGGTGAAGAGTTTTAATTTGGTTGGTCAGAACATGTCACCTATACACTTGGCATTATTCTAGTGGCTTATTTAATTTGACTTAGATTGCCACATAACTTCGACACGTGGCATGATTTTAGTGGCTTATTTAATTTGACTTAGATTGCCACATAACTTTGACACGTGGCATGATTTTAGTGGCTTATTTAATTTGACTTGGATTACCACATAATTTTAGCACATGGCATGATTCTAATGGCTCCTTTAATTTGACTTGGATTGCCATATAAATTTGACACGTGGTGTGATTTTAGTGGCTCATTTAATTCGACTTGGATTGCCACATCATTTGGACTATTTTCTTGAATTTAATATAGTCTAAATTAATTTACGAATTTAAATCCAATATAATTCTAATGTTTACAACTTGATAAAAGAAGAAAATAGCAAACTATAAGACGTAATTATGACAAATACCTGAATGATTGTGATATCATTTCCAAGTAATGTTCCTGTTCGTACTCGAGCTAACTCAGTCACATTGTTTCCTCTGGCCAAAACATCCCACTAAAAATAAAATATAAAAAACAAAAATCAAAATGAAACAATAAACAAACTCATAATTTAATTGACAAAAGTTGGTTCATGAAATGAGTATTATAAGACTATATAATAAAAAAATAAAAGAAATTGTGTATAATTTATGCCATGAGCTGAACATATAGACAGCATAACATAGGAGCCCAATATTAGTAATCAGACAAATTCATGACCTAAACTTAATGGTTTCGAAAATTTGTAACACTGAACTCATTGTACTTTAAATTAAGAGTCACGATTCTGATATTAGTTGATATTTTTGTGAGTTTCACATAAAAGTCTTTACAAGAATTGAAAAAATTAATCTACATGGGTACATTTAGGGGTCGTTTAGTTAAGAAACAAGTTATACAAGAATTGATAATGCATAAAATATTTTGATCAAACGTTTGGTCCATTGAATTAAAATTAAATATACGATGTAAAGATGCATACCATCAGACCTCTTTATAATAACAATATTTCACTATAACATCTAATTTTTTTTGGAACGGATATCAATATTGTGTGATATTAATATGTTCTCTATAATAATATTTCGATTTAACAAGTAACAACTATAAAAATATATGAACAATCCAAGTCATAAAGAGGTCCGGTACATACCTGATATCTAGTCTTCTCATCTTTGAGAAAATTAAAAACGGTTTTAAATGAAAGAGGAAGCCATAGGGAAGTAGCAGCAGTGGCAATGAAGCCCTTTGGTTGGGTAGTTTGTTCATTTTTTCTTATAGAAACCCTATATGCATCATTCAACTCTAATGAAGTTGAAAAATCTAATTTGTCTCTTATGCTTAGGATTTCACAAAAACTCTTCACCATCCTTTTAGATATCTTCTTCTCACTTTTCAACCCTTCTGAAATCATTAACCATTTAAAATTAAAACTTAACCAAAAAAAAAAAAAACACTGACTTATCAAATTACGATGTGTTTGGTGCAAAATTACTCTTATTTCAAAGAATAATTTGTTTTCGGAAAAGTATTTCAAAGAAAATTTAATGAAGATTGATCCCTGATAATAACATTACCAAAAAAAAATAATGTTTGGATGAGATCTTCAAGTATTAAAGATGATAGTAACGTATAAGTGTACTTAAAGTGTTGATATAACGTTAAAAGTTGAGATAATTGCGAAGGAAAATGGCTTCCCAAAAAATGAGAGAAGTGATCATTTCTTCTGCTCCTTTGGTTGGAAAACATTATCTCTAGAAAGTAGCTAATTTTTTGGGAAAATCATCATACCAAGAACATTCCTAAAGAAAATTGTGATAATTACAAGGAAAAATGACTTTCGCCAAAAAAAAAAAAAGAAAGAGAGGTGATCATTTTTCAGCTCCATAGAAAACATTTT
Source organism: Solanum dulcamara (assembly GCF_947179165.1). NCBI lineage: Eukaryota > Viridiplantae > Streptophyta > Magnoliopsida > Solanales > Solanaceae > Solanum > Solanum dulcamara. The sequence continues at coordinate 57,893,284 of NC_077248.1, read as the reverse complement.
CTCTAGTCAATCATCAAAAAATAACTTATTTTATTTATAAAAAAAAACTTTCATGTCAAACACACTTTTAAAGAAAAAGAAAACTTTTAAAAAGAAGGCATGTCTCAAATAAACAAAGAAAAGGAATGGATTTGAACACATCAAGATTTTCTTTTTTAATCAAAGTCGCCTTGAGGTTATGGAAAATCTAACATAGATTCTTGTCTTACTTGATAAATTAAAATTTAAAAAGATGAAAATATATAAAGAAGGAGACATAAAATCGAACCTCCTTTGAGACCATGCCTAATAGGCCATGTTGCATCTATTGGAAAATTATATTGCTCAGACATCATTTGAAGTGTAACAATCCATACATCCTTTGAAGTGTAACAATTCATCTTTTAGCTCCATATGTTTGACGACCACATAACAAGTCTCTAAAAATATGATTGACCTGATTTTTTTCATCTATTTGAACATGTGCAATCCAAGTAACCTAAAAAAGAGAAAAAAATCAAGGAAGAAAAAGATTATCTTGATCATTGGAAACATTTTTGATAGGTACGTATGTTGTAAATTTGTGTTTTAGTAGACAATCTTATAAGGTGAGGATTGTTTAAGACGATATAAGGATACATTTCGGCCTTTATCCAAGTCTTCTTCATCTGTACCTGCAGCAAGCTAACCAAGGGGCCTTAGCGTAAGGGATGAACATTTGGGGCATGAACAACATAATATGGATAGGTGTTCAACATTGTTAAATTAAGAATAGTGATAGGTTTGACGACTCTGATAGAACATGTTAAAAAGATGGTTAATGAATCTAACACAATCCCAAAATATAACTTATAAGGTTGATGGCGAGATTGTCCAAGGTTATAGACGGAGATAAAATGATTATGTTCTAAATGAATAATGGGGACACTTTAAACAGTCCCCGACACACGTCCACAGTTGAATATTTGAAGTGAACAACATAACATAACGATCCGAAATTGGATAAACCGAGAACAAAAATAGGTTTGATTCTTATACCATATTATGAAAAATAGACATCATGAGATAAACATTGGTATGCGTAATTTTTTACCTATGTAACATACTCTTTGAAAAATAAGCTACACATAAATAGTAATATATATTTTAGGTTCGAACTGTGAAAACAACCTCTTACAAAAATGTAATATAGATTTGTATGTCCTTGTGATCCGTTCCTTCGTTGAAATTGCGCATAGCAAGATTTTAATGTATCGAGCTACTTTTTTTATATATAAATTGCAATACATATATAGTGAGAGAGGAAGTGATTCATACCAAACTTTTTCCATCGCCCGTATCTTGAATTAGACATCCAGAAGGAAACTTCCAAGCATAAGAAGGTCCACAAGTTTGAATCTCTTTGAATATATCGTATGAAACATCCACCATTATCCATGTTTTTTGATCAAGTTTTTTACAACAACGTATGAAGAAAAAATCCCTAGCTTCCACTAGAGGAGATAAAATATGCAACTTTTCATACATCTGTTTTCAAGAACCAAGAAAAAATTAGATCATTTTTATGAAATATTTTTAATGTTAATTTAATGTTTAGGAAAGAAAAATGTAAAAGATGGATTAATATTTTACCAATTGTATAGAAATTCCCATATCTCCAGAATCAAGAAAATCAAGAATCCTAGCTTTCGTGATTATAGTAGGAAACATGTTCATCCATTTGATCTGCATATACAAAATGAATCATTTTTAAGTATATGATTAATGTTTAAACAATAATAATATACATGCCTCGAAAAAAATTCATGTAATTTGGAACCGCTATGTAAATACTCATTATACATGTCTGCTCCATTTAAATTCATCTTAATCAATATTGTATGGTAGAAAATTAAAAAATAAAATGGCCTATTGAAAAGTAACCACAAATTCAAAGTAATTGAGAAATAGTCAATAAATTCAAAAGTCATTGAAAATAACCAATTTGGAATCCATGACGTAAGTGTGTTAGATTTCAAAAAAATCATAACAGTGACTTGGATCTCTCACTTTCTCAAGTTCGAAATGTATGACACTGGCATGGTACGTTTCTGCATCAAAAGCTGCCAATTTTCAACAAATTCTAAAACACCTGATACTTTTCAAAAATCTATACCAAAAGGGCTAGCACACACATTTTTAACTCTACTGAGCAAGCCTTAGACCCTAGTATTATCACATTCTAAAGTCATATCAGTCTAAATCCAAAGTAGCTAATATTACTTGTGAACTGAACTGTTATAACATGAAAACATTTAAAGAAACTTACCAGATCAAGAAAAATTTGGATCAACTCAATTGGAGTCATTGACACAACTCCACAATCCTTTGATGATTCAATTCGAGCAGTTGATGATTTATAAGGTCGATTTGAATTTGAAAATGTTCCATCACAACTCTCACGCTGAATAAACCACCTCTCATCAGTTGATGATTTTACCCAAAATGGATCATTCACTTGCAAAAGTCTAAGCATTTCCTTCATAGCAGGAGCAATTACCATAAAAATAATTGACTGCTCCCCATTATCGCGATAAAAATAATAATTTTGTTGTGTTAATGGGGATATTATTGGCATATTATTAATATTTATTGTATGTGCTCGAACATTATTATTAGTATTAAGATTATTTTCTTGATGTAAAGGTGGAGGATATCCAACGGGAGAGCCAGATATAATTTGGCTCAATAAACTTTCATCCGCTGGTGGTGTCAAATTTGCATCCGTCGTGAAAGACCTTTCACGAGAACTTGAGACGATATTTGATATTTTTGCATGCTGGAAAATAAACATGATTTTGAGAACCCAAAAAGTAAAGAAAGAGTAAATAATTTATTGTCGGTGTCTAGTTTAAATTATTTTTATTCAATTAATTGACTGTGAGTTGAAGATGATCTCTCTTATCGAGGACCGGCACAACTCATAAGTACCGAGAAGAGATGAATCCAGAATTTAACTGGTGTAACAGGTAAAGGGGAATAAGGTACAAGAAATAGGAGAAAGCAATAACAACCAGAAGAAAACGGAAGGAGATAAAAATAAATATATGTTATCAAAGGAAAGAAAATAACAAAAGTGTGGCTACGAATGCCCACGGAAAATAACAAGGAAAGGAGAACAATGCCCAAGGAAAATGTATGAATAATGTTATCAACAATGACGGAACACAGAAGGGGAAAGAGCATGTACATTAAGAGGATCAGTCTAGTACTCATAAAAAGGAAGAACAGGTTACAAGTTTAAAGTCCAATGATGAGCAAATAAACAACAGATCAACAAGGGGGAGACAATTTCATCAGGAATAGAAGAAGGAAAAAGACCAAGAAAATGCCGAAAAAGAGAGCTATTGTTACATTTAAAGTTGGCAAGAATCCTATTAGTAAGCGACGGAAAAGAGGAAATGAGAAGCACTAAAAACATATGATAACCACCAATTTAATTAGGCACCTCAAACATTCCAAATAAAAAAGATCAGCCTCAGAACAATCTGGACAACACTCAAAAGATATCAAACCAACAAGAGGTGACAAATGTGTATGACAATAACGGAACAGATTTTAACACAAGAAACAATGAAGAAGAAGACAAAATGCAAGGATAAGAGCAACATCCAGACTAAAAACAACAAGACGACAGAATTAGCATCAATCAAGTGGTTCCAGAAACCTTTATTAGAAACAAAAAAGATATCGATCTAGTGGTGGACCTGGATGTTATCATGTATATAAAAGTAAATGAAGAAGAGGAAATTGATGATACGGATGAAGAGGTGGAGCCAGAGGAAGCTCAAGAAGCCAAAAAACTGAATTGGGGGCTTAAATTTTTTAATAATAATACTACTACTTTTTATTTGAATTCTATTTTTCTAGTTTATTTAAGATGCAAAGTTCTTAGTATATTTCTTAAAAAATTATTTTGAGATGCAAAGTTATTTTTTTCTTTTTATGTGAAAAGATTACTTTTTTTGCTCTAAATAATACTCCTTTTATTTCGATTTATTTGTGTTATTTTAATTTGACAAAGAATTTAGAGTTTAATAAGAAGGTAAAGAAGACTTTTTAATCAGTATTAAATTAAAGACAAAAACATACAATACATCTTATTTTAAGAATATATATACCTACAATAATTTTATCATTGCTAAAATGGGCCCCTCAAATGTGGGTGCCTAAGGCAAGTGATGTGTCTGGCTCTCGTTATATATAACTAATTCTTTTGAAGGAAAATAAATAAATTAGAATGCAAAAAATAAATAAATAAAGAGGATAAATAAAAGGTTTACCTGTTCTCTCAACCATTGATTTTCTACTTTCATTTTTTTCTAAATTACGTGCCCTTTGTTCTTCTCCAATGGGTGGACCATCACATTGATAGCACACAAGTTTTTCTTTGCCTCTTTTATAGTCATGTTCTCAGAACGGAATCTTTCTTTTTCTGTTCGAAGAACATTGTTGTCTAATCTCTCAACTTTTGTCTGAAGAAATATATATTACAAAATTAATGACATAACTATATAGATAAATAAAACCAGCTATTATAAGCAAATTAAATGTATAAAGAGAATGAGATTAATATTTAATTTTCACTCCCTAGAATATAGATACATTTTGATTCTTGTGATATTTGACGAATGATATTTAACTTTCAATTAATCAAAATATTTGTTTCTAGTCCTTCTATGAAAGATGGATGTCCTATGAAATAATCTAAAGATTATATTACCATTAAATATGGAGCAACAATACAAGCTTAACATAACATCTTGGTAATTAAGTGATGGGGCGATTAATAATTATTGTAAAATTGTGAATATTCACAAGCAAGGTAATCAAAAGTGTATATTTCAATTAATCGAATGTGTACGTACTTAGTTAGATGCAAGTATCAAAATTAGAATTTAATAATAATTGAAGGACCTTAAATGTTATTAATCTTTTTTAAAAATGTTTCAAAATTATTTCCTCACTCCATCTTTGCTTAAATGATCAAATTTTCGCTCTAATTTTGGACAACATACATTTTCTTCCTCATGGGCAATATATATTTCGAAGATTAATTTCTACATGGATGAAAAACTTAGTCCATTAAAATATAATCTATCCAACCCGCTCCAATTTTGATGAATTTGATTAGGCATATTTTCATGGAAGATCAATTTGGATGCAACTCAAGGTAGCATGCTTAAAAGTTGATTGATATAGATAAAACAAATGTATCTCAAATTATTCATAAAAGAACCTGTTAGCATATCTTTTTTTTTTAAAATTATTTGAGATGTTAAATATATACGTAATAAAAAAAATTGTTTGGTAATTAAACAAATAACATGAAAACAAAAAAGAATTTTTTTTGTTAGAGTCGGAAAATTGGATTGTGGTCCATTTTAAGCGTAGCTCAGACCAAATAATCTATTAACACACTAATTTATTTATTCAAACCATTTTGACTAGCTTGAAGTTAGTTCGACTGTAATGACCCTTCAGGTCATTTTTACTTTAATGTCTCCTTTCCATCATTTAGAGCGTTCCTATAATGACCTCAAGTCATTTATGACTTGCTGGCATTGACTGTTCGATCGCCTGATCATTCGTTTGGATTTTAGGCTTGTTTCCCTATTTTGGAGATTTTATAACTTGAAAAGTTGACTTCGGTCATAACTTCAGGTAAACAACCTGAGAACAGAATTCTAACTGTTCCATCAGCTCCGGAGTGACAAATTAGGCTAGTAGCAAGGCCGACATGAGTATTGGGGCAATCAATGCAAGTTTGAGGCCATTTGGCGCTTTAGCCTTGAAATTTGTCTTAAGGTTGACTTTGGTCAATATTCTTGCAAAACGATTCGGATGAAAATTCCGTCAGTGCGGTTAGTTCCAGAATGTCGAGTTTAGTCTATAATGACCCTTCAGGCACTTCCCAAGGCTTCCGGTCTAATCCCGAGGCCCATTGTGGAATTTGGCTAAAAAGACACTTGGATGTGGGACCCAATTTTAGTTAAAATGATCTCGTGTGAGAATTTTAAATGCACCATTGAGTTTGAAACGTCGAATTTGGTGGGGTAGCATATCTCATTTGCTCGCATGGGGTTCCAAACGAATCTCAACCACCTCATCGGAGACTTGGCCATGTCAAATCTCATATTGCACCAGCCGTATCGGGTGCCATCTCTTAAGGGATCACTGATCGCTAAAGAGACGGTCGCTAAAGCGACTGGTTGCTTAAGTGACTTGATGTCGCTAAAGCGGAGCCCGTCTCTTGGTGGAGGTCGCTTAAGCGGATTTGGGGTCGCTTTTGCGACGCCTGTAAATGGTTTTAAAGTCCTAAATTTCAGTTGAGATCATAAGTTTAAACATTGATTTCTCACTCATTTTAAGGTGGATTTGGGCGATTCAAAAGGCTAGATTGTGAGGTTTTTGAGAGGATCATCGTTGTGTGGTCATAATTAGCTTTAGAACCTTCGTTTAAGGTAAATCAATCATTTTTCTGCTTTCATTGTTGTATTTTGAGCTAAATTGGTGAATTGCTTGCATGTTTATGTTGGGATTGATTAGTGTTTAGAACCTTTGTACGGAGTAAATTCTAGAATTACCAAAGTGGGTCTCACAATCCTAATTTTAACTCTTAAATTGGTCCATCTACGATTTTAGTAATTTTAATGTTAAAATGACCGTATTAAAGTTGTATACCTATTATTGATAGCGTGGCAACATTCAGAGGCCGTTAAGAATGGGAAAGCTCTAAATCCATGATTTTGGAGCGTGCGTGATTGGCCTACGGTAGGCTATGATTTCTCCTTCTTTAAATTGAGCTTGGGAATGTAATTGTGTGTTGATTAGTTGGAATTTCGGATTGGGTAGTATTGAATAATGCTTAGCCGATTAAAAATCATGATTGAGGCCTTTTCTAGGTTTTATCGGGTATTTGTGAGCATACTACTTGCTTTGTTGATAATCCATGCCTTGTGGTACATTTGTAAATAAAGTAGGGAAGTCAAAGCTTGTCTAAGAAGGGAGAAATTCTTGTTTTACTGTTCATTTGAAGCATGTTTGGCCTTAGTCTAGGTATGAATAGCGCTTGCCTTAGAAATGCATGATTCGGACCCAATTAGTCCTTAGCTTTGCTCCAACATTATTTCGGCTGACTTAGATCCTTGTAGACTGGTGTAGAAGACTTGAGTCTGATAGTTGAGCCTTAGCTAGATGATACGATTGCTCTAGTGACATTCTATCTTTACTTCTCCGATTCTGCGGCTTTGCGAGTTTCGACGGCGACATAGGTTTCATTTTGCGATTTAAGATTGCTTTGGGATTCAATTTTGATGGTTTCATTGATTGTGTAAGTGTGGATGGTGATCAATGGAGTTTGGAATCTATCAATCTTTGGGAGCACACACAGTAGCTATATTGGGCATCTGTATCGGGCATCCAGATTCAAGCTCCGACCTTAATTGTATTGGCACTTCAGCGAGCATCTGGTTTGAGGTCTAGCCTCATAAATTAGGGTCCTTATAACGATCATCAAATTAGAAGTTCGGCCTCAGTTACTTGATACTTGATCAGATCTTGGATACTTCTAGGGAGCATCCTGTGAGGGGTTTGGCCTCCGTTCTGTTAGATTCTATTGGTTTGGGTTGAGGTTTTAGTTCTACATTCTCCGATCTTAGGTTCTCCATTTTAGTTCTCAGTAGTTATAACTATTTTGTGTACTCATCGGACTTATGGGGGTACGATCGGGTTTTTATTTAAACTTGTGTACGAGTGTACCTTCTAGGATTATGAGGGTCCATTTAGGTATAGTTTAGCTGTAGATTACCTTAGTTAGTTCTTCCTACACTCGTGTGAATCTCATTTCTTTACTTTACTTTAGACTTCCGCTCGTGACCTCTATTCTGTTCTATTCTCTCTTTTCATATTGCATTTACTTGTCAAGCTCAATTGGCCTATGATGCTTGGTGGGTACTTGTTGTTCTGGTACTCATACTACACTCTACATTTATTTTTGTGATGCAGATCCGAGCATCAACGGCCAACATTGATTGAAGCGGTCTGATCCAGAGATGGGAGTGAGCACTTGGTATTTTGTACTATTCAGATCTCCATCTGCATATATAGACTAGTCTTATTCTTTTTTAGAGAGGTATTATTTCATTGGTCCACTTATGAGACTTGTACTCTTTTGTTTAAACAACTTTGTCCTAGTGACTTCTAAATTTTGGGAGAGATCTATGTATATATTCATTTTGGTATGTCTTTCTCTTACTTATGTTATTTATGTTAGAAATGTGGTTCCTATTTAGTTTCTACCCTTAAACCCATTACTAGTTATGAATTACAGATTGGATTACCTACTGGTGGGTTATAATAGAAGATATCATGACCTGAGAAATTGGGTCGTGAAAAGTTTGAGCACTTGGCGATTTGTACTATTCTGGTCTCCATCTGTATATATGGACTAGTCTTTTGCTTTTTGAGACAGGTCTTGTTTTAGTGGTTCACTTTTGGGACCTATACTCTTTTGTTTAGACAACTCTTTACTATTGACTTTTAGGTTCTGGGAGAGATCTGTGTATATATTCATTTTGGTTTGTCTTCCTCTTACTTTTGTTATTTATGTTAGAAATAAGGGATCCTGTTTAGTTTCTACCTATAAACCCATTACTAGTTATTTCGAGTTACGGGTTGGCTTACCTACTGGTGGGTTATAATAGGTGTTGTTATGACCTATGAAATCAGATCATGATGAGTTGGTATCAGAGCTCAGGTTCATTGGCCTCACTTGTATAGAGCTAACGTCTAGTATAGTCTTGTGGATCGATGCAGAGGCGTCTGTGACTTATCTTTGGTTAGGAATTTCCCTTTCTTTCTCGCTTTCCTGCAGTGTGTGTCGTATTGGTTCTTTGAAATCTCACTTGTTTCATTCTTTAGCAGGATGGATCACACATGAGGCACTGCAGTTGGGGATGATGCACCCGAGGCCACAGATAGAGCCCCATCTAGGGGTAGAGGCAGACGTAGAGGTCGTGCAAGGGCTGCAACATCGGCCCGTTATAAAGAGGAGGCTCCTGAGCCTGAGGATGAGCCACAGGAAGCGTACGTACCTCCACAGCTGGTGGGGATGATACCATCCCAGCCACCACCCGCATGAGTTGCAGTACCAGAGGTTCAGGCCATACTCACCCAGATTCTAGAAGCTATAGGTAAGATAAGACAAGCACCAACTCTAGCCATGGTACCACAAGGTAAGCCTGTAGCCGTAGCCCCAGAGGGATAGCCACTATCAGCTCACGTTATTGCACATTCGGGTATAAATGATGGGGTTATGCCACTACATGAGCAGAAGATGCTCGGGGTATTTCAGAGGCTTTCACCACTGATGATTACTAGAGCAACTGGGGAGGACGCCCATGAGTTCTTGACTATATGTCAGGAGAAGCTTCAGTTCTTAGGCCTCTTGGAGTCAAGAGGAGCCGAGTTCACTGCACATTAGTTCTACGGGCCTGCCAGATAGTGGTGGCGCTCGTACTTATAGTATAGGCCAGCCCGGTCGCCTCATGTAAGATAAGTTCTCAGAGGCTTTCTTTGCCCGTTACATACCACGGAGCGTTAAGGACAGGCTTCGAGATCAATTCTCTAGGTTAGAGTGGGAATCCATGACCATCTCAGAGTACTAGGCGATATTCCATGAGTTGTCCTACTATGCCACCACAATCTTACCTGTGGAGGAGAAGAAAGTTTATTGCTTTATGCGTGGGTTGATGTACAAAGTGAGGGTTGACACAAAGCACCTAGATTTAGTAGGCTATTTAATTTTAGATGTGGTCGACCATGCTTGTTCCATGGAGCATACATATCACAAGGCCTAAGAAGGCAGCGATAAGAGGACTCGCTACCAGGCTAGCTACAATGGGTCCTAGACCAGAAAGAGGGACTCCTATGATAGGCCTTGCTAGAGATTATAGAATTGTCAGTCTAGTCAGCCTGTTCAGGCGGTATTACCTACTTCTGAGGGCATCCAACATCAGTAGGGTGGTCCTAGCATGGGCCATTACTCGAAAGAATCAAATTCTCTCCCTTTCGATCGTGGTCAGATCATTACAAGGTGATCGACTTTGAGGTGTTATGACTTCTGCACCTTATATCATTGGTCCCGAGAGTGCCCCAGTGAGGGCGAAGGGTGGTTGTACAAGCTCTTCCAATAACTAGACCAGTGACAGCAGTGCCTCCTCCAATTAGAGGCGGAGTTCAGGATCAGGATCGTCGGGGAAGTCGATAGGGTTCTAGGGGTGGAGAAAAAGGAGGTTGGTCAGACGCACTAGGCAGAGGTGCCTAGGGCTATTTCTATGTGGTTCCCGCGAGGGTAGAGGCTGAGGCATCTGATGATGTCATTACAGGTACACTTCTATAATGCCACCAGCCTACTACATGCTTATTTGATCTAGGATTCACCTATTCATATGTATTTGTATATTATATTCCTTGGTTGGGTATGAGGTCCGAGTACTTGGTAGAGACGGTTTATGTTTTGACCCCGGTGGGTGAGTGTTTATTAGTAGATCAGGTGTTTAGATCTTGCTTAGTGACCATCCAGGGTTATGATACTAGAGTTGACCTTATTTTGCTAGATTTGCTTGATGTAGATGTGATTCTGGGCATAGAATGGTTATCCCCTTACCATGCAGTCTTGGATTGCTACGCCAATACCGTTACCTTAGCCATGCCTGGCATTCCATCGGTGTTGTGGCAGAGTGCTTACAGTCACACACTAACGAGGATTATCTCTTTTTTATAGGCTCGGGGATTAGTTAGTTTGGGATGTCTAGCTTACTTGGCATATGTGCGTGATGTTAGTAGAGACAGCCCTTCAGTTGACTCATCCCTTGTGGTTAGAGCTTTTGTGGATGTGTTCCCTATAGACCTACCTGGCCTTTCCTTAGAGCGTGATATTGATTTTTCCATAGAATTGGATCCAGGCACCCGACCTATTTCTATTCCACCTTATCGGATGTCACCTGTAGAGCTCAAAAAACTTAGTGTTCAACTTGAGGACCTCCTAGGTAAGGGGTTCATCTGTCTGAGTGTGTCGCCATGGAGTGCTCATGTTCTATTTGTGAAGAAAAAGAATGGGATTATAAGGATGTGCATTGACTACAGGCAGTTGAATAAGGTGACGGTGAAGAACAGTTATCCCATGCCTCACATCGAATACTTATTTGATTAGCTTCAAGGTGCTGCAGTATTATCTAAGATAGACTTAAGATTTGGTTACCATCAACTGAGGATTAGGGCAGCGGATATCCCGAAGACCCCATTTAGGACTCGTTATGACCACTTTGAGTTCTTTGTGAAGTCTTTTGGGTTGACTAATATCCCTGTCACATCATGGATTTGATGACTCGAGTGTTCAGTCCATACCTTGATTTATTTATTATTATCTTCATTGATGACATATTGGTATACTTGCGGAGCCAGAGTGAGCATGAGAAGCATTCGACGATAGTGTTCTAAACTTTGAGAGATCAGCGACTTTATGTAAAGTTCTCAAATTGTGAGTTTTGGCTTAAGTCTGTAGCATTCTTTGGGCACGTGATCTCCAAGAAGGACATTATGGTTGATCTAGCGAAGATTGGGACATACCTACTTCTGTTACTGAGGTTCATAGCTTCATCGGATTAATGAGTTACTACAGACTCTTTCTCGAGGGATTTTTCACTATTGCATTCCCTTTGGCTCGGTTTTCTTGTCAGGATGTTCCTTTTGTATGGTCGGAAGGGTATGAGATGATCTTTCTGAGGCTCAAGGAGTTACTCACCACCGCTCCTATTTTGACTCTTCTAATTGAGGGCGAGGGATTAACAGTATATTATGACGCATTTGGCATTGGTTTGGGTTGTGTATTAATGAAGCGGGGTTGAGTTATTGCTTATGCGTCGAGGTAGCTTAAGCTGCATGAGCGCAACTAGCCCACTCATGACTTAAAGTTGGCAGCGGTAGTTTTCGCTCTTAAGATTTAGAGGCACTACCTATATGGAGTTCTTTGTGAGATCTACATTGATCATAGGAGCCTTTAGTACATTATAAGCCAGAGAGACCTTCATTCTAGGCAACGTCGGTGGATTTAGCTCTTGAAGGACTATGACCTCTCTATTCTCTACTATCTGGGCAAGGTAAATGTAGTAGCGTATGCCATGAACCGGAAGGTGGTAAGTATGGGTATTCTATCTTTCCTTTTTGTTTTGGAGTGACCATTGGCTTTAGACGTCTAGTCCTAAGCTAACTGGAAGATTCAACTTGATATCTCATATTCCATATGGGTATTAGCCAATGTGGGGGTTTAGTCATCTTTGCCAGATATTTGGGGTCGTCAGTTTGAGGATGAGTATTTGGTGGCACTCAGAGATAGGGTGTTGGCAGGTGATGCTGGTGAGGATACTTTAGATTTATATGGGGTTTTGAGATTTGATGGCCGATTATGTGTCTCGAGAGTTGGGGGTTTGATTCAGTTGATTCTTAGTAAGGCCCATGATTCTAGATATTCCATCCATCCGGGCACAACTAAGGTGTATCGTGATTTAAGGCAGCATTATTGGTGGAGCAGTCTAAGGAGAGACATCTCAGACTTTGTATCATGTTGCTTGTGTTGTCAGAAAGTGAAATCCGAGCATATGAGACCTAGTGGGGAGTTCCATAGATTACCCAATCCGAAGTGGAAGTGGGAGCGTATCACCGTGGATTTCTTTGTTGGTTTGTATCGGACACCCAGAGGTGTTGACAGTAATTGGGTCATCGTGGATTGATTAACCAAGTCAACACACTTCCTATCCATTCATACTTCCTTCAGTGCCGAAAGGTTTGCTCGTATCTACATTTGGTAAGTGGTTCATCTACATGGTGTGCTTTATCTATCATCTCAGATTAGGGTTCACAGTTTATTTCCCACTTTTTGATGGCTTTTCAAGAGGAGTTGGGCACCTGTGTTCACCTTAGCATAACATTTCACCCGCAGACTGATGGCCAGTCAGGGATCACTATTCAGGTCTTTGAGGACATGTTTGTCCTGTGTGATGGATTTTGGGGGTAAGTGAGACTAGTTCTTTCCTTTGGTAGAGTTTGCGTACAGCAACAACTACCACTCTAGCATTTAGATGGCCCCATTTGAGGTCTTATATGGTAGGCATTATCGCTCTTCGGCTGGTTGGTTTGAGTCTACGCAGCATAGGCCGAGTGGTAGAGACTTGCTTCAGGAGGCCTTGGATCAGGTGAGGGTGATTCAACATAGGCTCAAGACATCTCAGAGTAGACATCAGAGTTATATAGATCACAAGCGTCGACCGTTGAGGTTTGTAGTTGGTGGCGGGCGCGATAAGATTTGGGAGGCGGGGCAAGCTCAGCCCTAGGTATATAGGGTCTTTTGGGATATTAAGGATAGTTAGTGAGGTTTCCTATGAGTTAGCTTTGCCTCCAGCACTATCAACTATCCACCCAGTTTTCCATGTATTGATGCTGACCGATATGTTCCAAATGAGTCTCATGTACTGCAGTATGATTCAGTTGAGTTGGATGATCATCTAATCTTTGTATAGGAGCCGGTGGCCATTCTAGCTAGAGATGTCAGGCAGCTGCGTTCGAGAGCCATTCTTATTGTTAAGGTTTTTTCGAGGCACCGTCCAATCAATGAGGCTACCTAGGAGACCGAGCAGGAGATGTGGGAGCAATTCCCTATCTTATTTGAGAGTTCAGGTACTTTTTGACTCTTATTTTCTCAAATGAAAGTCCTTTTCAGTAGTGGATGTTGTAATGACCCTCTAGGTCATTTTTGCTTTAATGCCTCATTTTTGTCGTTTAGAGCATTTCTGTAGCGACCCCAAGTCATTTATGACTTGATGGCACTGATTGTTCAATCTCCTAGTCATTCTTTTGGGTTTTAGGCCCTAATGGCTGGGGGTCGCTAAAGCGACCTGATCTCACTTAAGCGGAGCCCGCCTTTTGGTAGGGGTCGCTTAAGCAGACTTTGAGGTCGCTTTTGCTACACCTGTTAGTTATTTTAAAGTCCTCAATTTCAATTGAGATTATAAGTTTAAACATTGATTTCTCACTCTTTTTAAGGTGGATTTGGGCGATTCAAAAGGTTAGATTGTGGGGTATTATGAGAGGATCGTCATGATGTAGTCAGAATTAGCTGTAGAAGCTTTGTTTGAGGTAAACCACTCATTTTTGCTCCTGCCATTGTTGTATTTTGAGCTAAATTAGTGACTTACTTGCATGTTTATGTTGGGACTGATTCAAGGCCCGATATGTGTTCCTTTTTGGAACACAAGTTTGGGGTAGCGTTTAGAACCTTTGTACAGAGTTAATTTTGGAATTATTAGAGCGGGTCCTACAATCTCGAATTTGACTCTGAAATTGGTTTGTCTCTGATCTTAGTAATTTTAATGTCAAAATGATCATATTAACATTGTGTACCTATTGTTGATAGCCTGACAGCATTCAGAGGCCATTAGGAAAGGTAAAGCTTTAATTTCATAATTTTGGAGTGCGTGTGATCGACCTACAGGTAGGCTAACTGCCCCTTCATTATATTGAGCTTGGGAATGTAATTGTGTGTTGATTAGTTAAAATTCGGGATTGGGTAGTATAGAATCATGCTTAGCCATTTAGAAATCATGTTTTAGGCCTTTTCGGGGTTTTATCGGAAACTTGTGAGCATGCTACTTGCCTTGTTGATCATCCATGCCTTGTGGTGCATTCGTATACTTGTTTTATTGTTCATTTGAAGGATCTTTGGCCTTAGTCTTGTCATTTCATCGGACAGAAGAAGATTATGTAAACACTTACTCGAGATCTCACTTATCAGATTCCATTGTGGAAGACATAATTTTTTCTGAAGAATTCGCCATGATATACCTGATCTATGCATAATATCAGGAAAAATGGATACAAATTTTTGACTGCTACTTAGTGGCAATAGGTCTGAAAAAGTATCTAAAAATATCAAATTTAGATATTTGTACCCTGTCGAAGTAAGGAACCATGGCATATATGTTTGGAATAGATTCCATTTTGACTTGTGCTTGTCTTAGAAATGCATGATTTGGACCCGATAGGCTTTAGTCTTGCCCCGACGTTATTTTGGCTAACTTAGATCCTTATAGACTGGTGTAGAAGGCTTGAGTCTAATATTTGGGCCTTATCTCGGAGATATGCTTGCTCCGATGACATTCTGTCCTTATTTCCCTGATTCTATGGCTTCACGAGTTTCGACAGCGCCATCAATTCCGTTCGATGATTCAAGGTTGATTTGAGATTTAGTTATGATGGTTTCATTAATTGAGTAAGTGTGGACGATGATCCACGAAGTTTGGCATCTATTGATATTTGGGAGTACATACAGTAGCTATATTGGCCATCTTTGTCGGGCATTCGGATTCATGCTCTGGCCTTGATCGTATTGGCATTTCAGCGAGCATCCAGTTGGGTGTACGACCTTGGACATTCGGGTCCTTATAGAGAGCATCCCGTTAGTGGTCCTGCCTCATTTACTTGATACTTGATCAGTTCTTGGATACTTCTAGGGAGCATCCAGTAAGGGGTTCGGCCTCCGTTCTGTCATATTCTACTGGTTTGGGTTGAGGTTCTGGTTCTAGTTTCTCCATTCTTGGGTTCTAAATTTCAGTTCTTAGTAGTTATAGCTTTAAGTGTACTCGTCGAGCTTATGGGGGTCCGATTGGGTTTTTATTTAAACTTGCGCACGAGTGTACCTTCTGGGCTTATGGGGGTTTAATTAGGTGTAGTTTTACTGTAGATTACTTTAGTTAGTTCTTCCTACACTCGTGTGCGTCTCATTTCTTTACTTTAATTTAGATTTTTGCTCATGACCTCTGTTCTGTTCTATTCTCTCCTTTCATATCGCCTTTACTTTTCAAGCTCATTCGATCAATTATGCTTACTGGTACTTATTGTTTTGGTACTCATATTGTATTCTACATCTATTTTCGTGATGCAGGCCTGAGCACCCGCAACCAAGATATATATTCATTTTGGTTAGTCTTCCTCTTACTTATGTTATTTATGTTAGAAATGCGGGCTCATGTTTAGTTTTTACCGTTAAATCCATTACAACTTGTTCTAGTTTACGGTTGGGTTACCTACTGGTGGGTTATAGTAGGTGCCATCATGACCTAAGAAATCGGATTGTGACATCGATCCTCTCATTTACTATTCTAAAAATATTTCATTCATCAAAGAATCCGAAAAGGAAAATCATTAGTTCATAGTTTTAAAACCAAATTTACTTTGACTAAATTCTCAAAATCTAATGGAAATACAATTTTTGACCATTTCGTAATTCCTTGATGAATTTTGAAACTTGTAGGGAGTTCATGTATTTCGAATAATTTTACATGATTCTTTTATTGATATTAATGAGTTGCAGCTTAATCGAATTGTAGATCAAATGAAAATATTACTTAAAAGAAGGTACCTTACTTACTTAATCGAATTGTAGATCAAATGTATTGATCAATTCAACAAGAAAAAAAAAACTGATTTAGAAAAACTATATTGAAATCGAAAAGTAAAATTGTCAATAACAGAATTAATTTTACACGAAGGGAAAACAAATTTAAAATACGAGAGTAATTAAATGTACTAATTAATAGTATAGGAAGAGATTATCGTATTTAATCACATGTTCGAACAAATTAACCAAATTTAGAAAAGCAATTTTAGGGCCTAATGCAAGAGATTCATCGACCTTGCCATGGAGCCAACACTGTTTTTAACTAGTCATTTTTTTCTCTAGATTTTTGCATAATTTAATGCAAAAAAAGAAAGATTTATCCATCATTGTGTGTAAATAATGACAACAATAATAACAACAACAACCAATAACTATAACAACAACAAAAACTAACTAACAACAACAACAATAATAATTGTAGTAATAATAATAATGACCAATCAATGAAGTATAAATAAATTATAGTAAGAAGACTAAACATATAAAATTACCTTGGTTTGAGTCCTTTTGTTTTGAAACCAAGACATGATCTGTTTAGGGTCAAGTCCTACCTCTGTACCCGGTTGGTTTCGTTGGTCCTCATCTGGATGTGGACATTTCTTGAAGAATCTTCATTTCAAAATTCACATAAAAAAAACCATCATTTTTGATAATTGTTCTAAAAAAACTCTAAAAAAAGAACGATATTTTAATTATTTATATTATTAAAGATAAGGTGGATTGGTAAATATTTCTCTATCATTAATTGGGGTCTCTAGTTTGAGTTCTAGAACTAAAGTTGTTCTTGGTGAAAAACGTTTTACCCCAAAAATGGAACTTAATTCCCAATGAAAATTTGGATTAGTCAGACCTAAAGGGGGTACTAGCTGGCCGAGGACATTGAGGAATGGTAAGTATGCATATATCCTCAATCATAGGCCTCGTGTTTGCGATATGGTATTGGAGTCGTCATCTTTGTCCTAGAGCATTTTATCCCCTCAAAGTGAGACTTTGTGACACGAATATGAATTAAGCAGGCCCTAAAGTGGGACTTTCCAACACAAATTCAAATTAATTGGGTCTTCAAGTGAAATATTTTAATATGAATTAAGATTAGTGGGGCCCTAAAGTGGAATGTTTGTAGTGAGCCTGAATTAGCCGAGCCCCAAAAAAAGATATCAAACAGCAAGAAAAAGAGATTGTTTTGTGTGTGTGCAAATATGAGAAATACATTAAAATTAAGGAAACTCATCTCCTTTTGCTAAAGTAGTTAATGAATAATAAAAAACAACCAGTTCACTTATAAAAGATGTATATACATGGTAGACCTTCTCATTCAAAAAAAAACTATTTTTGAACTATTTTATCAATTCAATCAAAAAAAAAGTAAATAACAAAATCAAAAGTACATATATTTTATTGAATATCAATGGGCTTATTTAAGAGCAAAACACCAAAAAAAAAACATAAAATCAATAAGAATTAAATATATATTAATGCAAAAAAAACACATAGAGAAAATAAATTGCTGTATAGCTAATGAATTTTAATTTTATCACTAACTCCTCTTAGGAAAATAACATTATATCTTTAAACAAATAAAATCAAAAAATGAATTGAACATATATGAAGGTTCAAGTTTTTATAAAAAATTAAAATAAAATTGATCTTAAGTGTCAAGTTGTTGAGTTTGTTCCACGAGGTGTCTCTTGCGCTGCCTTTGCCTTTTTGATCTTTTTTGGGATGTTGATGATTCTCCTCCATGTTTTTTCTAGAATCTGTCATTTTTATTTGCTAATTTTCTATTCGATAAAAAAAAAAGAACACAAAAAAACAAGTGTTAATATGTTTGTTTTATTGTTTACCCAATCAATTTATATAAGATATATTTAAAAAAGAACAAAGAGAAAAGAGATTTATAAGAGAGACTTTTACACACCTTTTGATTGATGAATAGAGATAGAGGAGATGTTATATGGTCATAGTAAGTGATCTATTTATATAGTAGAAAACAAGTTGACTTAACATGTGATAGACACATAAAATCTGATCTGGCAAAAAAATTAGGGGGGAAATTATTAAGGATACAAAATGTGAACACAAGATAAAGGTTGTGATTTGTTTTGGGATTATTATATATGGTTAGCTATTTATCTATTGTCTACGCAAATTGTATCATAGGTTAAATTTCATAAATGGAAATATAATTATGACTTTTGAGTCATAGGTTAAATTTCATAAATGGATGCATAATTATATTTTTTTTCTTCAAAGTTACATAATTATGTTTTTTAATAGAAAAATCACAATATTCTTTGTCCTACTATGATGTCCTAACATATGACAACAATTTTACTAATTAAGCCAAAACTTTCCTTCAATTAACTTAAAATTGCGATTCCTTTAATTAGTGATCTTACAGTTAAAACTATGACAAGAAGCTCCATGTTAAGCGTAAAGAAGTGAGAGGATGGAGCTTCTTGTGGTTGTGTTTTAGTTGCTTCTACTTTCCGTTATGGAAGGCAAGTTTCCTTCTCTCTTTATCTATACTTATCAAATCGCTTAAAGAGAACTAGATGTAATCATTTATTATATGTAAGATTAAATATAAAGCTTACATGGGTGAATATCTACAGCATATTGAGTACATGTAAAGGTGGACTAGGTTATTACACAACTCTATGGGGACAACTCAAAAAAGATGAGTCAATGATTGACATAAAATGAAACAAGAACAATAAGTAGAAGAAAATTCACAAGTCGATAATATTAGGGAGAAGGGTCAACCAGCTGTAAATATGTATTGGGGTGTGTTTTTTGAAACTGTAACAACCTGTTTCCTTCGTTATGGATAGGCCAATGGGGAGGAGTTTGGGCCAAAAATATTTTGAGTAGTAACTTGAAAATTTTGACCATAGACAAGACTTGGACGAAATTTGAGTCAGGTGAGGTCTAGGGTAGTCCGCTAACGGATGTCTAATTAAATTATGACTATAATCATTTGAGTTGAGAGCCAAGACATTAAGGAGCTTGTACGTCTTTATAGAATCGAATTCAGGCGAGTAGAACTCCCATAATTGATCTTGGCGTGAAAGAGTTATTTTGGAATGTCAAAAGAATTGAGGTTGTAATGCGAAATGAGGACTTGAGACTAAAATTCTGATATTTTGTTTCCGTGCAACCTTCCACGGCGGGATTAATCCTGCTATGGCGGGCCAGTCGCAAACAAAAATGGGGAAAAGTCTCAAAAGTGTTGTTTTTCTGCAAATTTCATTTTTAGAGAGCAAGGGGCGACCTAGGGCAGTTTCTTCTCAATTTTCCACCAATTCACGCGCTAAAGGTAAATTAAATACTCCCATAACTTTTATTTGATTCTTAGAACCTAGAATCCATGGTAATTATCTTAGGGGAGGGTTCTTGCCTTGAATTTAATGGTACAAAAAGCCCTAGTTGGGTAATAGGATCATTAATTTGGCCAAAGATTACTATTTTGATATAATCCATTATCATTGATTCTTTGCATTAATTATTTGTTTTAGATCAAGAACAAGCCAAGAGAATCCGAAAAGGGAAATCTCGTGTTCTTTAAGGACATTCATGCTTGGTTTTGAGGTAGGTGATCGTTTATTTTCCCGTTTGTGTTATGTGTGCCTGTTAACTACCATTGTAAGTATTGCATGCATATATGTGAATCGCGAAATATGGAAAGAACCCAATGAAATGATTATCTGTGATCAATTGCATGTAATAAACCTGTTACTTGATTGTGCAAGTGTGTGAACTATTCATTGTGGATTATGATTGTAATTGTAATTGTGATTGTTGGATTGCATATCACCGCCGACGCATATTAGATCAGATACCACACTAGTACATATTGGATCGGGTGTCACACTGACACATATTAGATTGAGTACCATGACGGTACATATTGGATTTGTTATCACACCTACACACACTAACTATTGGATCGGGTGTCAAGCTGGCACACTAACAATATGAGTATGGATTCCATGAGAGAACCATTATTGGCTGTTGTAATTGAGATAAACACTGTGAAATAGTATATTGCACCTAAAATGTTAATTGGTAATATATTTCGATATATGCATGTTTTTACTATGTTGTAGTTACTTCTATATATTTCAATTACTGGACTGACCGCGTGATCCCATCCATATTTCTACCCCAATTGGAGAGTCTTTTATAGTCACCCATATATATCGTGCTTGTTTTGTTATATTTATTGGTTTTCAGACTTGGGATGATTTGTTGATTTTGGATATGATGGATTTTGATGTGATCTTAGGCATGACTTGGTTGTCCTCCTATTATATTGTGCTTAACTGTAATGCTAAGACTATGACTCAGGAGATTTTGGGTAAGGAAACATTAGAGTGCGAAGGGGTGTACAAGCCTAAGCCAGCTAAGATCATATCTTTCATCCACGCTAGAAAACTGATGGGGTGAGGTTATTTGGCATTCTTGGCTCATATTCAAGATGTCGAAGCAGAGTCCCCCTTTATTGAGTCTATTCCTATAGTATCTGAGTTTAAGGAGGCGTTTCCTACTGATTTTCCTGGCATGCCTCTGGATAGAGATATAGATTTTTGTATTGACTTGGATCCGAACACTCGCTCAATCTCTATCCCTCCTTATCACATGGATCCTACATAATTAAGGGAGCTTAAGGCTCTAATCCAAGAGCTCATTATTAAAGGTTTCATCTATCCTAGTGCTTCCCCGTGGGGTGCTCCAGTCTTGTTTGTTAAGAAGAATGATGGTAGTATGAGAATGTGCATAGACTATCGGTAGTTGAATGGGGTCACCATCCAAAATAAGTAGATATTGCCTCGTATAGATAATGTCTTTGACTAGTTGCAGGGTGCATCGATATTTTCTAAAATTGATCTAAGGTCTGACTACCATTAGCTAAAGATTAGGCCTGAGGATGTATCTAAAATGTCATTCAGAACTAAGTATGGGCACTATGGGTTCTTGATAATGTCGTTTTGGTTGACCAATGTACCTGGGACCTTTATGAGTTTGGTGAATGTCGTGTTCAAACCATTCCTAGTTTTGTTTATAATTGTGTTCATTGACCACATTCTGGTGTATTCGAAGAGTAAGGAATAACATGTATACCATCTTCGTATTGTTTTGGGTGTCTTGGGAAAAGAAAAGTTGTATGCAAAATTTTGTAAGTGTGAATTTTGGTTGTCTTCAATTGCTTTTTTGGAGCATGTAGTTTCAAAAGGACGGGTGATTGTACATCCCCAAAAGATTTAAAGCAGTCAAGAACTAGGTTCGACCTAGTTCTGTGATTGAAGTTAGGAGTTTTTTTTGGAGGGGGAGAGGGGGGACTTGCCATCTATTATAGGTAGTTTGTGAATTTTTTTGACTCTATTGCCACAACTTGACAAGGCTGACTCAGAAGGAGATACCTTTTGAGTGGACTGACAAATTTGAAGAAAACTTCGAAAAGCTCAAGACCCTTTTGACCATCACACCTATTCTGACATTGCCAGTTGAAAGTAAGGATTTCACTATTTATTGTGATGCTTCACATTCGTACTTGGGTGTTGTGTTGATACATGATAAGAATGTCGTAGCTTTTGCCTCACGACAGTGAAAGGTTCATGATAGGAACTATCCAATGCATGATTTGGAGTTGGCAGCGATAGTATTTGCTCTCAAGATTTGGCTACATTACTTTTATGGTGTCAAGTGTGAAGTGTTTACTGATCATCGCAGTCTAAAATATGTTTTCACTCATAAAGACTTGAATCTAAGACATCGAAGGTGGATGGAGTTGCTTAAAGATTATGATGTCACCATTCATACCATCCTTTCAAGTCTAATATGGTGGGAGACGGTTAAGATGGAAACCAGTGAGTATGGGCAATCTAGCTTGTTTGGGTGTTCTAAGTGACCCTTGGCTAGGAAAATTTAGGATTTAGAGACCAAGTTCATGAAACTGAGCATCTCAAAGAAGGGTGGGGTGATGGCCATGTGTTGAGGTTACGCCCACTTTCATTGAAGAGATTAAATCCAAGCAGTTTGAAGATGAGAGTTTGAATGAGCTTAGAAGGAAGACGGTGTCTGGCAAAGCATAAGATGCAAATCTTTGTCGATTTTCAGATTCGTTGATATGAAGTATACCCCTTTGTTGATCTTGAATTAGCTTCCACGAGGTAAGAATCAGTACTACATTGCCAAGTGTAGAGGTTGAACTTACAAGTATGGTTAAAGGCCTTTGTGAGCATGTATGGTTGAAAGAGTTGCTAAAAGATATTAGCTATTCATATGGTTCAACAATGAATCAGTTTTGCAATAACAAAGAAATCATAGAGATTGCAAAAAATCCAATACAACATGACATGCCAAAACAGTGGACTGACACATTATTGAGTAGAAGCTTGAAGCTAAATTAATTCAATTCCCATTTGTGAAGTCGAAAGATCAATTGTTGTACATCCTTATGAAGATAGTATCAAAGCAAGGTTTTCGACAAATCTTTTTTTTAACGGGAAGGGAACCTACACGAGGTTCCCACCAAGCCTTATCATACATAAAATATAAAGATACAAGGAGGGGGACATAACCTTACCTCCGAACTTAAGGTGGTTCATAAGTCTGCAAACCTACTAAGGTCGGCTAACTCATCCCCGATACTAGAAAGTGCTTCCTAAATACTAGAAAAACAGTAAACCTATGAGAGGACTCCTCTCGATACAATGCGACTAGGAAAAACCATAAATGAGGGAGACTCTCCCCTTCCATGTGAATACAAGAAAGATACCTACACTAGTCCTATTCAAATAAGCTACATTTTATACATAGCTAAATGAAGAAGATCAAGTATACGAAGATACATCTTTGTTCTTCCCAATTTTGTCATACCGATTTTGTCCAAGTTAGGAACATTAGAGATAAGAAATGTTCAAGGAGGTTGTTTGATCCTTTTTAATCTTCTTCTCCTGAAGCTTGCCATTCCTACCTTGTCTAGCTTTATGTAGCCCTTGGTTTTTTGTGAAAGTTGTTGAAGGTTGTAGAAGTGTTGTGTATTATCAAGTGTATGGTTGTACTTAGATAATGTATCAGCTGGAAAATTTGCTTCTCGAAAAACATGTTTGCATTGGAAGAATTCTAGCCGTTGGACCAGTTGTTGGAGTTCATTAACGTAGTTTTGAATGTTCCAGGGTGGTTTGATGTCCAGATGCAGCCACTTGATCACAAGTTCAGAATCTACTTCCAATATTACTCTATTATAACCATGTTGAATGCACCAATTAATGCCAAAACTGGTTGCCTGCACTTCCGCTTGATTATTGGTTCCAACTCCCAAAGGAGAGGCAAACGCATATATCAGATTACCCTTATGATCCCTTACTATGCCTCCTGCTCCTATTTTTCCTAGATTGCCTATGGTACTCCCATCTGTGTTAAGTTTAACTATGTTAGGGGGGGTTTGAGCCATTTAACCTGGGTTACTTTTATGTTATGCTTACAGTTTTCTATCCAAATAATTAGATCCTTCCAAGCTGGTGGCCATGGGATATATGGAAAAGTTGTAGTAATAAGCATGTATATTTCCTTGATTATATTGAACTTTACTCTAGTAGTACTAGATTTCTTTCCTCCATATTTACTTGCACACCTGTTCTTTCAGACATTCCTGCAAATAAATATAGGGAGGGCTAGCAACATGAGTTTATGTACAGTATTGTTTGGTTTGTAGGTCCACCATCTCATCAAGATGCCTCTAATGGAGTTGTGGTCCTGCATGATTCCCCCCCAGTTGGAGAAATATGTCCAGATGTGTTTAGCAAAGCTTCCAGAGATAAAAATGTGATCTATGTTGTCCAAACCAGGCCTATAGCAGCATAAGCACTCTGCAATTTCTCTCCCAAAAGAAATCAGTTTATCATTGGTTGGCAGTTTGTGTCTCAATGCTCTCCAAAGCAAGAATGAAGCCTTGAAAGGGATGTTAGTATGCCATGTCATCCTATCTGTCAATGTCTTATTTTTTTTCTTTCTCACATTTTCCCAAGCTGATTTACAAGTGAAATTTCCATGTAATTGCAGCTTCCATTGAGCTTGATCTAATGTGTTTTGTTGGTACATGATTTTAGTATTAAGAATTGTGTGTATCATGTGTTGAGGGGCCTATTGCCTAATTTTATCTTTATTCCATTTTCCATTTGTCAAGAACATGGAGACAGTGGAGTTGTTGAATCTTGGAATATATTCATAGTGATTGGCTAAAGGGCCAATACCCAGCCAATCATCCCACCAGAAACTGCAGTTCCCTGAACATAAGGTCCACTTAATATGAGGTTCTATGTCACCTTTGTTCTTCATCATGTTCTTTCATATGAGAGATTGGCTTGTGTGCCACTTTTTTATGACAGGATGAGCTCTTTGGCACTATTTAGCTCTCAAGAAATCCCTCCATAAATATCTCTTAGTTCTGAACAACCACCAATGTTTGTATTTCATTGCCAGGCATATATCTTCCAAGTTTTTTACACCAATACCTCCCTCCTCATATGGTAAGCTAAGGGTTTCCCAAGAGGCCCAGTGGTACTTCCTTTTATCCTTATCCCAACCCTAGAAGAAGTCAGCAATAAGGCATTTTATTTGTTTCAAAGTGGTTCTGGTAGGGGTTATGAAAGATAGCAGATGTATAGGAAGTGATTGAAGCACTGATTTGATCAAAGTGTCTCTACCCCCTTAGCTTAGCATCTTTGTCTGCCACCCTTGAATTTTAGCAATCATTTTTGCAACTATACTAGTGAAATATATGACCCTTTGTCTTCCTATATACAATGGACATCCCAAGTATGTCATAGGACCATGAGTGCATTTATAACCAGTGATGGATACTACTCTATCCATTAAATAAATCAGGTGTGTTGGTAGGGATCAAGATTTAGCTTTTGTCCTTATTAATAAGCTGCCCAGAAATGCCTTCATACATCTGAAGCGTCTTCATGATGAGTTGAAGGGAATACTTGGAAGTTGAGGTGAAAATAATAATGTCATCTGCAAAACTCAAGAGGTTAATTTGAGGACCCTTTTTCTCCATTTGAAAACCAGTGTATAGATAATGCTAATGAAGGTTGTTTAACATTCAGGTTAGTACCTCTGCACCAAGAACAAAGAGAGCAGGAGAGAGTGGGTCTCCCTATTTAAGACCTCTTGTTGAATGGAAAAAACCATGCCTGCTGCCATTTATGATGACAGAGTACCAATTGTTAGACATTATTCTCCATACCATGTCTATGAAGGTTTCCCCAAATCCCATCTTTCTCATGACAAGATAGATAAAGGACAATGAGACCCTATCATAAGCCTTGGCCATGTCAAGTTTAATAACCACATTATCTCCAATTTTGAGTTTGTTTATGTTATGCATAATTTCTTGAGCCAACATAATGTTCTTAGATATGCTCCTTCCTTGGAAAAATCCACACTGATTATCAGAAATAAGATGAGGAAGGATGGGAGCCAGTCTGCTACTAAGGAGTTTGGATATTATTTTGCTAGTAAAATTGCTGAGAGATATAGGTCTGAATTCAGATAATCTGTTAGGATGTTCAACTTTTGGGAGTAGAACCATACATGCATGTGAGACGTATTTTGGGATGTCATGGACATTAAAGAAGAACAGAATCAGCTCCAATAGGTCCTCACTGATAATATCCCAGCATACCTGGAAAACCTTGCCACTCATCCCATCAGGACCTGCAGCAGAAGTATCACTCATAGAGAAAATCACTTTCTGTAACTCCTCTTTAGTAGGTACCCTTTGCAACATGTGGTTTTGATTGTCACTGACCTTTCTAGGTATGTACTTAAGGAAATCTTTATTTATTTTCATGTTGTCTGTAGTAAATATCTTTTCAAAGTGATGACATGCAGCCTTGGCAATTTCCTCATTTCCCTGAATAATATTACCCTGATCATCTTCAATTTTGTGAATATACAGTCTTCTCCTTCTCCCTCTGATGATAGCATGGAAGTAATTGGAGTTGGCATCCCCTTCCTTAAACCAATGGAGTTGAGTTTTTTGTTTGAGGATGGATTGCTCTATCTTTAGATACCTAATGTATTTGGCATTGGTCAAGTTCAACTTGGTTCTATTATCTTCGGAGTTATCACTGATTATTGCATCCTCAGCCTCTCTAACTTTTGTCTCAAAATCAGGAAGAGAAAATATCACCATATTCTTGTCTTGACCACCTACTCAGAGTGCTTCTCACTCTTTTCATTTTTTCCTGAAATCTTCTCATAGGATTTCCTACAGCAGGTTTTCCCCAACACGTTTTCACTACATCAAGGAAGCTATCATTATCAACCCAGCAGTGTAGGAACTTAAAATACTTAATGGCATTGTTCTGTCTCTCTGCACACTCCATGAATAAAGGGCAATGGTCTGATCCAGTGGAAGCTAAATGAGTAATAGTAGTCATAGGCATCATGTCTAACCACTTATCATTTACCATAGTTCTATCTAGTCTCTTCCAAATCCTGGCATCATTATCTCTGTTGTTACACCATGTATACTTTGCACCTTGAAAACCCAAGTCTATGAGTCCACAAGCTTCAATAGTACTTATGAATTCAAAACTTTTGTTCATGTTGTAGGGTATGCCCCCAGCTTCTCTTCAATGCCAATGATTACATTAAAATCCCCTATGGTACACCATGGTTTGCCTACACTAGAATATAGCAGTAGTTTATCCCAAAGATCTCTTCTCAAATGATCTTTACATTTAGCATAAACAAAGGTTGTGATATAGGTAATATGCCATGTAACATGTTTTATCTCATAGGTAATCTGCTGCTCATCTTGATCTATAATGGAACATGCTACATCTTTATTCCACAAGAGCCAAATTTTGTTGTTGGAATTATGAATAGCACTGTCCATATTAAGCTGAATTTTATGGGAATTGAGGTGTGATTGGTTTGAGAATGGTTCAAGAATTGCCATCATAGAGATATTGTGATAGTCTTTGAGTTTTTGGAGTCTATCCAGTGAACCCTGAGTATCAATACTCCTTGCATTCCAACATATGGTAATCATTGAGACTTATTTGATTTGGACCTTGTTTTGATGCCACTTTTGCAAATAACATTATCAGAACTTGTTGTGTCATCCTGTTGCTTCTTCTTTCTATTTTCTTGCTGACCCCTGGTAGAAAGAGCCCTCCTTTCCTCCTCTTCTTTTTGAACCTCATCATATTGGTCAGGATCTTCCTCATCCTCAGAATATGTGACTCTGTATTTATCTATTAGTTCTTGTGGAGTAATTTCCTTGTTAAGGGCACATTTTCCAGTATCCAGTTTCTGAATTTGCAAAGCTGTCACATGGATGCCTGCATGTTCCACCACCAGTACATCATGTAAGCTCTGTTGTCCTGATTGCATTTCTTTGATAATTTTCTTCTTCAATGCATCCCTTTTCTTCTTACTAAGGGCTAATGTAGACTTGTTGTTAAAATCCTGAGGACTCTCATTTTGCCTTTTCGGATCAGGAGGTTCCTTATCTATTGTGTAGCAGTCCTCTTCTTATTGTGAGTGTTCATTGTGCCTCTCCTTTATGGTTACAGTTGTAGTAGTTACCTCTGTGGTAGCAGGAGCTCTAAAGTCTTTCCTAGGGTCAACCAAAGTACTTTCCTTCCCTCTGGTAACCCCTTCCTGCAAGTTAGTGGGTTCATCCTGTATTCCCCCATCCTCACCTCCATAAACTACAACAGCTACATCATTCTTAACATTAAAATTATTTGGGGAGCCATGGGGCTATGGGAGAGATAAGTCAATACCTGACTCCTTCATTTTTGTAATATTGCAGTCATCCTCAAGTGTATCATTTGTGTCAGCATTTAAACTAATAATGGGGACTTGGGGGTGTGGGAGAGATAAGTCAATACCTGAATCCTTCATTTTTGTCGTATTGCAGTCATCATCCTGTGTGTCATTTGTGTCAGCATCTAAATCATTAATGGGGACTTGGGGGCATAGGAGCGATAAGTCAATACCTGAATCCTTCATTTTTTTTGTGTTGCAGTCGTTATCCATTGTGTCATTTGCATCAGCATCTAAGCCATTAATGGGGACTTAGGGGGATGGGAGAGATAAGTCAATACCTGTTTGCTTTGCTAGATTCTGCTTTGATTAAACATTCTTTTGTTGTTTCTTCTGTCTTGGTTTTTTCTGAATTTGCCATTCTTGTTGTTCCTCCTTGTTTTTGTTCCTATTTTGGTGCTGTCTTTGTCTCCCAGCTTGATTTTCTTTTGTACCTGCATTAGTTAAAGATATATTATTCTCAGGCATTTGTAGAGTGGTTAAGGGACATACCTAGTTGTCATCTTCTTTCCTGGTTTTATTATTCCTTGCTTCTTCAACTTCTTTCCTTTCTTTATCTCTCCTCTTGACATTACATCTTGTCATAGTATGTCCTTGATGCTTACAATAAGAACAATATTCAGGTAAACCTTCATATTGTATAGCTTGCCATTTGGCTTTATTGTGATCCTCTTCATCAATTCCTAACCATACATGTGGAGGCCTTTCCTTGGTGATATCCATTTGTATCCTTACTTTTGCAACACTGCCTCTAGTTTTTTTAAGTGATGTTGCATCCAAGTACAGGGTTTTACCAATCGGGTCTAAAAGGGTGGTTATAAACTCTTTATTATAACAATGCCACGGTAGTTCTGGTAGTATAACCCAAACTGGTACTATAGGAGTTTCCTCCTATGGCCTGAAAGTTGGAGTCCACAATTGGAGTCGCATAAGTTGCCCATCAATATATATTTTCTGTTTATTCCAAACTGAAATATGATCTTCCTCATTATCAAGATCAATGTAAATGTGTCTTGCATTGAAATGGGCAATTTTGACACCTTCGGTGAGTTGAGTCTGCTGAATAAAGCTTCTTCTGATAAGCTCTATCTTGGGCATTGTATTGGTGAATTTTCTTATTAAAGTATATTTACATCTAGATGCAAGTTTCACAAGAAAGTCTTCCTTTTTATAGATTATAGCTGGTAGGCCCTGTCTTGTGGTGTAGACAGGGGGTGAAATAGTAATAGGCGCTTCAGTTCTAGTTTGGTTAACTCTTAGTCTAGTCGCATAAGTTTGTATAATTGTGAATGGACTTGGTTCTGGGACATAATCTGTTTTGGAGCTCTGCAACTGAGGTAGCTGTTTTGGTTTTGTGGGAGGTTTGTCATTTGAATTCTGCATATTTGGTTTATATTGAGGGTTGTGTTTAACAAAGTTGGATGTTAGCTTGGTGAGATCATGAGGGAGTTGAGTCTTGTTAGATGCTGAATTGTTATGATTAATCTTGGTACTGTTATTACATGCATCAGTTTTTCCTATATTGTCCTGAGTATCAGTTTCTATAGCGATAGGATTCAACTCATTTTCACCCTTATTTTCCTTATTATTCTTAACCTCTTGTTATATAGAAGGGGTTACCTCTTTCGACTTATGTTCAATCGGAATAGATACACTCTTACTTGGATTGATTTGGATATTGCTCTTTGTCGTTTCTTCACTGTCGACATTCGACTGTTTCAAGATCCTTTCCTATTAGGCATTTCCAATACCAGTTGATACGCTCGCCGAGTCCTCCACATTTTGTGTACCTGTGTCGAATCTTTTCAAATTCAAGAAGTTCTCATCTGAGTTAGAGAACTCTTTATCAGAAGAACCACCCTCAGTATCCGAGTCACCTTGGGTATCCCCAGATTTTTCGATTGGGAGTGTGAAATTGTTTGAGATTTGTTGTGTATCTAATTGTTTAGAATCTGACTCCGCGTCGTTATCTTGAGTTTCACCATTGCTTCTATTTTGTGACCAGGAGATGATTTTTTGTGCCCAAGCCAACTGTTCCTTCGAAATCTCTACAGGGGTCGCAGCGTTGTAGTCGATATACGAATAGCTACGAATGGAATTAGGCATTGATTCCAGTTGGGTCTTGTTCCTAGGTGAGAGACTCTCCTCTTGGACTAAGTCCGGTGGTCTGCGGAGTGCCACCGGCGGCGTTAGGGCCATTCCGACAGCTCTGTATGTTGTTGCCGTTTGAGTATTGTAGAGATAAAGGAGAGTATTGTAGAGAGAGAAGTATTGTTAGTAGAATTAAACAAGTTGTGCGTTGGATCTATATATGCACCAACTTGAGGGAGGATGTTAGCATAAGCTGTAATAGAAGGTAGAGGATTTTGTGCCGAGATTATAAGAATTCCTTCATAATTGTTTCCAATTATGAAATTCATGATACATAGCCTAACGTTATGTACAATAAGTAATTACATTATAAGTATAGATCTCATGTATAGGTTATATAGACTTCATCTTGTATCTATTGTAAACAAAGAAATATGGAATAAAAGATTATCCTTTTAGCATGTATCACTTGAGATTTTTCATGTAAAAAAAACACATACACATATTCATAACGTGAAAATCATCAATAAAAGTGATAAGATATTTTTCCTAACTGAAAAATGCGACATCAAAAGGACCACATATATCAATGTGTATAATTTCATAAAGTTGTGTGTTTCTTTCGTTGTGTGTCTTGTTTAGATTAAAAGGATGCATATATAATATTCATTTTTGACTTTGATGAGTTCTCAAGATGATTAATACCATTAG
The DNA here is from genome assembly GCF_947179165.1 of Solanum dulcamara. Lineage (NCBI taxonomy): Eukaryota > Viridiplantae > Streptophyta > Magnoliopsida > Solanales > Solanaceae > Solanum > Solanum dulcamara. The sequence goes on along the minus strand of NC_077248.1, from coordinate 57,862,095 downwards.
ATTTTCATTGAATCTCATATGTTTTTTATTTTTTATTTTTTTGACCAATAATCCAAACACCCAAGTGGTTGTGGTCCTAAGGTGTAACAAGGTTTGTCATGACCCTAACTTTTTATATTATAGAAATTATTTGTAAAACGTGGGGCACATAGAACCTTACCTTTTGATCCTATATATATAAAATATGTCTGGAGGAGGAATAAGGGCAAAATTACAATGTATAAATTTTTAACCTCCTTTTGAATAATACTTAACATAAAAAAAAATTGATTATTCATAATGGATCATCATAAATGATAATTGTTATTTATCAATCATATAAGGTCCTTTAGTATTTTTTATTTCTATTGAAATTTAGCGTAGATCCCCTATTCCAAGAAATTGAAACTATTTATCCAATTTATACCTAATCAACTCTCATCTAAAAAGACGATTCTAGGAAGGGTTTCCTAAAACGTTCAGCTACCAATAAACAATTGTGGTGCCTTCCTCCATCAATCATTGTTTCCTCCGCCTTCTCCTATGGCTAATCAATAAAGCTAGATGGCATGGTTTTATGACGGAAGGATGCAAACCCGAAAATAGAAAAAATAAATAACACCAAATTTAAAGTGGAAAAACCCTTCAAATTGAAGGTAACAACCACGGGATCTTTGGGATCCTAATTGATACACCATAACAATAATAGGGTTATAAATATTCTCTTAAATGACTACACAACAATTGCCAAGCAAGGAGAAACAATAGCTATACCAACAAAAGTAATCGGAAGAAAATCACCTAAAATAGAGCTACTGTTTGGGACCTACAATATGATGTTTCTAACATCCATATCCAATCTTCACCATTCAAATCATACACTAATATGTTAGGAACACTCAGTAATAATTTCATGACGATCCAACGATTAATGAATCAGCAAACGGAATTTGAAGGTTGCTGGTCGGAAAAGCAAAACTGCTGCGGAAAATACTTTTTTCTTCTCTCTTCTCTCTTCTCTCTTGTTGAAAGCTCTCTCAAAAACCTCTCTTACGTACCTAATGTCTCTCAAAGACACTACCAATAAGAAATTGCATAATTCTCTCAAATCATCCTATTTATAGAGTGATACTTTTTCCTAAAGCCAAAACCAACTACAAATATGATTATTATTCCAATTGTTTTCCAAATAGAATTGGAAACCAAATTAGGAGAATTAGTCCAATCCTTTTACGAATAGGATTAGGCAATGGGAATTTGGATAGAATATGGGACATAGCCCAATATACTCTCCCTCCAGCCAAGGGGCCAAATGGAGTTCAAGTGGAGGAACTCTTGACAGGCTCCATACCTGCAGTTGTTCTACAAAACTCTTGTTTTTCTGCGATCACCACTTTTGTAAGCATATCTGAAAGATTGTCATCGGTGTGTATTTTCTCAACCTCAAATAATTTCTCTTCCACGGCCATTCTAATCCAATGATACTTTCTACTAATATGCTTGGACTTATAATGAAAGGTGGAGTGCTTGGTGAGATAAATAACACTTTGATTATCACAGAATAAGATGAACCTTGACTTCTCAAAGTCAAGATCTTTCATATATTCCTTCGTCCAAAGTAATTCTTTAGCACCTTCAGTGATAACAATATATTCGGGTTCTATGGTGTATAGAGCTATGCACTTCTGTAGTCTAGATTGCTAGAAAATAGCTCCCCCTGCAAAAGTGATCAAATAACCGAAAGTAGATTTTGAATTTTCAATATTGCCTCCCAAATCAGAGTTTGTGTAGCATACAAGTTCAGTCATGCCACTACCAAAGCAGAACTCCATATCTGAAGTGCCCTTCAAATATCTTAGTATCCATTTCACTTCATTCCAATGTTCCTTACTAGGATTAGAAAGAAATCTGCTGATAGTACCAACAACATGTGCAATATCTGGTCTAGTGCAAACCATACCATACATCAAACTACCAACTACAGAATAGTATGGAATACATGACATCTCCTTCTTCTCTTCATTAGTAGATGGACTCTGGATCGTACTCAATTTAAAGTGTTTAGCAAGAGGAGTACTAACCACTTTTTCTTCTGTCATATTGAATCTCTTGAGTACCTTCTCAATGTACTGCTTTTGGGATAATGATAACTCCTTCTTCTTTCTGTCTCAATGAATTTGTATGCCTAAAATTTTCTTTGCTGGCGCCAAGTTCTTCATTGCAAATAATTTGCTCAACTCCTTCTTAAGGACTACAATTCTAGTTTATTTCTGCCAACAATCAGCATATCATCCACATAAAGTAGTAAGATAATAAAATCATCATCAGAGAACTTCTGAAATAATACACAGTGATCTGAAGAAGTTTTCTTGTATTCTTGATTTTCGATGACAGGTTCAAACTTTAAGTATAACTTCCTTGGAGCTTGTTTCAAGCCGTACAAGCTCTTTCTTAATTTGCAGACATATTTTTCTTTTTCTTTAACCATGAAACCTTCAGGCTGCTCCATGTAAATTTCTTTTTCTAAATCACCATGAAGAAAAGTAGTCTTGACATCCATTTGCTCAACCTCTAAATCTAGACTTGCAGCTAAATCTAGAACCATGCGAATAGAAGATATTTTTGCAACAGGAGAAAAAATTTCATCAAAGTCAACTCCCTTTCTCTAGCTAAAACCTTTGACAACTAACCTCGCTTTATATCTAGGTGCATATGTATGTTGCTTTTTCTTTACTCTAAAGATCCATTTATTTTTCAAAGCTTTCTTATCTTTTGGTAACTCCACTAACTCATATGTGCCATTCTCTTGAATTGACATTATCTCATCTCTCATGGCTTCTATCCACTTATCTCTATAATTATCTACCATGACTTCATCATAATCTTCAGATTCTCCCATGTCAATCAAAAGTATATACTCATTAGGAGAATAACGTGTTGACTTTAGCTTTTCCCTGGTACATCTTCTACAAGAGGTTTCTAGAGCATCTGGAGTAGTCATTTGAACATAAGTTGGTGGATGATCAACTATAACATCATTACTAGGAGCATCTTCAAGTTCTACCCTTTGATGATCATTCTGATCTTGATCCCCATCGAAATTAGTATCTTGGATTCCTTCATGTGCAAAAGATGTGTCAGTACTAGGAACTGGATCAATATCAACCAAGCTCTCATCAATTTGAGAATCTATTTTCTCAGTCTTGTTAATATCTTCAATTGTTTGGTCTTGAAAGAACACATCTTCACGACTTCTGATAAACTTCTTATCAATTGGATCATAAAAGCGATATCCAAACTCATCTTGACCATAACCAATGAAGATGCACTGCATAGTTATAACATCCAGTTTTGATCTCTCATCTTTTGGAACATACACACATGCTTTACACCTAAAGACTTTCAAGTGATCATAAGAGACATCCTTTGTAAACCAAGCTCTGTTTGGAACATCACCATCCAAAGAAACAATATGAGACAAATTGATAGCATAAGCAACAGTGTTAAGTGCTTCCGCCCAAAAGAAATTTAGAAGTTTAGCCTCTGAAAATACGCATCTAACTCTCTCAACAAGAGTTCTATTCATCATTTTTGCCAAGCCATTAAATTGAGGTATCTTGGGAGGAGTCTTCTGATGACAAATTCCTTGAGATTTGCAGTAGTTTTCAAAGAGACCAATATACTCACAACCATTGTCAGTGCGAATACCTTTTAATTTCTTTCTAATTTATCTCTTAGATAAGGCTTGAAACTCCTTAAACACATCAAGTGCTTGATCTTTGGATTTTAAAGGATATACCCACAACTTGCGAGAATGATCATCAATGAAATTTGCAAAGTAAAGTGCACCACCTTTTGACTTTACTTTAAAAGGACCACACAAGTTAGAGTATACTAGCTCCAGTAGTTCAGACTTTCTTGAAGGAGGATGACTGTGAAAAGAAACTATTTTCTATTTTCCAACTAAGCTATGAACACATCTTTTCATCTTTGCTTGTTTCACACTAGCAAGCAAATTCTTTTTAGCCAAACCTGTGATCCCTCTCTCTCTCATATGACAGAGTCTCTTGTGCCACAATTCTGTCAAAGTCTTACTTTCAACCAAATTTATAGAGTCCCCAAGAATTAATCCTTGTGTCACGTATAAATTTGAATGCTTTCTTCCTCGAGCTATAATCAATGAGCCCTTGGTGAGTTTCCAATGTCCATTGAACAAGTAATTATGGTAGCCATCATCATCTAGTTGTCCTACAAAGATCAAATTCAAAGGAATGTCTGGAGCTTCTTGACATTCTGAAGGAATAACATTGTACCAAGATTGGTCTTCAAACAAACCGCACCAAGACCAAGTACCTTAACCTCACCAGCATTACCCATCTTTAACACGCCGGAATTAACAGGGGTATAAGATGAAAAAAAGTCTTTCCTCGATATGACATACGATGTAGCTCCAGAATCTAGTTTCAACTTATATCTTGAGATACAAAATTCATGATGTTTTTATCACAAGCAAAGAGAATGTCATCTCGGACAATAGCAACAACATTGTCTCCACTATTTTTTTTCCTTTCTTTCTCTAAGGTCTTGCTTCAACTTATTGAGGAACCTTTCAATATGTCCTTTCTTTCCACAATGATGACATGAAACATTTTGATACTTGGATATTGACTTGCTTCTACTTTTACCTCTACTTCTCGAATCTCTTGTTTTACCTCTCCCTCAATCTTTTGTAAAGAGAACGTCTGAATGTGAGGATGTGCCTTGAGATCTTCTTCTGACTTCTTCATTCAACACATCACTTTTTGCATATTCTATAGTAACCTTACCACCAAAAATAGAATTTTTTAAAGAGACTCGAAGAGTTTACCAAGAATCTGATATAGTATTAAGAAGCCAAAGTCTTTCTATTTTATCATCAAAATTGACACTCATTCCTGACAGCTGATCAAGAACACCTTAAAAATTATTTATGTGATCAATAATAAGACTGCCCTCCTTGTATTTAAAGGTCATCAATTGCTTTAGCAAAAATAAATTGTTATTTCTAATTTTTGAAGCGTAAAGCGTCTCTAACTTTTCCCATAATGTTCTCGCATGTGTCTTATTCACAATATGATTGCGAACATTATCTTCAACCCATTGTGTTAGATATCCATATACTTGTTGGTTCTCAAAATTTCAATTTTCATCTGTCACATTCTCGGATTTATGAGCAGCGAAAATGAAAAGATGCATCTTTTTCATGAACAGTAAATCTTTCATCTTGCTTCTATATATTGTAGTTACTCCCATTTAAACACACCATCTTTCTTATATTAACCTCCATCAAAAAATCCTTGATAGACAACCAAGGCTCTGATACCACTTGTTATGACGGAAGGACACAAACCCGAAAATAGAGAAAATAAATAACACCAAATTTAACATGGAAAAAACCTTCAAATTGATGGTAACAACAACGGAATATTCGAGATCTGAATTGCTCCACTATAACAATAAGAGGGTTACAAATATTCTCCTAAATGGCTACACAACAATTTTCAAGCAAGGAGAAGCAATAGTTATACCAACAAAAATAATCGAAAGAAAACCACCCAAAATAGAGCTATTGTTCGGGACATACAATGGGATTTTTCTGACCACTAAATCCAATTTTCACCATTGAAATTAAACACTAAGATGTTAGGAACACTCAATAAATATTTCAGCCCGATCTAAAAGTTAATGAATTAACAAACATAATTTGAAGGTTGCTGTTCGGAGAGGCAAAACTGATGCGGAAAACACCCTTTTCTTCTCTCTTATCTCTTGTTGAAAGCTCTCTAAAAAATCTCTCTTATTTGGGTAATGTCTCTCAAAGACACTACCAATGAGCAATTGCATAATTCTCTCAAATCATCCTATTTATAGAGTGATACTTTTTCCTAAAACCAAAACCAACTCCAAATAGGATTATAATTCCAATCCTTTTCCAGATAGAATTGGAAACCAAATTAGGATAATTATTTCAATCCTTTTACAAATATGATTAGGCCATGGGCTTTTGGCTAGAACATGGGCCATAGCCCAGCACAGGGTTGCGTTGCTTGTTCTGCAACTCATAAAGGTAAGATCTCTTGTGGTTCATTGTGTTTTCTCTTTTTTCTTCATCTTGCTCACTGTTCGTCTTCTTCCAAATGTGTTTTCTGTGGATGCAAGCTTTTGATGGACCCAAAATAGGTGCAAAGTTATGTATCTCAGTGTTGAAGTTGCAAGTAAGTCACCCTTTCTCTAGTTTACTATTCTTTGCTATGTTCTCTTCTAGATTCTTGTTTGTATAGTGAAAGCATTAGTGGAGAAGATCAAATTGCTCCCAAGATCCTTTTCTAAGGTTCAACAGTGGATACAAAGATGATACTTCCCAAATGACTTTAGTGCCCTCGCCTTTTGTTGGTGACCATTTTTTAGAAGTTATAGTCTAAGCTAGGTGGCTTAGTTTCACTCAAAATTATAAAGCCTATATAGTCACAAAAACTGACTTTGTAAATGTCATATCTGTAAGACCCTATGATGTTCATATCAATGTGAATGTCTAAGGAATTTTATTTTTTTAAGTAATATGGATGATATATGTGCAACTCTTAAAAATTAATTTAGCAGGTTTAATCTGGTAGTGTGCGTTCACTTTATTTGGTCTTACTCATGGATATCAAATATAGCCCAAAAATTAATGACCAGCCAAATTAATTCAATATCTTATGGGTTAGATATAAGATAATTTTATATTAAATTAATTTTCTTTCTATCCAACATAACTCATTTTTAATGTGATCATCAATTTAGGCTAATATTAATTCAATTTTAGCAATTTTTAAGCTTTACTTTAACTTGGATTTACTGCATGAGATTTACTTTGATTATTTTCTATGCATCGTAGCTCGGGTCCCTAGGTTAAGGTTGGACTCAAGTTCAAGATTTGATCTCGAATAAGAGTTGATTCTCAAGTCTCAGGTCAGAGTCAGAAATGAATTGAGGTCGATTCTAAATTGTTTCTTGAGTTAGAATTGGGTCTGGATTCGAGGTCTAGTCTTGAGTACATATCGAATTTCGAGTAAGGATCGGATCTCGTTTTGGGGTAAGAGTCTTACATGAAAAAAGAAATCCTTTTCAAAATATTTAAAGACCTAATTTGTAATTGAATCATCCAATAAAATAATAAAAATACAAAAAATAAAATAAAATAGAACATCAATTTGAATTATCAGGAGTGATGACCATTGACCACTAATTCTTCCTATTAATTGGTAGGGAATATGATTATAAATATAACATTACACAAAATAACTAAAATAACTAAAAGGGCAAAAATAAAAAAGGTGAACATTCTCTATCCATCCAGTTAGTTATACTCTAATACTTCTCCAAATATTCTCGGATCAAAGAGAACACGTTTGCTCTTGTGACTGAACTAATAAATTATAAATCAAGCAGGACTAAAGGCCATAAATCAAAACAATATAAATCTCTATTACTTTTCTATTATCTTATTCTGTTTTGATCGAAATAAATAAAAGAAGATGCCTTACGGACAGCTTGAAGTTTATATTGGGCATGCAAGAGGCCTTGTAGACCAAAATTGGCTTAGTATTTTCCTCACTAACTCCCTTCTTTATTCTATTAATTATCCTGATTGGTAATTTAGATTACATTTTGAAACCACATTCCATTCGTTTTCATCAATTCTAGTAGATTTAACTTACAGAGTGTTATTGATTTGGATCCTACAAATATGCACAACAAATAATTAAAATACATATATAAATAAATTTAAATTTTAAATTCACTGGTTAGTATTAGTATCCTTCATCTCTTATAGTTTAACTATTATTTTTGTGTATGTTAAATTTCAACAGCTGATATGAATCCTTATGTGGTCATTACCTGCCATACTAAAGAGAAGAAATCCAGTACTGCATCAGGTTAGTAGTAATTATTCTTGATCGAATGTTAAAATTTCAAATATTCTTGAAATAATACTATAGTTTGCTAAAATTGTCAATACATATAAATTAATTAAAATCCTATCTTAATAGTATAAATTTTTTTTTATAGGTGATGGAGAGGACCCTGAGTGGAATGATTCCTTCTTATTCACTATTTCTCGTGGTTGTGACGAGGTTCACATCAAGGTTATGGATGAAAATACATTCCAAGATGACGATTTCATAGGAGAAACAACGTTAATAATCTCCCTTTCTTTGCTATGAACATCGACTTTATTTTGAAATAATCTATAGTCTCAATACATTGTTCTTTCATCATTTTCCCCTATTACTTGATCAAAACAGAATTTCATTAGAGGAAGTGTTTCGCAAAGGAGAAGTGGAAACAACCATGTATGATCTTTACAAGAATGAATAACAATGTGGATCCATCAAAATTGGCCTCACTTTTACACGCGAGGAGGTAACATATATTATATGTTCTTTATTAACAAAATCATGTTTTCTTTTGTCATTTGAGTAATGATTTATTTAAAAGAACAAAATTATTGATCAAGATCAATATATTTTTCTCACTTGCAGAGGGATGAATAGGATGAGGACTACTAGCTTATGCTGTCCAATCCAAGAAGTTAAGTTTATGAAAGGGTCGATGTGTTACCCATACAACAAGAAATAGATCTAGTAATAAATTATGAAATGATATTGAATTATTTTGTTCAGTTATCACTTTCTCGATTTTTGTTCAAATAATATAAGAATTAGTTATGCAGTAATTTCTTTTGTATTATCTCAATATGAATTTGAGGTAAAAAATGTGATATACGTGTTAGCAAATATTACATTTCTATCATCAATTGCTAATTAGTTAACTATTGTTACTTAGCATGTTATCTCTCGCACACGTTTGCTTCTGATGTTTGTAATATATATTTTAAAATTAATAAATTTATCTACGTTTTGGATAGATATCGTGTTTCGGGTATTTACAAAGATAATGAAAATATGGCTATAATTATTGTTATATAAACGGAATTTTATGAATGCAAATGTTAGTAATTTTTTGAAACAAGAAATTGTGTCTCGATGATTTTATAAGAGCAGTGTTTATACTGTTCCAATAATATGAGCAAAACATGATGACTTATATGAGTCCATTACTAGTCAATGGACCAGTTCATACAACTAAAAACAATAAAGTAAGGATTAAAGTTAAAGGTACAGTAGTTTACGTAGAAAATTTCCTCGCTCAAGGAAGGAAAAACCACGACCTATTCCATAGAGTTTCACAACCAACTTCACTAAAATCAAGAGCAAGGATTCGGATTACAGACTCTTGTAACCTAGACCTCGACCTCTTAATCCCTTCGTCCTTAGAATGACGATGTTACAAGATTTGAGCCTAAACAATACCTCTATTGCCCATTGCACAAACAAACTCTAGTTAGTGTAGACTTCAACATACACCGCGGCTAACTCTAGCCATCGACTAAGCAATAACACTATTTCCCACTACAACAATCTCCAGCTAGTATAGACTTTAAACAATCATTTCACGGCTAACTCTAGCCATGAACTTGACACTTCAGAGTACAAAGATAAATGATCAATATTCTTTTATAACACAGGAACTGACCTTACAATGTTTAGAAAATAAAGAGCATTCACACTACAAACAACTAAGAGTTTTTCTTGATCGATTATATCAGGTTCCTTGATGTTGGCAGTGAGGTTGTTCTTCCGTTAGAGAGAGAAGAGCCTTTGCTTGTGTAAGCTTGGATATGCAAAACAACTCTTGCATTCTAATTGGCTGAGCAGGTCTGTTGTCCTCTGCTGTGTTGTACCAACCATAGTAGGCAGTGGCAGCTTTTACAGTTGGTACCCATTATGTCATTCATGGTAGGGGTAGGCATGGTATGGTACATACCGAATTACCATACCATTCAAAAATTTTTCATACCGTAATTTTGGTATTATGGTATTTGGTAAGGGTGTACATGGACCGGGTTGGTTCAGATTTTTTACAAACCAAACCAAACCATTTGTGTCGGGTTATTAAATCTATAAATCAAACCAAACCAATAAAAGTCGGGTTTTTTTATATCAATTTTTCTCGGGTTTTTCGGGTTTTTTTGGATTTCTCGGGTTTTCATAGTATCTAGTAAAAAGCATAGAGCAGTACTTCTTAAAAAGAGTTCTAGTACAAAATATCAACATATAAGATGGATGTAGAACAGTGTTTGAAGTTTTAACTTTATAATATAACTTTATAAGATGAGATTTTTTTGTATATTATTTAGATGAGCATCTCAAATCTAAATCTAAATGTAAGAAAGAAAACAAAAATTATGAAAAAGTTTTAAAAAAATATTTATAAATTACATTTTAATAAATATTTTTATGTATAACATAATTTAAAAGTAGTATATCTATAATCGGGTTAGTTTGGATTCGGTTTGACTTTTTTTAGTTAAAACCAAACCAACCCTATAATGGTCGGGTTTTTTTTTCAAACACCAAACCAAGTCAAACCAAACCACTAGTCAGGTTTTTTTTCCGGTTTGGTTCGGTTTGTCGGTTTGATGCGGTTTATCGGTTTGCCCTGTACAGCCCAAGTATTTGGTATAATATATGGTATACATTTTGAATATTTTGGTATTCAGTATGGTATTTTGTATTTAAAAATAACATACCGAATACCATACCAAATTATATAATTACATATATATATATATATATATATATTAATAAAATACTAACAAATATACAATCTAGTATTAGTATAAACTAAATGTTTAGAAGTTAAAACTTTGACTACTCTATTTTGATTGAAATGTATTTCTAAATGTAATTGATTAACAAAAGGAGTTGTTTGTACTTTCTTCTGAATATATGTTTCTACATGTGTAATATTTTAGTATGATACAATTGAGACCATTTTTTGAATCGTCGAAGTCATAATACTCTATTAAATGAGTATATATTAGTCGAAGTTAACAAACTATGATTACGATTTACCATACAACAAAATACCGAAATTGAATTTTAAAATATCAAACCATACTGGGTTAAATTGGTATGGTAATGGTATAATAGTTTTAAAAATTAAATACATAAATTACCATACCCAGATTTCAAATATCGTACCAAACTATATCATGCCTACTCATAGTTCATGCGACCAGGTCCACCTAAATGTAACATTTCCCCCTTTTTGATGATGAAAAACCACATGGACCTGTGTTCTCTTGCCAGTAAACTTTCCCCTATCAATAGGGTCAGGTGCCCATTCATCATCCCTGTCAATATGCTTTCCATGCGACTTTCCGTCAATATGAACACAATAACTTTCCCCTTTTCGCATCATAAAAAAAAAGACACAGTAAACCAAACTAAAATCATGCAGTATGGAAGGAAATCAGAGCCGCTAATCGCAACACTAAACATGAGTAAAAGTGCATAAAGATAAAAGCAAGACTGTAGACACAAGTCACACATTATTGATAAAAGAGAGATAGCATTAAAAACACAGCAAAGGAACTAAATTAGAAGAAACAACTAAAATTGCCAATTGAGTTATGAACAAGAAGAGGTTTGGTGAAAGGCCGGGAAGATTAAGTAGGAAGGGGTTTGGAGCTAAAGATTAAAGAAGGAGGTTCATACGGGCATTTCCATCAGCATGAGCTTGAAGTAATTGCTGAGTAAGAGTTTGACTTCTTCATAGAAGAAATATTGCCCGAACCAGGTCCCTCACTTTGCACCTGTAGCAGCTGAGCATTCAAACTTCCAATCTCGACATTCCTTCTTGCAAGTGTTGTCGTCATCTCCTCAAGCTCCTGCTTTAATTTCTCCTATTGTTCTATGAGATCAGACACTCGGAACTTGGCCTTGTTTCCGGTTCTTACCACAACATACTCACATTCAAGAAAAGTGGTTTGAGAGAAGGCCTGCTTGATTGTCTTCTTTACCCCTTTCGCAATATTGATTCCAAAATGTTCAAACATAAAGTTCAGCAAATATCCATATCCAAATCCATGTTTTCCATCCTTTAGAGTCATTGTCTTGAGAATGTGTTCCATCATGATGGATAGAAGGTTGACTGCTTCGAGTCTGCTTAATACGTCCATGAGGAATAGGTCCGCATATTAGGCGACAATCCTCTTCTCAGACCTAGGCAAAAGGACATTGTTGACAAACTCAAAGTACAATTGATACTGTCTCTTTAAGAACTTCTTAAGGACTCTAGCACAATTCAAATCAAACAATTTACCCGCTTCAAGAATAAAGTGACAGGTATGCAATACTTTATCAACAAACACAATACCCTCTTTAGGTACTCAAGATTTCCCTCAAAATTTCTTCAGTGAAGTAAAATATAATGCTACCCACTTTGGTGTTAAGACTATCAGCATCAGAGAAGTGAATGTTATAATAAAATCCACACACGTCGGAGTCATGAAGAGTGGGAACAGGTCATTCAAAAAGGTGTATCCATCCCTGTACTTCAATGGCATCGACCATGTCCCTCATGCCCTGCTTTGCCCTCAACTCTAGGTCAAATACTCTCCAACTTAACACTTTTTGGTTCTACAGAACCTAAATTCATTCTTCTTTACTCAGCGTCTTATCAACCTTCCTCTTTTTACTAACCGAACCTGGTCCCTCTTCAAAGACAGGTTCTGTGGTAACTTATTCCCTTTTTCGTTTAACATTCTCCTTTTCTTCTTTCCAGCTTTGGGCTTTGGAGTAGATTTTTCTTCCACCAAATTTACTGCTAATGCTACATTTCTTTACTTGACTATTTCAGCCACGACATCATCAGATTCGATATCACTTCCCCCTTTCTCATTGGATATATCAATCAATTGTTCCTAAGGAATAAATTCCTCATTAATCACAATTTTTGGCCTTTGTTTCCTCTTCCTTATGGACTTTGTTTTGTTGGCAACCATAGCCTCACTCAACAAGCTTTTCTGAGTTCCCCATGTAGAATATTGTTTGGTAATTTTTGAGGACTTAGTGGCTATTTTCTTTTCTTTGTCAGATTCACAAGCTTTTTCTTTTGTGGTTTTCTCAACTCCCTTTTCTTACAACTTCTTAACACTGATTTTCTTTCCTTTTTCACTGATATTTTTTTTCCTTTCCATATTTTCACCCTCTTTTCCTATTACGGTCTTTTTGATCCTCCAAATTAATGGTACTTCATCTTCATCCTCTTCTGTACCTTTATGAGACCTGAGGTAGGTCAAACCCAAGGGTTTGGCCGAACTTGGGTTTTTAATATACAACTTGTGTTTTTGAGGACTTTTATCTTACATCAAAAAATGACAGCCTAATCGTACCATCTCTTATCTATGTGAGACTTTCAACTACCCATTCATCACCAACACCAACGACTAGAATATTTGACCATGTTATATGCTCTTCAGGAAGATCACATTCAAAATACTCTCTAATATAGTGGATAAAATAGGACTAGGTTCAGAGGATGAGGTGAGATCTACTTAGGGTTCCTATTCAATAGGCTGAAGAATTGAGCTATCGCCAAATGAGTAGAGGCTTGTGGTAACGACTCTTGCGAGATGAGAAGAACCAGAGAACAAACTAGGTTTTCATCTTTTTAAGGAGAGAATAGAGGGGTTGGGTAGATACAGGCTTGGATTGGATGCTGGCTTGAAGGGGCAACGACTTCCATCTCAGAGTTTTCAACTCTACAACAGAAAGAGGAAAATTAACAAGGGGTTGACGGCGGCATGTCAATTTTGGTTAAAATTGGAGTACCTATATTAGTAATAGTGACTTTGTTTTTATAGGAGGATAAGATATGTGACATGATTATGTTTGATAGTGAAAAGATCAAGTAAGAGATGAATGCAGGAAATTTGAATTTTGAAGGGTAAACTGGTTTAGAACTTGAACTTTGAAGAAATGAGAAAGTAATTTGGAAGAGATAGATGATTTAAAAGGTTGAAACGATGTGTCTAGTGCCTAGACATATGCGTCATTTAGGTTACCAGAATGACAAGATAAGTTTTCAGAATAGGGATAAGTGACATGTGGCAATTTCATCGGCTCCTTCATATAATTATAAAGCAGCGAATGTAATGCTAACCTCTGAGTAAGGACCAGGTGCCTCTCAATCTTTGAATGTCAATTGCCCTGATCTTTCCTGCCTCTTCCTCTACTTCAACAATTATCTTATGTTTTATACCTATACATGTATAAGATTTAAGACAGATCATACCTGTACAACAAAAGTGTGGATACCTGTTACCTCAATCTAGCCGAAAAGAGTTTGAAATTCTCAAATTAAAATAGTCGACTTGGTTTAATCATTTCCAACTTCAAGCTATTCTTCTCAAACTGATCTTTGCTCAGCGCCTTAGTAAAAATGAGTGAAGGTCTAAGGACTAGGTGCCCTACTTGACTTCTTTTAAAATGATGTAGATCCTCTTACATGGAGTTCACCTAGTCAACATCATTCAAGGCATCTTTCACATTCTTGAGTTCGATTATTGGACAAGAAGTCTGGGAATGCAACCAAATTTTTTGTTTTGGTTTTGATCTACATTCCAATCTAAAAGGGGTATGAGATTATCCAAGGGATGCAATGAATGATGCTTCTATCTTGGAATTTTGTTATTGAATTCCATTTTCCTCAGAATTATCACTATCAAAGTCAGCTCCTTTTGATTGAACTTGGTCTATTTCTTCAATGCTTTGTGAGGACCAGGTCTTTCATTTATTTCCCTATCCTCATTATTCTCCTTACCTTCTGTAACATTCTGAGTGTTACTTTCCTCAATCACATCTTCCACAGGTCTATCGGAGAAGCTCTTTAATCTCTGAATCCTCTTTGTCTTTCATATTAACAATTTTTCTAGATTTATCAAAGATCTCATGAAAACTTTCCTAGATACACAATGTTTTTTTGTTGTATACTCTGTAAACATTTTTGTAGATGAATAATCGATAAACACTTCCTAATTACATTTCCCAAAATCATCCTTTCCATTGTTATGAATGAAGCATTTGAAACAAGATGCTCTAAGATAACCCAACTTAGGCTTTCAATTGTTAAGAAAATCATAGGGAGTTTTATTGAGTATTGATCTGATTAGGCAGCGATTTGTGATATAACATGCAACATTAACTGCTTCAGCCCAAAAATTCTTTGAAAGTTCAGAATCTATGAGCATTCTTCCAATGTATACTAGAGTACTGTTTTTCCATTCCACCATGACATTCTATTAAGGTGATATGGATGCTGAGAAGTTTTGATGTATCCCATATTTTGTATAGAAGCCCTCTACTCTTGCCTTCTTAAATTTTGTTCCATGGTCCGACTTGATCCCTAGAATCTTGCAGTTTAACTTTGTTTGAATCATTTTGGCAAAGGTAATCATTATATTAGCAGTTTCATCCTTGAACCTTAGAAACATTGTTCAAGCGAACCTTGAGAAGTCATCAACAAGGACAAAGATGTATGTTTTCCCTCCTTTACTTTAAATCTTCGCAGGACCACACAGTTCCATATGAATTAGTTTGAGAGGTCAGGTAAGTTCTTTCTTCTATTTTAAAAAACCTTTAGTTTTCTTCCCTTTGTGAAATACATCACACACTTTGTCATCTCCAAACATTCCTCTGGAAGTCCTAGAACCAGGTCCTTTGCTACAAGTTTATTCACTAAGGAAGTACTTACATGGCCGAGGTTTTTATGCCAAAGATCTGCACTTACATCTTGAATTCTGAGACACGTAATGTTGTCTCCTTATGTAGTACTCAGATCAGCCACATACATATTCTTGCACCTTCTGGCACTCAGAATTACATCATTTGAAGACAAGTTTGTGACAATGCACATCTTAGATAAAAATCTAACCTCATTTCCCTGTCACAAATTTTTGAAACACTTAGCAAACTATATTTCAGACCATTCACATAGTACACATCATCAATGGAATGTTCTAGTGACTTCCAAATTCTTCCAATGCCGAGAATGTATCCTTTCTTTCTATTTCCAAAGGACACACTACCGCTTTGTAGTGCCTTAAGTAAGAGGAAGTTTTTCTTCCTTCCAATCATGTGCTTGGAGCATCCATTGGCCATGAACCAGTACTGACTGCTTTATCTCGACTTTGCCTGCACAAAGAGATTACCTGTTAGTCTTATGAACCCATTTAAGCTTAAGCTTCTAAAAAGTAGACAAATGAGTAATCAATGCTTTCTTAGTCCAAAAAGGCAAGTTTTTCTTTCTCATTTTAATATTTAGACTAGGTCCCTTCTTCAGGTTTTCCTTCTACTTAGAGTATCTTGAATAATTCTTCTCACTTATTTTTAATGACTCACAATCCCTCTTAAGGTGTCCATTTCTACCACAGTGAACACACAATAAGTTATCAGACACAAACACATGTTTGCTATGAGGACTGAAAAGGAGATCTAATTTTGACCATCCAAGAACTTTTACGTTATTTAGTCCTTATTTAGTCAACTTTGCCAACATTTTTGAAGAGTTGGCCCATTTTAGAAATAAGTTTAACTCTTCCTTGATTTGTATTAGGTTTTTTTCCTAACTGAATATTTCTCTCCATCTTTAATTCTAAGTTGTTAAAACATTCTTCAATTTTCAGCTCAACTCTATTAGCCTTACCCTTCAACTTGATAGTAATTACATAGTTTTTCTTCAACATTTTAATAAGGTGATTATTTTCAGCATCCAGCAAAACAGCAAGAGCCTTCTTCTCCATATAAGCATCTGCAGCCCTTCGCGTATCTTTATCTCCTACAGGCTTGGCAAATTATTTGTGTCTGACTTGTTTATAGGACAATCTCTAATAAAGTGCCCAAGATTTCCATACCTTTGGCATAAGTCATTTCCATTTGTTGACCTGCTGGTATTTTCCTTTTTTATAATTCCACCATGTTTTCTCACAATTTTATGGAATCTATGGGTCAGATAAACCATTTCTTCATCCGCTTCACAATCATAACTCTGAGTGACTTTTAGAGCCAAGGATTTATCTTTCTTAGCCTCCTTCCTGATGCTGTGATGTTTCTTGTTTAACTCGTAAGTTTGAAGGTTTTCAATAAACTCATTCGTGGTAAGAATCTTTAGATCTTTTGCTTTTGTGATGATATCCACCTTGCCATCCAAAGATTTTGCAAGAATCCTAAGGATTTTACTAACTTGCTAACTTGGGTGAATTTGTTCTCCCAGACAACAAATTTCATCGATAATACAAGTGAACCTAGATTGCATTTTGTCACGCCCTGAGAGGGTATCCTAGACGTGACCGGCACTCAGGAACCATTTCTGGCTCCCAAGCGAACCACATAGCCTGATCACACATCCGTTCATTAATTAAATTAGCGGAAGACTTAAAGTAAAGAGAATAGTCGATGGACAACTCAAAACATCAATCTAACTCAAAGAATAAAGGCCATGGGCCAACAAATCAACTCTAATATTGTCATGAAAAACAATAATAGTTTGACAAGAATAATTTTCCAAAAGAAATACTCCATCGACCCATCACTATCTAGTCTATGAAGCCTCTATCACTACTATCTAATTGGTGCCAATGACATGTTCATGGCTACCTTGAATCAAAATGAAAAGGGCTAACTCGACGCAAGAATACATAAGTGGTGTCCTCCAAATATAGGGGAGGACTCACCAATATGCTAAGTGCGGATAGATCCCCAATGATGCTCCTATTGACGATTTCTTAAACCTGTCTCTGTATCATGAGATGATGCAGGTCCAAATGGACATTAGTACATGGAATGTACGAGTATGTAATATGGCATAATGAAACATACCTCAAGGAAGAATAACATCGGTCCAAATATCTCAAATCAGAAAGATAAGAAAGACTCAAACAAGGCGTCATAAGTCGAAAGTAAGGATATATTTTTAGACAAAGACCAATCATATACCATACAGTCCAATCTAATCATACACAATACAGTTCAATCAAATCATTCAATCCAATTCGATCATATACTGTTAACTCGAAGTCAATCACATATTATCTAATCCAATCAGGTACAATCCAATCACAACTCGTCTAACCTAATTCGATCATATACCCTCAACTTAAAAATTAACTCAAAGGACTCAACTCAATAAATATGCAAATTAAACTATGCAATGTTTTACAATTCAACTCAATCATCTACAATCACAATCAAGCCAATCATATCAAGCACAATCCATTCAATTGGGAGTTTTTCTAACCGACAACTATCACCATATGAGCGAGTAATAGTGCTACAATCCGACATTGTTGCCACGTTCATCCATACCTTGCCAGGGTATGAATGCTCAACCAAGTCATGGATCCAATACAACTAAGTCCTATAATGTCAAGACAATAAAATGGGAAACATCCAACTTTAAACAGTTCGATCCCTTGGGAAGCATCTGACTTTAACGGTTCCATACCTCGGGAAGCATCCGACTTTAACGGTTCCATCCCCTCCTACGTTTGGCGACGTAGTTTATTAGTTCGAGCATGGACTATATTCTTACCCAATTTGGTGATGGATACTCCTCCCAAGACTCAATGTGCTCATATCTATCAAGTGAGTAAGATATTCAAAATACTCATTTAGTCTCATTAGACTCTCTTAAAAACTCAACTCAAATATGGCCTCATTGGACCCTTTTTTTTCTATCGCCTCATCTCAAATCATCAAACTCTTCTCTTAAAAATTTATACAATCTCAACTCAATCTCAAAAATCGACATTTTAATGTAGAAATGCTCAACTCATTTATACTCAAAATACCCGTGTTCAAAAATAATTAAAAGACTTCTCAATTCAACTCATGCTTAAACTTTTTTAAAATCATAGATGAAGAATAATCATTTCTTAAACTCAAAAATAGTGTATAAATAGTTTATGCAAAAATGTTCACAAATCATTTATTTAAAACTCCTCCTCAAAAGACCATTTATTTTTAAAATGCTCATAAGACTCCAATCAACCGAATTATGCAAATTACATATCACATAATCACATTAGACTCCAATCTACTTCATCACACAACATCCTCATCAACAAAACCTCTTCATTCACATCATCGTCAAGTATCATCATCCACATCATCATCAAACATCATCATCGCATCATCATCAAATATCATCATCATATATCATCATTCACATCAATCTTCAAACATCTACTCCAAAATCCTTATTTTAGTCCTATGTTCATTTTATAGAAGCAGAAGGACATTCTTAACTATCCAATTCATTCTTTTCATTCCAATCAATACACATATACACAAAACCATCCATCTCAACCTCAAGACATTTATGACCAAAGAAGTCTCATCTTGGGTTCATGTGAATGAAACATGAATCCATAATCTTAACAAAACTCAACTCAAGAATATCGTCAATACCTATAAATCTATATACAACGATACAATTGTAGTCAATAATATGAAAAATAACGATTTAGTAACTCAAGTCATTAAAATTCATCAATCAACCAATAGTATCTAAAATGTTCCATTGTTTAGGAAAACTTTCAAGAAAACCTTCCTAGAAGGTTCAACTCTTTCACAACTCCTATTCAACACATCTATGGGCATATGGAAGAACTCAATCCATATTTTAGGTTAGCCTTACATACCTTGCTTGAAAGCTTTGAAGAAACCTTGATGTTAGGTCTTCAATGGAAGGCTTGAATCCTTGAAACTCTTGAAGGCACCCTTTGTTGGAGAAGGATTTGGAGAAGAAGAAGAAGAAGAAGAAGAAGAGAGGGAAAATATTAGGGCTTTTAGAGAGAGAGAGATAGAGGGACTGAAAAATGGTCCCAAAAACGTCCAAGGATAGTGTATATATAATTTGGGGAAATACCCAAATTGCCCTTTCTCCAAAAATCTAGAAAACAGGCTAAAAAGCTCCTGGCAAGATAGTGGCGCAAGAATAACAAATCGATTAATTCAAGAGTAGGGACATCTCCTTTAACACCCTTATCATTAGGCACGAATAGAACATCAAAACTCTACCAACCGAATCATTCAAACATCTACATCCTCAACCGTCAAGCTCCAATTCATGAGCGACATTCTCGATCCTCTTCACAATTTCATAAGATCAATATATCGGTGCCCAAACTTCCCCTCCTTTCCAAGCCTCATAGCACCCTTCACGTACCTCCAATCTTTCCCCTAAATGTTATCATTAGCCTACTACCATCACTCTCACATTGACAACCATACACTCAAGCTTATCATTCTAACTGCCTCACTCACATCTAAAAGTTGTCATGCTTACTCTAACACTTATACCCTCATCATTGTATGAGCTCTTTCCCGGAGACACACTAACATACTCTTACTTATCTATTGCTCATCACAAGTTCTCATCTCGCTCCTTCTCCACACATTTATCCTCGACTAGATAAGTACAACACAACTATCACAATCGGGAAGAACTCACTCTCCCTCATATACTCTCGCTCAACTCCGTCTACTATCATCTTGGCCAACTCATCACTATCGAAAGCTCAAGACTTACTTTGGCTCATTACCCTATTATCTTCCCCTTAGCTTAAAGGCATCAACTAAAGGGTACTAACTAGTCACCCAAAGCAACTCATAAAATTAGAGCCTCATTCAAATCTATACCACCTCATATACACCTCATAAGCCTCTTCTTACCAAATAAATTAGCATCAACTCACTATTTACATTTGAGGGTCACATACCCCTCCATCCATAACACACACTTCCCTTAAGTTAATATCTTAATCTCTCGCATACGTCACTTCAAGCCTACTAATCAAAATTTTAAAACTAGCACTATCATAATCATTCATTACACCTCATTACTCTCCCTATAGGTACTCCACTCTAGTTATAGGCCTCAATCAACTATCATTCTCACTATTTGAGTTCTACTCCTCTAACTCCCTTTTTCTATCTCTACAATCATCCTATCATCCATAGCTCTCCATGCCTCAGATTACCCATCATCGGATGGGGATACTTATCACTTAGATACGTAACTTCCCCCTCGAAGGTAACATTCGAATCAAGATGTAGGGATAAGATTCTATGATACATCTCTCTTCGACTCAACGCACAATCTATATGAATGAGAATACATCTTCCCAGATTAATAGAGTTAAGCACAACAATCAGCTCGTCTCAATCGTTGTGCAGTCTCTTCACCCCCTCAAGACCTTATCTTAACTCATCAACAAGAATCTCATACTTACTGTTTCAACTACCTTGAGTATGAAGGGTAGTCGAATGGATATGAGCAATACACGAATTAGAAGGGAACTTTCCAAGAGTTAAACT
Source organism: Solanum dulcamara (assembly GCF_947179165.1). NCBI lineage: Eukaryota > Viridiplantae > Streptophyta > Magnoliopsida > Solanales > Solanaceae > Solanum > Solanum dulcamara. The sequence continues at coordinate 57,840,808 of NC_077248.1, read as the reverse complement.
CTATTGCACAAACTCAGAATGTGAAAGAAGGGAAACAATTCTTAATGTCCTATAGCCTTCTGATTGTAAGTGTGGTGCACAACACACCCATAAGCAAGACTCTACTAGACACGACTTCATAGACTCCCTAGGACTCTTGAACCCTGTCTCTGATACCATGTTTGTCACACCCTAAGAGGGTACCCTAGACGTGACCGGCACTCAGGAACCATTTCTGGCTCTCAAGCGAACCATATAGCCTGATCACACATCCGTTCATTTATTAAATTAGCGGAAGACTTAAAGTAAAGAGAATAGTTGGTGGACAACTCAAAACATCAATCTAACTCAAAGAATAAAGGCCATGGGCCAACAAATCAACTCTAATATTGTCATGAAAAACAATAATAGTTTGACAAGGATAATTTTCCAAAAGAAATACTCCATAGACCCATCACTATCTAGTATATAAAGCCTCTATCACTACTATCTAATTAGTGCCAATGACATGTTCATGGCTACCTCGAATCAAAATGAAAAGGGCTAACTTGACGCAAGAATATATAAGCGGTGTCCCCTGAATGTAGGGGAGGACTCACCAATACGCTGAGTGCGGATATATTCCTAATGATGCTCTTATTGACAATCTCTTAAACCTGTATCTGCATCATGAAATGATGAAGGTCCAAATAGACGTCAGTACATAGAATGTACGAGTATGTAATATGGAAGAATGAAACATACCTCAAGGAAGAATAACATCGGTCCAAATATCTCAAATCAGAAAGATAAGAAAGACTAAAACAAAGCGTCATAAGTCGAAAGTAAGGAGTCATATTTAGGCTTAAAACCTAAACATCTGATAGTGGCACGTCGCACCAAGGACCAAACTACTGAGGCTGTTTTGTGGCGTGATAGTGGCGCATCGCGCCCTTACAGCGCCAAGCCTATGTTTTGTGGGTTCTAGAAAATAGGCTTAAAAACCCTGCACATGTCGTAGTGGTGCGCCGTTCCAGGGACCAAACTACTTAAGCTTATTTTCTAGCTCGATAGTGGCGCGTCGCACCACTGCGACGCCAAGTCTAGGCTTTCTACAGGCACAACCCAAGCCTGAAATCTCAGCAGTACTAGTTCGTCTTAGGATAGTCATAACTTTTGACTCCGAACTCCAAAATTTACAATTTTGGCAGCGTTGGTAAGAAGACTCAAAGACTTTTAATTTGATAGGTCATGGGCCATCCAATTCATCCTATTTTAGGATACATGGTCATTTGAAGTTTACCCTTATATTAATTCATCCGAAAACGTAATCGATTAAGATTCTTTGGACATGACTTGGTGTTAGAGATCCCTTATGACCCCTAAACACATCTAACACACTTCAATTACTTAGGAATTAATCCTAACTCATGTGTAGAATTACAATTCCTTCAGTCCGAGTCTACACACATGTGAAGAAATGTTTGAATCTTTGCGAAAACAAATATAGGGTGTTACATTATCTCCCCCTTGGGATCATTTGTCCTCGAATGAAGATCAAGCAAAGCTGGACTCAAGGAATGAATAACAATCGTGACTCAATCACATCAACAAATCAACCAATCGAGAAGTTTGGAAAATCAACTACCCCCGCTCAAGAATAACAAATCGATTTAATTCAAGAGTAGGGACATATCCTTTAACAAACTTATCATTAGGCACGAATAGAACATCAAAACGCTACCAACCGAATCATTCAAACATCTACATCCTCAACCGTCAAACTCCAATTCATGAGCGACATTCTCGATCCTCTTCACAATTTCATAAGATCAATATATCGGTGCCCAAACTTCCCCTCCTTTCCAAGTCTCATAGCACCCTTCACGTACCTCTAATCTTTCCCCTAAATGTTATCATTAGCCTACTACCATCACTCTCACATTGACAACCATACACTCAAGCTTATCATTCTAACTGCCTCACTCACATCTAAAAGTTGTCATGCTTACTCTAACACTTATACCCTCATCATTGTATGAGCTCTTTCCCGGAGACACACTAACATACTCTTACTTATCTATTGCTCATCACAAGTTCTCATCTCGCTCCTTCTCCATACATTTATCCTCAAATAGATAAGTACAACACAACTATCACAATCGGGAAGCACTCACTCTCCCTTATCTACTCTCTCTCAACTCCGTCTACTATCATCTTGGCCAACTTATCACTATCGAAAGCACAAGACTTACTTTGGCTCATCACCCTATTATCTTCCCCTTAGCTTAAAGGCATCAACTAAAGGGTACTAACTAGTCACCCAAAGAAACTCATAAAATTAGAGCCTCATTCAAATCTATACTACCTCATATATACCTCTTAAGCCTCTTCTTACCAAATAACTTAGCATCAACTCACTATTTACATTTGAGGGTCACATACCCCTCCATCCATAACACACACTTCCCTTAAGTTAATATCTTAATCTCTCGCATACGTCACTTCAAGCCTACTAATCAAATTTTTAAAACTAGCACTATCATAATCATTCATTACACCTCATTACTCTCCCTATAGGTACTCCACTCTATTTATAGGCCTCAATCAACTATCATTCTCACTATTTGAGTTCTACTCCTCTAACTCCCTTTTTCTAACTCTACAATCATCCTATCATCCATAGCTCTCCATGCCTCAGATTACCCATCATCGGATGGGGATACTTATCACTTAGATACGTAACTTCCCCCTCGAAGGTAACATTCGAATCAAGATGTAGGGATAAGATTCTAGGATACATCTCGCTTCGAGTCAACGCACAATCTATATGAATGAGAATACATCTTCCCAGATTAATAGAGTTAAGCACAGCAATCGGCTCGTCTCAAGCCTTGTGCAGTCTCTTCACTCCCTCAAGACCTTATCTTAACTCATCAACAAGAATCTCATACTTACTATTTCAACTACCTTGAGTATGAAGGGTAGTCGAATGGATATGAGGAATATACAAATTAGAAGGGAACTTTCTAAGAGTTAAACTCTATTGCACGAACTCAGAATGTGAAAGAAGGGAAACAATACTTAATGTCCTATAGCCTCCTGATTGTAAGTGTGGTGCACAACATACCCATAAACAAGACTCTACTAGACACGGCTTCATAGACTCCCTAGGACTCTTGAACTCTGTCTCTGATACCATGTTTGTCACACCCCGAGAGGGTACCCTAGACGTGACCGGCACTCAGGAACCATTTCTGGCTCTCAAACGAACCATATAGCCTGATCACACATCTGTTCATTCATTAAATTAGCGGAAGACTTAAAGTAAAGAGAATAGTCGGTGGAAAACTCAAAACATCAATCTAACTCAAAGAATAAAGGTCATGGGTCAACAAATTAACTCTAATATTGTCATGAAAAACAATAATAGTTTGACAAGGATAATTTTCGGAAAGAAATACTCCATAGACCCATCACTATCTAGTCTATAAATCGTCTATCACTACTATCTAATTAGTGCCAATGATATGTTCATGGCTACCTCAAATCAAAATGAAAAGGGCTAACTTGACGCAAGAATATATAAGCGGTGTCCCCCGAATGTAGGGGAGGACTCACCAATACGCTAAGTGCGGATAGATTCCTAATGATGCTCTTATTGAAAATCTCTTAAACCTATCTCTACATCATGAAATGATGCAGGTCCAAATAGACGTCAGTACATAGAATGTACGAGTATGTAATATAGAAGAATAAAACATACCTCAAGGAAGAATAATATCAGTCTAAATATCTCAAATCAGAAATACAAGAGAGACTCAAACAAGTCGTCATAAGTCTAAAGTAAGGATACATTTTTAGACAAAGACCAATCATATACCATACAGTCTAATCCAATTATACACAATACAGTTCAATCAAATCATTCAATCCAATTCGATCATATACTATTAACTCGAAGTCAATCATATATCATCTAATCCAATCAGGTACAATCCAATCACAAATCATCTAACCCAATCCAATTATATACCCTCAACTTAACAATTAACTCAAAGGACTCAACTCAATAAATATACAAATTAAACTATGCAATGTTTTACAATTCAACTCAATCATCTACAATCATAATCAAGCCAATCATATCAAGCACAATCCATTCAATTGGGAGTTTCTCTAACCAATAACTATTACCATATGAGCGAGTGATTGTACAATAACTTGGCATTGTTGCCACGTCCGTCCATACCTTGCCAAGGTATGAACGCTTAAACAACTAATGGATCCAATCCAACCAAGTCCTATAATGTCAGGACAATAAAATGGGAAACATCTGACTTTAATGAATCGATCCCATGGGAAGCATCCGACTTTAATAATTCCATCCCTCGGGAAGTATCCGACTTTAATGGTTTCATCCCCTCCTACGTTTGGCAACGTAGTTTATTGGTTCGAGCATGGACTATATTCTTACCCAATTCGGTGCTTGATACTCCTCCGAAGACTCAATGTGCTCATATCTATCAAGTGAGTAAGATACTCAAAATACTCATTTAGTCTCATTGGACTCTCTTAAAAACTCAACTCAAATCTAGCCTCATTGGACCCTTTTTTTTCAATCGACTCATCCCAAATCATCAAACTCTTCTCTTTAAAATTTATACAATCTCAACTCAATGTCAAAAATCGACATTTTAAAGTAGAAATGCTAACTCATTTATATTCAAAATACTCGTGTTCAAAAATAATTAAAAGATTTCTCAACTCAACTCATGCTTAAACATTTTTAAAATCATAGATGAAGAATAATCATTTCATAAACTCAAAAATAGTGTATAAATAGTTTATGCAAAAATGTTCACAAATCATTTATTTAAAACTCCTTCTCAAAAGACCATTTATTTTTAAAATGCTCATAAGACTCCAATCAATCGAATTATGCAAATCACATATCACATAATCACATTAGACTCCAATCTACTTCATCACACAACATCCTCATCAACATAATCTCTTCATTCACATCATCGTCAAGTATCATCATCCACATCATCATCAAACATCATCATCGCATCATCATCAAATATCATCATCACATCATCATCATATATCATCATTCACATCAATCGTCAAACATCTACTCCAAAATCCTTATTTTAGCCCTATGTTCATTTTATAGAAGTAGAAGGACATTCTTAACTATCCAATTCATTCTTTTCATTCCAATCAATACACATATACATAAAACCATCCATCTCAACCTCAAGACATTTATGACCAAAAAAGTCTCATCTTGGGTTCATGTGAAGAAAACATGAATCCATAATCTTAACAAAACTCAACTCAAGAATATCGTCAATACCTATAAATCTATATACAATGATACAATTATAGTCAATAATATGAAAGATAACGATTTAGTAACTCAAGTCATTAAAATTCATCAATCAACCAATAGTATCTAAAACGTTCCATAGTTTAGGAAAACTTTCTAGAAAACCTTCCTAGAAGGTTCAACTCTTTCACAACTCCTATTCAACACATCTATGGGCATATGGAAGAACTCAATCCATATTTTAGGTTAACCTTACATACCTTGCTTGAAGACTTTGAAGAAACCTTGATGTTAGGTCTTCAATAGAAGGCTTGAATCCTTGAAACTCTTGTAGGCACCCTTTGTTGGAGAAGGATTTGGAGAAGAAGAAGAAGAAGAAGAGAGGGAAAATATTAGGGCTTTTTAGAGAGAGAGAGAGAAAGAGCGAAGGAATAAAAGATGGTACCAAAAAATCCAAGGATAGTGTATATATAATTTAGAGAAATACCCAAATTGCTCTTTCTCCAAAAATTTGGAAAACAGGCTAAAAATGCTCTTGGCGCGATAGTGGCGCATCGCGCCACTGCAGCGCCAAGTCAAATTTAGGCTTAAAACCTACACATATTATAGTGGCGCATCGCTCCAAGGACCAAACTACTGAGGCTATTTTATGGCGGGTTTGTGGCGCATTGCGCCCTTACAGCTCTAAGCCTACGTTTTCTGAGTTCTAAAAAATAGGCTTGAAAACCTTGCACATCTTGTAGTGGCGCGCAGAACCAGGGACCAAACTACTGAGGCTTGTTCCTAGTGCGATAGTGGTGCATCGCGCCACTGCGGCGCCAAGCCCAGGCATTCTACAGGTGTAACCCAGGCCTGAAATCTTGGCAGTACTAGTCCGTCTTAGGATAGTCATAACGTTTGACTCCAAACTCCAAAATTTACAATTTTGGCGACGTTGGAAAGAAGACTCAAAGAAATTTAATTTGATAGGTCATGGGCCATCCAATTCATCCTATTTTAGGATACATGGTCATTTGAAGTTGTCCCTTATACTAATTCATTCAAAAACTTAATAGATTGGGATTCTTTGGACTCGACTTGGTGTTAGAGATCCCTTATAACCCCTAAACACATCTAACACACTTCAATTACTTAGGAATTAATCCTAACTTATGTTTAGAATTACAAGTCCTCCAGTCTGAGTCTACACACACGTGAAGAAATATTCGAATCTTTGCAAAAAAAATACGGGGTGTTACACATTTCTTGAATAGTTTCACCTTCTTTCATTATGAAATTTTCATACTGAGTGGTAAACATGTCTAGTTTGGATTCCATCACTTTTGTAGTTCTATCATGTGCAATCCTCAGAAAATCCCAAATCTCTTTGGATGATTCACATGTTAAGATACAATGGTACTTATCTGAACCTATACTAATAACAAGAAGCTTCTTGGCCTTATAGTTCATTTCAATCTTCTTCATGTCAGCTTCATTGTGTTCCTTTCAAGTCTTAGGTACTATACTGGTGATATCTCCATCTTTTACTTTATTTATTGGGATGTAAGAACCATCTAAGACAACATTCTAGAGTTCACTATCCTCAACCATGAGGAAATCATGCATATGAGTTTTCCACCACCTATATAACTGACCATTGAATCGAGGTGGCCTAGTTGTTAATTGTCCTTCTACCATATTAGGTGGAGCAACTATTTCAATGAACATGATCTTTTTACAGTGTTAACCATATAGAGAAAACTGCTCTGATACCAATTGCTAGCTTATATAAGTCCAAAACAAGTCAATGGACCAGGTACCTTGATACAACTAAGAACAATACTGAAAGTAAGGCTTAAAGTTAAAGATACAGAAGTTTATGTAGAAAACCTCCTTGATCAAGGGAGGAATAATCACGACCTGTTCCACAGGGTTTCACAACCAACTTTACTAAAATCTAGAGTAAGGATTCAGACTATAGACTCTTGTAACCTAGACCTCAACCTCTTAATCCCTTCTTCCTTATGGTGGCTCTATTATACGATTTTAGCATAAGAAATACCTTTATTTTCTACTACACTAACTCTAGTTAGTGTAGACTTCAACATAGACCACAGATAAATCTAGCCATCAAAATGCAATAACACTATTGCCCACTACACCAACAATCTCTAGCTAGTATAAACTTTCAACAATCATTTCACAGCTCACTCTATCCCTGAACTTAACTCTTAACAAGTTTCTTATGTTTGGTTGGTTACTACAGAAGGTTCATAGAGGGATTCACATCTATATCATTCTCATTGACTAAAGCTAACTCAAAAGAAGGCTAAGTTCTAATGTTTAGATGCTTGTGAGAAAGGTTTTCATGAATTAAAGACCCGATTGACTATCACTCTAGTTTTGTCCCTACTCGAAGGAATATATGATTTTGTTATTTATTGTGATGCATCCAAAGTTGAATTGGGATGTTTGTTAATGTATAAAGGAAAAGTCATAAATTATACTTCTAGGCAAGTTAAATTCATGAAAGGAAATATCTAACTCATGACCTCAAATTGGCACCAGTGATATTTGCATTAAAAATATGGCTTTAATATTTGTATTTAGCATAGGTTGATATGTTTAATGATTAAAAGAGCCTGGAATACGTGTTTAGTCAGAAAGAGTTAAATCTGAGGCACAGATGGCTTGAGTTGCTCAAAGATTATAACATGAGTATTCTCTACCACCGAAGTAAAGCTAATGTGATTACTGATACTCTCAGTAGGTTATCTATGGGGAGCACTACCCATGTGGAGGAGGGAAATAAAGAGTTGGCTAAAGAGGTGCATAGACTTGAACATTTGGGAGTTTAACTCATTGACTCTAGTGAATGTGGTGCTATTATTCAGAATAGGACTGAATCATCTCTAGCTGCTACAGTAAAGGAAAAGCAATACCAAGATCCCATTCTACTTCAGTTGAAGGATGACGTTCATAAGTAAAGAGTCACAGCTTTTGCTAATGGGAGAGATTGAGTGTTAAGGTACAAAGAAAGATTGTTTGTTCCAAGTATTGATGGAATTCGAGAAAGAATCATGGAAGAGGCCCATAGCTCCTGTTATTCCATCTATCTAGGTTCTACAAAGTTGTACCACGACTTGAAAGAAGTGTATTAGTGGAACTAAATAAAGAGGGATATAGCAGAATTTATGTCTAAGTGCCGAACTGCCAATAAGTTAAAGCTGAGCATCAAAGGCCTTGTGGTGTGGTGCAGAACATTGAGATTCCATAATGGAAGTGGAATATGATCAATATTGACTTTATTAGAGGCTTACCGCGATCTCGCAGACAACATGGTTTGATTTTGTTGATTGTGGATAAGATGACCAAATCAGCCCACTTCTTGCTCATTAAGACTACAGACTCAATAGAGGATTATGCAAAGTTGTATATTTGAGAGATAGTTAGATTGTACGGGATTCCCTTATCAATCATCTTAGATAGAGGTACCCAATTCACTGGCAGTTATAGAAGTTATTCCAGAAAGTTTTGGATACGAAGGTAAATCTTAGTACTGCTTTCCACCCACAGATGGATTTTTAGGCAAAGCATTCGATCTTGACTCTTGAGGATATGTTAAGATCTTGTGTTGTTGATTTCAAGGGTAATTGGGATGACTATTTTCTTCCTATTGAATTTTCTTATAATAATATCATTTATTATGGTATCTAGATGACTTCATATGATGCTCTTTTTTGGAGGAGATATAGATCGTCGATTGGTTGGTTTAAAGTTAGTAAAGCTGAATTAATAGGATCGGGTTTGGTTCACCAGTCTATGGAGAAGGTGAAGGTTATTCAAGAAAGGCTAAAGACTACACAAAGTCGACAGAAGTCTTATAATGATGTGAGGAGGAGAGACTTAGAGTTTGAAGTAAATGATTGGGTGTATTTGAAAGTTTCACCCATGAAAGGTGTTATGAGGTTTGGGAAGAAAGGAAAGTTGAATCCCTGTTACATTGGTCCTTATCAGATTTGAAGAGAGTGGGTAATATAGCGTATAAGTTAGAGCTTCCACCAGAATTAGATATTGTTCATCCAGTTTTCTACATCTCAATGCTTAAGAAGTGTTTGGGAGATCCTTCACTCATTATTACTATGTAAAACATTGGGGAGAAAGAGAGTTTGACTTATGAGGACATTCTGGTTTAGATTCTTGATCACCAGGTTTGTAGTTGAGAACCAATGAGGTCACTTCACTCAAAGTTTTATGGTGAAATTAGTTTGTTGAAGAGGATACATGGAAGACGAGGAGGATATGAAATCCAAGTATCCACACCTATTTGTGCCTTCTAACGATCATGTAGATGATAATATTCCTTTTTTCTAATGTTTGAGTTGATGTCATTCTTAGTTTGAGTATATGATGTGTATTCTTGAGTCCGAGTAAATGATTGTTTGAATGTTTGAGTGTTTGAGCATCTGAGTCCTTGCGTTGCAATCTTGCCTTGAGTGAATTCCTAACTTGGTCATCATTCGAGGAAAAATGACCCTAAGGGGGAGATATTGTAACACCCCATACCTTTCTAACTTAGATTTTCCAGAAACAAGAGAAAATTTGCAAAAAAACGAATAGGTAAGTGCAGAATTGGGAGTGTTATTTCGTTCGAGTTTAACTTTTAGACAATTAAGTTTGTGATGTCTTCGAGTTACGGAGAATGAAATTTTTGAAAACCAAATTTGGGGACAAGGTCCGTGTCGCTGACTTGGGACAAGATTTTTGTCTGATTTTAATTTTAGTGAAGGGCTCTATGGTCTTTTCCCCATATTTTCCCAACTTACCCTATAATATTTTGGGACCAATATTCGTCCCTTATAAGTATTCTAGATGTATTTCCTATCATTTAATACTTAGAAATTTTGAGAGGAGATATTAAAAAGAAGAAAAAGAGCTAGGGTTCGAGATTTCCAAGTGAGGTCTTTGATTTTCAGCAGGATAATCTTCGTTCCATGTATGTAAGGATGATCACACCATTGGACTGAGTTCATCCATGTGCCCTACATCTTCATTTAGTCAAGATTGAGCTTGAGTTCCAATCCCATTAAATTGAGTTCTTGAGTTTCTATGTAATTACTTATTGAGTTCTTTATATATATGAATATATTATAATGATTTTCTATGATTTGAGTTCTTGAATTAGTTGTTCATGACTTCAGTCACATGAACCATAGTTGAGTTGATGATCATCATATTAAAATGCATCTAATTTGAGTTGATGAGGATGGTTTCCATGCATTAAACTAAGTATGATTTATAAATTGGGTGTATGTATATTGGATTGAGATTTGAACAAGAATGAGTCTTAAATGAAAATGAGTGGAGTATGAGATGAGATGAGTCTGAGAAGTCTTTAAAAATTATAATTATTATTTGAACATGACCATTTTGATTAGAAATGAACATTTTGAGATAGAGTTTTGAGGAGTTACGAATGAGGTTGAAAGTATGTTTTAAATAGAATATTTGATGATTGAGATGAGATTGAGTTTGATGAGAGTCCAATGAGACTAGATGAGATAATTTGATTGTTGGAATTCCTAAAGTAATACATTCTTGCAGGGCCATATATTCTTCGTGTTGGATTGTATTGACCCGATTAAGCATATGAGCATATTGAGTCTCTAGAGCAGTATTAAGTACCGATTTGGGTAAGAGTAAATAACAAATCAAATCTCATAAACTATGTAGGCAGCGTAGGATAGAGTTTATGCCTCTCAAGTCCTAAAAAGGACTTTGATTTATTGTGGATCCAATGAGGTTGATCATCCCTTACCCTAGTAAAGTATTGGACGGCTGCGGTAACAGCAGTGCAAGCCGTTGTATCCTCACTAGTTCATAAGTGATAGTTGTAGGTTAGAGAAAATCCCTAAAATTGAATGGTTTGATTTAGTTGAGATTGTACATTATTGAGTCTATTTTCAAAGCACTATCTATTTTTAAATAGCATGCTTATGGAGCTAAGCCGATTTTAGAGTTGAGTCCCTTAAGTTGAATTTTATGATATTGAGTATTATTGATCATATTTCCTTCCAACTATTTTACATACTCGTACATTCTATGTATTGACATCATTTAGCCTACATCATTTTATGGTGTAGATACAGGTGCTAGAGATCATCAATAGGCACTCCGTTGAAGATCTATTTCCTTCCTGATAGGGGTGAGACCTCTATGCTTTTGGAGGAATCATATTTATTTCGTTCATTGCTTTGAGTAGTTCCTTTTAAAATAGTCATGGGATTATCTAGACACCTTATTTATAGATGATAGAGGCTTCATAGATATAGACTGAGTAGATTGGAGTTGATGTCTCTTTTAAGTCTGTTTTTGAGAAAACTATTAATTATGAGATTGAGCTGACTATTAAGATTGTTTCTTTAAAAACTATTCTTTCATAGAGTACTGATTGTTAGCCCACTTGAGTATCTTCTTTGATTTATTTTAAGTGTTCCACTGATATGATTGAATGAGTGATTGGACCAAGTGATTTTCTTGGGGCCAGCAATGGTCTCAGTGTGCTGGCCGAGCCTAGGATACCACCTTTTGGGGTGTGACAAAGACAAAATAGGTGATGGAAAAATAAAAGTTATTACATGCTCAGTTAATATTTTAAGGATGCCTATCTGTCATGACCTAAATCTGAGCCATGATGGCACCTACTATAACCCCCGAGAGGGCAATCTAACTCAACTAAAAAGCGAAAATTTACATTAATATAATTAAATAAAAAAATATCATAAGAAGGCGGAAGCAAGACTAATGTAGATAAAGGTATTGGGACAAGATATAGATATGTAACTACGATATAAAATATACAAAAGGTCCGAAAGTGACCAAAAATGATGAACCAATGCTAGACAAAACCTTGGACCTGGTGTCATCTCTACAGGAGCTACTAAATACAAAAGCGGACAATACATATATTGTACAGACCTGACTAATCCAAAAAAACAAGTGTAAGTTCAGTACAAATGAGGGAGAGTAGCAAGTCGCTAAACTCGAGAGCTCATCACAATTAGAATTTGGTATAGCTATGGACTATCAAGCGCGCGCTGGGAGTGGCTCGAACTGGGAGCTACATTAAAAAAATACAGAAGTGCAGTGTAAGTACCAAAAGACAGGGTACTCAATAGGCATCATAGGCCGATCGTGCTCAAAAAAATAAATATACAATAAGCAGCACGATGATACTTATAATAATAATATGAGAGAAACATAAAATTACGATTACGGGGAAAGAGGGTACAGAAATCATACAAAATTCAAGTAAATCCAAAAAATTAGGTAATCACTTTAATAGTCTCAACGCACAAAATATCGAAAGAATGCATAAATAAAGCTAGTAGATATGGAACAATAATCACGAAAGTATCACAGAGCATCCAGAATAACCCTCAAGCTCATCAATATAGAACTAATAACCCGGAATATATATCAACGAGCTACCTAAAATTTACACCTCAAGCTTATCAATGGTGGATATAATAGTGCAGCCTAAACTCAATAAAAGGGCAGCCCAGAATCATACCTCGAGCTCATCAAATCATGAAATGCCATAAGCAAGATAACACCAGTATTTTCTTCAATTACTTAGACTTATCCATTATCTAAAATCCTAGTCTCATCATTTATCTTCCATTAACATAATCTTTAAACATTGGCAAAAACATCAAGATAAGTAGCATGTGAAAATCATATATCACTATCTCTTTTATGTCATTGAAATGATGCATTGACCTTATTTCATATCTTATGATTTACTTTCATGTTTTGATGGGTTCTTGGTCTTTTATGTCATGTCTTATGCTCATTCTGATATCATCTTTACCTTATGTATGTTTTCTCATACTTAGTACATTCCATATACTAATGTATACTTTTTCCTACATTATCTCATGATGTAGGGTATGACTCTCATCCTTCCGCACGTGACTAGGTTGGATTGCTAAGATTCACACTACTTGGTGAATCCTCATACTTTGAGGGTGTTGCCATGATGGTTTCTTTCTGTCTTTAATTATGACTCTATGTATTCTTATTATTTTGGGTTAGCTAGGACTTGTCCTACGCCCCCGTCTAGACTAGTAGAGGCATGTCAGATTATTATACGTATGTAGTTTCCATTTAGAGGCATGTCAGATTTAATTTTTTTAAAAAAACAACCCAAATGTCTACTCTACTCAAATGATTCTTAGTGTGTGAGGCGTATAATGTGGTAGAGATATTAGAGAATATAATCATTAACTTAGATTGACGTTCAGAGAAGAGTGATTAGGCGAGAATATATGGATTTGGAAGTGAAAGAGGAGAGAATGGGCAAGAAAGCCTATTTCTCTCTCCTAAATGGGATTTCTGATCTTGTCACACCGCTATAGTGCTAGGGCTGCTACTAGAGTGGGGTCCAGGTACATGAGCGGAGAAAAGTTTTTCTGTTTTGTTTGATGTCCATGCCTTGGTCTATTAGCAAGTATCTAATTTACTTAAGCACCAGGGATGTGGGAAAAATTTTCCTAAGGAATGTGAAGCGATGATCCTGTATTAATCACTCTATCAAATAAGGAAATATCTCATTGTTAGTTTTGCATAATATTTTGATCGACATTTATTTCTTTCCATTTTTATCATTCAGAGATGAATAATGAGTAAATTGGTACCTATTATAATGATCTATCCATCGTTATTAAGAAGGACATCTCATGCAGAACACCAAAAAAATTTGAATTACGTTGCCAAATTAAAATTGGGATACAACTAAAATATAAAAAAAAATTGTTGAGTCCAGGCTGACGTGTAAAGCCTCGGAAGTTGAAAATTCAGAATGAAGGAAAACTTGGAGAATAGTGGTCTGTCTCAATTGTATGAGTTGACCTATGAGTGGTAGGACTATGGATCGTAGGAGTGACTTGTAGGACTGCGGATCTAAGTGTGGACTGAATTTACGAGTCAAGTTGACGAACCTTAAAAATGGGGATGACTCGTAGAATGAATCATAGAGAAGATCTCTAATTTTGTGAAATTAACAAGCCTCAGTACTTTTAGAATGACTCAAAAGGATGAATCGCAGAGAAAATGACGAATCGTAAAGTGGACTTGTCGGATGAGTCCTAATGCCTAATGTTTGACCAAGCATCAGTAGAGGTTGACGAGTCATTTGTACGACTCGTAAAAATGATTCATAAAAGCCACTGCCTATTCCAGTAGCTTGATTTGTGGTGCATGACAACTCATATTGACCATCCATGGAGAAGTTGATGACTCATAGGGTCTCACTCGTAGGGTTCTCCGGCCTATTCATGAAGGGTATTTCCGTCCTTTCCTATTTTATGTAAAATGAATCTAAACACTTTTGGAGAAACATTCAGAGCCTATAACTATGCCATTCTTTAAATTTCCCCCACTCTTATTCATTCTCTCATATTTTCTAAGGCAAGGAAGGAAAAACTCTCCAAAGAACACCATCCTCTCCAAGCTAGGGTTTCATCACTCAATCTACATTGCTAGGGATTTGATAGCTAAGGTATGTGGGGTTTCATTCATGGATTTGTTTCACCCATGAATCCCAAAGGCTTTCCTTCAAATTCAATGTAAATTTCAAGTCTAAAAATTTTAGGGTTTTATCAAATTGCATTGGGTTGCCTTGATAATGATTTTAGATGATTTCTATGACTTCATTATGAATACTTCAAGCTCAATGACATTATTTTGATGGAGTGTTGCGCAAATCCATGTACTATAATTTCTAATTATGATTATGGTCCTATTGTCACAAACCAAATTCGGGCCATGATGGCTCCTACTATAACCCCCGAGTAGACAAGCCAAACCCAATCAAGCAGAAGTCAAACCTCATTTCAATTAAATAATAAATAACATAAGAAGACGAAAGAAAAAAGAATATAACCAAAGAAAAGTCGGAAGCGGGTATAGATAAATAAATATAATACAAAATATATAAAAGGCCCGTAGAAACTAAAAATGATGAACTGACACTAGACTGAATCCCAAACAGGGTGTCACCTATACAGGAGCTATTAAGCATAAATGCTGATAATATATACAAATATACAATGCAAAACTGACTGTCCAAAATACAAAATACAATTCAGAGCAAAAGAGGCAATGTACCAAGTCTTTGAACGCCGGGAGCTCACCACAATCCGAATTTAGGCAGCTACGGATGATCAGGAAAGCGCTGGGATGGCTCGAACTGGGAGCTGCATCAAAAAAATACAGAAGTGCAGTATGAGTACACAATCTCAAAAAAAAGGGGGATTGGGAAAGTCATCCAATAATCAATTAAATCCAACAAGTCATTTAGTCACATCAATAATCTCAACTCATAAAATACCGAAAGAATGTCCAATGTAAACTCGTAGTTACGGCTCAATATTCTCCAAAGGTATCATGAAACGCTCTTAATAACCTGCGAGCTCATCAATAAAAAGGCCGCCTGAATTCATGTCTTGAGTTCATCAATAACGAAATAATAATTGGGCATATGTATCATAGGCTGACCAAAATTCACATATCAAGCTTATCAAATGAAATAAAGTGTAGCCCAAAGTTAGTAAAAGGGCCACTCGGAAATATACCTCGAGCATATCAACAATGAAATACCACGAAATAGATATCTTCGTATTCTCTAAATTACTCATATTTATTCATCCGCCAGAAATTTTAAACTTATCATTTATTCTTCCCTTTTAAAAAAGTTTTCTTTTAACACCGATGGGGTAAATGAGGCAAGTAGCATGTCAAAAATTCATATGTCAATCACCTAAGACTCTAGTACAGAGAAAGCATGTCTCAAGCCTAATATTTCAATATCATGAACAAATGAGGCACAAGCATAAGTCGAAATTATAATCAGTGACCAACCAAAACCAAAAAAGTCAAACAAGCAGCATCCTAAGTTTATATCACCAAGGGGACAATTCTAAGGATTCTAGAAGATGTAAACATGCCAAGCTTACACCTAAACTAAAGCTCCAACGGCTAATATCATAAAACTTGATATTAACGATGATCATCGACTCTAAATGCAAAATAGGATATCAACTGTAAATCACCAACCTAATCACTCGTTATCACTCAAAATATATCAATTCCAACCAAGCCAAGTCTAACAAGAGTAAGCCATAACCTATCTCAAAGTCAAAACCGCACATGAATTGCTAAACCCGAGCTTTTCCCTTCTTGGCCGCCTCCAAACGATTCCACTCTATCAAATTATCTAAGAACACATCAAAATATGGGCAATGATCCCCATATTACTAACTCGAGGAACTTGTACCCCAAAAATGGATACATTCCGAGCACCAGAAGAGCTCAAACAACCCCACCAATTTCAAGCCCTAGAATAGACAAAAATGCAAGGGAAAAAGGCAATTTACCTCAAAGGAAGCCTTTGTTCCTAATTACGAACATACCAATGGATTCCCCTAAAAAATCCACGAGTTTAGCCTTTTGAATCGCCAAATATAGAGAGAAAAATTAAGTTTGAAAGCTAGGGCTCAAATCTGAAAAATAGACCAAAAATAGGCCTCTGAAGTCGCTTAAGTGAACGCTCAGTGTACGCTTAAGCGACATCCTCAAAGAGTAGGGCATCACCTTAGCGACACCAGGTCACTAAAGCGACTAGTCGCTTTAGCGATATCAGGTCGCTTAAGCGACACTTGGCCCCAGGTGCTGGTCGGTTTAGAGACCTCTTAGCTTCTTTAGCGGCACTCAATTTAGAGACCAGGAGTCCCTTTAGCGATGGCACCAGATGTTTATTGATGCAAAATGAGCTTGACATGCCAAGTTCTCCAACGGGGTGTTCCATATTCATTCGGAATCCCATGCGTGCAAATAAAATATGCTACCCTACCAAATTTGGCTTTCTGAACTAAATGACACATTTAAAATTCCCATATGAGATCTTTTTACCAAAAAATGGGTCCCACACCCAAAATGTCATTTTCCATAATGGGTTTTGTGATTAGACCAAAAGCCTAGGGAAGCGAACGAAGGATCATTCTAGACCAAACTTGACATTCTGAAATTAATCGTGCTGTCAGAATTTCCATCGAGGTGCGATTTTGAAGAATGTTGACCAAAGTCAACCATAGGTTAATTTTAAAAGTCAAAAGCGTTAAATGACTCCAAACTCATACCAATTGCCTCGATACTTATGCCAACCATACAACTAACCTAATTTGACCATCCTAGAGCTGATAGAAGTTATGAATGATGTCATCTTTTCAAGTTATAAATGCCGCAAAATAGGGAAACTGGCCTAAACCAATTTTGGGCACTCAGAAACCGAACCAAATATCATTCTAAACCAAACTTGGCGTTTTGAAGCTAACCGCGATGACAGAATTTTCATCCGAGCTCATTTACTAAAAATGCTAACTGAAGTCAAACTTGGCCAAAACTTCAAATATAAAATGCCTAATCTCACAAACTCAAATTGAAGACTCCAACACTCAGATCAACCTTCCTTCTGGACCAAAATAGACCTTCCAGAGCTAATGGAAATAACGAAATCGTTATCCAACATCAGAATCCCCAAAGGTTAGCTCAAGTCAACTCTTTCAAGTCTTAAGCTTCAAGAATGGCCAACCCTCCTAAAACTCAAATGAACACTTTTGGGGAGCTTACCACCCATCCCAACATTACATAAGAGTTATAAAGAAGTTATGAGAAGGGGTAAAATGGTAAAATACACAAAAGCATGAAAATGACCTTGGAGGTCATTACAACATCCACTACTGAAGGGACTTTTATCCTCAAAAGTCAAACAAGAAAGGAACCCGGTGGCTCAATAAGGTGAGGATATCGAGTCCGTCTGTCCTACTTGGTCTCCCAATTAGCCTTCTCAACTAGACGATGCCTCTTCTGTACTTTTACCAATGGAATTTCCTTAGACCTCAATCCCCTAACCTGCCATTCCAAAATAGCCTTAGGCTCCTGTTCAAAGGCTAAGGACTCATGAAACTGAACTAAATCCCACTGAAGTACGTGAGACTCATTTGGAATGTTCTACCATAACATAGAAATGGAACACTAGTGAAAACTTGAAAGTGTTGGAAGGAAAAGTCAACCCATAATCTACCTCCCCACCCATCTTAAGATCTCAAAAATTTTGATGAACCTGGGGCTAATCTTACCCTTCCTCCTGAATCTCATCATGCCCTTCATATGCGACACTCGCAAGAATACCCAGTCTCTAACCATAAACTTCAAAGGCCGCACCCTCCGATCAATATAACTCTTCTGCCTACTCTGGATGTACAGAGCCTCTCCTGAATTATATTAACTCTTTCCATCGACTCATGCAGTAAATTGGTACCCCAAGACCTAACATCAAAGGCATCAAACCAGACTACTAGGGAATGATATCTCCTATGACACAATGCCTCAAAAGTGCCATCTCGATGCTCGAATAGTAGCTATTATTATATGAGAACTCTACCAAATCCAAATATTGATCCCACTAACCTCAAAAATCAATAACACAGGCCTATAGCATGTTATCCAAGACCTAAATGGTCCTTTTTGACTGACCGTCAATCAGGGGGTGGAAAGCTGTGCTAAGCTAAACTCGAGTACCCAACTCTCTCTCTATAGACCCCTAGAAATATGAAATGACCTAAGTACCATAGTCTGAAATGATAGATATTGGCACACCATGCAATCGACCTACCTCTCGGGGTAAACCTGAGTCTACCTCTGCGAAGTGTAGGTAGTCTGGACCGGTAAGAAGTGAACAGACTTGGTCAATTGATCAATGATGACCCAAATAGAGTCAAAACAATAGGAAGTATGTGGTAAACCCACTACAAAGTCCATAACTATCCGCTGCCACTTCCACATTGGAATAGGTAATTAGAAGGCCAAACCAGCTGGCCTCTGATGCTCAAACTTAACCTGCTGACAGTTGAAGCATCTAGCCACAAAATATATAGTGTCGCGCTTTATCCTGCACCACTAGTAATGCTATCGCAGGTCATGATACATTTTCGCTGCACCAGGATGAATGGAATATCTGGAATAATGGGCCTCCTCAAGGATAAGTCTGACTAATCTTCAACTCTATGAATACAGATACGACCTTCAATCCTTAAAATGCCTTCAAGATCTAATGCCACCTTCCTAACCTCTCCACTAAGTACTTTATCACAAATCACCCTAAGTTGTGGGTCCCCAAACTATTTTGCCCAAATCTGCTCCATCAAGAAAGACCTAGCCTATACACATGTAAGTACCCTGCTCGGCTTAGAAATTTCAAAAGGAATATCTGGTTAGCTAAGGACTGAATGTCCAAATCTAAAGCCCGCTCCTCAACTGATAAGAATGCCAAACTCCTCATACCCACCGCCTTCTAGCTCAAAGCATCTACTACTATATTTGCCTTGCTAGATTGATAGAGAATAGTGATATTATAGTCCTTCAGCAAGTCCAACCACTTGCATGTAGCAAATTAAGGTCTTTCTAGATGAATATGTACTGAAGACTATGGTGGTTAGTGTAGATCTGACAATGGGATCCATAAAAGAAATGACTCCAAATCTTTAATGCAAAGATTACCGTCGCTAACTCTAAATCATGTGTGGGGTAGTTCTGCTCATATACCTTCATCTACTTGGAATCATATGTAATAACTCTACCCTGATGCATCAAAACACAACCCAAGATAACACCTGAAGCATTACAATACACTATAAATACCTGGTCCTCGACAAAAAAGTAAGAATTGGAGCTGAAGTTATCAAGGCTTTGAACTTCAGACAGCTCGGCTCACACTCGTTAGACCACTAGAAAGGGACATTCTTCTGATTCAATCTAGTCAAAGATGCTGCAATAGAAGAAATCCCTTCATAAACTATCTATAATAACTTGCCAACCCGATGAAACTGTGAACCTCGGTAGGAGAAATGGGCCCAGCCCAATCACAAACTACCACTATCTTCATCGGATCTACCATAATCCCATCCTTGGATACCACATGCCCTACGAATTCCATAGACGCAAGCCAAAATTCAAACTTAGTAAATTTGGCATACAACTGTTGATCCTGCAAGGTTTAAAGTACTATCCTCAAGTGCTTCTCATGCTGCTCTCTACTTCTAGAGTAGAATAGAATGTCATTAATGAATATAATGACAAAGGAGTCCAAGTAGGGCCTGAACATATGGTTCATCAAATCCATAAATGCTTCACAAAAATTACTCAACCCAAAGGGTATGACTAAGAACTCATAATTCCTGTATCGAGTCTTGAAAGCATTCTTAGGGATATCTGACCCCCTAATCCTCAACTGGTGAAATCCTGACCTCAAGTCTATCTTAGAGAACACTATGCAACCCAGAGTTGGTCAAATAAGTCATCAATCTGCCACATTGGATACCTATTCTTGATGGTTTCCTTATTCAGCTACCTATAATCAATACACATATGCAAGGTACCATCTTTCTTCTTCACAAACAGAAAAGAGCACCCTAGAGAGACACACTACGTCTGATAAACCCCTTACTCAAGAGGTCCTGTAATTGCACCTTAAGCTCTATCAACTCAACTGGAGCCATTTGATATGGTGGAATAGAGACTGGTTGTGTATCCAGCTCAACATCAATGCCGAAATCAATATCACACTCAAGAGGAAGACCAGGTAGATCAGTGGGAAATACTTCAGGGAACTTTCGAACCACCGCAATAGAATCAATAAAAAGAGTGTCAGCACTAGTGTCATGGACATAAGAAAGATAGGCTAGACACCTCTTTCCCACTAACTGCCGAGTCTTGAGGAAGGATATCACACAACATGGCATATGACCATCTGCAACTACCCACATAACCAGAGAAATACGAGGCATACACAAGGTAACGATCTTAGAGAAGCAATCTAAAACTGCATGATGAGCAGACAACCAATCCATGCCTAGAATCAAGTCAAAGTCTACCATATCTAGCACAATCAAGTCCACTTTGGTATCATACCCCACGATAGTCACCACACAGGATTGATACACTTGATCCACTACTAAAGAATCACCTACGGGGGTAGCTACACACATATGCATAGGAAATATCTTATATAAAACATCCCATCAAGTAGCATAATGAGTAGGTACATACGAGTAAGTGGACCTTAGATCAAATAAAGCATATGCAGGCTGATGAGAGATAAAGATCATACCTGTAATGATGGCATCTGATGTTTTTGCCTCTGGCCTATATAAAAAAGCATACATGTGACTACGCCTACCTCTACCACCTATCCGTCCTGTCTAGGAACCACCCCTAGTACCTTGAGACTTGCCTCTACCACCTTGTACACTCTCTCTAGGTAGCTAAATTGGGGACCTGGGCCCCTAAACCTGCTGGCCCTATGGACCCTACTGGCTCTAGCATCTGTGGTGGCTGATAGTAGGACACTCCCTAAACAAGTGGCCTATCACTCCACACTCATAGCATGAACCTCTAAATGAACCTCCCTTAGATGTCCAAGTTGAACCTGAATAGCCACCACACCCTGAATACCTATAAGTTTGATCCCAATAAAACTAACCCAAAGTAGGCCGCTATCACCATCGACACTTACTGATCCACTATCGGTAAGTTGTAAGGCTGCCTGTACAGATCTACTAGGTGTATACTTCTATGGATTTCCGCTTCCAAAAGAACACCTACCATGTAACTAGCACTTACTGAAACTTCCCTAATTGCGAGGCCTCTTGTCGCTGCCTTCGTAGGTCTCCGACGTATGGCCTCAATAGTACAAGCATTGTCTACTATCTATAGGAATGAACAGACCGATGTAATTATCTACTCAGTAGCCAACCTCAAAGGAACAAATAACCTGCTAACAAACTAGCATACCCGCTCGTCCTCTATCGGTATAATTATGGAGGCGTGCCTGGAGAGCTCATGAAATGGAGACTTATACTATATGACTATCATCGATCCCTGTACCAGTGCTATAAATGCATCTCTTAACCTCTCTGTCAAACTGCAGTATACATAATTCTCTAAGAAAGCCTCAGAGATCTGAGTCTATGATATGGGTGGCATTTTTGCGGGTCTGTAGCTAAGATAAGATCTTCACCACTGCTTCTCTGGTCCATCCAGCTAGAAATCAGGGTAATCAACCCCGTGGGACTCTACTATCCCAAGGTTATGCAACCTCTACTTGAAACTAACTAAAAACTCATGGGCATCCTCGCCCGCGACACCCGAGAACTTAGGAGGGGCCAATTTGATAAACCTGCCCAACATCTTTTACTCCTCCACAGACATGACCGTAGTTGCCATGTGCTGAACAAATATGGGAATAGGTTGAATCACCATATGGGGAGATATAGTAGTAGGCTTTAGAATTGGGGCCAGAACATAGTGTTCCCCTGCCTGCCCTAAAGTCTGAGCCTCCTCTCAGACTTGGGGCATGGCTGAAGTACTAGGCATTATCCCTGATTATGACATACCCTCCATAAAGCTGTGATCTAGGATAGAGTACCTGTAATACTAGCACGACCATGAATCCAGTTCGAGGTTGGGTAGGATGCTCCTCCATCAGCTGAGGTTTAAACTACTTAACCTTTATATTCGGCTCTAGTACCGGTACTGTGTCCTGAGTGTTTCCTCGGCCTCTATGTCGACCTCGATCCCTACCCTAAGCTGGGGATCTATCTATAGGTGTAAGATGTCCTCTTCCGCCCCGGGTGGATCTTGTACTCGCCATTTGAGAAAATGTAAAACAAATAGAATTTAGAGGTATTCATCATCATCAGCGCATAATTAGAAATAAGAATAGTGAATTAATTTCTAACAATGTTCTATAGCCTCCCAAAGATTGGATGCAGATGTCATCGTACCAATTCGCGGGACTCTACTAGATACTTTCTCCTATAATAATGAGACTGGTGAACCTAAGCTCAGATATCACTCTGTCATGACTCTAATCTGATCCATGATGGCGCCTACTATAACCTCTATGTAGGCAAACCAAACCCAACCAAGCGGAAGTCAAACCTCATTTTAATTAAATAATAAATAACATAAGAAGATGAAAGCAAAGAGAATATAACAAAAGAAAAGTTAGGCCAGGGTATAGATATGTAAATACAATACAAAATACAAGTTAAAGCAAAAGAGGGAATGTAGAAAGTCTCTGAATGCCGAGAGCTCACCACAATCTGAATCTGGGGTAGCTATGGATAATCAGGTGTGCACTGGGGGTGGATCAAATTGAGAGCTGCATCAAAAAGATACAGAAGTGCAGTATGAGTACCAAAACATAGGGTACTTAGTAGGCATCATAGGTCGACCAAGCTCAAAAAGAGTAAATATATACTAAGTAGCACTTTGATACTAATAATAATTGGGAAGAAGCATAAATAACAATCTCAGAAAAAGGGGGGAACAAGAAGGTCATCCAATAATTAAATAAATCCAACAAGTCATGTAATCACATCAAAAATCTTAACTCATAAAATAACGAAATAATGCACAATGTAAACTTGTAGTTATGGCTCAACATCCTCCAAAGGTATCATGACATGCTCGGAATAACCCTCGAGCTCATCAACTTTGAAATAATAGCCTGAAATATGTATTTCAAGCCTAAAAGTCACACCTCGAGCTTATCAAATGAAATAAAGTGTAGCTCAAAGTCAGTAAAAGGGCTGCCAAAATTATACCTCGATCTCATCAACCATGAAATGCCATGAAATAGATATCTCCTTATTCCCTAATTTACTCAGATTTATTCATCCACCGGAAGTCTTAAACTCATCATTTATTCTTCCCTTTTTAAAAAGATTCCTTTTAACACAGATGGTAGGAGATGTCGTTCTCCATTGGGGTTGTTTGATAGATTAAAGGTTAGGTCATAGGGAACTAATCGACTATGTCATTCGCTGGATAGATTTTGTATGATCTAGGAGAGACTCCTTACTGCCCAGTGTAAGTAGAAGAGCTATGATAACTAAAGGGTTCTACCATTAGAGTTCATGGTTGGAGACCAGGTATTTCTACAAGTGTTACCAATGAAACGTGATGAGATTTGGGATAAGGGGTAAGCTTATCCCCAGATTCATCTACCTCTTTGAGAGCCTGAGGCGGATAGGGTAGATAGCTTATGAGTTAGCCTTGCCTCCAGCACTTTCGGTTGTTCATCCTATATTCTAGTATCTATGTTATGGAGGTACATTCTAGATACGTCTCATGTGCTTCATTGGTATTCGGTTGAGCTAAATGAGTCCTTAGGTTTTGAGGATGAGCCTGTGGCTATTTTAAATAGGCAGTTTAGGAAGCAGAGGTCTAAGGAGTTCCTATTGGTAAAGATCTAGTGGAATCATCATAAGACTGAGGAGACTACTTGGGAGACCAAGTGGGATATGTGGACCCGATATTCTCCTCCTTTTGAGCCATCAAGTAACTTTCCTTCCTCTAACTACCGAGGATGAAAGTCGTTTTTGTAGTGGATATTGTAATGACCTCCAATGTAATTTCCATGCGTAGTATATTTTTACTATTTTACCCATTTCCATAGCTTCTTTATAGGTCTTATCTGATATTGGGATGGCGTGGCACACTCTCCGAGGTAGTTGGATGAGCTTGGTCTGAGTTTTTTCCCTTTTGAAGAAAAAAATGAAAACAGCTAATCTTAGTCAACATTTGGAGATTCGATCATAATATGGGAATTTTGATGGTTCCATTAGCTCTGAAAGGTCTATTTTGTCCTACAAGGAAGTTTGGTTCGGGTTTTGGAGTCTTCTTTTTGAGTTTGTGTGGTTTTTCCAATTTAACTTTATATTTTGGCCAAGTTTGGCTTCGGTCAACTTTTTGAGTAAATGCATTTGGATGAAAATTCCATTAGCATGGTTAGCTCCATAACAGAGGTTTTGATCTAGAAAGACTATTGGTTTGATTTCCAAGGTGCCTGGGATGAGCTTTTGGCCATTTGAGCATTTTATGTGTTTTCCTTTAAAAGTGTCGAATTTGGTCAAAATTTCGACAAGACCACATCTATTAGACATTTCATTGATTTCATTGATCCAAAATGTCTTTTTTAGATAGCATAGTCTATTTGCATTCATGGTATTCCGAATGAATTTGAAATCCTCATCGGAGGAAATTCTATATCTCCAAGTTCAACACCAACTGAACAACTGATACATGTCATTTTTCTCTTAGCGTTCAGAGCCAGGGGATGAGTACCATGATCATGAAGGGAATTTTGGTTAGTTATCGTGATTGCTAACCATGGTCCCACAATCGTGATATGTAAATTCACTAGCTTTAGTGAACTAAATGCCCGTTCAGCAGTTTGGGACTTAGAAAAATTAGGATTTTGAGGGCAAATCTTTACCTTTTTTGATCTTTCTTGTTGCATTGTGTTTGAAATTCTTGATGGGACGTTCCAAAACCTTTTCTCATCCTAAAACTCTTGTAAGTCTCACGTAATTTCATCATTTTCTTGCATTTTTTTACCATTCTAGGGCTTGATTCTGGTGGAGTTTATTTGAGCCATTCATGTGCTTGAAATGTACCCATTTTGAGGTACAAGCTTCTTCAAATATTGGGACCTTTTAACATAGTTGGTTTATCAATTTCATCAGTGGATCCCAATGTCAATTTTTAACCCGATTTTGGTTATATTTTTAATTATGGCAGTATGGCTATCATTGGCGTTTTTTGATGTGTTCTTCGATAATTTGATAGACTAGCAATGTTTGAAGGCAGTCGAAATAGAAAAGTTGTGGTTTAGCAGTTCGTGTGTGGTTTTGGCCATGAGGTAGGCTATGGTTTCTTCTCGTTAGACTTAGTTCTATTAGAATTGGTATGATACGAGTAGTATTGCATGGTTAAGTTTGTTTGTGGTGTTAGTATCCCTATTGAGCATATTAGAAATCGATGACCTTCATTAGTAGCTAGTTTGGGATTTTCATCATTGGAGTCTCAGTTTAGGTGATTTTATTAATTTATTTTTATTATTTAGTATCCTTAGAACTTGGTTCTAGGTGACTTACTTAAGGTGCAGTTTGGTATACTTTGTTTGTTTTGGTTGTCCGCTTGTTGAAAGTTTGACCCATGTTGTCCCTTACTTTCTTATGTTATTAAACCATTGGGCCCGAGGTCGTGCTTTTGATACACTGGATGTCCCAGGTTAGTAATTTTGATGCCTCTAAAGGGATTTTCCATGACTTTGAGTGTTATATTACTATTGATATGTTATTTATATTGGTTGCTCCACCAATGTTTAAAAATCATATAAATGGATGACATTATTGAAGGGACCAAGATTTGAGTTAATTAATAAGTATAAGGATTTGAAACATATTGGTGATATTTTTGCTTATGAAATTTTCATGATTTTGACGAGCTTGAGGTATGATTTCGAGTGAACCTTTTATTGACTTTGGACTACACTGTTATGTTCACCATTGGAAAGCTCGAGGTGTGAATTCAAGGCAACCCATTGATACACATTCTGAGTTATTACTTCAACATTGATGAGCTCGAGGGTAATTCGGGCGGTTCGTAATACTTTTAGGATTATCGTTATAGTTTTACTTTCTTATATATATGCATACTCTTTCAGTATTCTGTAAGTTGGGGAATGTGTTATGGTTACCTATTGTAGTTCAGTTTATTTGGCCTTGTGTGTTCTCCTTGTACTGCGATGCACCCATAGTTGTTTGTGGGTCACTTATCTCATTATTCGTATTATCGTGCTACTTATTTATATATTTATTCTTTTTGAGCTTGGTTGGCCTATGATGCCTCCCGTATTTTTATATTCATATTGCACTTCTTCATCTTTTTGATGTAATTCTAGTTCGAGCTACCCCCAGTGCGGGCCAAATCATCCGTTGATGTGCCAGATCTGCATAGTGGTGACCTCCCAACTTTCAGAGACTTGCTACCTTTCTTGTTTCGCATTGGCTTTTGTTTTTTATTTTGGACAGTCACTTATGTACTATACATATTGTCATCTTTCATGCTTAATAGATCCTATATAGGTGACACTATATCTAGGGTTTGGTCTAGCATCAGTTCGTTAGTTTTTCACTTGTTGGCCTTTTTGTATATTTTTTATCGTATTTACATATCTGTACCTTGGCCTGACCTTTCTATTATTGTATTTTTCTTGCATCAACCTTTATATGTTATTGCTTTTTTATTTAATTTTGAGGTTTGACTTCCACTTGAGTTGTGTTTGGCTTACCTACTCAGGGGTTATATTAGGCGCCATCATTGCGTGGATTTGGGTCTTGACAAGTACTATGAATGATTAGTGATATGCCAGTTCCGGTGCAGATGCTACTATGAGAAATGAAGCTCGAAGTGAGGAAGCAAGTAAGTCTCCATAATTCCCTATTAGGCGCACCTATTCCTATAACCAACCTTGATGATGATACCTCATCTAAGGACATTCATTACATCTAGGTAGCCAAAGTCATCACAATAGAATCCTCGATATTGGCACAAACTAGAGGTAAACACCACCGCCAAGACCTACTCTCTAAAGCACAAGTGTCGTTGACTTTGTATGGTAGGATATGATGCCTTCAACATATGCTATTCATGTCTTAATGGAAGCGGCCACCATCATAGCATAAAATATGGTAGGACAGGAAATATTCGAACACAAGATCATGGCTTACCAAACTAGGCAAGCTGCACAAAAGTCTGAAGAAACATTACCCTATCTGACAATTATCACATATCTTTATTATAAATCCAACTGCACATTCATAAAAGGGATTGATGAATGTATTCGATCTAGTCTACTAAGCACCATGTCAGAGAGCCGAGAAAAATATGTGCAAAAAGAGAAGAAGATAATGGTTTGCATATTCAAATGAGGCCATGAAGTAGCTAGTTCCTAAAGTAGATATGTTGAGCACACAATTTGATTTCCTAGAAGATACAGTTACAACCAAATAGCCTACTTTTGAACAAGAAAAGGCCAAAGCGCTAGTGGAATTGAACTAGATACCGATGGGGTGTTGAAGTAGAGAAAAGGGAGTTCCAATTCCTAGAAGGTGGAATAGGGTCAAATATACATGAAGGAGTATGAGTATCTTTTCTTTACCCCTTTTGAAAAACATAAAAAATATTTAGGACAATGCTAGTTCTAGCTTGGGGCTATGATCTCTTAGTAGGTAAATTCTAATAAACTGAGTATTTTGTGCTTCGTGGTGGGCCTAACTTGTTAAAGTTAGTTTTTGTACTCTTATGGGATTGTATATTTGTGTATGGGATATTTTTCTTATTTATTGTTCACCGGGTTAGTTCTACATTTCTTTATTCTTTTACTTCCATCCTTATTTTAAATATGTGGTTAGTGCCTTTCCATGGGCCTTTTTTTCTCATTGAATTTATGGTGCATGAGTCAAAATTTGCTCCTGTGAATAGTGGTTAGTTGAATAAACTTCACGGGTTTTCTTTATGCAGTGGTTCCTTTCCATGGAGAAAATTATATTATTTTCTTTTATCTTGTTTTTGAATCTTTTATGTATCAAACCGGGTTTGCATTTTCCTATGATATATTGAGAGATGACTTTTTAAAGAGAAAATTCCATGTTTTAAATTCAAATTGAGTTTCATGTTGCACCTCTTGCAAGAGGTACAACCACAAAAATTTTAATAGAAAGAGGAAGTTTTAAAAATGATTTCAAAATGGGAAGAAATGAATTGAAAAATAATCTCTTGTCATGGTACCTACATTATCGATTTGCCATTACAATTTACAAGTGGGATCTCTTCGTTGATGTTTGTCAAAAGTCATTCGATTAAATTTATTTTTAGAATAGCTTGAGATTTTGTTGAATTATAATGAATTGTGCGCAACGGTTTTGATAAATTCTTGTATATGCATGTTGTCTAGAACTTGCCCCAAAATGTATCTCAAGGAGAAATTCCAGATTTGACTTAGCTTTAAAAATAAAACTAGGCCCTTTTTGACCAGCCACTCTATCCTACATTTTCCCTCCAATGGCGTCATCATAGTTAGCCCCATTAAGTAGATACCGAATTTTCTTGGCCATTGTGTCGCATCCCTTCAACCCTTGTAACCCTCTATCTTGACACCCTTCCAAGCTAAGTCCTAGGTGTGACATGTCAATTAGAATCCTGAGGGAGTCCAATAAATCTCGTTAGCATACATTGTATACATAAGGTAAGTAAGAGACATTTATAAAGTCATAAAGCAGAAGATAAGTCTCAAGAGAAAATCTTGAATAGAAAGAAAACTCAAAACAATTCTTCTAAATAAGTGGAGCTACAAACTCATGAATGTCTAAACATTCCACTACTAGTCTAGATGGGTGCATAAGATAAACTCCTATATCACCCAATATATAAAAATAAAATCCATAAAGAGCAGTGAAAAGATAAGTGTCTTATCCTTGAAGAAGCATGAGGACTCACCCAATAAAGAAGTAGTACGAAAACTCTTACCACTAATGCAAGGTGCACGATGATCATCGAATTCCACATTAAGATATAATGTAGGAAAATATAAAATGTTAGTGTATGGAATGCAGTAAGTATGTGAGAAGCATGCATGAACAATGATAATAGAACATAAACAACATGAACGTGGGAATCGTGCCCAATATCTTGAAAACATAAATAAAACCTTGAAAACAATTAAACATCATAATCATGTGGTCATTGCATCAAAATATCATCATGGGAACTTGTACCATACTATATACATAAGTGGGAAATTAAACATCATTTTGAGAGCCATAAGTCTTTGTAAGAGTTATAGTGAACTGACATTTAAGACCATGAGAGCTATAACATGGAATTCCGATATATCTCCCACATAGAGAAGATAGAGGCAACTTGTTAAGGTAGACTCTATGATGCCTAAGTGGATTCAATAAGCTACTGAGGAATCAATCCTCAACTAACGGTTGACCCTTTCTAAGGAATCAAGACTCTACTAACGGGTGCTTCTTCTTTCTACTGTGGTACTTAGTTATGGGACAATGGATTTTCTACTAACTTTCTCATGCCTCTGCTAAATGGTGAGCCACTATCCCAAGGTCCACTCAGTGCTAGGTCAAGTATTAATGGAATATCATACATAATATATAATAAGCTTTGAAGATGGTGAGAATGTAGTAATAGTTCAACATAAATACTTGAAAGTCATAAGAATCTCTCCATCAACATATCATGATCATAACTTGAACTTGTGGATACTTACCTCTCTAAGCATCCAAATCATCATAACTCTTATATTGTGAGAAAACCTTTAACAATTCAAGCTTTTAAACTTAAATCATAATACATAACTTTCATAAATCATACATGAGAATTCAAAGGCTTCATGATCATAACTTCATAAATCATAATTGAAATAGGTAGCATAATGCATGGGTCATTGTAAAATACTTTGAAGACATGTAATTAAATTGAAATCATGCATGAATAGACCATTAACAATTAACAAAGACATAATTTATTTGACTCCTATGAAATTTAATCAAAACTAGAATTTAGGAGATATTCATGAAAAGAGAGTTGAGAAAATGCTTTGGGACTCGATAGATGGAAGGATCCATAGATTAATACTATTAAACCTTGCTAAATGAAAGCCCTAAAATATCTTGAAATTGATATTTGATCTTTAACCCTAGCTTTGGCTTGGAGAAGAATACTTGAGAGAATTTCTTGAGAGCTTTAAAAGAATTTTAGGTGAATGAGAGGGAATGAGGGAATTTTCTAGGGTTAGGGTATTTATAGTTTATGGAAAAGCACCAAAGATCATTTAAATGTAAAAACAAAAAAACATGGTTTCTATATTAAAAGAACAAGAAAAGTCTAAATGCCACTAGAGAATAATGCATGTCAGAATCTACGACCAACTCTACGGATCGTAGAATCTTGTAAAGCCCGTAAAAGGCCCTCCATAGAAGTTGATTTGGTTTTTGGGGGGTCTAAGGTATATGAGTCCTTTATATGGACTGTATAACCCTATCGGACCATAGATTTCATTCATATAAGTTGGACACAAAAGATGGTCTACTAGATTCACACATAGTTTCTACGAGTAAGGTTTACAAATAGTAGCATATGTTATGGCCCATCAATCCCTTTCTCTTGCACAAGCCTCCTAAATAAATCTCTGAACCCTTTCAACGAGGTGTCCTTTTTTGGACCATGAAAATTTATATGGCTCGTAGAGGGTGTAGTACAACCACCAACATCAAAAATTTTCTAAATGTTGGATTTCCATTGTTCCACGATGGCTCCTTATGGTCTGTATACCTTTGTACGAACCGTAAAGATTTTTGTAAACTTTTCCTAGAGAACTATTTTGAGAATTTACTTTTTTTTCAACTTTCCAACTATGAGGTGTTACAATATTCCCTCCTTGTGAACATTCATATTTGAATGAAACTTAAACTAGCATGAATAAGACATGGAAAGATGACTATCAACCCAACATGAATGCAATGACACTTTTAAAATACATAGACCATGAGACTTTCAACCTAACATAAAATATAGCTTAAAATGAACTTTATCAATATGCATGCATATGAACAAATATGGAAAACCTGACATGTAGGAATTTGTAATAGTAGACATGAGGAGCTAACACTTAAACTACCACGACAGCTCAAACACTCAGGTTCTAAATTCAATCATTGCATAATGAACATAAAGCATATCCATACTAAGAATAACATTGAAATTGAAGAACTCACAACATACCAGATGAAGTACTATTCTGATTCTTTTAATGAACCTCCCTTCCTCTCCTAGAAGCCTCTGAAAAATCCCTCATTTTATGTCCAACCTTATCACACCCATAGCAACCAACCTTGTGGGCCATGTAATCACTAGGTGATTCTTACCACATTTTAATAAGTGTGAAAAAGATGTCTATCCTTCTTGAACTTTGGCACCGAATCACTAGCAAAAGATGAACCACCATTATTTTCAGCTCTCTTAGACTCCCTTCTAGACCTCTCTTTCAACTTCTCTTCCTCTATTTCATCAGCATATGTCAAGAGCCTAGAGATATCCTTTTCCTTTATCGATATGGCAGTTTTTCAATCCTTAGATACCAACTCTGAAACACCCAATACAAACTTGTTTATACGAGCTCTAGGGTTGGTAACCATGAACAGAGCATATTTTGACAGTTATGTGAACTACAAGGCATATTCCCTCATAGTTAAGGTCCCTTGTTTCAAGTTGATAAATTCATGGATATTAGCTTCCCTCAACTCCAAAGGAATGAAACGGTCTATAAAAGTATCCTTCAACTCCTCTAAATCAACATGGCCTATATCCCAGCTCTTTCTACCTTCTATTGAATAAAGTAAATTTGAGAAACTCCCTTACATTGATAAGTAGCCAAATCCAACCTCACCATTGATGTGACTCCTATAATGTAAATAATCTTTTATATCCCTTCCATGAACTCTTAGTGATCCTCATAAAACTTGGACCCATGAAATCGTAGGAGTTTCATTCTAGTAAAGTCACAAACTCTCGCCGCCTCCATACCCATATTTGGGTTTACGGGAACAACTACTTCCCTATTAACTTATGCCTTCATAGCTTGGGCAAGCACTTGAAATACCATCCTAAATTCTGCAGGAGTCACTTGCTTGGTCATTGTGTTAGTCAGAGCTTTTTTTCTTCTCAAACATTCTTTCTTATGGGAGCTCTTCATGGATGCATGGTTTTGCAATCACAAAGAACAAACATTAGAAGGAAAGTCTTACAATTAAACTTTATCACATGATAAGATCATTGAAGAAGTAAAGTTTCCTAAAACCTCTCACAGCCTCCTATTCTTAGATGCGGCGCGCTTCACAATTACTAATAAGACTCTACTTAATGAGGCATGTTATACTCCCTAGATACCTTTTTCATGACCCAACTCCATAGGCCATGACTGGGGTCTGACCTAGACCCCCGTATACAAAATTATCAACTATAAGAACTATACACAAGAATCTAGAGGGTGATAGCAAATTCATTTGCATATAGCATCTTTCATTTGCATTATGTCATACAATGGTATACAAGCCGACAAGGCTTCCATTAGGAAGGGGACGTTCTGAAACATAAGCTGCACTAGTATAGCTAAACCACATATGGCTAGATCACATTTACACACACCCACACACATGTCTACAGACCTCTAAGAATATCAATAGTAATATATGATGGGACAAGGCCCTATCGTACCCTTAGATAAATACATATATCACTAGATCTTTACCAAAAAGGCTAGGCTCCGGAATAATGGAGCACTTCCAAAATAGCTAAGCAGAAAGCCTAAGCTGGTAGATCTCTGAAATAAGTACCTGGACCTGTAAGCATGAAATACACCCCCCTATGAGGAAAGGTCGGTTAGTACGATATATGTACTGAGTATATAAAGTATACAACAACAACAACAATAACCCAGTAAAATCCCACATCGTGGGGTCTGGGGAGGGTAGAGTGTATGCAGACCTGACTTCTACCAATGTAGGACGACTGTTTCCGAAAGACCCTCGGCTCAATAAAAGCATAGAAAAAGGTCAGACAAGAATATTGTAGTAAATAAGTAGATAAGTAGATGACGAAAACGGTCCAAACAATAGTATAATCAAAGCACAAAAAATAGTAGATATTATTATTGGATAATAACATAAATACCCTAAATAACATACATCAGAGTACAAGAAATCATAGTGCGTTAATACGCCTATGAATAAGAGAGAATAAAACGAATATGTACTAGCCTTCTACCCTAATGTGTGTCCTCCACATCCTCCTATCTAGGGTCATGTCCTCGGTAAGTCGTAAATGCGCCATGTCCTGTCTGATCACCTCTCCCCAATATTTCTTCGGCCTACCCCTATGTCTTCTGAAACCATCCATGGCCAGCCTCTCACATCTCCGCACTGGTGCATCTGAGACTCTTATCTTTACATGTCCAAACCATCTCAGTTGCGTTTCCGACATCTTGTCTTCCACCGAGGCCACTCCTACCTTTTCTCGAATAGCCTCATTTCTAATCTTGTCACTCCTGGTATGCCCACATATCCATCTCAACATTCTCATCTCGGCAACCTTCATCGTTTGTACATGGGAGACCTTAACTGGCCAACACTCCACCCCATATAACATAGCTGGTCTAACGACCACTTTGTAGAACTTGCCATTAAGTTGTGGTGCCACCTTTTTGTCACATAACACACCGGAGGCGAGCCTCCATTTCATCCATCCTGCCCCAATACGGTGTGTGACATCCTCGTCGATCTCTCCGCTATCTTGCATGATAGAACCAAGGTACTTAAAACTACTTCTCTTTTGGATGGCTTGTTCCCCGAGCCTAACTTCCCCGCCAACCTCTTGAGGTGTCTCACTGAACTTGCACTCTAGGTACTCTGTCTTGGTCCTAGTCAGCTTAAACCCCTTAGACTCCAAGGTGCGTCTCCAATCTTCTAGCTTAGCATTAACTCCACTACGAGTCTCATTGATGAGGACTATGTCGTCCGCAAAAATCATACACCATGGCACCTCACCTTGAATTCGTCGCGTCAATCCATCCATCACCAAGGCAAATAGGAATGGGCTAAGAGCTGATCCTTGATGCAACCCCATCATAACTGGGAAGTATTCTGAGTCCCCTCCTACTGTCCTTACCCTGGTTTTGGCACCCTCGTACATGTCCTTGATCACCCTTACGTATGCTACAGGTACACCTTTAGCCTCCAAACATCTCCATAGTATCTTTTGTGGGACTTTATCGTAAGCCTTTTCCAAGTCGATGAACACTATATGCAAGTCTCTCTTCCTCTCCCTATATTTCTCCATTAGTCTCCTCATAAGGTGGATGGCTTCTGTAGTTGAGCGTCTCGGCATAAATCTGAACTGGTTCTCTGAAATAGACACGCCTCTCCTCACCCTCATCTCTACCACTCTTTCCCATACTTTCATAGTATGGCTTAGAAGCTTAATACCTCTATAGTTGTCACAGCTCTGGCTATCCCCTTTATTTTTGTAAAGCGGTATCATGATGCTCGATCTCCATTCTACGGGCATCGTTGCCGTCGTAAAGATGACATTAAATAACCTAGTCAGCCATTCCAAATCTACCGAGCCCGCACTCTTCCAAAATTCTCCAGGGATCTCGTCAGGTCCGGTCGCTCTTCCCCAGCGCATCCTACGAATAACATCCTTAACCTCATCGACCGTAATACTCCTACAACCCCCAAAATCGTGACTCCTTCCTGTATGCTCCAAATCTCCCAACACAATTTCTCTGTCCCCTTTGTCATTCAAAGGTTTATGGAAGTATGACTGTCATCTTTGTTTGATAAGGGTCTCCTCAACAAATACTTTTCCATCTTCGTCTTTAATGCACTTCACTTGATCCACATTGCGTGCCCTTCTCTCCCGGGCCCTGGCTAGCCTGAATAATTTTCTGTCCCCACCTTTCTTTTCCAGTTCAGCATAAAGACGTTCAAAAGCTGCTATTTTTGCCATTGCAACCGCCGACTTCGCCTCTTTCCTCGCTATCTTATACAGTTCTCCATTCGTCTACTTCTCTACCTCATCCTTGCTCTCCATCAACTTAGCATACGCCACCTTCTTTGCTTCCACTTTCCCTTGCACTTCTCCATTCCACCACCAGTCCCCTTGATGCCAACTACGACTACCTGTCGAGACTCCTAGCACTTCCTTTGCTACAACCCTAATATAACTAGCTGTCCTATCCCATATATCGTTCGCATCCCCACTACTATCCCAGGCCCCCATATCCTTCAATTTCTCTCCCATCTCAAGGGCACTAACCGTTGTCAAACTCCCCCATCTGATCCTAGGTCATTCTTCCCCGACCCTTCTCGTCCTTGTCATCTTTATCCCTAAATGCATCACTAAGAGCTTATGTTGGGTTGTAAGGTTGTCGATCGGGATGACCTTACAGTCTTTGCACAAACCCTTATCATCCTTCCTAAGGAGTAAAAAATCTATCTGAGTTTTAGCCACTGAACTACGGAAGGTTACCAAGTGGTCCTCCTTCTTTGGGAAACTCGAGTTGGCTATCACCAATCTGAAAGCTCTTGCGAAATCCAACAGTGCGGTTCCTCCTCCATTTCTGTCCCCGAAGCCAAATCCCCCATGCACATCATCATACCCTCCCGAAATAGATCCAATGTGCCCATTGAAATCCCCTCCCACGACAGGCTTCTCAGTAGGTGGTATGCCTCCCACTAACTCATCCAACTCCTCCCAAAAGCGCATCTTATCCTCCTCGTATAAGCCCGCTTGCGGTGCATAAGCACTAATAACGTTCAACGTGATCCCTTCAACGACCATTTTAATCGACATCATCCTATCATTGACTCTCCTAGCCTCCACCACCTGATCCCTTAAATCACTGTCTATTAAAATGCCTACCCCATTTCTATACTTCGATTTACCAGAAAACCAAAGCTTATACCCGTCTACCTCCTTAGCTTTAGAGCCGACCCATTTTGTCTCCTGGACACAGGCTATATTAATCTTCCTCTTCTTTAGAATCTTAACCAGTTCTATGGATTTACCCATTAACGTTCCAATGTTCCAAGAACCTATTCTCAGTCTAGACGCTCCTTTAACCCACTTACCTCTCCTTACCCTCATCCCCGTCCATGAGCGAGAACATGACCCTAGTCTACCATCACTATCCAAAGCCACGAAAATGCGTATGAACTAATAAATTATTCAGGGGTTTAAAATCGACAAAATATAACTACAAGTATATGAACAAAGGATAGAATATAAAGATATAAAAACCGAAGGTACCAACTCCGGTAGAAATAAACCTGGTTGCCGCCGGAAAATACTGCTCACGTCGGAATACTGTTCACGTCGGCATACTTAGTTTGGTTGCAGCGGTTGTTCATCACCGGAAATACAGATCTGTACACCTGGAAAAAAAAAACTTTGCTGGTAGAGCTTCGCCGGGAAAACCGAGCTCTGCCGCAACTGCTTTTCTGTGTCAAGAATTGAGTCCTTGAGTCCTTGATGATACCGTCGTCGGCGATTTCAGTCGAGTTTCTTCAGATCTGGTGGTCGCCGGCGGTGTGAGAAGAAAAAGGTCAGGGAGGAGACGAAGGAAAATGAGGGGAGCGATCACTCTTTCATATCCAAATTATTGTAAAAATATTAACTTAATTTATCGTGTGTGCGAGTATATAAAGTATAACATTTCATAAACGAAGTCACATCTGAAGTAGAGATCTAGGAAATAAATATAATACTCAATAAGGCATTTTACCTGTGTCCTATGAGACAAATCATGCACATCATTATCACATATCTCACCCAACCTATTATGGGGATCGTGGCCATAATCGTATATCATACCTCAATACCAACTCATCATATTATATCATTCCATACATATACCATACCCGACCCTTTATAAGACTCGGTGTTATCACATTATCATATACCGTACCCAGACCTTTATGGAACTCGATGTTATCATATCATTATATATCATACCCGGCCCTTTATAGGACTCGGTTTTATAATTATCATATACTATACCCGGCCCTTCATGGGACTCGGTGTCATAATTATCATATGCCATACCCGACCCTTTTTGGAACTTGGTGTCATCATATTATCATATACCGTATTGGTCATTTATCGGACTCGGTATCATAATCATCATATACTGTACCCATCCCTTTATGGGACTCGGTGTCATAATCATCATATATCATACCCGGTCCTTCATGGGACTCAGTGTCATAATCATCATATACCGTACCTGGACCTTTATCGGACTCGGTGTGATAATCATCCTATTATCATCTGAGACTCAATAAAACGATTATACTGGACTATCCTTTGAGGTTCAGAATGGTACTTATCCTAAGTGCCCTTTATGTGTCATTAGGGTTCGTATCAATTAGAGTCTCATGAGTCATAGGCATTTATCAAGTAATGCCAAATGTCTTATGAAATCAGAGGCATTGGTCGTCATAGAGTCCTTACAAATAGGAGCTTATCAAAGTATGGACATGAGTCACTATAGTGTCTGTGGACATATGGACTTCCATACGCCAATTCTTATTTTTACATACAAAAGGCTTGAGGGTAGTAGCTAAACTACCATAAGAGTGTTAACATCAGAAAATGAGTAAGAGACAAGAATCCTATTCGAAACATAAGAATGAGATTACCCCAGCTTGTATATATATCACTTACTTTTAGGATATGCCAAATGAGAGGAGAGGATAGTTTACGTACTTACTTCTTTCCATTATATAAAAGCCTTGAGAGGCAATAGCTCAACTAGTATAGGAGTGTTACCATCGAGAAGTTAATAAGATTATGGACCATACTTGGAGTTTTAAGAATAGAATTACTCCCAAATTTCATACACATCTCATATTTGTGCTAAGACATACCAAGAAAAAAGAGTTAGCTTCACATACTTACTTCCTTCAATCATATAGAAGGCTTGAGAGTCGTAGCTCCATTATTATGGAAGTTCTAATATTAGGAAGTTGGTAAGACTCATAAATCTTGCTCGGAGTTACATGGATGAGATACTCTCCAAAGCTTGCATCATGTGATACTTATATTAAGACATGCCAAAAAAGAGAGAGGATAGGATTTACATACTTATGCCAACGACATTCCAAGAGAAAGAATAAGATTTACATACTTATGCCAATGACATTCCGAGAGAAAGAATAAGTTTTACATACCTATGCCAAAAACATGCCAAGAGAAAGAAGGTAGCTTCACATACCTCTTACGGATTACTCTTAACATGTTCGCTTCGTCATCTCTTGAGCCTATTTAACATGACAATAATACTTAGGTTAATAACCTTTGACTTTCCAGTTTCCAACTCTATAACCACGTATCCATAGGAATCATTTCCTTATCCATTTCCCTTGACTAGCTTATTACTAGCTTTGAAGTTACCAAAAATCGGGCAGCATCTCCCCTATAACTTCAACATCCCCGAGATTTCAACTCGGCCAAAATATCAATAACCATAACATAAACAACAGCCAAAAGCATATTTACAAGTAAATGACTTCAACTTTACACATTACAAACTCCAAACAACTCGCTTAAAACTACGATACCAAAATAGAGTTTTTAACCTTTATTTCATAAAATTTCTAATAATATGAAACAGAGGGTCGTGTGGATGAAACCAGCAGAATCCACACACTTTTTAAAACACCTTCCATCCCTGAAAAACACAACAAAATCAGTTGCAACCACATCACCACAATCACAACATACTACTCGACTTTGATTTAACTATAACGACTTTAATTTAGTTTATTATTAATGTCAAGCATCCTTGTGAAATTTTTTACACTTACAACCTCATTTATGACATGTAATATACCTCATAACAACATCATAAACTCCAATTTGAAAGAGAAAACCTTACCTTACCCAAAATTTGCCAAAACTCACCTTGGAAGTTCTTTTAGCTTGGCTAAACCTTCGTGGCTATTTGCTAACATTTTGGTAGTGATCCAAACCATAAATTTATATTACCAACACCTTCATACCTTCGTGGTATACTTTAGATAACTAATTCATGGAAACAAATCAGAGAACTTACCTCTTTTTTTCTTCCCAAAACCGTGGCTCCCTTTCTCTTCTTTTTTTTCTCTAGAGTTTTCTAGAATTTTTAAGATAAGAATGAATTTTTGGATAAGGAGGATCATAAAACTTATATATATATAGGCTAATTTAGGGGGTGAGATGTGTCAACCCCTAAGTGGTGACATATTTCTAGCCCTAAGTGGTGACATGTGTCAAGCCCTCATTGGGACAACACACTTCTTTCCTCCAATTACGGGATGCCATATGGCATGTGGTGACCACCCCTTGCTCCAGCTGCTGCCACATGGAACTCCCAGCTGCTGCCACATGGAACTCTCTCATGCTGCCACGTGTCACCTTCTTTTCCCCCTCGTGGGTTCATAATTTCGTCTTACTTTACGAACCTATGTAATCCTTTTTAAGTAAGCTTGGTATGTACTCAATTAGCTTAAGTATGTAAGATTTCCAAGTTGGTATCTTACGTAAGTAAGTCGAGTCCTACAACTCATTATTTGGTCTCCTACTTCTTCCTGATTCTTACAACCCTATTTCCAATCTTCTCTACTATGGGGTATCACATTCTCCGTTCCTTAGAGTTATTTGATGGCGTTATAGATTATCCGACTCACATGGTATCTTTTAAGAAGCTTAAGAATCTTCCAAAAAAAAACTTAAGAGCCTGTTAAGAAGCTTAAAAATCTTTCCAGAAACTCAAAAACCTCTCAAGGTACAAAAGTCTTTCAAGGTACGAAAGTATGGGGTATAACAATCTTAAACCTAGCTCTGATACAAAGTTTGTCATAACCCAGGTAGTCCTTAGGCGTGACACAGCGATGAATTCCAAGGGACTCCAACAAGCCACTTAGAATACATCACATACATAAGGTAAGTAAAAGACATTGATAGAGTCATAAAGTGGAAGACATGTCTAAAGCTAAAATCTCGATTAAAAAGAATTCTCAAAATAATTCATCTAATTAAATAGAGCTACAAAATCATAAACGTTTAAGCATGCCTTTACTAGTCTAGATGGGGGCATAAGACAAGATCCTAACCCACCTAATATATGAACGTAAAAGCAATAAAGAGGAATGAAAAGATAATTGTCTTTTCATCAAAGCATGATGTCTCACCCAATAAATAAGTAGTACTAAATCTCTATCCATGAGTGGAGGGTGTGCGATGATCATCGAATCCCACATTATGATATAATATAGGTAAAAAGTTTGCGTTAGTACATAGAACGCACTAACTATGTGAGAAGCATGCATAAACAATGATAATATGACATAAACAATATGAACATGGGATGCATGACAAATATCTTGAAAGAATTTAAATATCATAATTACGTGGTCAATTCATCTAAACATCATCATGGAAACTTGTAACAAAGTATATACATAAGTGATATTAAAAGTCATTTTAAGAGACACAATTCTTTGTGAGAGATACTGTTTACCGACATTTAAGACCATGTTTGCTATAACATGAAATTCCGATGTAACTCTTACATCGAGAAAAGAGAGGACACTTGCCAAGAAAGAATCCATGATGTCTTAGTGGATCCACTACGCTACTAACAAATCAAACCTCATCTAATGAGTGACCCTTTCTAAGGAATCAAGCCTCTACTAACAGTTGATCCTTCTTCGTACGGTTGCATGTAGTTATGGGACAATGGAATTTTTACTAATGGTCTCATTAATTTACTAATGGGTGAGTCTCTATCTAAAGTACCACTCGGTGCTAGGTCAACTGTCAACTAAATATCATACATTACATATCATAAACCTTGAATATGGCTATAATCTAGTAATATCAATTTCAACATAAATACTTAAAAATCATAAGAAGCTCCTTCAACATATCATGATCATAACTTGAACTTGTGGATGCTTACCTTTGTAAACATCCAAATCATCATAACTTTCTTATTATGAAAAAACCTTTCATAATTCATGATTTTATACTTGAAATCCTACTTGAATCATAATTTGTAACTTTCATAAATCATACATGAGAATTCATAGGTTTCATGATCATAAGTTCATAAATATTACTTGAAATAGGTAGTATAATGCATGGATCATTATATGATACATTGAAGACATGTAATTCAATTGAAATCATTCATGAATATACCTTTAACAATTAGTAAAGACATAATGATAGTCTAGTTTGTGACTTCACCCAAATAATCCATATCGAGTTTCATGGCTCTAAGGTGGAAGAGGATCCACAATAATCTATTGATTGTATTGGCAAGATTGTGGATATTATGGGCATTGGTCCTGTGGAGAAGATAGACTTAGTGGTGTATCAACTCAAGAGAGTGTCTTAAGTGTAGTTCGATCAATGGACAAGTCAAAGGGCTATTGGTATGGGTCTCATCTATTGTGAAGAGTTCGAGGGTGCTTTCCTTGATCATTAATTTCCATTAGAGTTGATGTAAAATAAGGTGCACGAATTCGTCATATTGAGGAAAGGAACTGTGAGTGTCAGAGAATATGTGCTCAAGTTCAGTAAGTTGTCAAAATATACTCTTTTTATGGTTGCCGATCTAAGGGATCGTATGACAAAGTTCATCTCGGGTGTGTCTAATTTGGTGGTCAAACAAAATAGAAATGTCATACTAATCAAGGAGATGGACATCTCAATTCTTATAACATATGCCAAACAGAAAAAGAGGAGAGGTTAAAGAAGAGGCCTATAAGGGAGTCCAAGAGGGCTCAAACCGATATAGGTGAATACTCTCATGGTAAGTTAGGAAATTATGGTCGTCCTCAATTTCACCAAAAGTACTCCAAAAATGTTTTGCTAACACTCTGGCCCTGAAATTCTCTAAAGATAGGATTCCTAACCTTAATCTCCTAGGAGGTGCTCTGAGAGGTCAACTCAACCTTGCAAAAAGTGTAGGATGAAGCATCTAGGAAAACACCTAGAACCATGTGGAGGGTTATCCCTCGAGTTCTACTAGAGATTGAAATGATCAACCCCAAACTTACACTACCAAAGGGTGATCAGCTAAGCATGATACTACTTCTGGTAATGGTTAGCGCCAAAACAAATTTTATGCTTTTCAACTCATCAATAGTTAGAGATTTAGCCCAATGTTATGACTGGTATGTTGAAAGTGTTTTAGTTTGATGTTTATGCATTGTTATATCCGGGCGCCACTCTATTATTTGTTATTCTTTTTCTTGATATGAAATTTGTTATTAGTCCTAAGATCTTGTTAGAGCTTTTTTGGGTCTATATTTCTATTGGTGATTAATTTATGACTAAAAGAGTCTACAGAAATTTTCCAGGCTCTGATTTTTATAAAATCACCTTGGTTGATCTAGTAGAGCTTGATATGACCAATTTTGATGTTATTCTTTATATGGATTGTCTTTATGCATGTTATGAATCTATATATTGTAGAACCTGTGTAGTCAAGTTTCAGTTTCCCAATTAGCCAGTCCTCAAATGGAAAGGTAGTAATTTCGTATTTAAATGTCAATTCATCTCATGCCTTAAAGCTTGAAAAATGATTTTCAAAGGTTGCATTTATCATCTAGTATGGGTTACAGATATAAATTTTAAAGCTCTTACTCTTGAGTCAGTTTTAGTTGCTAATTAGTTTCCTAAAGTTTTTCCTGATGATCTCCAATGTAACCCTCTCGAAAGAAAGATAGATATTAGTATTGATCTTCTCCAAGACACCCAACCCATCTCTATTCCTCATTACCGAATGGCTTCGATGGAACTAAAGGACTTAAAATATTAGTTAAAGCATATTTTGGATAAGGGTTTTATCAGACAGAGTATCTCTTTATGGGGTGCTATGGTTCTCTTATTTAGAAAGAAGGATGGTTCTTTGCGTATTTGTATCAAGTACTGGCATTTGAACAAATTCATTATTAAGAATAACAATCACATTCAATGGATTGATGACTTATTTGATAAACTTTAAGGTACAAACTACTTTTCAAAGATTGATCTTCGATAGGGTTATAATCAACTTCGAGTAAGATAATATGTTAGAACTCAGTGTGGTCACTTTGAATTCTTGGTTTTGTCTTTTGGACTAATGAATCTCCTATAGATTTTCTGGATTTGATGAACAGGGTGTTCAAGCAATATTTGAATATATTTTTTATTATGTTCATTAATGATATTTTGGTATATTCTCAAAGTCAGGAGGAGCATTCCAATGATTTGATGATTGTGTTGCAAGTCCTCAAGGACCATCAGTTATTTGGTAAGTTTAGCATGTATGAATTTTAGTTGAGTTCGGTTGCTTTCCTTAGCCATATTATCTATGGTGAAGGTATTATTGTGGATCCTAAGAAATTTGGATCGAATAAGAATTGGCCTAGACCTTAGCCAGTTATCATAGATGGTTTATGGAAGAGTTCTCTTCCATTGCATCACCCTTGACTACTTGAAC
Source organism: Solanum dulcamara (assembly GCF_947179165.1). Taxonomy (NCBI): domain Eukaryota; kingdom Viridiplantae; phylum Streptophyta; class Magnoliopsida; order Solanales; family Solanaceae; genus Solanum; species Solanum dulcamara. The sequence goes on along the minus strand of NC_077248.1, from coordinate 57,796,451 downwards.
TCAAAAAAGGTGAAATTTCAATTGTCCAAGGCATGTGAAAAGAGCTTGCAAGAGTTGAAAGATAGTCTTACTTCCGCTCTGGTGTTGACCTTGATGGAAGGGTCCGACGGTTTTGTGGTTTATTATGATGCTTCAAGGGTTCTTCTTTGTTGTGTTTTTATGCAAAATAGTAAGGTATATCTTATGTCTCTAATCAACTTAAAGTGCATCAGAACAACTATTTGACCCATTACATGTATTTAGCGGCAGTTGTGTTTGCTTCTAAGACTTAGAAACACTGTCTTTATGGTATCCATTTTGATGTATTCATGATCATAAGAGTTTTCAATATGATTTCAACATAAAGTACTTGAACCTTAAACAAAGAAGATGGCTTGAGTTGTTGAAGGATTATTATATGAGCATGTTGTACCATTCGGGTACTGCGAACATTATTGCCTGCTCTTAGTAGATTGTCCATGAATAGTGTTGCCCATATTGGGGATGAAAAGAAGGAGTTAGTTTGTGATGTTCATAGACTAGCTTGGTTGATTCTGAAGATGGTGGTCTAGTTTCCTAATATGGTTCCAAAATATCTCTTGTGGCAGATGTAAAGTCAAAACAAGATAATGATCCAACAATGGTTGTTCAATAAAGCGGTTGTTAAAAATGCCATTGAGGCTTTCTCCCAAGGGAGAGATAGTATACTTAGATATCAAGGCCTTTTGTGTGTTCCCAATGTTGATGTCTTGAGGGAAATGGTCTTGTTTGATGCTCACAATTTGCGATATTCTATTTATCCGTGTTTCACAAAGATGTATCGAGATTTGAGTGGAAGTTTATTGGTGGAATAACATGAAGTATATAAGACCGAGAGGTTTAGTTCAAGGCATAAATATTCCTACTTGGAAGTGGAAAGCATAAAATATGGACTTTATTACGGGTTTGTCTCGTACCCTTAGATAATATGGTTGTTTACCGAATGACTAAATCGATGCATTTTCTTCCCAATAAGACTTTCTATTCAGCTGAGGTATGCTAAGCTTTATATTTTAGAGTTTGTTAAGCTTTATGGTGTTCCATTATCAATCATTTTGGACAAAGGTAATATATTCATATCTCAGTTTTGGAGGTCTTTCCTAAGGGTTATGGTACTCAACTTATGTTGAGACCAACATTTCACCCTTCATCCGATGGCCAAACTGAGCGTACCATTCATACCTTGGAGGACATATTAAGAGCTTGTGCAATTGAATTCAAGGGTAATTAGGATGATTATTTTCCATTGATCGAGTTTGGTTTCAATAATAACTAGAATTCTAGCATCCAGATCGCACCATTTAAAGCTTTATATGATAGGAAATATAGGTCCATTATTGGTTGATTTGAACTTGGTTAAGTTGTATTAATTGGACCCATGTTGATACATGGTACCATCGATAGTTTTAGACTTATTAGAGAAAGATTAAAGACTACAGAAAGTTGACAAAAGTCTTATTTATATATGAGAAGAAAGGAACTTGAGTTTGCAGTCAATGACTGAGTTTACGTAAAACTCTCACCATGAAGGGTGTGATGCATTTTGGCAACAAAGGAAAGCTTTGTCCCTGATATATAGGCCCATATCATATTTTATAGCAGACTGGTAAGGTGACATATGAGTTGGATTTGCCTTCTAAGTTGGCATTAATGCATTTAGTGTTTTATGTGTCCTTGTTGAAAAAGTGTGTTGGTGATCCTATGTCAATTTTTCCTTTATAAAGTATTCATTTGAAGGAGATTTTATCCTACGGGGAAGTTCTAGTTAAGATTCTAAAGTGGCAAGTTAGAAAGCTGAGGAATAAATAATTGATTTCTGCTAAGGTGTTATGGAGGAACTAAGAGGTTGGAGGTGCTACATGGGAGGTTGGAGCTGATATGATGACATGATATCCTCATCCTTGTCCTTCTATTCTAAGTTGAGGAATTACATTCCTTCATAATTAAATCCTTCAAATTTATGCATTTTAGTCATTCTTATGTTTTCATATGTGTGGGTCAAGAAATGAGTTTTATGTCTTATTTTAGCTTAGGATTGAATATTCCATGTTTTTGTGCATTTTGATGTATCATTGCATTAATGTTGGGTTCAGCATTGAAATTGTGGCATCGACGATTTCCGAGAGAGTAATTTAGTTGTTTTCTCATGTTAGTAGTGATAAGAGTAGTTTAGCAAATGATTGTGAAGTGTGTTTCCATGGTAAGCATCTTAGGGACAAATTTTCTTTAAGCAATAATAAAGTGTCTAGAATATTTGAGAAAATACATTGTGATTTGTGGGGTTCATATCGACATATTTCATCATGTGGAGCTCGTTATTTTCTAATAATTATTGATAATTTTTCCCAAGCTATTTGGATCTACTTGTTTGTTGATAATACAGAAGTGTTTCAGATGTTTATGGCTTTTGTTGCTATAATTGATCGACAACTTAATCAAACAATTAAAGTTGTACAATGTGATATAATTTAATTGTTTAATCAATTATTTTTCCGCCACTAGTATTCTATTTCAAATCTCTTGTGTGAGTACTCCACAAAAAAATAGGAGAGTAGCAATAAAGCATAAACTTATATTGAATGTTGCGAGGGCTCTAAGATTTCAGGCCAATTTGCCTATTTTTTTCTAAGGTGAATGTGTTATTGTTGTATCTCATCTCATAAATCGTACCTCTACACCCAATTTACAAAATAAAACACCTTTTAAAATTTTATTCAATAAACCTCCTTCTTTCGATGCTATTCATACCTTTGGGTGTTTGTGCTTTGCTCATAATCAAAAATCTGTAACACCCCAATTTATTTTTGCCAAGACTAGAGCCATTCTTCATGTGCATGTAGGATCGAACTCAGTTACTTCTGGTTGTATATATGAGTTAGGATCAATTCCTAAGTATTTGAAGTGTATTAGATGTGGTTTAGGGACATAAGGGATCTCTAACACCAAGCCGATTCCAAAGATTTCTATCAGCTAAGTTTTTTGATGAGTCCATATAAGGGTCAACTTCAAATGACCATATTTTCTAGAATATAATGAATTGGGTGGCCCATAACCTATCAAAATAAAGGTCTTTGAGTCTTCTTTCCAACTCTAACAAGATTGCATATTTTGGAATTCGGATTAAAACGTTATGCCCATTCGAACAGAGAGGTGAACGACAAGTCCGCGATGCAGACCTGTCGCGGACTTGCCCAGGTTTTCCAATTTTTTTTTATCAACCAGAAAGGTGCGCAACAAGTCCGCATCGCGGACCTATTGCAAACTTGTCCAGTTTTCCAAATTTTGTAGGGTCATCTTGGGAAAATTGGCTAATAATATATATATGACCTTGGACGCGTTTTTAGGAAATAATTCCGCCCCAATCTCAGTTTCTAAGGAGTCTTCTCTCCAAAAATATTCAAGAACATTTAGACCAAGATTTGGAGAAGAGAAGAAGAGTTAGGATTCAAGTTCTTCAAGTAAGGCCATCAAATCCTTAATTTGTTCTTTAAGTCAGGTATGTAAGGCTACTTACAATGTTGGATTGATTTAATCCATGTGCCCTACATCTTCAATAATTTGAGTTGAGTTGAGTTTGAGGTTCCTTAAGTTGAGTTGTTGAGTTATCCATATATTCTATTGAGTTTTTGTATATAAATCCATATGTATTGATGATGTCTTTGAGTTGAGTTTGTAGAGAGTATGGATTCATGCATTCATTCACATGAAACCAATATGAGAGTTCATTTTTGTCATAATTTGTCTTGATGTTGAGATTGATGGTTTTCATGTAAATAATATTTTCAAAGTGAGATGATGCATATTTTAAATGAGTTTGATGAATTTGAATATAGAGTAAAATGCGGATTTTGGAGCAAGATGTTTCATGATAATGTGAATGATGTTTATCTTTAACAAAGGTAAAATAATTGATGAAGAGGTTATTTTTATGATGATGTTTTAAGATGAAATGAATTTGAGTCTAATGTGACTACATGATATGATTTGCATAATTTGATTTTATTGGAGTTTTATGAGCATTTTGAATAGAAATGATTGTTTGAGAAGGAGTTTTAAATAAATAATTTGTGAACATTTTTGAATAAACTATTTATACACTATTTTGAATTTAAAGAATGATTATTTTCATCTTTGATTTAGAAAGAGTTTAAACATGATTTGAGTTTGAAGAAGTCTTTTTATTATCATTTTGAGCATTAGTATTTTGAGTATAAACGAGTTGAGTATTTTTACATTAAAATATCTATTTTGAGATTGAGCTAAGGATTTAAAATTTTGTTTTTAAATGCATCTAATATTTTCTGCATTCATTGAGTTGAGATGGTATCAAATTTAAAAAGGAGAGTTTGATGATTGAGATGAGTTGATTGTGAAATAAAGTCCAATGAGACCAGATTGATTGAGTTTTGAAAAGAGTCCAACGAGACTAAATGAGTTTATTTGAAACTAAGTCCAAAGAGACTAAATGAGTATTTTGAGTATTTTACTCACTTGATAGATATGTGCATATTGAGTCTTGGGAGGAGTATTGAGCACTGAATTGGGTAAGAGTAGCCCATACTCAAATCCCATGAATTATGTAGCTAACTTAGGAAGGGATTGGACCATTAAAGTCAGATGTTTCCTATGGGATTGGACCGTTAAAGTCAGATGTTTCCTATTTCATTGTCCTGAAATAATATGACTTGACTGATCGATGGAATCCATAATTGATTGATTCATTCATACCCAGGCAAAGTATGGACGGACCTAGCCACAACGTGGCTTATTGTACATCACCTACTTATAGGTGGTGGGATTGTTTAGAGAAACTCCCAAATTGAGTGGATTGTGCATGATATGATTGGTTTGATTGTGATTATAGATGATTGAGTCAAATGATAAAACATTGCTAAATTCTAATTTGCATATCTATTGAGTTGACTCCTTGGACTTTGTTGTTAAGTTGATTGTATATGATTGGATTGGATTGGATGGTATGTAATTGGATTGTAAATGATTGGATTGGATTAAATTAGATTGTACATGATTGGATTGGATTGAGTTGTATATGATTGGATTGGATAGTATATGATTGAATTGTAAATGATTGGACTGAATTGGATTGTACATGATTGGATCGGATTGTATATGATTGGACTGGATCAGATTGTATATGATTGGATTGGATCGGATTATATATGATTGGTCTCTGTCTAAAATGTGCTCTTACTTTAGACTTATGACACCTTGATTGAGTCTCTCTTATCTTTATGACTTGAGATATTTGAACTAGTATTGTTTTATCTTGTCACATGTTTTATTCTGCCATATTAAATACTATTACATTCCATGTACTGACGTCCATTTGGACCTTTATCATTTCATGATGCAGAGACAGGTTTAAGAGATCGTCAATAGGAGCACCATTGAGGATCTATACACACTCAGCGTATTGGTGAGTCCTCCCCTATATTCGGAGGACACCGCTTATGTTATTCTTGCATCGAGTTAGCCCTTTTCATTTTGATTTGAGGTAGCCATGAACATGTCATTGGCACTAATTACATAGTAGTGATAGAGGCTTCATAGACTAGATAATGATGGGTCAATTAAGTATTTTATTTTCTTGAATTATTCTTTTCAAACTATTTTAACGACATAGATTGGAGTTCGATTTGTCGGCCCATGGCCTTTATTATTTGAGTTAGAGTGATGATTTGAGTTGTCCACTAAGTTATTTCTTTATTTTAAACTTTCCGCTGATTGATTTATATTTAATAGATGTGTGATTGGACCAAGTGGTTCGTTTGGGGACCAGCAATGGTCTTCGAGTGCTGGCCACGTCTAGGGTATCCTCCCGAGGCATGAAAAACATGGTATCAAAGCACAGAGTTCAAGAGTCCTAGGGAGTCTATGAAGCCGTATCTAGTAGAGTCTAGCTTATAGGTATGTTGTGCACCACACTTATAATCAAGAGGCTATAGGACATTAAGAATTATTTCACTTCTTTCATATTCTGAGTTTGTGCGATAGAGTTTAACTCTATGAATGTTCTCTTCTAATTCGTGCGTTGCTCAAATCCATCCTCCTACTCCTCCTACTAAAGGTGGTTGGAATGATAAACTTCATATTCTTGTTGATGAGTTAAGATGAAGTCTTGAGAAAGTAAAGAGACTACTCAAGTCTTGAGAATATGAAGAGGCTGTACAAGGCTTGAGAGGAGCCGATTAATGTACTTAAGTCTATTGATTCAAAAGAATGCACTCTTATTTATATAGATAATGCGTTGAGCCAGAGCGATACGTATCCTAGAATCTCATCTCTAAATCTTGATTCGAATGTTATCTTTGAGAGAGAGGTTATGTATATAAATGATTAGTGTCACCATCTGATAGAATATGATTTGAGGCGTGGTGAGCTATAGTTGGTAGGATGATTGTAGAGTTAGAAAGATGGAGTTAGAGGAGTAGAACTCAAATAGTGAGGATGGTTGTTGATTGAGGCCTATAACTAGAGTGAAGTATCTATAAGGTGAGTCATGAGGTGTAATGAATGATTGTGATAGTGCTAGTTTTAAGATTTGATTTAGTAGGCTTGACATGGTGTATGCAAGAGATTAAGATATTAACTTACAAGAAGTGTGTGTTATGAATGGATGGGTATGTGACCCTCAGATGTAAATAGGGAATTGAGTATAAGTCATATGTTAAGAAGAGGCTTAAGAGGTGTATATGAGATAGTATAGATTTGAATGAGGCTCTAATTTTATGAGTTGCTTTGGGTATCTAGTTAGTATCCATTAGTTGTTGCCTTTGAGCTAAGGGGGAGATGATAGGGTAATGAGCCAAAGTAAGTCTTGAGCTTTCGATTGTGATGAGTTGACCAGGATGATAATGGACGGAGTTGAGTGAGAGTAGATGGGGGAGTGTGAGTGTCTCATGATTGTGATAGTTGTGTTGTACGCGTCTAGTTGGGGTTAGATGGGTGGAAGAGAAACGAGATGAGACCTTGTGATGTGCAATAGATAGGTAAGGGTATGTTAGTCTATCTCTGGGTAAGATTTCATGCAATAATGGAGGTAGAAGTGTTAAAGTAGGCTCGATAATTCTTAGATGGGGTTGAGGTGGTTAGAGTGTTAGGCTTGAGTGTGTGGTTGTAACTATGAAAGTGATGGTGGTAGGTTAATGATAACTTTTAGGGGAATGATTGGATGTAAATGAAGGGTGTTGTGACTCTTGGAAAGAAGGGGAAAGCTTGGGCACCGATATATTGGCCGTATGAAATTGTGAAGAGGATTAGGGATGTCACTCATGAATTGGAGTTCGACGGTTGATGATCTAGATATTTGAATGATTCGATTGATAGAGTTTCGATATTCTATTCATGCCTAATAATGAGAATGATGAAGGAAATGTCCCTACTCTTGACTTAAATTGATTTGCTTATTCTTGAGCGGGGATAGTAGATTGTCTAAATTGCTCGATTGGTTGATTTATTGATTTGATTTAGTTTCGATTATTATTCATTCCTCGAGTCCATCTTTGCTTGATATTCATTCGAGGACGAATGATCCCAAGGGTGAGATAATGTAACACCCTAGAATTTATTTTTGCAAAGACTCGAACATTTTTTCACATATGTGTAGACTCGAACCGAAGGACTTATAATTTTATATATGAGTTAGGATCAATTCCTAAGTATTTGAAGTGTGTTAGATGTGTTTAGGGGTCATAAGGGATCTCTAACACCAAACTGAGTCCAAAGAATTCCAATCGATTAAGTTTTCGGATGAGTTAGTATAAGGGTCAACTTCAAATGAGCATATCTCTTAGAATATAATGAACTAGGTAGCCCACAAGAAAATAATGCGAGAACCCGCAGTGAAGAAATAAAAAGACCCTCATCAAAAGGGCCTGAAATCAAAGATCCAGATAGGGATAGAGTTGAGAATGACATTAAAATTGAACAATTGTGTAGGAGTACTGGCACTGGTAGTATTTTATCTCCTAAATTCTTTTTTCTATGAAAGCAAAAGCTGGAAAGTTTTGTTCTAGAACTGGATAATAAAAAACTGCATCTTTTTTTTGAATCGAGCGAGATGATATGCTGAAATGGATGCTAGCTTGTAAACCACCGCAGAATGAAGCAAGGTTGTCGGTTGAGGCCTCACTGGGATTTCATAACATTTCTTACAAGAAGAGGGAAGACATGAGTACTCAACGGGGATAAGGGATCCCCCTGGGTAGAGGAAGTAAGAGATGGAGGTAGAAGTAGCAGTCTCAGTAGTGGTTGCAGGTGCAGATGAGGAGAAATAACTAGTAAATGAGTTGGCCTGGTCAATAAGAGGGAGTCATACTTTGGACTGCTTTTTCCAAAAGAAACTATAAGTTGCCGCATTGTATAGAGGTTTCTAACCTACCAAATTAAAGTTCTTTGAGTCTTTTTTCCAAAGCCACCAAGATTGCAATGGTTGGAGTTCGGAGTCAAAAGTTAAGACCCCTTTTTTACAGACTAGTACTGTAGGAATTTCAGGCCTGGACTATAACTGCAAAAAAAATCAGGCTTGGTGCTGCAGTGGCATGGCGCACCACTATAGCGCCAGAAAATAGCCTCAGTAGTTTGGTCCTTGGTGCAACGCGCCACTATTAGGTTTGTAGAGTTTTTAAGCCCATTTTCCAAATTTCAGAAAATTTAGGCTTGGCGCTGGAGTGGCGCGACATGCCACTATAGCGCTAGAAAATAGCCTCAGTAGTTTGGTCCTTGGCGCGACATGCCACTATAAGCTTTCCAGGGTTATAAGACCATTCTGGATTGGCGTTGCAGTGGCGCGATGCGCCACTATAGCGCCAATAGGATTTTTGCCCATTTTTCTAGATTTTAAAGAGGGGCAATTTGGACATTTTCCCCAAATATATATACCCTAACTTGAAACGTTTTGGGATCATTTTTTTCAGTTCCCTCACTCCCAAAAACCCTAATTTTCATCCCCTCTTCTCTTCCAAACATCTCCGACAAGATTTGCCCTCAAAAGCTCCAGGATTCAAGCTTCCCATTGATGACCCAACAACTAGGTTTCTTCAAAATCTACTCTAAGGTATGTGAGGCTAACCTATAAAATGGATTGAGTTCTTCCATATTCCCATAGATGTATTAGATAGAAGTTGCGAAAGATTTGAACCTGCTATGAATATATTTCTTGGATTTTTTCCTAAACCCTAGAATATTATTAATATGTGTTAACGATGTTCTTGAGTTGAGTTTGTTGAGGTTATGGATTCATGTATTCATTCATATAAAACCAAGATGAGATTTTCTTTTTGGTAATAAATTGTCTTGAGGTTGAGGTTGATGATTTTTATGTTTAATAAAAACAATATTGCTTTCAAAGTGAAATGAGGTATTCTTTTATATGAGTTTGATGATGTGAATGAAGACGCTTGATGATGATGTGAATGATGGTTATTTAACATATGTAGAATGATTGATAAAGAGGTATGTTGATGATGATGTTTGAGGTGAAAAGGATTGGAGTCTAATGTGACTACATGATATGTGATTTGCATGAATTCATTTGATTAGAGTCACATGAGTATAAATGATTGTTTGAGAAGGAGTTTTAAATAAATGATTTGTGAACATTTTTGCATAAACTATTTATACACTATTTTGAGTTTAAAAAATAATTATTTTCATCTTTGATTTAAAAAGAGTTTAAGCATGAGTTAAATTTGAGAAGTCTTTTAATTATTTTTGAACATGAGTATTTTGAGTATAAATGAGTTGAGTATTTGTTTTCCATAAAATGTATATTTTGAGTTTGAGTTGAGGAGTTGAAATTTTGTTTTAAATGCATCTAATATTTCTTGTATTTATTGAGTTGAGATGGTATCAAATTCAGAAAGAAGAGTTTGATGATTGAAATGGGTTGATTATGAAAGAAGTTCCAATGAGACCAGATTGATTGAGTTTTGAAAAGAGTCCAATGAGACTAAATGAGTTGATTTGAAACTAAGTCCTAAGAGACTAAATGAGTATTTGAATATTTTACTCACTTGATAGATATGTGCATATTGAGTCTTGGGAGGAGTATCGAGCATCGAATTAGGTAAGAGTAGTCCATACTCGAATTCCATTAACTACGCCGCCAACGTAGGAAGGGATTGGACTGTTAAAGTCGGATGTTTCCCATGGGATTGGACAGTTAAAGTCGGATGTTTCCCATTTTATTGTCCTGAAATGAGAGGACTTGACTGATTGATGGAATCCATGATTGGTTGATTCGTTCATGCCTTGACAAGGTATGGACGGATGTGGCAATGACATGGCTTATTGTGTATCACCTACTTATAGATGGTGGGATTGTTGTCGGTTAGAGAAACTCCCAAATTGAGTGGATTGTACATGATTGGATGGGATCGAACTGTAAATGATTTGATTGGACTGTATTGTATATGATTGGATTGGATTGTATGGTATATGATTGATCTTTGTCTAAAAATGTATTCTTACTTTAGACTTATGACACTTTGATTGAGTCTCTCTTATCTTATGACTCAAGATATTTGAATCGGTATTATTCTACCTTGAGGTATGTTTCATTCTGTCATATTACATACTCATACATTTCATGTATAAGATTGGATTGGATAGTATATGATTGAATTGTAAATGATTGGATTAAATTGGATTGTACATGGTTGGATAGGATTGTATATGATTGGACTGAATCGGATTGTATATGATTGGATTGGATCGGATTGTATATGATTGGTCTCTGTCTAAACTGTGCTCTTACTTTAGACTTATGACACCTTGATTGAGTATCTCTTATCTTTATGACTTGAGATATTTGAACCGATATTGTGTTATCTTATCACATGTTTCATTCTGCCATATTACATACTCGTACATTCCATGTACTGACGTCCATTTGGACCTGCATCATTTCATGATGCATAGACAGGTTTAAGAGATCATCAATAGGAGCACTATTGAGGATCTATACAAACTCAGCATATTGGTGAGTCCTCCGCTATATTCGGAGGACACTGCTTATGTTATTCTTGCGTCGCGTTAGCCCTTTTCATTTTGATTTGAGGTAGCCATGAACATGGCATTGGCACCAATTAGATAGTAGTGATAGAGGCTTCATAGAATAGATAGTGATGGGTCAATTAAGTATTTTATTTTCTTGAATTATTCTTGTCAAACTATTTTAATAACATAGATTAAAGTTCGATTTGTTGGCCCATGGCTTTTATGATTTGAGTTAGAGTGATGATTTGAGTTGTCCACTAAGTTATTTCTTTATTTTAAACTTTCTGTTGATTGATTGATATTGAATGGATGTGTGATTGGACCAAGTAGTTTGTTTGGGGACCAGCAATGGTCTTTGAGTGTCGGTCACGTCTAGGGTACCCTCTCGGGGTGTGACATGACCTTTGTTTCTTGAGTTAGATTATTGATTGGGATTGTACACCTAATTATCTCATTATTTTAAGTCTTCCGCTGATTTCTTGAATGAACAGATGTGTGATTGATCAAATAGATCGCTTGGGAGCTAGTAATGGTTTCTGAGTGCCGGCCATGTCTAGGGTACCCTCCCGGAGTGTGAAAAAGACTCAGGGTGACAAATTTGCTAGTCAAAGCAGAATATATTTGTTTGTGGGATATCCTTTTGGTAAGAAGGGGTAGCGGTTGTTTGGTTTTGATATAAAGGAATTTTTTGTCTCTCGTGATGTGAAGTTTATGGAGAATGTGTTTCCTTTTGCTTATCCAGATAATGTTCATGTTTTTTTCTAATTTGTTTGATATGGGTGCTGAAATCGATGGTGATTTTATGGTGTACGTGGATGACTTAGGGGGCGAAGTTGATAGTTCGGAGACTGTCGGGCAGTAGCCACAAGCAACAACCCAACTAGCACCTACTAATAGTTAGGACGAGTTGCATATATTGGTCACTTCCCAGCCCGCTGGGAACCCAGCTCTCATTGGCAGCGAGGGGATATTAACACGATACTCCAGCCACGGATGTGGATGGTGTCTTGGGGCGTGATTTTCATGAGAAATTTCCCTCTATTTCGCTTCGTGATCATGTGACATACTCACTTTTTGCTAATAGTCCATCTTCTACTACTCCGGTTAACAATCAATCCTTAGCTATTATTTCGGGTAAGGATCCTAAGACCTTCAAAGAAGTCATGAAACACGAAGGTTGGATACATTCAATGAAAGAAGATATACGTGCATTAGAAAACAATGGTACATGGACTTTGGAACATCTTCCTTCGCATAAGAAAGTACTTGGTAATCAATGGTTGTACAAGATCAAGTTTTTGTCAAATGAAGATGTGGAATGCCTCAAATCGCGCTTGGTTATATTGGAAAATCATTAATGAGCAGGGATTGACTACAATGAAACTTTTGCGTCGGTCACCAAGATGACTACTGTTCGAGCCTTCCTAGCCATTGCAACATACAAAAATTAGAAACTTCACCAAATAGATGTTCATAATGCCTTTTTACATGGTGACCTTGATGAGGAGGTGTATATGAAGCTCCCTCCTAGGTTTGAAAGTCAAGATCCTACATTGGTGTCATTTTTGCAAATCACTGTATGGGTTGAAACAAGACCCTAGATGTTGGTTTGTAAAATTGGTGACTGCTTTGAAAGGGGTTGTTAGGTGCAAAGCCAAGTGGGTTCCCTATTGAGCAAAATAATAAACTTGGTCTTCCAAATGGAGATTTTTTGTCGGATTCGGAGGTCTACCGTAGATTAGGGCGTTTGATTTATTTGGGGGTCACTCGACTAGACTTGGCATACTCTGTTCATATTTTATCTCAGTTCATACAAGAACCCAGAATTGAACATTGGAAAGCGTCCTTACGAGTGGTCCATTATTTGAAAGGCACCCCAGGACAGGGTATTTTGTTACGTGCCGACAGTGAGTTAACTTTGCAGGGATGGTGTGATTTTGATTGGGCGTCTTATCCGCTTACTCATCATTTATTGACAGGTTGGCTAGTATTTCTAGGACAATCTCCCATCTCTTGGAAAACAAAAATACAGCACACAGTTTCTAGATCTTCTGCAGAAGCTGAATATAGGTCCATAGCTGCGGTCATTTCTTAGTAGAAGTGGCTGAAAGGTCTGTTGTTGAGTTTAGGTATACAACATTCCAAGGATATCAAATTATTTTATGATAGTCAATCCACTTTGCACATTGCAAAAAAATTGGTTTTTCATGAACGAACAAAGCACGTTGAGGTAGATTGTCATTTTGTTCGTGATACAATTAATGAAGGTTTGATCTGTTCGTCGCACGTTTCAACATCTTCACAATTGCCCCACCCGTTGGGCATTTTCTATTCCCATGCTCCAACTTGAAGGGGGTATTGCAGTATTATATTTGGTAGTATATTTGTAGAAAAATAATTACCATATAATTCTTTATATATTTGGTAGCATATTACGGAGATATTTGGTTTCCTTATTTTAATGTTGTATCACATATATATTCTCTCTTGGAGAATGAATAAAGGGGAGTCAAGATTGTAGAGTTATTTTTATTTTAACTTTTTGAAGGATACAACCCTTGGACTCGTACGTTTCATACCCAATCAGTCAATTACCCAAATAATTATTTTACGCTAAACACCTAAACGTCAAAATGTAATACACTAGACAGTAGGCACTACATATTAGTTGTATTGAAAGTTTGTCACTACAAAGTATAATGATTTTTGCCTATTTCTTCAGGAACGCACTCTCCACTCAAGCACCCAGGTATGTACTTTCATTTATAAGTTCTCTTTTTTAATTTTTGAGTCAAATTATAAAAAAAAAAAATTGAAAAAAAATTGTTGATGTCAATTCCATGTTTTTTTCTTCTGATCTTATATGTTTTTGAACTACAGTTCTTTTAGCAACTCAATAATTGCTCTAATATGTTCAAATCCTGTATGTCAAATGAAGGCTTTAAACAATCAATTTGATTGATTTGTTAAATAAACTATCAAAAGAAAAAGTTAAATATACTTTCATCGTAGTTTTATTTCTTTTGTAATAAACAGTGAAGAATTTTGTTAGTTGTAATTTTAGTTTTCATATATTTTAACAGGTTTATCTATAGAGAAATCTAATAAAATAATATTTAAATAATGATATATTTAAGGTGATACTTTAAAAAATAAATAAACGAAAATTAATTGAACCATATTGATATTGAAGAAAAACCAACATGATTGGGATGATTTTAAAAAATCTAACATGCATTGTAAAATAACAAAAAATATTGAATTGGTATAATTTCTTAAACATAACTAGCCGAACCGTCCGAATGACATGTAATTTTGTTTGAAAAAGAAGAAATTCAACAAAGTCAAAATTGCAAGTTGTTTTCTAATCTCATATCAAAGGATTAGAAAAAGGCTTGTTGGTTTTTTGCCTTATATAAGTAACTTAGTTCCTTGATTTAAATTACCACCAAAAATTCAATTTCTTATATATTAGAGGAGAGGTTTAGAGATAATTCTCTTGAAGATCTCTTTGAGAATATTATTTTAGGAATTGGGGTGTGTTGGAATTTTTTTTGTGCATTGTATGGTGTAATAATTTTCATATAGTGAATATTTTTCTGAAAGGCCCATAGTTTTTCTATAATTGGGGATTTTTTTATGTTAAATTTTTGTGTTGTTATTCTCATTAAATTTTTCTATTATTTTCTACTTGAAGGCGGTCTGGAAGGGACGGGATTAGTCGGTGCTTTTTTTCAGGTGTGGAAAAATTCTTTCGAAATTTTAGTATGCTCTGTGGTTGCAGCTTTGTCTAATCTTCCACATCAGAAAAAATTTCTGATTAAGAATTATTGAGCTTTTAGTGTGGAATAATTCTTTTAAAATTTTAGTATGCTTTGTGGTTGCAGCTTTGTCTGATTTTCCACATTAGAAAAAAAAATTGAATTAGAATTATTATTTTCAAACAAAAGTTTTATCCTGATGGAGTAGCAAGTGGAGTCTGATTCCGGTGGAGTTTGATATTCTTGTGGAGTTGCTTTGAGATACTTGTATATTTGGTAATAATGTAAACAGTATTATATAAAGAGGTTCTGACTAAGGAAAGACGTGGTACTTAAGTGTATCCGTTGTGATCCACCTCTCTTTTCTAGGAACTAATTTAGTGGGTACTTTTCATTGCTATTGTCCATTTGTTAGTACTGATAAGCAAGATGAGACAAAATTTGTTTTGAGAAATTTGTTCGGAGAATTAATTTTGGCTTATGGCAAGTGCAAGTCAAAGATATGTTAATCCAATCTAGGTTACACAGTTTTGAAAGGGAGACTAACTAGCTGAAAAGATGAAAAGGGTTCAGAAGAATCTGAAAGCAGTGGAGAGTCAAAAAAATCCAAAATTAGAGATGAAGAATGGGAAGAGCTAAACATGAAAGAGGCAAGTAAGATTCTCTGTGTTTAACTAAAAATGTTTTTGTTAATGTGATTGAATTGTCTACAACAAAGGACTTGTGGGAGAAATTTGAAAAATTGTACCAAACAAAAAGTATTTCAAATAGGCTATATTTGAAGGAACAATTTTATAAATTATAAGTAGATGAAGGTACAATTATTTCTGATCATCTGAGTGTCTTGAATGAGATTGTTTCTTAATTGAAATCTATTGGATTAAAAATTAACGATGAAGACAAGAGACTTTGACTCATCTGGTCTCTTACATTTTCCTAGAAGCACATGTAACGCATTTTAATGTATGAAAAGGAAATTGTAATTTTTTCAGAAGTGAGGAGCAAATTGATTTACGTGAAAAAAAGATTGAAGAATGGAGATGAAAAACTCAAGAAAATTCAGCTCTTGTTGTTAATGGAAAAGGAAAGCAAAATAAAAGCTCCAAGAAGAAGGTCGTTTGCTGGAATTGTGGTCAACCGAGACATGTTAAGAGTAAATGCCCAAATAATAGGGCTAGTTCGGCTGAAAGCTCCAAAGGAAATGCTGCCAATATTGTCCCCGAGGGGGATGATATTCATTTGTAAGAAAGATGAAATTCCTCATGGCATGAATGTTATCTTTAGAATTGCTACGGAAAAGGATGTTTAATTGGTAGTTGGTCTATAAGTTTGCACATGGGTATTGGTTGATAGGTGATGTAAGATGTGTGGTGGAAAAGATGTCAATGGCTAATGAACTCTCAAGAAATCAACAAGAGGGCTGCACCATAAGTTATTAGCAAGTTTTTTGACATGAGCTGAAATTGAAATTCTTCAAATTGGGAGGTTATTTAAAGTAAAAATTCTTGGATTGGTTTTCAATATGAGTGGATGTACTCTTTATGGTGGGGGTATGATAATTCTTGAATTTAGAATTATGATTGCTAGTAGCAGACCATGTGAAAGCTGCAGCTGCGCATGGTTGGCCAAGTTTTGAGTCAGGTGGAGGACTGATTCTTTTATGTGTAGCTGGACAACTATAAAGGACCAACAATTGATATTCTTTTATTTTTTTTCAAAGATGGAGATTAATTAATTTTGTTTGAAAAAGAAAAAAATCAACAAAGTCAAAAATGACAACTTGTTTTCTAATCCCACATCGAAGGATTAAAAAAGATTTGTTTTTTTGCCTTATATAAGGAGCTTAGCTTCTTAGTTTAGATCACCACGAAAAATTCAATTCCTTGTATATTAGAGGAGAGTTTTAGAGATAATTCTCCTGAAGATCTCTCTGAGAATGGTTGTCACACTCCGGGAGGGTACCCTAGACGTGACCGACACTCGAAAACTATTTCTGGCCTTCAAGCTAACCATTGGTCCAATCACACTTTCATTCAGTCACATTCTATCAGTGGAAGACTCAATCATAAGGATATTGTTCATAATTTAGGGACCAAGGGCCAAACATATATCCAATCAATAACTAGCAAGAATAAAACTAGTCAAAACGAACAATTCAACATTTCCACAATCTAGTCTATGAAGCCTCTATCAACAATCCAGGAGGTGCCGATAACAGGTCCATGGCTACCAAAAATCAAAATAAAGGAAAACTAGTCAAAGATAATAAGATAATCTCGGCATCCTCCAGAAATAGGGAGGACTCACCAACTAGCTGAAAGTGAATAGATCTTCAACGGTATGCCGGTTGATGATCTCTAGTACCTGTCTCTGCATCATAAAATGATGCAGGCCAAATGAAATCAGTACGAGAAATGTACGAGTATGTAAAATGGCCGAATGAAACAAACATCAAGGAAGAATCAAACCAACTCGGAATCTCAACTCAGGAGAAAGAACAACTAAATCAAGTGTCCTAAGTCTAAACAAGAATATGGTTTAGACGAGACCAATCACATACAATTCAATCCAATTCGACTCAGAGTACTATCAAGACCTATATGGGAGTTTCTCTTATCCGACAACCATCCCTTATGAACCAGTGATGGTAAAATAAGCCGACGTTGTTGCCACGTCCGTTCATACTTTATCAGGGCATGAACGAATCAATCAATCATGAATCCATAACCAACCAAGTTCTATTATATCAAGACAATAATTTGGGAAACATCCAACTTTAACGGTCTAATTCCCTCCTACATTTTGTGACGTAGTTATTGGATTTGAGTTATTACTTACTCTTACCCAATTTGGTGCTCGATACTCCTCCCAAGACTCAATTCTCATAAAACTCCATCTAATCAACTCAATCTAATCATATCGACGAGTCTCATTTGTAACCTTGTCAATTCATCAATTCTATCACAATCAAATCTCTTCCAATCATACTATCCGATCAAACCCAATCACATCTTTCAAAATTAGTTTAGATATGCATTTATAACACCATGTAATCCTATCCAATCATTTCTCCATTCATTTAACAAATCTTTTCGGGACTCATCAAGAATCCAAGATTCTAAATCAATAATTTAAGACAATCAACATATTTAAGAAAATTAACAAATTTAAAATAATCAACATATTTAAGAAAATCAACAAAATGTTTTTAACCACTCATATCAATCAACTCATACCAACATGAAACATTTATTAATTTCTTGACTCAACAACATCAATATAACAAAATTTAAGTTAATGGATGAAGAAGACTTATTTGGACATAAATCTATCAAGAAGCTCATTTCTTATAGACATTAAATCTCAGAGAAGATGTAGGGAACATGGGTAGACTTAACACATTCTTTTATTAGACTTACATACCTTGGTGAAGATTTTGAAGGAACCTTGATGTTAGGTCTTTAATGGAAAGCTTGAATACTTGAAATATTTTAGGGCAATTCTTGTTGGAGATGGATTCAGGAAGAGAGGATGAGGATTAGGGCTTTTTAGAGAGGCAAAGGACTGAAAAGAAATGGTCCAAAACGTTCCAAGTTAGTGAATATATGTTTAGGGAAAATGTCCAATTTGCCCTTCCTCAAAAATCTGGAAAAATAGGCTAAAACCCTTCTGGCATTATAGTGGTGCATCACGCCACTGCAGCGCCAAGTCAAAATAGGCTTAAAACCCTGCAAACCTAATAGTGGTGCGTCGCGCCAAGGACCAAACTACTGAGGCTAGTTTCTGATGTTATAGTGGCGCATCGCGCCATTGTAGCGCCAAGCCTAAATTTTCTGGAATTTAGAAAATGGGCTTAAAAACCCTATAGGTCTAATAGTGGCGCATCGTGCCAAGGACCAAACTACTGAGGCTTGTTTCTGGCGCTATAGTGGCGCATTGCGCAACTACAGCGCCAAGCCAAGGTTTTCCGCAGTTAAAGTCCAGGCCTAAAATTCCTGCAGTACTAGTCCATCGTAAGATAGTCATAACCTTTGACTCCGAACTCCAAAAAATGCAATCTTGGTGGCGTTGAAAACAAGACTCAAAGACCTTTAATTTAATAGGTTATGGGGAACCCAATTCGTTATATTCAAAAAGATAAGGTCGTTGGAAGTTGACTCCTATACGAACTCATTTGGAAACTTAGCCAAGACGAGTTCTTTGGACTTGGCTTGGTTTTATGGATCCCTTATGACCCTAAATCACATCTAACACCCTTCAATTACTTAGGAATTAATCCTAACTCATGCATTAACTTTAAAATCGTCGAGTACGATCCTACACGTACACGAAGAATGGTCTGGATATTATTGAAAAAATTGGGGTGTTACATTATCTCCTCCTTAGGAACATTCATCCTCGAATGATGAGTAAACTAAGGATGGAATCGAGGTACAAATTACAATTAGAATTCAGTCATTCAACCAATCAAATTCTCAAATAATTTACTATCCGAACTGAAAAATGCACATACTAATTCAAATCAAGAAAATGGACATTACCTTTAACATTCTCATCGATAGGCACGAATAGATGCGTATATTTAACTTTCATATCTTCCTCCGCTTCTCATGTGGCTTCCTCAACAAATTGATTTCTCCACAAGACTTTGACTGAGACAATCTCCTTATTCCTCAATTTGCGAACCTAACGATCAAGAATTTAGGCCGGAACCTCTTCATAAGACAAGCTATCCTTAACTCCAATACGATCAATGAGGACTACCACTGAGGGATAGCCCAAGCACTTCTTCAACATCGAAATATGAAATATCGAATGAATAGAGGCTAGCTCAGAGGGTAACTCCAACTCATAAGCGACACTCCTAATCCTCCTCACAATCTGGTAAGGACCAACGTATCGAGGACTAAGCTTCCCTTTCCTTCCAAACCTCATCACGCCCTTCATGGGTGACACTTTCAAGTACACCCAATCATCCACCTCAAACTCTAAGTGTCTCCTCCTCACATCGGTGTATGAATTTTGGCGGCTTTGGGCTATCTTTAGCCTATCTTGAATAACTCTCACCTTCTCCATAGATTGGTGAACAAAATCAGGCCCAATCAATTCAACTTTACCAACTTCAAACCACCCAATTGGTGATCTACACCTCCTCCCATACAAAGCTTCATAGGGGGCCATATGTATACTTGCATGATAACTATTATTGTATGCAAACTCTATAAAAGGTAAATGATCATCCCAATTTCCTTTGAGATCAAGTACATATTCCCTCAACATATCCTCGAATGTCTGGATGGTGTGCTCCACTTGGCCATCTGTCTAGGGATGAAAGGCTGTACTAAGATTCACCTTTCTGAAAGGATCTCCAAAATTGAGAAGTGAATTGAACTCCTCTGTCTGAGATGATAGACAAGGAGACCCCATGTAATCTGATGATCTCCTGAATATATAATTTTTCATAATCTTCTGTGGTGTCAGTAGTGTTAACTGCCAAGAAGTGAGCTGATTTCGTCATCCTATCCACAATAACCCAAATCGAATCATGTTGTTTTCAGGACCTCAAAAAACCTATAATAAAGTCCATATTGATCATATCCCACTTCCATTCTAGAATATCTATATTTTGAGCTAACCCACATGGGCTTTGATGCTCAACTTTAACCTATTGGCAATTCAGGCACTTGGAAACAAATTCTGTGATATCTCTCTTCATTCCACCCTACCAATAAAGTTCCTTCAAGTTATGATACATCTTTTGTTTGTGAACAACTTCCTTCAACTAAAGAAGGATGGGATCTTGGTCTTGCTTCTCTTTTACCTCTTCTACGAGTGAGGATGCTGACTCATCCTGAACATTAACTCCGCCTTCACTATTCTCTTCAAGCCGAACTCCCAATCAAGCTAGTCTATGCACCTCTTTAGCCAATTTTTTCTTTCCCTCCTCTATATGGGCAGTGCTACCCATAGACAACCTTCTAAAAGCATCAGCAACAATATTAGCTTTACTTGGATGGTAGAGGATGCTCATATCATAATCCTTGAGCAGTTTAAACCATCTCTTTTATCTCAGGTTGAGTTTTTTCTGGCTGAAGACGTATTGTAAACTCTTATGATCGGTGAACACATCAACGTGCACTCCATACAAGTAGTAGTGCCAAATTTTAAGAGCAAATACCACAGCTGCCAGCTTAAAGTCATGAGTTGGGTAATTTCTCTCATGAATCTTAAGTTGTCTTGAAGCATAGGCTATCACTTTTCCCCTCCGCATCAACACACAGCCCAAACCAACTCTAGACGCATCAAAATAGATTACAAAATTCTCTGTTCCTTTAGGCAAAGTCAAAACAGGAGCAGTGGTTAGCTTGGTCTTCAATTTCTGGAAACCCTCCTCATAGGCATTGGACCATTGGAACTTAGCCTTCTTTTGGGTCAGCTTGGTCAATGGTGATGATATAGATGAGAATCCCTCTACAAACCTTCGATAATAGCCAACTAAACCCAAGAAGCTTCTTATATCTGTCAGGGATGTGTGTTTGGGCCAATTTTTCACTGTCTCAATCTTCTGAGCATCAACTTGAATACCATCTCAAGATATAATGTGGCCTAGAAAATCCACTGATGCAAGTCAAAATTCACATTTGGAGAACTTTACATATAATACCTAGTCTTTCAAGGTTTGCAAGACGACTCTAAGATGATAAGTATGCTCCTCCTCATTCTTGGAGTAAACCAAAATATCATCAATGAATACAATGAAAACATATCAAGATATGGCTTAAATACTCGATTCGTGAGATCTATAAAAGTTGTAGGGGCATTGGTCAACCCAAAGAATATAACCAAGAACTCAAAATGGACATAACGGGTCCAAAAAGCTATCTTTGGGATATCACACTTTCTCACCTTCAACTGATAGTAGCCCAATCTTAGGTCTATCTTTGAGAAACAAGTGGCACCCTGAAGTTGATCAAATAAATTATCTATTCTGGGGAAAGGGTATTTGTTCTTTATGGTGACCTTATTTAGTTGCCTATAATCAATACACATCCTAAGAGACCCATCTTTCTTTCGCACGAATAGGACAGGAGCACCCCAAGGTGAGACACTCGTCCTAATGAATCCTTTTTCTAACAAATCCTTCAACTGTTCTTTCAATTCTTTCAACTCAGCAAGAGTTATTCTATATGGAGGGGTGGAGATAGGCTGGGTATCAGGAAGGATATCAATCCCAAAGTTGGTCTCCCTATCAGGAGGGACTTCGGGCAGATCTTCAGGAAAGACTTCAGGGAACTCATCCGATTCAAGGGATGGAGACTCAACCCTTTCATCTTTTACTCAGACGATGTGATAAATACACCCTTTCGAAATTATCTTTGTGGCCCTAAGGTAGGAAATAAACTTACCCTTAGACATGAAAGGACAACCCTTCCACTCTATGACAGCCTCATTCAGGAATTTGAACTTGACAATATGAGTCCTATAATCAATAAAAGCATAATAGACATTAAGCCAGTCCATGCCAAGGATCACATCAAAATCAACCATGTCTAACTCAACTAAGTCAGCCAAGGTATCCCTGTAATGGATTAACATAGTGCAATCTTTATAGACTCTCTCAGCTACGATAGAATCACCGACAGGAGTAGCTACACTGAAAAACTCAAGAAGACATTCAAGAATTTTATTGAATTTACTAGCCACGTAAGGAGTCACAAAAGATAGCATGGCATCCGGATCCATCAAAACATAATATTCAAAAGAAAAGACTCGAATCATACCCGTCATGACATTTGGGGAGTTCTCCTAATCTTGGCGACTCCCCATGGAATATAGATGGTTTGTACCTCCGCTCATACCTAAAGTAGTGCCCCTTTAATTACCTCTAGCTGGTGGTGCGGTGGTAGAATACTAGGCCCTGTTGCCCCATGTTAGACACTCCATCTAAAAATGGTCCACTTGGCCATATTTATAACAACCCTTATTTCCCTCTCTGCACTCTCCTAAGTGGAGCTTACCACATGGTGGTTTTTCTCTCGAACTTTGAGCCACGCTAGCTTGGGATTGAGAATCCTGGGATCTGAAATTTTGGTGACTCTGTCCATGTCGATCATACTTGTTATGCAGCATAGGTGCACTTATGGTAGATGAGGCATTATTGGAAAACCTCTTCTGGAAGAAGGACCTGTTGCCCTTGTTCTGCCTCTGTTCATTCTCATGTCCAACTAATTTTGCCTTCTTGCTGAGATGCTTCTCCTTTTCTTTCCTCTTGTCATCCTCCACTTGTTGAGAATACCCATTAATGTGGAAATATCTATGTCAGAGATCAATAATGCTGCTTTGCACTCCTTCTTCATATGTCTTCCCAACCGGAGATAAATTTTCTCATCTTCGACCTCATATCTGGGATCATCTCTGAAGCATATCATGATAGCTGGATGAACTTTAGATTATACTCTTTAATGGTCATACCCTCTTGTTTCAAATTCACAAATTCTTCCATTTTTGATTCTCTCAATTCTCTAGGAAAGAAGTGATCAAGAAAGGCTCCCTCAAACTCATCCCAAATAGCAGGCTTAGCATTGTCACCTCTACTTTGTTCCCACTGGTTATACCAAATGTTTGCCACATCCTTGAGCTGATAAGACACCAACTCAACCTCCTAGATCTCTATAGCATGCATCGCTTTCAAGATCTTCCACATCTCATCAATGAAATTTTGGGGGTCTTTATCAACCTTAGAACCCGTGAATGCCAGCAGATTCATTCTCAGAAAGTCTCTAATTTTTATGGCAGCAGACGGCTCTTAGGAACTAGAGCTAAGAGTTGGCTAACTCTGGTTACCATTATGGGTAGCCACTAATTGAGTGAGCATAGCAATCGCTCCTCAAAAATCTGCCTTCGAAGTTGGTGCAGGCGGACTAGTAGGCACTTGAGGTGCCTCAGCATACCTTACAGGTTGGCCCCTAGTCCTCGATGGGAGTATTTCTGACTGTGGAATCTTTGTGTTATTAGTATTTCTCTAGCTGGCAGTACATTTAGGAGGTCATTGTCTATAACGTATAAATGCACGAATTAGAAAGGAAGTCTTATAGAGTTTAACTCTATCGCACGAGTTCAGAGTATGAAAGTGGTGAAACAATTCTTAATGTCTTATAGTCTCCTGATTATAAGTGTTGTGCACAACACACCCATAAGAAATATTCTACTAGACACGGTTTCATAGACTCCCTAGAACTCTTGAACTCTGTGCTCTGATACCAAGTTTGTCACGCCCCGAAAGGGTACCCTAGACGTGGCCGGCACTCGAAAACCATTTCTGTCCTTCAATCAAACTACTTTGTCCAATCACACTTTCATTCAGTCACATTCTATCAACGGAAGACTCAATCATAAGGATAATGCTCATAATTTAAGGCCCAAGGGCCAAACATATATCCAATCAACAACTAGTAAGAATAAAACTAGTCAAAACGAATAATTCAACATTTCCACACTCTAGTCTATGAAGCCTCCATCAATAATCCAGGAGGTGCCGATGATAGTTCTATGGCTACCAAAAAACAAAATAAAGAAAAACTAGTCAAAGCTAATAAGATAATGTCAGCATCCTCCGGAAACAGGGAGGACTCACCAACTAACTGAAAGTGAATAGATCTTTAATAGTACGTCGGTTGATGATCTCTAGTACCTGTCTTTGCATCATAAAATGATTCTGGCCAAATGGCATCAGTACGTGAAATATACGAGTATGTAAAATGGCCAAATAAAACAAATATCAAGAAAGAATCAAACCAACTCGGAATCTAAACTCAGGAGAAAGACCAACTTAATCAAGTGTCCTAAGTCTAAACAAAAATAAGGTTTAGACGAGACCAATCATATATAATTCAACCTAATCCGACTCAGAGTACTATCAAGACCTATATGGGAGTTTCTCTTATCCGACAACCATCACTTATGAGCCAGTAATGGTAAAACAAGCCGACGATGTTGCCACGTCCATTCATACTTTTCCAGTGTATTAACAAATAAACCAATCATGGATCCATAACCAACCAAGTCCTATCATGTCAGGACAATAATTTGGGAAACATCCAATTTTAACGATCCAATCTCCTCCTACATTTGGCGATATAGTTATTGGATTTGAGTTATTACTTACTCTTACCCAATTTGGTGGTCGATACTCCTCCCAAGACTCAATTCTCATAAAACTCCATCCAACCAACTCAATCTAATCATATCGACAAGTCTCATTTGTAACCTTGTCAATTCATCAATTCTATCACAATCAAATTTCTTCTAATCATACTATCCGATCAATCTCAATCATATCTTTTGAAAAGTAGTTTAGATATGCATTTATGACAACATGTAATCCTATCCAATTATTTCTCCCTTCATTTAACAAATCTTTTCGGAACTCATCAAGACTCCAAGATTCTAAATCAACAATTTAAGATAATCAACATATTTAAGAAAATTAACATATTTAAAATAATCAACATATTTAAGAAATCAACAAAATTTGTTTAACCACTCATATCAATCAACTTATACCAACATGAAGCATTTATCGATTTCTTGACTCAACAACATCAACAAAACAAAATTTAAGTTAATGGATGAAAAAGACTCATTTGGACATAAATCTATCAAGAAGCTCATTTCTTATGGACATTAAATCTCAAAGAAGATGTAAGGCACATGGGTGGACTCAACCCATACTTTGAGTAGCCTTACATACCTTCATGATGATTTTGAAGGAACCTTGATGTTAGGTCTTCAATGAAAAGCTTGAATCCTTGAAATATTTGAGCGCAATTCTTGTTGGAGATGGACTGAGGAATCGAGGATGAGGATTAGGGATTTTTAGAGAGGCAAAGGACTAAAATGAAATGGTCCAAAACGTTCCAAATTAGTAAATATATGTTTAGGAAAAACGTCCAATATGCCCTTCCTCAAAAATCTGGTAAAATGGGCTAAACCCTTCAGGCGCTATAGTGGCGCGCTGCGCCAAGTCAAAATAGGCTTAAAAACCTAAAACCCTAATAGTGGTACATCACGCCAAGAACCAAACTACTGAGGCTAGTTTCTGGTGCTATAGTGGCACGTTACGCCATTGCAGCGCCAAGCCTAAAATTTTTAAATCTGGAAAATGGGCTTTAAAACCCTGCAGGCTTAATAGTGGCACATCGCGCCAAGGAATAAACTACTGAAGCTTATTCCTGACACTATAGTGGCGCATCGCGCCACTGCAGCATCAAGCCCAGGTTTTCCGCAGTTATAGTCCAGGCCTGAAATTCCTACAGTACTAGTACATCGTAAGATAGTCATAACGTTTGACTCCGAACTCTAAAAATTACAATCTTGGCGGAGTTAGAAAGAAGACTCAAAGACGTTTAATTTGATAGGTCATGGACCATCTAGTTCGTTATATTAAAAAAGATAAGGTCATTAGAAGTTGACACCTATATGAACTCATTCAAAAACTTAGCCAAGACGAGTTCTTTGGACTTGGCTTGTTTTTAGGGATCCCTTATGACCCTAAATCACATCTAACACCCTTAAATTACTTAGGAATTGATCCTAACTTATTCATGCACTTTAAAATCATCGAGTATGATCCTACACATACACGAAGAATAGTCCGGATCTTAGTAAAAAGTTTTGGGGTGTTACAATAGTATTTTAGGAATTTGGGTGTGTGGAAAATATATTATGTATTATATGGTATAATAATTTTCATATAGTGCATATTTTTCTGAGAGGTTCATATTTTTTCTCTGTTACTTTATGATTGAAGGTGGTTCTAAAGGGACGAGATTAGTCGATGTTGTTTCCCCACATGACATTCATACCCTATAACACATTCGAGAGGGTTAAATCACTTATAAACACAACCCCATGTATACATGATGCAAAGTCTCCAACAATCTCAACATATTCTGATTTGTAAACAAAAATATTGGAAGGAACAAAAATATTACAACTTTTAATGCAATATATAGTTTATTATAGGATACTTTGTTATTTGGTTGATGTGAAAGAAAGTTCCTCGCACTGATCTCTTTATTTAGGAAATATACGTATGTTATCATAACTTTTTAATCATACATGGTTATTAGGGATCATTTGATGTGATGTATAAGATAACTCGTAATCCCTTGTTTGATTACATAAGATAACTTATTTTAGGATTAATATTATACCGAAAGCATCCTATACTAGCAAAGTCATTGATATGATCATTTGATTATAATCTCTTGTAATCCTCTTGTAATTAAGTTGATTAGTATTTCACTACAATTAGCATCTTCTATTTTTGTTAGGGTATCTCTTTCTTTCTTGTATAAATACTGAAACAATAAGTGAGTACAAGAAGGGGAGCCTTGGAGTAACTGGTAAAGTTACTGCCATACAAGGAGGTCACGAGTTCAACTGGCAAAAATGCAAGGTAAGGCTGCGTACAATAGACCCTTGTGGTCGGGCCCTTCCCCGAACATTTCTTAATCTTTCATGGTATCAGAACTGCTTGCCTAAAAACAATTCTAATTTTATTTTCACAATAATTTCTGAATTTTCCAGTACCATCTTCTCTATGCACATGGAGCAAACAACTCAATCTTTTATTGCACCAACAACGACCATTACCAGTTCAGTTAACCTTCTAGTAGCGTCAGTGTTGCCATCGTCTGTAACTGTTCATCTTTCGTCAGTTCCCACACCTCTATCTGTTTTTTCTGATCTCTCATGGCTTACTTTTATTCTGAATACCCACTCTACTATCATAACTTCCATACCACTCACAAATACCATTTTACCAAAAAATGACCAATAACTTATATCCATTGATACTAATGCTCAAGCTCCTGTGAAAATTTTGTCCTCCAATTACCAACTTTGGTATTCTCAATGTCTTTCTATCTTAATTGGATATAACTTCACCTCATATGTTGTTTCTCCTCCTATAGAACTACAACTAACTCTCTGTATTGGGTCCGACAAGATCAATTGAGATGAAGTGCACTTGTAGCCTCTATCACTTTAGAGGTTGCCGTGTATGTGCTTTTCGATGCAACTTCCTATGATGTGTTGATGAATCTCCATAATCTGTATGGCCAACCTTCATGTGCTCATCTCCTCACACTAAAGGAGTCTTTGACACGAGTGAAAGAAGGTACTAAATCCATGGTTGCATACCTTCAACAAGTGAAGCATCTTGTTACAACTTTGAATTCTACTGGAGCAATTCTAACAATGGATGATGTTACCATTCATGTTCTTAATGGAGTCCCCTGTGAATATAAGATGATATCTGCTGCGATTCGTGCGCGAGAAACTCCTCTCTTTTTTGATGAACTCCATAAAAAGCTTTGTGATCATGAGAGCAGTGTTACATATGAAGCTTCTTCCATTTTTGTTCTAATAAGAGCAAATTGAACTTCTCATAATGGTGGATCTAGCAAACACATCAACTGAAGAAATTGTTCCTCTGCTTCCAGAGGCCAACCTACCTCAAATCAATGGCAAAATCAATCTGGCTCATCAAAGAATCAGAGAGATGGTTCTAGTGTAATATGTCAATACTATGACAAGGATGGCCATACAGTGAAACAATGTTGGAAGTAATTTCTTCCATGGGTAGCTCGGCTTCCTCAACCTCTGGGAACACAAGGGCTCTTCCAAGAGAAAATGTTGCTCAAACCTCTAACCCAAATAATTCTAATTTGTTGGTAGACTATAGTGCATTTCACCATGTGACTGCAAGTCTTCATAATCTATCAATTCATTCTGACTATGCTGGTGAAGATGTGATGATGGATGATGGTAAAAATTTACTAGTGACACATTTTGGCTCTACCTTTGTGTCCCTCAAATGAAAATAAATCTTATTTCTGTTTATCAATTGTGCTCATGGAATAATGTTACTGTTAAATTCTCACCCTTTTCATTTGTTGTGAAGGATTGCTGCACAAACAAGCCTTTGGTAGTGGGAAAGCCTAAGGATGGTGTTTACGCATGGACAATATTACCTCATACAACATCTCTTGGGTTTTAAAGAGGGTTTTAAAAGTGTGAATGGAAAATGAAAGGTTGTGATATTTATGAAAGGTTATGACTTTTCGAAAGGTTGTGACCTTTTAATGTATTGTGACTTTTCGAAAGGTTGTGACCTTTTAAAGTATTGTGACCATTCCGAAAGGTTGTGACTTTTATGAAGAGTTGTGACTTTTTTGATAACCTACAATAAACACTTATTCACACTACCTTTATTGTCCATAAATAGAGAATTTTCCTCTCATTTTTTAAACATTGAATTTCTCCCTCTTCTACATATATTTTCTTACAGACAAAGTTGAGTCTGTGTGTGATTTTGTTGTTGGCTTTTGAGTTCACTAAAATTATTGAAATTTGAGGTACCGCTACTTCTTTAATAGTTTATCCGTTTTATCTTGGGAGAAAATAATTCATAACCTCGGGTACAGTGAGGGGATTAGATTCTTTAAGGACACACAGTGAATTCTTTGGAATTGGATTCAATATTTTTTTATTTTCACCTTTATAGTTTTTAGTTTACTAAACTTAATACAGGAGGAATAACAACATCTACTTCCTCTCCACAACTTTCAATTCCATGGAACTCTCCACTATTTCACAATGGCATTGTCTTCTTGGCCACCCTTCTTCTCCTATATTGCATCGCACTTTACAGTTGATTGATATTCCTATTCTAATAAAAACTTCTAAGTTTTTTCTGTAATTCATGTATGTGTAATAAAATGCACAAGACTCATTTTCAAGTTTCTTCAATAAAATCGATGCGACCTTTGGAATTTATTTATTTTGATGTATAGGGATTTTCACATTTAGATTCCGTTGATGAATTTAAATACTATCTTATTTTTGTGGATCATTATACAAAATATGTTTGGCTCTATCCTATGAAAAGGAAATCTGAAGTTGCACATATTTTTTCAAAATTTAAATCCATAGTAGAGAAATTCTCTAATCACTCTATTGTCTCGTTTTACTTAGACAGTGTGTAACACCCCCCCCCCCCCAAAAAAAAACATTTTCCCTAAGATTCAGACCCTTTTTGTATTTGTGTAGGGTCGAACTCAATTATTGTGAAGTATATGCATGAGTTAAGATGAGTCCCGGAGAAATTGAAAAGTGTTAGAGGTGATGTGGGGTCACAAAGGACCCCTAGGACCAAGCTAAGTCCAAAAGATTCATTGTGGCTATATTTTAGGATGAGTTCGTATAAGGGGTCGACTTCTAACGACCCTATCTTTTGAAAGACGACAATCTGGGTGGCCCACAACCTATTAAATTAAAGATCATTGAGTCTTCTTTCCAATGCCACAAAGAATGTAATTTTTGGAATTTGGAGTCAAAAAATATGACGATCCTAAGACGAACTAGCACGACAGGAATTTCAGGCCAGGGTTGCAACTACTGGAAATCTGGGCTTGGTGCCGCAGTGGCGCGACGCGTCACTATCGCGCCAGGAATAAGCCTCATTAGTTTGGTCCCTGGAATGGCGTGCCACTACGAGATATGCAGGGTTTTGAAGCTTATTTTCTAGAACTCAGAAAACTTGGGCTTGGCGCTATAAGGGCGCGACGCGCCACTATCGCGCCATAAAATAGCCTCAGTAGTTTGGTCATTGGCGCGATGCGCCACTAACAGATATACAGGTTTTAAGCCTATTCGACTTGGAGTTGCAGTGGCGCGAGACGCCACCATCGCGCCAGTAGCGTTTTAGCCTAATTTTCAGAATTTTTGGAGAAAGGGCAGTTTGGGAATTTTCCCAAATTATATATACACAAGCGTTGAACGTTTTTGGACCATATTTTCATTCCCTCTCTCTCTCTCTAAAAGCCCTAAAAAATTTCCCTCTCCTCTTCTTCTTCTCCAAATCCTTCTCCAACAAGAAGTACCTCCAAGAGCTTCAAGATTCAAGCTTTCCATTGAAGACCCAACATCAAGGTTTTCTTCAAGTCTTCACTAAGGTATGTAAGGCTACTTAAAGCATGGGTCGAGTCCACCCATGTGCCCTATACTTTCTTTGAGGTTAAATGTCTATAACAATAGAGTTTCTTGGTAGGTTTATGTTCAAATGAGTCTTGTCACCTATTTAAATTGATTCCTATTATGTTGATGTTTTTGAGCTAAGAAATTCCTAAAATCTTCTTATTAGAATGAGTCGATGGAGATGAGTTGTTAACATACCTTGTTGATTTCCTTAACCATGTAATTATGTTAAATATGTCAATTTCCTTAATTATGTTATTCCTCTTGAATTGTTGATTTAAAAACCTTGGAGTTATGATGAGTCCTAAGGATGTGATAAATGAGAAGAGAAATGGTTGGTTATCTTTGTAGGTTTCTATAAATGCGCATCTAAGTGATGACTTGATTGAGTTGAATTGAGGATAGAGTCGATGAGTGGGCAAAGTCCTAAATGAGACTAGCCGTGATGACTTATTTTGAGATGATTGAATGGAGTCTTATGAGCATGGAGTCTTATGAGGAGTATCGAGCACCAAAGCGGGTAAGAGTATAGTCCATACTCGATCCTCATAAACTACACCGCCAATGTAGGTAGGGATGGAACCGTTAAAGTCGGATGCTTCCCATTGGGATTGAACCGTTAAAGTCAGGTATTTCCCATCTTATTGTCCTAAAATGATAGGACTTGACTGATCGATGGAATCCATGATTGGTGATGCGTTCATACCCTGGCAAGGTATTGACGAATGTGGCAATAACGTCGGCTTGTTGTACTAACACTGGCTCATAAGTGATGGTTGTCGGATAAAAGAAACTCTCATTTAGGTCTTGATAGTACTCTGAATCAATTGGATTTGAGAGCCATGTGATTGGTTCCATCTAACCCGTTTCGTTTTAGACTTAGGACACTTGATTGAGTTGTTTCCTTCCTTCTAAGTTGAGATTTCCGAGATGGTTTGACCCTTTCTGATATTGTATTATTCGGCCATTTTACATACTCGTATATTCCATGTACTGACGCCATTTGGCCTGCATCATTTCATGATGTAGAGACAGGTACTAGAGGTCATCAGTCGGCGCACCGTTGGATATGTACACACTCCCAGCTACTTGGTGAGCCTTCCTAGCTTTCGGAGGATGCCAAGACTTTCTTTATAGTTTTGTTTTGTTTCCTTTATTTTTGCTTGTTGGTAGCCATGGGCTTGTTATTGACACCTCCTAGATTGTTGATAGAGGTTTCATAGATCAGAGCATAGAAATATTGGATTATTCTTTTGAGTAGTTCTTCTATTACTGTTTGTTGAGTTGATGGTTATTTGGCCTTTGCCCTTAAATTTTGAATAGTATTTTATTGATTGAGTCTTCCGCTGAGAGAAAGTAATTGAATAAATGTGCGACTGGACCAGGTGGTTCGCTTAGAGGCCAGAAATGGCTTTCGAATGCCTGCCACGCCTAGGGTACCCTCCCGAGGCATGACACAATAATAGTGAATTTATCAGCTTAAAGGATTTCTTCACTTCTAATGGAATCTCTCACTTTTTAACTCCTCCCCATACTCTTGAGCATAATGGCATAGTCAAAAGACGACATAAGCACATTATTAAAACAAGTATCACTCTTCTTCATATTGCTAATCTTCCATTTTCATTTTGGTCATATGCTTTTCAAACTGCCGCATATCTGATAAATAGAATGCCCACTCCTTTATTGAATAATGACTCACCATATCTTCAAAAGTTTGGATCCTTTCCAAACTATAAGAAGCTTAGTGTTTTTCGTTGTATGTGCTATCCTTGGTTGAGACCATACGCACAAAACAAACTACAACCTCGTTCATCTCCATGTGTCTTCCTTGGGTATTCTTTAAATGAAAGTGCATATAAATGCTATGACCCAGTCACTTCAAGACTTTTTATGTTGAGACATGTAGATTTTGTTGAGCATAAGTTTCCCCTTCAAACCATCCAACTTAGTGATGTTAGGGTGCGTGATGCTACTGTTGACAAGTGGACTCCTCATTTCATTGTTCCATATTTACCCCTTTCAAATCCACCTACTAGTTCCTCTCCCACTATTGGATAGTTCATTTCTTCTAGTACAAATTTGATCACTCATGAATTTCCTTCCCCTGGTCAAACCACTCCAATGGCTTCAAACGACAGTACTCCATCATTAAATAAATTATTGAGATCATTAGTACAGGTTTCAGGTATGAGCTCCTCACCTAATTTCCCTCCTAGTTTACTTGAGCAAAGAATAATATCAATAAACCATCACAAAATTTATGCCTGTAAACCTCTCTTTCTGGACCAAAAGTCAAGTCTCTCATCCAAGAAAATAATACTCCATCCAAAGTCCCTGCCAATATGTCCAACCATGATTCATTTTCTCTGCCTAGGCATATCATATTGCCCAACACCAAAACCAAGCCAAAATCTGTGTCAAAAGCACTAAATGATACTGAATAAAAATGTTACACCCAATAAAATTACCAAAATACCCCCAGACTAAAGAACGTTAGTATAACACATCATTTTTAACTTTTTCATCTAGTCCAAGGATGGAATATCGATCAAGGGGAAAATTGTGTGGGAAAATGGTCTTGGTCAAATTTAGGCCAGTCGAATTAAAAGATAAATTTTAAGAGTGAAATGACAGAAAGTAGAGGAGTGCGCGACGCGGACCTGGTACGGACTTGCACTTAATCTTATTGTGGGTATTTTTTATAGGGTTAGAATTCAATTGAAAAAAATTTGGAAAGAATGCACTATGAGGGAACAAGTCCGCGACACAGGCCAATTTTCTTCTCATTTTTATTTTTAAGGAAGGGGCATTTCGTTCTTTTCCTCACCCCTCCTATACTTAAATCATGACTAATATAGGTCATTTTCGACCTTAAAAGAGTTTCTAAACATTCCTAAATTCTTCTATGCATTCTTACTAGAGACTTAGGACTAAGGAGTGGAGAAAAAACTAGGGTTCTAAAGATTCGAGCAACCTCTAGCAAGATTGATTGTCCTGTCTTCATCGCAGGTATGTAAGGCTAAAATAAAGCATGGACATTGTTCTTCCATGTTACCCATGATTGTGATAGGTTGATTATAAATGATTTGAGTTCCCATGATTGTGTTCCAAGAGATTTTCCTTAAATTTACATATTTTATCTATTATTATGAATTCAATGTTTTTCTATGAACTTGTTTCCTGAAGAAATGATTTAGACTACTAACATCATAAACCCTAATAGTATTTTGACCAATATTGAAATGTATATGTCTAAGTAATAACTCGAACCAAATAATTATAGATCCGACGTATGAGAAGATTGAACCATTAAAGTCAAATGTTTCTCTTGATTTGCATGTCTTGAAAAGATAGGACTTGATTTATTAATTGGATCCTTGATTGGATAATTCGTCCTTTACCCTGGAAAAGTACTAGACAGTTGTGGCAACAAAAATGAGCTTATTGTACGATCACTGGCTCATGTGCATGTAGGATCAAACTCGGTGACTCCTAGTTGTATATATGAGTTAGGATCAATTCCTAAGTATTTGAAGTGTATTAGATGTGATTTAGGGTCATAAGGTATCCCTAAAACCAAGTTAAGTCTAAAGAATTCCTCTCAGCTAAGTTTCCGGATGAGTCCGTGTAAGGGTCAACTTCAAAGGACCATATATCCTAAAGTATAATTAATTGGGTGTCCCATGACCTATCAAATTAAAGGTCATAAAGTCTTCTTTCCAACGCCACCAAAATTGTATTTTCCCGAGTTTGGAGCAAAAGGTTATGCTTAGTCTACCAGAAGGGTGTGCGATAAATTCGTGTGGCGGACTTGCCTTATTTTGTTTTCCAGATTTTGTATTTTCATCAAACAGAAAGGTGCGCGACAAGTCTGCATCGTGGACCTGTCGCGGACTTGTCCAGTTTTCCAGATTTTAGTAGGGTATTTAGGGAAAATTACCTAATACCTATATTATGACCTTGGACGCATTTTAGGGCAAAATTTCCGCCTCCATATCAGTTCCTAAGGACGTTTCTCTATATCAACATCCAAGAGCATTGAGACCAAGAATTGGAGAAGAAGAAGAAGAAGAGATAGGTTTTAAGCCATTCCTTCAAATCTTGATTCTCTATGAGATGATCTTCATTCAAGGTATGTAAGGCTCACCTAAAATATGGATTGAGTTCTTCCATATGCCCATAGATGTGTTGGATGAAGATTGTGAAAAGCTTGAACCTTTTATGAAGGTTCTTGAATCTTTCCTAAACTATAGAATATTTTCATATACTATTAATTTATTGATGATTTTCATGACTTGAATTATTGAATAGTTATCTTTCATATTTGTTTCATAAATCGTAGCTACATGTTGACTACAAATGAATTTTTGTCTATAAATTAATATATATTGTTTGTGTTCTTGAGTTGAATTTTGTTGAGAGTATGGATTCATGTATTCAATCACATGAACTCAAGATGATATTTCTTTTTGTTATAATTGTCTTGAGGTTGAGATTGATAGTTTTTATGTATATGTATTGATTGGAATGAAAAGAATAAATTGGGATGGTTATGAATGTGAATGGCATAAAAAAGAACGAAACCTTAGTAGAGCTAGAATGTCCTTTTGTCTCTATAAATTAAATATATAATTAAATAAGGATTTTAGAGCAAGATGTTTGATGATGATGTGAATAATAATGTTTGATGATGATGTGAATGATGATGTTTGATGATGAGGTGAATGATGTTTGTTTAACTAAGGAAAAATGATTGATGAAGAGGTTATGTTGATGATGATGTTTTGAGATTAAATGGATTGGAGTCTAATGTGACTACATGATATGTGATTTGCATAATTTGATTTGATTGGATTCATATGAGTATAAATAATTATTTGAGAAGGAGTTTTAAATACATGATTTGTGAACATTTTTGCATAAACTATTTATACACTATTTTGAGTTTAAACAATAATTATTTTCATCTTTGATTTAAAAAGAGTTTAAGCATGAGTTTGAGTTGAGGAGTTGAATTTATATTTTAAATGCATCTAATATTTTCTACATTCATTGAGTTGAGATGGTATCAAATTCAAAAAGAAGAGTTTGACGATTGAGATGAGTTGATTTGAAAATAAGTCCTAAGAGACTAAATTAGTATTTTGAGTATTTTACTCACTTGATAGATATGAGAATATTGATTTTTGGGAGGAGTATCGACCACCGAATTGGGTTAGAGTATAGTCCATACTCGAACCAATAACTACGTCGCCAAACGTAGGAGAGAATTGGATCGTTAAAGTCAGATATTTCCTAAATTATTGTCCTAACATGATAAGACTTGATTGGTTATGGATCTATGGTTGTTGATTTGTTCTTATCCTGGCAAGGTATGAATGGACGTGGCAACAACTTCAGCTTGTTGTACTATCACTTGTTCATATACTAATGATTGCCGGTTAGAGAAACTCCCAATTGAGTGGATTGTGCTTAATATGATTGGTCTGATTGAGATTGTATCTGATTGAGTTGATTTGTAAAACATTGCTAAATTCTAAGTTGCATATCTATTGAATTGAGTCCTTTGACTTTATTGTTGAGTTGATTATATATGATTAGATTGGATTAGATGGTATGTGATTGGATTATAAACGATTGGATAAGATTTAATTGGATTATACAAGATTGGATTGGATTGAATTTGGTTGGATTGGATGGTATGTGATCGAATTGTAAATGATTGGATTGAATTGAATTGTACATGATTGGATTGGATTGTATGTGATTAGATTGGATCAGATCATATATGATTGGATTGGATCGGATTGTATATGATTGGATTGCATCGGATCGTATATGATTGGATTAAATCAGATCGTATATGATTGGATTGGATCGGATTCACGTACTGACGTCCATTTGGACCTGCATCATTTCATGATGCAGAGACAGGTTTAAGATATCATTAATAGGCGCACCATTGAGGATCTATTCACACTCAGCTTATTGGTGAGTCCTCTCCTACATTAGGAGGACACCACTTATGTTATTCTTGCGTTGAGTTTAGTTTTTTTCATTCTGATTTGAGGTATCCATGAATCTGTCATTGATACCAATTAGATAGTAGTGATAGAGGCTTCATAGACTAGATAGTGATGGGTTGATTGAGTATTTTATTTTCTTGAATTATTTTTGTCAAATTATTTAATGACATAAATTGGAGTTCAATTTGTTGGCCCATGGCCTTTCTTCCTTGAGCTAAATTGATGATTTGAGTTTCCTACTAAATTATTCTTTTATTTCAAGCCTTTCGCTAATTGATTGATGAATGGATGTATGATTGGACTAGGTGGTTTCCTTGAGGACCAGCAATGGTCTTCGAGTGTCGGCCACGTCTAAGGTACCCTCGCGGGGCGTGACTGTATCACCCCAGAATTTGTTTTGCCAAAACTTGAGCCATTCATATACGTGTAGGATCGAAATCAGTGACTACTAGTTGTATATATGATTTAGGATCAATCCCTAAGTATTTGAAGTGTATTAGATGTAATTTAGGATCATAAGATATCCCTAAAACCAAGCCAAATCCAATGAATTCCTCTTGGCTAAGTTTCCAGATGAGTCTGTATAAGAGTCAACTTCAAACGACCATATCTCCTAAAATATAATGAATTGGGTGGCCCATGACCTATAAAATTAAAGTTCATTTAGTCTTGTTTCTAAATCTACCAAGATTGTATTTTTCTGAGTTCGGAGTAAAACATTATGCCCAATCGAACATAGAGGTACGC
This sequence comes from Solanum dulcamara, assembly GCF_947179165.1. Classification (NCBI taxonomy): domain Eukaryota; kingdom Viridiplantae; phylum Streptophyta; class Magnoliopsida; order Solanales; family Solanaceae; genus Solanum; species Solanum dulcamara. Next base: position 57,758,833 of record NC_077248.1, on the reverse strand, counting down.
CACAAGTCAGCGACGCGGACCTGTCGCAGATTTGCCTTGGTTTTGTTTTCCAGATTTCATTTTTTGTTGTCCAGTAAGATGCACGACAAGTCTGCATCATGGACCTTTCACGGACTTATCAAGTTTTCTAGATTTTGGAGGGGTATTTAGGGAAAATTACCTAATACCTATATATATGGTCTTGGACGCGTTTTAGGGCAAAATTCCGCCTCCATCTCAGTTTCTAAGGAGTTTTTCTCTCCAAAACACCAAGAACATTGAGACCAAGGATTAGAGAAGAGGAAGACGTCTAGAGTTCAAGTTCTTCAAGAAAGGCCATAAATCCTTGGTTTGTTATTCATTTCCAGGTATGTAAGGCTAACCTAAAATATGGATTGAGTTCTTCTATATGCTCCATAGATGTGTTGGATGAATATTTTGAAAGGCTTGAACCTTCTATGAAGGTTTCTTGAATTTTTCCCAAATGATAGAATATTCTTATATACTATTAATTGATTGATGATTTTCATGACTTGGATTATTGAATAATTATCTTTCATAATTATTTTATAAACTGTAGCTACATATTGACTACAAATGAATATTTGAATATAAATTCATATATAATGATGGTGTTCTTGAGTTGAATTTTGATGAGAGTATGGATTCATATATTCATTCATATGAACCCAAGATGAGATTTTCTTTTGTCATAATTGTCTTGAGGTTGAGATTGATGGTTTTTTTGTATATATGTATTGATTGGAATGAAAAGAAATGAATTGGAATAGTTATGAATGTGAATGGTACAAAAAGGAACGAAACCTTGGTAGATCTAGAATGTCCTTTTGTCTCTATAAATTGAACATAGAATTAAATAAGGATTTTGGAGCAAGATGTTTGATGATGATGTGAATGATGATGTTTGATGTTGATGTGAATGATGATATTTTGAGATGAAATGAATTGGAGTCTAATGTGACTACATGATATGTGATTTACATAATTTGATTTGATAGGAGTCATACGAGTATAAATGATTGTTTGAGAAGGAGTTTAAAATAAATGATTAGTGAACATTTTTGCATAAACTATTTATACACTATTTTGAGATTAAAGACTGATTATTTTCATCTTTAATTTAAAATGAGTTTAAGCATGAGTTGAGTTTGAGAAGTCTTTTAATTATTTTTGAGCATGAGTATTTTGAGTGTAAAAGAGTTGAGTATTTTTACATAAAAATGTCCAGTTTGAGTTGAGAAGTTGAAATTATATTTTAAACGCATCTAATATTTTCTACATTCATTGAGTTGAGATAGTATCAAATTTTAAAAGAAGAGTTTGATGATTGAAATGAGTTGATTGTGAATGAAGGTCCAATGAGACCAAATTGAATGAGTTTTGAAAAGAATCCAATGAGACTAAATGAGTTGATTTGTAAATAAGTCCTAAGAGACTAAATGAGTATTTGAGTATTTTACTCATTTGATATATTGAGCATATTGAGTCTTGGGAGGAGTATTGATCATTGAATTGGGTAAGGGTATAGTCCATACTTGAATTCCATGAGCTACGTAGCCAACGTAAGAAGGGATTGGACCGTTAAAGTTGGATATTTCCCATTTTATTGTTCTGAAATGAAAGGACTTGATATGGTTGATTGGTTGATTTGTTCATACCATTGCAAAGTATGAACGGGCATGGCAACAACGTCGTTTTGTTGTACTATCACTCGCTCATATAGTAATAATTGTCAGTTAGAGAAACTCCCAATTGAGTGAATTGTGCTAGATATGATTGGTTTGATTGAGATTGTATCTGATTGAGTTGATTTGTAAAACATTGCTAAATTCTAATTTGCATATTTATTGAATTGAGTCCTTTGACTTTATTGTTGAGGTGATTGTATATGATTGGATTAGATTGGATAGTATGTGATTGGATTGTAAATGGTTGGATAGGATTGTACAAGATTGGATTGGATTGAATATAATTGGACTAGATCGGATGGTATGTGATAGAATTGTAAATGATTGGACTGAATTGGATTGTATGTGATTGAATTGGATCGGATCGTATATGATTGGATTGGATAAGATTGTATATGATTCGATTGGATCAGATCGTATATGATTGGATTCGATCGGGTTGTATATGATTGGATTGGATCGGATTGTATATGATTGAATTGGATTGTATATGATTGTTTTCAATCTAAATTGTGTTCTTACTTTAGACTTATGACACCTTGATTGAGTATCTCTTATCTTTTTGACTTAAGATATTTGAACTGATATTGCTTTGTTCTATCATATTACATACTCATACATTCCACGTACTGACGTCCATTCGGACCTGCATTATTTCATGATGCAGAGACAGGATTAAGAGATCATTAACAGGTGCACCATTGAGGATCTATTCACACTCAGCTTATTGGTGAGTCCTTCCCTACATTCGGAGGACACCACTTATATTATTCTTGCATTGAGTTTAACCTTTTATTTTTATTTGAGGTAGCCATGAATATGTCGTTGGCACCACTTAGATAGTAGTGATAGAGGCTTCATAAACTAGATAGTGATGGGTCGATTGAGTATTTTATTTTCTTTTATTATTGTCAAACTATTTAATGACATAAATTGGAGTTCAATTTGTTGGCACATGGCCTTTCTTCATTGAGTTAGATTTATGATTTGAATTGCCCACTAAACTATTTCCTTATTTTTTTACCTTCCGTTGATTGATTGAATGAATGGGTGTGTGATTGGACTAGGTGGTTCGCTTGGGGACCAGCAATGGTCTTCGAGTACCAGTCACTTCTAGGGTACCCTCCTAGGGCGTGACAGTGACAGTCGGATAAGAGAAACTCTCATATTGATCTTGATAGTAATATGAGTTGACTTGATTGGATTGGATTGGATTGGATTATATATGATTGATCTCTGTCTAAACTTTATTCTTGCCTTAGACTTATGCTATCCTGATTGATTTCCTCATCTTTCTGATTTGAGATATTTGAACTAGTATTATTCTATCTTGATGCATGTTTCATTCTATCATATTACATATTTGTACATTTCACTACTGACGTCCATTTGGGCCTGCATCATTTTATAATACAAAGACAGGTACTAGAGGTCATCAACAAGCGTGATGTTGATGATCTGTTTACATTCCAGCTGATCGGTGATTCCTCTCTGCTTTGGAGGATACCACTACTTTATCATCTAGCTTTCGTATTTTATGTTCCTTTTATTTTGATTTAATAGTCATGAACCTGTCATTGGCACCACTTAGACTATTGATAGAGGCTTCATAGACTAGATTGTTCACTTATTGATTTGAGATTATCTTTTGGCTAGTTGCATTCATACTAGTCTTGTTGATTGGATTAGAAGATTATTGGTCTTTGTCCTTATACTATAAGTATTTATTTGATCATATTGATGAATTAAGTTTTTTGCTGATAGAGAGTTGATTGAATGATTATGTAACTAGGGAAAGTGGTTGGCTTGGGGACTAGTAATAGTCTCAAAGTGCCTGCCACACCTAGGGTACTCTCCCAGGACATGACATAAAGGCAGCCATGGAAGAAGAAATTCAAGCATTACAGAAATTAGGTACATGGGAGCTTGTCCTATTTACTACAAAGCAACAGTTAGTTGGTTCTAATTGGATTTTTCAAGTCAAGCTCAATTCTAATGAGTCATTAAACATAAAGCACGGCTTGTTGCTCAAGGATTAACACAACGACCAAGAATTGATTATATTGAGACTTTCTCTCCAGTTTCTAAACATACTACAGTTCGAGTTATTTTAACTGTAGCTGTCACAAGAGATTGGCCTTTACATCAATTAGATGTCAATAATGTCTTCTTGCATGGTCATCTAACAAAAAAGGTTTATATATCTCAACCTAAAGGTTGTTTTGACCATACAAGGCCTACACATGTCTGCAAACTCAAGAAGGAAATCTATGGCCTTAAACAGGCACCACGAGCTTGGTACTCAGAACTACAGAGCTATCTTCTAACCTTAGGTTTTCAAGTTTCTCATAATGATCATTTTCTCTTCATTTACAATCAGTTAGACATCACTATTTACTTGGTCGTTTATGTTTATGACTTGATTGTTGCTGGGAGTAATCCAAATATTGTCGATAAGTTTATTTTGAGACTTGGGCAACGCTTCTCTATCAAAAGCCTTAGCCCTCTTAATTATTTTCTTGGTGTTCAAGTTGTGAGAACTTTTGATGGGCTCTTCTTATCTCTGAAGAAGTATATTAATGATATAATTGACAAGACACAGATGGCTGTTGCGAAAGCAGTCAATACTCCCATGTCTACTGGAAATTCATTGTGCTTGGAGGACAGCGCACATCTTGATGATGTTAAGCTATATTGTACTATTGTTGGCAACTCATAGTATTTGGCATTGACGATACTGGATATAGCCTTTTCCATAAACAAGCTAGCACAATTCTCCTATCATCCGACTGAAAATCATTGGTCTACAGTCAAATGTGTGGTTCACTACTTAGTTGGAACGATGAACTATGGTCTCTTTCTGCATCGTAAGTCTCCACTTGATCACCATGCCTTCTCAAATGCAGATTGGGCATAAAATAAGATGACCGCTCTTCCACCAGTGCCTTTCTTGTCTATCTTGGTAAAACTTTGGTCTCCTAGTGCTCACAGAAACAAAGGAGTGTAGCTAGATTATCAACTGAAGCAGAATACCGTTCAGTTGCCTCTTCTACTATTGAAATTCAATGGACTCAGAACTTACTTTATGAGATTGTTATTTCATTGCCAAGGCAGCCAGTTGTCTACTATGATAATTTAGGTGCCACATATCTCATTGCAAATCCAGTCTTCCATTCGTGGATGAAGTATCTTGAGGTTGATTATTATTTTGTTCGCACCATGGTTCAAAATGGACAACTTCAAGTATCTCATATTTCTGGAAAAGATCAACTTGCGGATTTACTTACAAAAGCTCTCCATAGTTCTCTATTTGCAGATCTTTGGTGCAAGATTGGCATTTCTTATCAATCGCCATCTTGAAGGGTGTAAAGGAAAGCATCATGTATTATCAAAGTAATTGATATGATTTGATTATAATCTGATATGATTTGATTATAATCCCTTGTAATCCTCTTGTAATTAAGTTGATTAGGATTTCACTATAATTAGCATCTTCTATTTTTGGTAGGTTATCTCTTTCTTTATTGTATAAATATTGAAACAATATGTGAATATAAACTGTGAATTTAGTGTTGGGGGAGGAAGCACCACAACTAAAGTTTGATATGATAATAAATGATAAAAATAAATTGGACACGAGAATTTTATGTGAAAATTCCTCTAACTGATAGAGGGGAAACACCACGGGGTAGAAGGATCTCACTATTTTAATATGGAGTACACTGCTCTCAAACACAAGGAGAAAACAACAATTAACACTTCTCTCTTGTAAAAGAAACAACTAACTAAAGAGGACACTCAAAACTACAATATTTATCTTGGTGTATAACTCTTTTTTGTGTTCTTACTCTTTTGGATTGTATTTTGTGGGATAATCTAAATGAGGGCAAGAGGTCCTCTATTTATAGGAAACTAGAAACACGTAAAATTCGTGTATTGCCCCTCCCTTTTTGATTATGTGGTCAAAATGAGTTTTGTTCCCTTTTTGACTACGTTCAAAATGCATTTTGTTGACTACGTGTTTAAAACGCATTTTGACTATCTTTTATTCTCTCACTTAAAGATTTAATTGAGATCAATTAAGTCTTTACACCATCCTTTCTACCCAATTACTGCAATCTTACATTTCTACTAGGCCAATAGAGGATCAATACCATATGAACTTGTTACTGTTGATCGGCTTTGTAAACATATCTATTAAGTTATCATTACTGTGAATTTTTTGAATATCCACACTACCTTCTTCCACCTTCTCACGAACAAAGTTATATTGAACTCGTATGTGCTTTGTCCTTGAACGAAATATTGGATTCTTTATAAGATGCAAAGTGCTCTGACTATGACAAAATAGAGCAATCTTCTCTTGTTTGTGGTCGAGCTTCTCTAGTAACATCTGCATCTATATTGCCTCTTTGCTAGCTTATGTAGCCGCTGCATATTCTGCTTCCATCGTAGATATAGCCATGATAGATTACATTTTTGAAACCCAGCTTACAGCTCCTCCAGCAAAAGTAAACACATAACCTGTGGTGGACTTGCTTTTATCAAGATCACCTGCATAATCTAAATCAACATAATCTTTAACAGTAAAGTCTGATCCTCCATAACACATTACAACATCTGAGGTACCCTTGATATATCTCAAGATCCTTTTAACAGTATTTCAATGCTCTCTACTAGGATTAGCCATGTATCGACTAACCACTCTCACTGCTTGTACAATGTCAGGTCTTGTACATACCATGGCGAACATTAAACTTCCCACTGCTGATGCATATGGTACTCGAGACATCTCCATCCTCTCTGCGTCATTGCTAGGACTCATACTTGAGGATAACTTGAAATTAATAGGAAGTGGGGTAGAAATTGACTTACAGTCTTGCATCTTGAAGCGTCTCAAGATTTTCTTCAAGTAGTTCTTTTGAGAAAGCCAAATCGTCCTATTATTTCTGTCTTGATGAATTTGCATCCCTAGAATCTTGTTTGATGGTCCCAAGTCCTTCATTTCAAACTCCCTAGCCAACTGTGCCTTTAAATTTGTGAGACGATCTTTGTTGGGGGATGCTACCAACATGTCATCAATATACAACAACAAGATAACAAAATATTCATCACCAAATCTCTTGTAATAAACACAATGATCTGACTATGTTTGTTGTATCCAAGGCTTATAATGAAGGATCAAATCTCTTATACCAACAACTCGGCGCCTGTTTGAGACCATATAGAGATTTGTTCAACCTGCAAACCAAGTTCTCTTTTCCCTGTTCTTCAAAACCTTTTGATTGGAGCATGTAAATTTCTTCTTCAATCTCTCCATGAAGAAATGTAGTTTTGACATCTAACTGCTCCAAGTATAAGTCAAATATAGCACACATTGTCAGGACCACTCGAATTGTTGTGAGTCGAACCACCAGAGAAAATATCTCATTAAAGTCTATACCTTCTTTCTGAGCGAATCCTTTCACCACCATTCTTGCACGATACTTCTCCACTTGATCATTATAATTGCGTTTGATCTTATAAACCCATTTGTTTCCAATGGCCTTTCTTCCTTATGGTAATTGAACAAGATCCCATGTTTTATTTTTATAAAGAGCTTCAATTTCTTCTTGCATTGTTGCCATCCATAGAGATGATTCTTGGCCTTTCATAGCCTCATGAAAAGTTGAAGGCTCTCCATCTTCTGTTAATAGACAGTATGCAATATTGCTCTCTATAGAATAATCTGAGTACCAAGCTGGTTTTCTTCTCTCCCTAGTTGACCGTAGAACTTGTAGAGTTTTGATCTCAGCATGCTGTTGTTCTTTGTGTTTTGGTGCTGCTTCAGAAGACACTGGAATTTCTTTTATTTCTTCAACTTCAACTGTAGCAGTCTCTGATTTTTCTTTTAAAGTGCTACCTTCTTTTGTTTGTATCTTATTTTCAACAAATACAACATCCCTGTTGATTACCATCTTGCGGGCAGTGCGATCCCACAAGCAATACCCATTGACTCCATAAGCATACCCTAAGAAAATGCATTCCCTGGATTTTGGATCCAACTTTGATATTTCTTGGGTGTTGTACATAACATAAGTAGGACTTCCGAATATATGTAAGTGAGAATAATCAGCTAGTTTTCCTATCCACATCTCCATTGACATTTTTAGATCAATTGCGGTTGATGGTGATCAATTGATCACGTAACAGGCGGTTTTGACTGCTTCTGCCCAGAATTGTTTTTCCAACCCTATAGTTGCCAACATCGCTCTTGTCCATTCCAACAAGGTTTTGTTCTATAATGACCCTCAAGGTCATTTTTTTGGAATTTTTGTAAAATGACCATTTTACCCATCCCTTTAGATGCCCCTAGTCATTTCTAATTGTTATCGGGTGTTGATTTTTAGAAAATCCTATGAAAAGTTAAGTCCTTGGAAATTTTAAGTTTTCTAAGCTTTAAATATTAAAAAGTGGTATTTGGGGTCAATTGGAGGTACAGGTATCGGAATGGAATTCCGTTGATTCCAGAAGCTCCGAAATGTCGAAATAGGCTTAAGAGACTTTACGGAATCAGATTTGGAGTTGTAACGAAAATTTGAGGCCTTGAGTTGAGAATTTGAGGAACTTTAAGCCAAGGTTTGATTTTGGCCAACTTTTGGAGTTTCGATGATCGGAATAGAATTCCGAAGACTCCGTTGAATTCGAGAGATGGTTTTTGGTCTAGAAGAAGTGTTGATTTAATTTTTAGAGGTCCCGAGTCCATTTTGGTATTTTGAAGGCCTAAGTTGGTTTAGTTGCGACTTTTCGAGTTTTGGGCCAACGAAATCTCGAATTCAAATTCTGATGGTTCTATCAGCTCCGGAATGACCAAATTAGGCTAGTACAACTGTTGGAAAAACTTTTGACTTTGAAACTTATTCTTTAGTTGACTTTGGTCAACATTCTTGGAAAATGCACTCGAATAAATATTCTGAGAGCGCGGTTAGTTATGGAATGTTGATTTTGGTCTTGAACGACCCTTCGTTCGCTTTTCAAGGCTTCCAGACTAATATCGAGGCCCATTGTGGAATATGACTTAAAATAGCTCTTGGGTGTGGGACCCACTTTTTATTAAAATGATCTCGTATAGAAATTCTGAATTCGCCATTGAGTCCAAAATATCGAATTTAGTGGGGTAGCATATTTGGTTTATTTTTATCGAATTCCGAACGAATTCCGAGCACCTCGTCGGAGATTTTGGAAAAATTCCAAAATCAACAGCAGAGCAGCAGTAGCAAGCGCTTTTTGGGGATTTTTCTCCAACTTTAAAACCCCATAACTTAAGTTATATAACTCCAAATTGGGTGATTCTAAAGGAAAAACTGTGAGGTTTTTTGTGGAAAACGCATTGGAGAGATTAAAAACTGATTTGGAGCATTCGATTCAGGTAAAACGCGCGATTTTAATTGCAGCTGTGTCCATTTTCGGATTTAGTTTTTGAAGAACTTTGAGTAATTGTTTCTTGACCTATATAAACCCTATTTTGGTGATTCAAGTGTCTAAATTCAATAGAATTTTGTGAGGAATCTTGTGGTAATCTCAGAAATGCGAGGAGAAGCTTCGTTCGAGATAAAAATGCATTTGTAAGTTACTGATTTAGTCATTTTCGGAATGAAATTTTGTGGAATTTTGGAAGAGTGTATCTTGGAAGGGGAGCCTTGGAGTAACTGGTAAAGTTGCTGCCATGTGACCAGGAGGTCACGGGTTCAAGTCTTGGAAACAGCCTCTGGCAGAAATGCAAGGCAAGGCTGCATACAATAGACACTTGTGGTCAGGCCCTTCCCCGTACCCCGCGCATAGCGGGAGCTTTAGTGCACCGGGCTGCCCCTTTTTTTATCTTGGTTAATATAACTCCATTTTGAGTGATTCTTGAGGCTAGATTGTGGGGTTTTTCGCAAGAAACGTCATGGTATAATTTGTTTTGATTGACAGATTTTTATTTTTGAGAAATCGACGTGTAAAGAGGCTGCCTTATATCATTTTCTTAGTTTAAAAATGTGGGAATTGATTTTTGATCGTCTTACGTAATTTTCCACCCAGAATTATGTAATAAATCTGATTTGTGTGCTTGGGGTGACGTTTAGAACTTGTTTTGGGGTAAAATCCGGAACTTCGTATGTGGGTCCCACAATTCCGACTTTCGACCCCAAAATTGGTCCATCTCCAAAAATTATGAAATTAGTGTCTAAACGACCGTATCGACGTTGTGGTTCTATTTCTGATAGCTTGGCAGTGTTCCGAGGCCGTTCGAAAGTTAAAAGCTCCAGCACAGTGATTTGGAGACCGCGTGTTTAGCCTACAGGTAGGCTATGGTTTACCTTTCTTTAGATAGCCGGAATGTGTGAAATCATGTTGAAATAGTTGGAATTTGTGTTGGGTAATTTGATTGTATATTTTAGGTGTTAGAAATCATGCTTTAGGCTTATTATTGGGTTTTCGGATATTTAGAAGCATGTATATCTTGTCGTTATTTGTTGATATTATAAGTAGAGTTGAATGAGCATGTTGTTGATACGGTAGGGTATGATGTTGTCCTTAGTATAGGATGTAAACTTTCTTTAGATGTCCTGGCGTCGCTCCGGTAGACTTAGATCCTTGTAGAATGGTGTAGTGGGCTAGTGCCTGACAGTTTGGCCTTAGCTAGGCGTTACTCTTGCTCTTAAAAATACCATCATCTATAACTCGGTATAATCGTGACTTTCGTAATGCGTCGTTAATACTAGATTTCATGATCGTTGACTTTGGCTCCTGTTTCAGTTTTAGCGACATATTGGTTGACTCATCGGGATGGAAATTCTCGGTACTATTATTGTTTATTTGGAAAGGAGAATATTCGACACCATAGGATAAAATATCTGTGAGCATCCTGGTACCCAGTCCGAACTTCATTCTGAATTATCAAGGAGCATTTGGGTACCTAACCCCGGCCTTCGCCGACTTGCTATTATGACCAGCATCCGGGTATCCAGTCCTAGCCTCGATCATATCGATGTGTTATAGCGAGCATCCTTGTACCGGTCCAGGTCTCGACCGTACCGATGTAATACGGCGAGCATTTGGGTACCCAGTCCCGGCCTTGACCGCACTTATGTATTATGGCAAGCTTCCGGGTACCCAGTCCCGGCCTTGACCACTTTGAACATTCGGGTGAGCCTATGGGTCCCAATCCCAGCCTCGACCCCTAAGTCACTACTAGATCGATTGACTCTTAGAGATTCTGGGTTTGGAAATGATATAGTACTTCGGCTACTGACATCGTAGATTCTTGGTTCCTATCCTTGGTAGTTGTAGCTATTCTGTGTGCTCGACGGGCTTATGGGGGTTCTTCCGAGTTTTTATTTAACTTACGCACGAGTGTCCTAGTTGGGCTTATGGGGGCCCAGTTGGGTATAGTTAGCTGTAGTTTTCATAGGTAGTACTCTTTTCCCTTTTGATGCTTATGTTGACTCCTATTTAGGCTATTCTTCTCTTTCATATTGTTTTTTTACCTTTTCTGCTCAGTCAGCCTATAATGCCTACTGGGTACCTGTTGTCTTGGTACTCATACTACACTATGCATCTACTTTCGTGATGCAGGACCGAGCACCAGCTATATTCGTGGATAAATCAAGCTTGTTGCAGTCAACTTCGGAGACTAGGGTGAGTACTTGGCGTTTTTAGATCATTCCTGTCTCCTTCAGCATGGATGGCCCATCTTTTGCCTTCTGAGACTAGCCAGTTGTTTTATAAATTTTTGGTCCACTTTTGGGACTTGTACTCATATTTTATTTTATAGCAGCTTTGTACTTGTGACCTCTAGGTTCTGGGAGGGATCTTTAGTTATTTAAAATATGTTTTGGTCTACTTCTGCTTATTCATTCTATTTACTTTTATAATTCGATGCTTTTATATAGTTTCTTCCCTCAAACACATTACTTAAGAAATTGGGTCGTGACAAGTTGGTATCAGAGAGACAAGTTCATTGGTCTCACTTGTACAGAGCTAACGTCTAGTAGAGTCTCGCGGATAGGTGCAGAGACGTCCGTAACTTATCTTCGAGAGGCTACAGGATATCATTAGGAACATTCTCTATATTGTATCATTTCGTGTAGTGTTGTGTCTTATTGATTTCGTAAAATCTCATTTGTTCCAATCTTTCGCAGGAATTGTTCGTACGCGCGGCACCACCGGTCATGATAACACACCAAGGCCTGGCATTCCTAGAGGTAGTCCTCGGGGGACAAGTAGGGGAGAAGCACCAGCTCCCAACCCGAAGATAGAGCCAGAGCTGGTAGAGGAGCATCATGACACTCCTATTCCTACTTAGCCAGAGAGACAACCACCATCAGCATAGCCTCCAGCTGCACCAATTATGACCCCAGCATTATAGGCAGTGATTGTACAACTCCTCACGGCTATTGGTGTTATACCACAGGCCCCGACCCCAGTATCGGGCATACCAGCACCGCGGGATCTGCTCGTTCAGCCGGGACCTGAGGTTCAACTGCCTCCACCAGTTGTTGCACCCCCGCCAGCAGTTCCAGAGGGTATGATGTCACTACAGGATTATAAGATATTAGGGGTATTTCAGAGATTGTCGCCCCTGATATTTTCTAGAGCCACTAGCGAGGATGCCATGGAGTTCTTGACTACCTATCAAGAGAAGCTCCATTCCTTGGTTCTTATGGAGTCCAGAGGCGCCGACTTCACTGCTCACCAGTTCAAAAGGGTAGCCAGACAGTGGTAGCGCTCTTATTTGCAGTCCAGACCAGATGGGTCACCACTATTGACATGGGCCCGGTTCTCAGAGGCTTACTTGGATCAATACATCCCCAGGAGTGTTTGGGACCGACTTTGAGATCAGTTTACTTGGTTGGAGTAGGGCCACATGACGATTGTAGAGTACGAGGCTAGATTTCATCATCTTTCCCGACATGCCACTATGATTCTACCCACTGAGGAGGAGCGGGTATGATGTTTTGTGCGCGGATTGAGACCTTACCTGAGATTGGGGATTGAGCACCTTGTTTCTGTGGGCTGTTTTTTTCTGGATGTGGTGGATCGTGCCCGCACGATCGAAATTATTCATCGTCAGTCCCAAGGGGTAGCGATAAGAGACCCAGATATCAGGGTAGCTTTAGTGTGTCCCATTCTAGAGGCCATGATAGTTATGACAGACCCCGCCAGCGGTTTCAGCAGGATAGGTACCAGCAGGGTCAGTCTAGCCGGCCGATTTAGGCCTCCCTACCAGTAGTTGAGGATAGTCATCCCTGTTCGGGGGGTTCCATCATAGGGCAGAGCTCGAGGGGATTAGGTCTGCTTTCTTCCTACCGCGGTCGAGTTATCATGGGTCACTCAGCTTCAGAATATTTTGATTGTGGCTCACTGGAACACTAGGCTAGGGAGTGTCCCGTCCATGCTAGACCATTAGTAGTAGCGCCACCTCCACCAGGAGGTATAGATCAGGGTCACGGCCACGACGATGCTCATCAGGGTATTCCAGAAGGTTCCCGAGGAGGCAGGTCAGGTGGTAGGGTCAATGTTCGTAGGGGAGGCTGACAGGGCCACTTCTATGCTACTCCAACGAGGGCAGAGACTGAGGTATCAGATGATGTTATCATAGGTACTATCCTTATTTGTCAGTAGACTGCTTCAGCTTTATTTGATCCAGGTTCCACATATTCCTATGTGTCTATATATTTTGCTCCATGTTTGGGTATTCCTTATGAGTCACTTGAGGTCCCATTACATGTTTCAACCCCGGTAGGGGATTCTTTAGTGGTGGATCAGGTTTGTAGATCCTGTGTGGTGACTATTCAGGGGCATGAGACTCGAGCAGATCTTATTTGACTTGATATGCTGGACTTCGATATTATTCTGGGCATGGATTGGTTGTCCCCTCATCATGCGGTTTTGGACTGTTATGCCAAGACAGTTATATTAGCCATGCCTGGTATTCCCCAGTCTTGTGGCAGGGTATTTTTAGTCGCTCACCGAATGGGATCATATCATTTATGCGGGCCCAACGGCTAGTTGCGTCCAGGTGCTTAGCGTACTTAGCTTATGTCCATGATGTGTCCAGCGGGGACCCTACTATTGATTCCGTTCTTATGGTTAGGGAGTATACTGATGTCTTTCCTACTGACCTACCTGGTCTACCCCCAAAGAGAGATATTGACTTTGCCATAGATTTGGAGCCGGGAACTAAGCCTATTTCTATACCACCTTATCGTATGGCCCCTGTAGAGCTCAAGGACCTTAGCGTGCAACTTGAGGATCTTCTAGGTAAGGGATTTATTAGCCCGAGTGTGTCACTGTGGGGTGCGCCTATCTTATTTGTTAAGAACAAGGATGGGACTATGTGGATGTGTGTTGATTACAGGCAGTTAAACAAGGTGACGGTGAAAAACCGTTACCCCATGCCCCGTATCGCTGATCTATTTGATCAGCTTCAGGGTGCGATCATGTTTTCTAAGATTGACTTGATGTCTGGCTACCATCAGTTGCGGATTAGAGCAGCCGACATTCCTAAGACTGCTTTTCGGACTCGCTATGGCCACTATGAGTTTCTTGTGATGTCTTTTGGGCTTACCAATGCCCCCGCAGCTTTTATGGACCTTATGACTCGAGTATTCATGCCTTATATTGACTCCTTCGTGATTGTATTCAACGATGAAATACTAGTATACTCAAGGAGTAGGAAGGAGCACGAGCAACACTTGAGGGTTGTACTCCAGACTTTGAGAGATCAGCAGCTTTATGCTAAATTCTCAAAATGCGAGTTTTGGTTGGAGTCTGTGGCATTTATTGGGACATGTGGTGTCTAGAGAGGGTATCAGAGTGGATCCAGCGAAGATTGATGCTATTCGTGGTTGGTCTAGGCCCATATCTGTTACGGAGATTAGGAGTTTCATTGGATTGGCCGGGTATTATAGATGATTCATTAAGGGTTTCTCTACCATTGCAGCCCCATTATCCCATTTAACCCACCAAGATGTTCCCTTTGTGTGGTCCGAGAGTGTGAGTCGAGCTTTCAAAAGCTTAAAGAGTTGCTTACCACCGCTCCTATTCTGACTCTACTAGTTGAGGGAGAGATCTTTTCGATATATTGTGATACTTCTGGTGTAGGTCTTGGGTGTGTACTGATGCAGCATGGCCGGGTTATTTCCTATGCTTCCAGACAGTTGAGGGTGCACAAGTGCAACTACCCCACCCGTGACTTGGAACTGGTGGTGATAGTTTTCGCACTCAAGATATAGAGGCACTACTTATATGGAGTCAATTGAGAGATATATACAGATCACCGTAGCTTACAGTACATTATGAGTAAAAAAGATCTTAATTCTAGACAACGGCGTTGGATTGAGCTACTAGCCAATTATGACATCTCTATTCTTTACCACCCGGGCAAGGCTAATGTAGTAGCAGATGCCTTGAGCCGGAAGACGGAGAGTATGGGTAGTTTAGCTTACTTGTCTACTGCGAAGCGACCCCTAGCCTTGGACATCCAGTATTTGGCTAATCGGATGGTCAGGTTGAAAATCTTAGATTCTGGACCAATTTTGGCATATGTGGGAGCTCGATCGTCTCTATTATACCAAATTCGTGGCCGGCAGTTTTAGGATGGAGAATTGGTAAAGCTTCGATAGTTAGTATTACGAGGTGAGGGTGGCCAGGCTTCTATAGATTCGGATGGCATACTACGGTTCGATAGTCTTCTTTGTGTTTCCAGAGTTCGAGACTTCATTTAGTTGATCCTTCACGAGGCCCACAATTCTAAATATTCTATCTATCCGGGCACCGTGAAGATGTATCGGGATTTGAGACAACATTACTGGTGGAGTGGTATGAAGAGAGATATAGCTGAGTATGTATCCCATTGTTTAAGATGCCAGCAGGTTAAGACAGAGCATCAGAGGCCTGGTGGAGTCTTTCAGAGATTACCCATTCCCGAGTGGAAATGGGAATGAATTATCATGGAATTCATGATGCGATTGCCTCGATTATCCAGAGGTAATGATGGTATTTGGGTCATCGTTGATCGATTGACCAAGTCAGCGCATTTCTTGCCAGTACGGTCCACTTTTACCGCAGATCGTCTAGCTTGAATCTATATTCAGGAGGTGGTCCATCTGCACGGGGTACCGATATCCATTATATCAGATAGGGGATCTCAATTTACTTCTAGTTTCTGGAGGCCCTTTCAAAGAGAGTTAGGCACCCGGGTTGATCTTAGTACGACATTTCATCCACAAACCGACGGTCAGTTAGAGCGTACTATTTAAGTTCTGGAGGATATGTTGCGAGCTTGTGTATTAGAGTTCAAGGGTCATTGGGAGCAGTACTTAGCTTTGGCAGAGTTTGCATACAACAATAGCTACCACTCTAGCATTCAAATGGCCCCGTTTGAAGCCTTATATGGTCGGCGCTATCGTACTCCGATTGGTTGGTTTGAGTCTTCAGAGCCTAGGCCGCACAGTACCGATTTACTTCAGGATGCCATAGCCAAAGTGTGGGTTCTTCAGGATAGGTTAAGGACAACTTAGAGTAGGCACCAGAGTTATGCTAATCGCAGGCGCCGGCCCTTGCGTTTCGAGGTAGGAGATCAGGTGTTCTTGTGGGTGTCTCCCTTGAAGGGCGTGATGAGATTCGGCAGGCGGGGTAAGCTTAGACCCAGGTATATCAGGCTGTTTGAGATTCTGAGGAGAGTTGGAGAGGTTGCTTATGAGTTGGCTTTGCCACCAGTATTTTCAGCTATACACCCTGTTTTTCATGTTTTTATGATGCGCCGGTACATTCCAGATGAGTCTCACGTACTTCAGTATAACTCTGTTGAGTTGGATGATCGCCTGAATTTTCTTGAGGAGCCAGTTGCTATTCTAGCCAGAGATGTTCGCCAGCTTCGTTCTAAGTCCATCCCTGTGATTAAGGTTCAGTGGCGCCATCGTCCGGTCGAGGAGGCTACATGGGAGACCGAACAGGATATGCGGGATCAATTCCCTACCTTATTTGACCCTCCAGGTATACTCTTGTCCTTACTTTCGCGGATGAAAGTTCTTTTAGTAGTGGATATTGTAATGACCCTCAAGGTCATTTTTTTGAAATTTTTATAAAATGACCATTTTACCCATTCCTTTAGATGCTCCGAGTCGTTTCTAATTGTTATCGGGTGTTATTTTTAGAAAATCCTATGAAAAGTTAAGTCCTTGGAAATTTTGAGTTTCATAAGCTTTAAGTATTAAAAATTGGTATTTGGGGTTAATTGGATCTAAGGGTCTCGGAATGGAATTCCGTCGATTCCAGCAGCTCCGAAATGTCAAAATAGGCTTAGGAGACTTTACGGAATCAGATTTGGAGTTGTAACGAAGATTTGAGGCCTTGAGTTGAGAATTTGAGGAACTTTAAGCCAATATTTGACTTTGGTCAACTTTTGGAGTTTCGATGCTCGGAATGGAATTACGAAGACTCCGTTGAATTCGGGAGATAGATTTTGGTCTAGAAGAAGTGTTGGTTGAATTTTTAGAGGTCCCGAGTCCATTTTTGTATTTTGAAGGCGTAAGTTGGTTTAGTTGCGACTTTTCGAGTTTTGGGCCAACGAAATCTCGAATTCAAATTATGATTGTTCCATCAGCTCCGGAATGACAAAATTACGCTAGTAGAACTGTTGGAATGACTATCGAGTCAATCGATACGAGTTTGGGGCCATTTGACGCTTTTAACTTTGAAACTTATCATATAGTTGACTTTGGTCAACATTCTTGGAAAACGCTCTTGAATAAAAATTCTGACAGCGCGGTTAGTTCCGTAATATTGATTTTGGTCTATAACGACCCTTCGTTCACTTTTCAAGGCTTCCGGACTAATATCGAGTCCCGTTGTGGAATGACTTAAAATAGCTCTTGGGTGTGGGACCCACTTTTTATTAAAATGATCTCGTATAGAAATTCTGAATGCGCCATTGAGTCCAAAATGTCGAATTTAGTGGGGTAGCATATTTGGTTTATTTTTATCGGATTCCGAATGAATTTCGAGCACCTCGTCGGATATTTTGGAAAAATTCCAAAATCAACAGCAGCATAGAAGTAGTAGCAAGCCCATTTTGGGATTTGTTTCCAACTTTAAAACTCCATAACTTGAGTTATATAACTCCAAATTGGGTGATTCAAAAGGCAAAATTGTGAGGTTTTTCGTGGAGAACGCATTGGAGAGATTAAAAACTGATTTGGAGCATTCGATTCATGTAAAAATCGCGATTTTAATTGCAGCGGTGTCCATTTTCGGATTTAGTTTTTGAAGAACTTTAAGTAATTGTTTCTTGACCTATATAAACCCGATTTTGGTGATTCAAGGGTCTAAATTCAAGAGAATTTCATGAGGAATCTTTTGGTAAACTCAGAAACGTGAGAAGAAGCTTCGTTCGAGGTAAAAATGCGTTTTTAAGTTACTGATTTAGTCATTTTCGGAATGAAATTTTGTGGAATTTTGGAAGAGTGTATCTTGGTCAATATAACTCCGTTTTGAGTGATTCTTGAGGCTAGATTGTGGGGTTTTTCGCAAGTAACATCATGGTATAATTTTGTTTGATTGAAAGATTTTTGTTTTTGAGAAATCTACGTGTAAAGAGGCTGCCTTATATCGTTTTCTTAGTTTAAAAATATGGAAATTGATTTTTGATTTTCTTATGTAATTTCCCACCTCGAATTATGTTATAAATCTGATTTGTGTGCTTGGGTGACGTTTAGAACCTATTTTGGGGGTCAAATCCGGAATTTCGTATGTGGGTCCCACAATTCCCGTTTTCGACCCCAAAGTTGGTCCATCTCCAAAAATTTTAAAATTAGTGTCTAAATGACCGTATCGACGTTGTGGTTCTATTTTTGATAGCTTGGCAGTGTTCTGAGGCTGTTCAAAAGGGAAAAGCTCCAGCACAGTGATTTGGAGCCCGCGTGTTTAGCCTACAGGTAGGCTATGGTTTACCTTTCTTTAGATAGCCGGAATGTGTGAAAGCATGTTGAAATAGTTGGAATTTGTGTTGGGTAGTTTGATTGTATATCTTAGGTGTTAGAAATCATGCTTTAGTCTTATTATCGGGTTTTCGGATATTTAGAAGCATGTATATCTTGTCATTATTTGTTGATATTATAAGTAGAGTTGAATGAGCATGTTGTTGATACGGTGGGTATGTTGTCCTTAGTATAGGATGTAAACTTGCTTTAGATGTCCTGGCGTCGCTCCGGTAGACTTAGATCCTTGTAGAATGGTGTAGCGGGCTAGTGCCTGACAGTTTGGCCTTAGCTAGGCGTTACTCTTGCTCTTAAAAATACCATCATCTATAACTCGGTATAATCATGACTTTTGTGGTGCGTCGTTAATACTAGATTTCATGATCGTTGACTTTGGCTCTGGTTTCAGTTTTGGCGGCATATTGGTTGACTCATCAGGATGGAGATTCTCGGTACTATTATTGTTTAGTTGGAAAGGAGAATATTCGACACCATAGGATAAAATATCTGTGAGCATCCAGGTACCTAGTCCCGGCCTCCATTCTGAATTATCGGGGAGTATTCGGGTACCTAGCCCTGGCCTCCGCCGACTTGCTAGTATGACGAGCATTCGGGTATCCAGTCCTGGCCTCGATCATATTGATGTGTTACAGTGAGCATCGTAGTACCAGTTCAGGCCTCGACCGCACTGATGTAATACGGCGAGCATCCGGGTACCAAGTCCCGACCTTGACCGCACTCATGTATTATGGCAAGCTTCCGGGTACCCAGTCCCGGCCTTGACCACTTTGAACATTCAGGTGAGCCTATGGGTCCCAGTCCCAGCCTCGACCCCTAAGTCACCACTAGATCAATTGACTCTTAGAGATTCTGGGTTTGGAAATGATATAGTACTTCGGCTTCTAACATCGCAGATTCTTGGTTCCTATCCTTGGTAGTTGTAGCTATTCTGTGCTCGGCGGGCTTATGGGGGTTCGTCCGAGTTCTTATTTAACTTACGCACGAGTGTCCCGGTTGGGCTTATGGGGGCCCAGTTGGGTATAGTTAGCTATAGTTTTCATAGGTAGTACTGTTTTCGCTTTTGATGCTTATGTTGACTCCTTTTTAGGCTATTCTTCTCTTTCATATTGTTTTTTTACCTTTTCTGCTCAGTCAGTCTATGATGCCTACTAGGTACCTGTTGTCTTGGTACTCATACTACACTCTACATCTACTTTCGTGATGCAGGTTCAAGCACCAGCTATCGCCGTGGATAAATCGAGCCTGTTGCAGTCAACTTCAGAGACTAGGGTGAGTACTCGGCATTTTTAGATCATTCCTATCTCCTTCAAATCATTCCTATCTCCTTCAGCATGGATGGCCCGTCTTTTGCCTTCTGAGACTAGCCAGTTGTTTTATATATTTTCGGTCCACTTTCGGCACTTGTACTCGTATTTTATTTTGTAGCAGCTCTGTACTTGTGACTTCTAGGTTCTGAGAGGGATCTTTAGTTGTTTAAAACATGTTTTGGTCTACTTCTGCTTATTCATTCTGTTTACTTTTATAATTCGATGCTCTTATATAGTTTCTGCCCTCAAAGACATTACTTGAAGTTTCGGGTTGACGAGTTGGCTTACCTACAAGAGGGTTATAGTAGGTGCCATCATGACCTAAGAAATTGGGTCGTGACATGTTCATCCGCTCTGCTACTCTATTTTATTATGGAGTATATGCCACCATGAACTGTCTTTTAATACTTTGTTATTTACAGAAGTTATCAAATTCATCAGCAGTGTATTCTCCTCCATTATTTGTCCTCAAACATTTGATCTTTTTCTCAGATTCAAGTTCCACCCGTGCTTTGAACTTTTTGAAAATTGGAAAAACATCTGAGGAACCCTAGACGTGACCGGCACTCAGGAACCATTTCTGACTCCCAAGCGAACCACATAACTTGATCACACATCCGTTCATTCATTTATTCAGCGAAAAGTTTAAAAATAAAGAATAATTTAGAGGGCAACTCAAATCACCCATTCAACTCAAATAATAAAGGCCATGGGCCAACAGATCAACTAAAATATTTGTCAAAAAAAATAGTTTGACAAGAATAACTCAAGGATAGAAATACTCAATCGACCCATCACTATCTAGTCTATGAAGCCTATATCACTACTATCTAATTGGTGCCAATGACATGTTCATGGCTACCTTAAATCAAAATAAAAAAGGCTAACTCGACGCAAGAATACATAAGCGGTATCCTCCGAATGAAGGGAAGGACTCACCAATACGCTGAGTGTGTGTAGATCCTCAATGGTGCTTCTATTGACGATCTCTTAAACCTGTCTCTGCATCATGAAATAATGCAGGTCAAAATGGACATCAGTACGTGAAATATACGAGTATGTAATATCGCAGAATGAAACATACCTCAAGGAAGAATAACGTTGGTTCAAATATCTCAAAATCAAAAAGATAAGAGAAACTCCATCAAAGTATCATAAGTCTAAAGTAAGAACACAGTTAGGCAGAAACCAATCATAAACCATCCAATCCAATCCCATCATGTACAATACAGTTCAATTAAATCAGTCAATCCAATTTAATCATATACTGTTAACTCGAAGTCAATCACATATCATCTAATCCAATCAATTCACATATCCATCTAAATCATGTACAATCCAATCACAACTCGTCTAACCCAATCCGACCATATACCCTCAACTCAACAATTAACTCAAGGGACTCAACTCAATAGATGTGTAATAACTCACTCAAGTGTCCTAAGTCTAACAAGAAATAGTTTAGACAGGACCAAATCACATGCCACTCAACTCAACTGACTCGGAGTACTATCAAGACCTAAATAGGAGTTTTTCTTATCCAACAACCATCACTTTTGAGCCAGTGATAGTACAACAATCAGACATTGTTTCCACGTCCGTCGATACCTTGACAGGGAATGAATGCCTCCCTAATCATGGATTCCATCGATTAGTCAAGTCCTATCATTTCAGGACAATAAAATGGGAAACATCTGACTTTAACAGTTCGATCCCATGGGAAGTATCCGACTTTAATTGCTCCATCCCTACCTACGTTGGCGGCGTAGTTTTTGGGATTCGAGTATGGACTATACTCTCACCCGCTTTGGTGCTCGATACTCCTCGCATGAATCCATGATCATAAGACTCCATCCAATCATCTCAAACAAGCCTTCACGGCTAGTGTCATTTAGAACCTTGCCGACTCATCAACTCTATCCTCAATTCAACTCAATCGAGTCATAATGGCAAGTCTCATTGGACTCTTTTCAAATTGACTCATCTCAATCATCAAACTTTTCTCTTCAAATTTGATACAATCTCAACTCAATGGATGTAGAAAATATTATGCACATTTGAAATATAATTCCAACTCTTCAACTCAAACTCAAAATAGATACTTTAATGTAAAAATACTCAACTCATTTAAAGGCTCCTCATACTCAACTCATACTTAAACTCCTTTCTAAATCAAAGATGAAACTAATAATTCTTTAGACTCAAAATAGTGTATAAATAGTTTATGCAAAAAGGTTCACAAATCAATTATTTAAAGCTCCTCCTCAAAAGATCATTTATTTTCAAAATATTCCTAAGACTCCAATCAACTCAAATTATGCATATCACATACCAAAAAATCACATTAGACTCCAATCCACTTCATCACACAACATCCTCATCGATATAACCTCTTTATTCATAACATCGTCAAATACTATTATTCACATCATCATCAAACATCATCACATCACAATCAAACATCTACTCCAAAATCCTTATTTTAGTCCTATGTTCAATTTATAGAAGCGAAAGGAAATCCCTAACTATCCAAGTCATTCTTTACACATATATACAAAACCATCCATATCAAACTCAAGACACATTATGACCAAAACAAATCTCATCTTGGGTTCATGTGAAGGAAACATGAATCCACACTCTCAACAAAACTCGACCCAAGGATACCATCAACACATATTAATTTATATACAAAGATCCATTTGTAGTCAATAATATGAAAGATAACTATTTAGTAACTCAAGTCATTAGAAACATCAATCAACCAATAGTATCTAAAAATATTCTATAGTTTAGGAAAACTTTCAAGAAAACCTTCTTAGAAGGTTCAACTCTTTCACAATTCCTATTCAACACATGTATGGGCATATGGAAGAACTCAATCCATATTTTAGGTTAGACTTACATACCTTGTTTGAAGACTTTGAAGAAACCTTGATGTTGGGTCTTCAATGGAAGGCTTGAATTCTTGAAGCATCTTGAAGGCAATCTTTGTTGGAGAAGGATTTGAAGAAGAAGAGAGGAAAATTTCTATGGCTTTTTAGAGAGAGAGGTAAAGGATGAAAATGGTCCCAAAATGCCTAAGGCTCGAGTATATATAATTTAGGACAATTCCCAAATTGCCCTTTCTCCAAAAGTTTGGAAAAAAAGGCCAAAAAAGCTCCTACCACGATAATGGTGCATCGCTAGGTCGATTAGGCCTAAAACCTGCACACCTGTTAGTGGCGCACCGTGCTAGGGACCAAACTACTAAGGCATATTCCTGGCGCGATAGTGGCGCATCGCGCCCTTATAGCGCCAAGCCCAAGTTTTCTGGGTTCTGAAAAATAGGCTTGAAAACCCTACACATCTCATATGGCGCATCGCGCCACTGCGGCGCCAAGCCTAGATTCCCAACAGTTGCAACCCATGCCTAACATTCCTGTCGAGATAGTTCGTCTTAGGATCATTATAGCTTTTGACTCCGAACTCCAAAAATTACGTTCTTGGTGGAATTGGAAAGAAGGCTCGATGACCTTTAATTTGATAGGTCATGGTCTACCCAGTTCATTATATTCTAGGAGATATGCTCATTTGAAGTTGAGCCTAATACTAACTCACCAGAAAACTTAATCGATTGGAGTTCTTTGGACTCGATTTGATGTTAGAGATCTCTTATGACCCTTAAACACATCTAATACACTTGAATTACTTAGGAATTGATCCTAACTCATGTGTCAAATTACAAGTCCTTCGGTTTGAGTCTACACTCACGTGAAGAAATGTTCGAATCTTAGCGAAAACTTTTGGGGGGTGTTACAGAATGACACAAAATATTTTGCTCCTCCTAGGGACTTCACCGGTGCTTGCCAGACATCAGAGTGGACCAGATCTAATATTTCCTTACTTTTTGCAGTGGAACTGCTAAACTTTAGTCTATTTTGCTTACTAGTAATACAATGCTCACAAAAGGGTAGTGAAACCCATCATAACTGAGATCATAACTGAAATAGGGATGCAGGGGATAAGTATAACTATTAACCAATTACTATACCTGCACCTTAGGACACGTAATCCTATACACCATCATATACTGTGCCCGGCCCTCTAGTGAACTCGGTGTCATCATCATTACTTCATAATCACATATCACCGTGTCATAATGCATTTCATTTCATCATATCATCGTATACGGTATCATACCATCGTATACGGTATCATCTTATCATGTATATCATCGTATTATACCCGGTTCACTACGGGGCTCAGGGTCACAATGTATTGCTTTAATCTTATATGCATGCCTACATAAAGTATCCGGCCCTTTAGTGAGGGACTCGGTGAATGGAGTGGTGTACGTTTATAGCGTACCATCATAATATACATATGTACCCAACCTTCTAAGGAGGGACTCGGTGTTCCTTCCTTATTTCACCACATATACTATCATATTACAGTCGGCCCGGGACTCGGTGAATAATCGTATCGTCATAACATATAACATATATCATACCTCACATACGGCATCATCTCCTCGTGCATGGAACTATACACATCCAGACCGGGATGCGGTGAAAGAAGCAGTAACACTATGCACGATAACATATCCTGGCCCATCATGGGACTCGAGGAAGGATGGGCTATAGTATGCACGAGTAGAGTAGTGAGAAACCATATGCAACTAAGTCATTATCTAAGACTCGATGAAACAATCAAGTGAAACATCACATGAAGACTAGGGGAGTAATTATCTGAGGTATCCCTTTAGATGTCATTAGGGCTTACATCAGTTGGGGCCTCAAGAATCACAGACATGCATCCAGACAATGCCATATAGCTTATACAATCAGAAACATGAGTTATGCAATCAAAGACACGATTATGCAATCAGAGACATAGCTATGCAATCAGAGATACAGTTATCTAGTCAAAGACTCAACTTATGCAATCAGACGCATTTACCATTTTAGATCCTTTAAAAAGAGAGGAGCTGGTACCTCCATTTACTATTCATTATATAGAAGGCTCGAGAATAGTAGTTTGACTACTTTCAGACTCTTATGTTCAGGAGTGATTACAAGTCACGAGTTATACTCAGTGCTCGTAAATGGAATTACCTCTAAACCTATATTATATACCATTTCACTTAAAATCAAGCCATTCCAAAGGAAAGGAGAAATGGGCCTTACATGTACTAATTTTCATTAGATAGAAGACTTAAAGGCAATAACTCAGCTATTGCAGAAGTTCTAATATCCAGAAGTAAATGAGAGTCTCGACTCATACTCAGGGCTTTACGAATGGATTGAATCCCAAATATCATATACATATCATTTATAGCCTATATCTAAGACATGCCAAAACAAAAGAAGAATAGCTCTACATATCTATTCCAAAAACACGCCAAAGGAAAGCTTCACATACCTTGTATGGACTTCTCTTAATCACGTCCAAATCATTGTCCTCGAAACCTATTTAACATGGAAGTAATGTAAGTATTAACAACCTTGGACTTTTCAGCAACTTAGACTACCCACGAGTATTCATAACATTCATCCCTTCGCTCGCCTTCTCGGCTAGTTCCTTAACTAGTTAGGATGTTAACGAAAATCGGGCAGCACCTCCCCTATAATGTGCCCTATCCGAATTCTCAACCATGTACTTAGCACCTGCATCCAACCAACAATGCAACCAGAAGCCCATACATATATATATTACGACCAAAATTACACAATATAAACCCCCGACAATTAACTGGATACTAAGATACCAAAACCAGAGTCTTTAATCTTTCTTTCGCGAATTCTTTAATTGGAAAGCGGAGGGTCATGTGGCTGCAAACAGCAGCTCCCAAACCTCATTTAGATAACTTTTAGACCCTGCAACACGCCACAACACAACCAGCAGCAGCCCCTACGCGTACAACACCTTATTTCGACAACAACTTAAACTATAGCGATTCCAAATTCGTTTATTCCGAATGCTGAACTTTTCAAACCTTTTCCCCAACTTCAAGAAGCTCCTAAGGTGTGTAATACACCATAATGTAACATCATAAACTTCAAATTAGAGTGGAATAACTTACCTTTCCCGAAATTGGCTAGAACTCGCCAAAATCGCGCCTCGGAATTGTTTTCACGTGCTGAATCGTTGTGGCAGCTTGCTGTCCGATTTTTGCTGCACCAAATCCTAATTTTGTACTACTAATACTTCCATATAATCATAGTATACGCTAATTAATTAATTTACGGAACAAAAACGGAACTTACCTATTTTTCTCCCAAAGCCGTCGCAAGTTTCTCTCCTTAGCTTTAGGGTTTTTTGTTCACGTTGATGCTTGAAATTTTGACGAACAAGATGAAGTTTGAGATACATATCACTTATATGGGTGGTCCCAAGGGGTGACACGTGTCATCCCCTAAGGATGACACGTGTCAAGCCATGATTGGCCATCGTGTCATGCTGCCAATTAGGGGCTGCCATGTGGCAGCGGGGTCCACCTCCCCGAAGCAGCTGCATCACCTACTTGACCCTAAGTAGGTGCATCACCTGCTTGCTTGAGGTGATTCCACGTGTCGCTCCTCCATTGGCTGCCACGCATCATCTTTTTTCCTTCCTCGCGGGTTCGTAATCTCGTCTTACTTTAAGAGCTCATGTAATCCGAACTACGTAAGCTTGGTATATCCTTAAGCAACTTAAGTGTATAAGACTCTTAATTTAGTGTCTTACGTAGGTAAATCGAGTCCTACGACTCATTTCTTAGCCTCTAACTCTTTCCGGATTCTTATGACTCTATCTCCAACCTCCCTTCTCGCGAGGTATCACAATCTTCTTTCCTTAGAGTAGTTTGATAGTGTCGTAGCTTATCCGGCTCACATGATAGTGTCTAATGAACTTAAGAAGACTTTCCGAGCTCAAGAGTGTGGGGTGTAACATCCTTCCCCCCTTTAGAACATTCGTCCCCGAATGTTGAATAAAACTTTCCTTAAGACTTTATATGGATCATAGGGAGATGCCTTTCTACTGGAATGACATACATTTTCATCCAAGTAATTAATATACGAGTTCCAAGACTAGGGCTATCCGTAGACATCGAGAATAGGTACGGACACTTGTGTTTCATGTCCTTTTCAACCTCCCAGTTTATGTCTTCACGAGTCTTATTCCGCCACAGTACCTTGACGGAAGCTATGTCCTTAGTTAGCAACATGTTTAATCTGCTAATCCCTGATGGAGATAGGTTTCCCCTCGTAGGATAACTCCCTATTACGTGGACCTCCTCCACGGGAAATATTCTGGGAGCGTCGTTCACATTCTTGCGGAGCATTGATCTGTGAAAACTGAATGTATTGTTTCAAATCGGACGGTAGGTCCCACTCATAGACAGCTTTATCTATTCTAAAAATGCCCTGCAAAGGATCAATGTATCCCTTCTTGCCGACTTTAGGCTGCTAATCGATACCTTATCCCAGAATAAGCTTTATTTTATCAATAATTTAGTGGATCACATCTGGGCTATCCCTTAATCGAAGGGAAAAATGTCATACTAAGATTCATCTGGGTTCCTCAATCCCTTTCGAAATGATTTCCAGCAATTAGCTGTAAATTGAACTTTTCTATCTGAAATAATAGATGTGGGGACTCCGTGAAACCATATTATTTACCTACTATGTCATTTCGCAGAACCCTCAGCTGAATATGCCTCTCTAACTGGAGGGGAACAGGTTGATTCTGTCAGCCCATCTACCATAGCCCGTATGAACTCCTAGTTTCCTTAGAATGCGAGGTCAGCTCGTACTATAATACATATTAACTGCTTCCCACCTCTGAGTCGGGGTTTCCATTCCCTGAGATAGGCTATCAAACTGCTGATGCTTCTTTTAACTTAAGTTATGGTACAACTCCTCTTAATCCAACTTGTAATCCCTTAGGTATGCTATCTTTCTCTTTTACTCAGATCTTTTCTCTAGTTTTCTTACCATACATCATATTGTAATCCTTACATAAACGTGTGTACGGACATAGAGCAGTCCAGAAAATTCCTTAGCGTTGCTATACTAGTGGCTTACCTCCTTTAGTCGGGGTCAAGGCTCCACTATGGCTCTTGTCCTTAATACCGATTATATCTGAATAGTTCTGCCTCGAACCATCTTACACTTTTCCTGAATAGATTCTAAATATGACAATCACATTGTTATTACTGACTTTCTTTTATCGAGTAATCATTTGACCTCGCTCTTAGTATGCCATTATTCATAAGCTGCACAACTATTCTTGTGCTATTTTCATGAGGTGCGTTGTATTTCAGTCATAATCTTTTCTGCTCTTGGCTTACTCTGTTCTATATGTGTCATTGTACCAACATGCCTTTATAATCTCTTTTTGTCATACTTGTTTTGTTCTCTTTCTCACTTCCAAGGGGGTCACCCATTCCAGTGCTACTCTCATTCGAGCACGCTTAACTTCGGAGTTTTGACGGAATCCGGTGCATTAGTTTGGGTATGATCACATCCATCCCTTATGGGGTCTCGTTTGACGTTTAAGCATCCCCATTTACATGAGATAGCATCGGTTGATTTTCTTTTACGCTTGTACTTCTTTTGTCCACTTCCCCCCTTTTAGGGTGTACCTATGTCATTCTCCGTATATCTTCAGCTATTTACACGCGAATGATTCTATTCCAACATATTTAACGGGCTGCACCATATCTACATCTTCTGTTAAATCATCCCCACGTTAGGTTGCCTTTCTAGGAAACCCTAGCACAATCGTAGGGTGCTTTAATATTTGGAATATCTCAAATCGAATCTCATCTAATGATTGATACTCGAGTAGTATCCGTAATGTAGTAGTGCACTCAAAGCCATATTTCATTCATCCCAATCAGTAATTAGCGAGGGCTCATAATTGGTGCAAATTCCCCACTCGAGTGTACTTATACTTTAATGACTCGTTTTTTAAGCTTTATCATTACACTAACTTTATTCTCGTGAATCCAGCTTATTCTTTTAATAACCTCGTAATGCAGCAGTTGTTCTGCAAATCAACATACCCTCTCCTTGCAGGATCTCACTAATCATCAAGGTGGAGTCACGTATATTAACCTCATTATGCCTTCTAAGCTTTCATCTTTGTCATGTGCTTCAGGCTCTCTTCTAATCCTGCTTAAAACCATATTAACTTCGTTGTAGTAGGGGCCTTATCTTATTACTTTTTCATCATACTATACTTTCCATTCGTAGTTGTCTTCTTAACACTTCATATCCATCACAATTCTTTATCCCTCGTACTCTTGTCTTAGTCATACCGTTACTTCCTTCAACCATAACTTGTCATAGTTTATCCCTATGTATCAATTCAGGAGATGCCTCGCCATATCGTTTTATCCCGATCTATCAGTCTTCTATAAGTCATCTTCCTTGGCTTATAGCTCCTTTCCAACTTCGTTCTACTATATCAATATCGATCTCCTAGTTTCTATTGCCATTAATTTAGCAATTAACTCATTTCTCGAGGTCAGCCATACTTGTTTAGTCAAATCTCATCATTGTTGCGAGAACCACATTTCAAGACATACTATAGCCCTGCAGCTTATTCTCCTTTTTATTTCTACGAAAATTTGGGCAGAGTTTCCTCTGTATTTCTTACTATCTCAACACCTGCATGCAGAAAATGCCAACAATGCCTCACAGGGCCAATATCATATATATTCCTATCGTATTATATCAAAGCCACACAGGGCGCCCAATACTAATAGCCAACAGAGACATATACAACAAGGTGAAGCCTGGGTCTATTAATACATATACATCCTGAGAGGAGATTAATAATATACCTGGAACTACATTTGACGACACCTCCTAATCCTATCCACTAGCCAAAGCATCAATGCGGTTCGACGAGTTCCTAGAACTAGAAGGTCTACCGCGGTCTCTACCATGGCCTACTCAGGTATGAATATCCTGCCTTTTAGGGCACGTAGCCAACGAAGAAGGAACTCCAACAATTGATCCAATAGGTTGAGCTGTATCCCTTAATTGTTTTCTGGACGAACACTCTCTCACCAAATGGCCTTGACGGCCGCAGGCGAAACAAGCACCTGTAGTAAGACGGCATTCCCCAAAGTAAGTCTTTCCATAGTGAGGACACTTGGGCAAAGGTGTCTTTGACTGACGTGAACCTTTGCTTATTAGTGAACCCGAAACGCTAGAGCTTTGACCGACTCCTGAACATCCCGTGTTATTGAATCTTCCACCTAGGGACTGAAGAGGCACCCTCCAAGCTGGTTGGGTAGGGTATCGACTATACTGGTAAGGTTGTCTGCCTTGAGGCTCCCCCGAATCACCAGCCAACTTAGCCTTCTTATGCTGGCCTCTGCCGTAATCTTTATCGGTCTGGCGCTCACTGCATCGCCTCTTTATCCCCAGCCCATGCCTTTGAACCTGCTCTGCCATTAATCTGGTCAATAATTGAACTGCATCCCTCATTGCCCTATCTTCTGGCCCTAGCTGTGGGGCTAGAGGCCTAGGTACTGGGGCCTCGGGGCCTGCAGCTATTGCTTCTCTAGGCTCCTTTGGGGGTGGCGGCGTAGTAGAGCTTGCCGACTGGAGCATGATTCCCGGCATAGACTGGGCATGAGCCTTAATAACCCCCGAAGTCTGACGTGTTTCATCCGCTATTGGCTTGCCCTTCTGAGCAACTGTCGCTTTCTTTGGAGGCATTGCTGCAAACATAATGGTACATTAGTGAAGTATCATCCTAATAACATAGCACTACCGCACGATCTTAGATTTGAAAGAATGTAACATCCTAATTGTCCTGTATCCTCCTGTCTATAGATGTGGTGCACAACACACCGATAAATAAGACTGTACTAGACACGGTCTGTAGACACTCCAAGGACGAACTGCTCTGATACCACTTCTGTCACGACCCAACCCCGTAGGCCGCAACTGGGGTCCTACCTGGACCCTCTTATGCATATTTATCAACTACACTTAAGTTGAACCGTGTGTGATGTGATACTATATAAAAAAACCCCAATAGTTTAAAACTTTTTCATGTACATGTAGCCTCTTTCATTTGTATCATATCATGAAAGGGCACGCGAGCCGACAAGGCTGCTATAACAAAAACATTCACAACATATCGAATAGGCAACATCGAAACTAACTCACAAACAACCCACATATACATATGTCTACAGACCTCTTAGAATAGTAACAGCAACATATGGCGGGACAAGGCCCGCCCCGTACCCCTGAATGTACAAATATATACATTAACTGACCAGCATCAAAATTTAGGCTCCAGAACAGTGAAGCACTTCCGACACAGCTGAGAGGAACTCCTATGCTGATGGATCTCTAGAATAAACTTCTATACCTACGGGCATGAAATGCATCCCCCCGAGAAAAGGGGGGTCAGTACAATATATGTACTGAGTATGTAAAGCATAACACATCATAACTGAGATCATAACTGAAATAGGGATGCAGGGGATAAGTATAACTATTAACCAATTACTATACCTGCACCTTAGGACACGTAATCCTATACACCATCATATACTGTGCCCGGCCCTCTAGTGAACTCGGTGTCATCATCATTACTTCATAATCACATATAATCATATCATAATGCATTTTATTTCATCATATCATCGTATACGGTATCATACCATCATATACGGTATCATCTTATCATGTATATCATCGTATTATACTCGGTTCACTACGGGGCTCAGGGTCACAATGTATTGCTTTAATCTCATATACATGCCTACATAAAGTATCTGGCCCTTTAGTGAGGGACTCGATGAATGGAGTGGTGTACGTTTATAGCATACCATCATAATATACATATGTACCCAACCTTCTAAGGAGGGACTCGGTGTTCCTTCCTTATTTCACCACATATACTATCATATTACAGTCGGCCCGGGACTCGGTGAATAATCGTATCGTCATAACATATAACATATATCATACCTCACGGACGGCATCGTCTCCTCGTGCGTGGAACTATACACATCCAGACCGAGATGCGGTGAAAGAAGCAGTAACACTATGCATGATAACATATCCCGGCCCATCATGGGACTCGAGGAAGGATGGGCTATAGTATGCACGAGTAGAGTAGTGAGAAACCATATGCAACTAAGTCATTATCTAAGACTCGATGAAACAATCAAGTGAACCGTCACATGAAGACTAGGGGAGTAATTATCTGAGGTATCCCTTTAGATGTCATTAGGGCTTACATCAGTTGGGGCCTCAAGAATCACAGACATGCATCCAGACAATGCCATATAGCTTGTGCAATCAGAAACATGAGTTATGCAATCAAAGACACGATTATGCAATCAGAGACATAGTTATGCAATCAGAGATACAGTTATCTAGTCAAAGACTCAACTTATGCAATCAGACGCATTTACCATTTTAGATCCTTTAAAAAGAGAGGAGCTGGTACCTCCATTTACTATTCATTATATAGAAGGCTCGAGAATAGTAGTTTGACTACTTTCAGACTCTTATGTTCAGGAGTGATTACAAGTCACGAGTTACACTCAGTACTCGTAAATGGAATTACCTCTAAACCTATATTATATACCATTTCACTTAAAATCAAGCCATTCCAAAGGAAAGGAGAAATGGGCCTTACATGTACTAATTTTCATTAGATAGAAGACTTAAAGGCAATAACTCAGCTATTGCAGAAGTTCTAATATATCCAGAAGTAAATGAGAGTCTCGACTCATACTCAGGGCTTTACGAATGGATTGAATCCCAAATATCATATACATATCATTTATAGCCTATAACTAAGACATGACAAAAGAAAAGAAGAATAGCTCTACATATCTATTCCAAAAACACGCCAATGGAAAGCTTCACATACCTTGTATGGACTTTTCTTAATCACGTCCAAATCGTTGTCCTCGAAACCTATTTAACATGGAAGTAATGTAAGTATTAACAACTTTGGACTTTTCAGCAACTTAGACTACCCACGAGTATTCATAACATTCATCCCTTCGCTCGCCTTCTCGGCTAGTTCCTTAACTAGTTAGGATGTTAACTAAAATCGGGCAGCACCTCCCCTATAATGTGCCCTATCCGAATTCCCAACCATGTCCTTAGCACCTGCATCCAACCAACAATGAAACCAGCAGCCCATACATATACATATTACGACCAAAATTACACAATATAAACCCCCGACAATTAACTGGAAACTAAGTTACCAAAACCAGAGTCTTTAATCTTTCTTTCGCGAATTCTTTAATTGCAAAGCGGAGGGTCATGTGGATGCAAACAGCAGCTCCCACACCTCATTTAGATAACATTTAGACCCTGCAACACGCCACAACACAACCAGCAGCATCCCCTACGCGTACAACACCTTATTTCGACAACAACTTAACTATAGCGATTCAAAATTTGTTTTTCCGAATGCTGAACTTTTCAAACCTTTTCCTCAACTTCCAGCAGCTCCTAAGGTGTGTAATACACCATAATTTAACATCATAAACTTCAAATTAGAGGGGAATAACTTACCTTTCCCGAAATTGGCTAGAACTCGCCAAAATCGTGCCTCGGAATTATTTTCACGTGCTGAATCGTTGTGGCAGCTTGCTGTCTGATTTTTGCTGCACCAAATCCTAATTTTGTACTACTAATACTTCCATATCATCATAGTATACGCTAATTAATTAATTTACGGAACGAAAACGGAACTTACCAATTTTTCTCCCAAAGCCGTCGCAAGTTTCTCTCCTTAGCTTTAGGGTTTTTTGTTCACGTTGATGCTGGAAATTTTGACGAACAAGATGAAGTTTGAGATACATATCACTTATATGGGTGGTCCCAAGGGGTGACACATGTCAGAATATTTTTGCGAACAATAATGACAAACTGTACCGTCACCAAAATTTACTATTCATGAATAATACTTTCGCATAAAATGGAAAGAATAACCGAGGGCTCTGATACCACTATTGGAGGGAGAAAGCACCACAACTAAAGTTTGATATGATAATAAATAATGAAAATAAATTGGACACGGGAATTTTATGTGAAAACCTCTCTAACTGATAGAGGGGAAAAACTACGGGGTAGAAGAATCTCACTATTTTAATATGGAGTACACTGCTCTCAAATACAAGAAGAAAGCAACAATTAACACTTCTCTCTTGTAAAAGAAACAACTCACTCAAGACTACAATATTTATCTTGGTATATAACTCTCTTTTGTGTTCTTACTCTTTTGGATTGTATTTTGTGGAATAATCTAAATGAGGGCAAGAGGTCCTCTATTTATAGGAAACTAGAAATGCGTAAAATCCGCATATTGCACCTCCCTTTTTTATTACGCGTTCAAAACGCGTTTTGTTCCCTTTTTGACAATGCATTCAAAACGCGTTTTGTTGACTACATGTTCAAAACGCGTTTTGATTATCTTGTATTCAGCCATCTTCTTAATCTTTCAAATATAAATAATACTGGGATAAGTTATTCCTCATTTTTGGTGGAATAACAATATCAGAATAACTTATCCTGAGATAATATTATTAAAATGAAAAAAATATCCCTTAAATCTTTTTTATTACTCCCCCCTTCCCATTTTGTGTGGTACCATTTGACTTGGTAAGATATTTAAGAAGAAAAACCAAGACTTTTGAAACTTCATGTTCTCTGAAATGATCCTTAGATATTTGTGTTTAATGTGTGACATGGAGAATTCCCAATCATGGTAGAGCTACCTTTATCCAAAGGTACTCTATTAATGATTCATTATTTTTCCATTAAAATTTACACACCGAAAAATGTCAAAAGACATTTCCACATATATTTTAATTGAATTAGTGAGAAAAGAAAAATTAATTATGTTTTCACATGAAAAAAATTAGAAAACTTTTCAGTGTTTCAATGAGAATATGTTTTTCAACATGTGTTTTTTCAGTGAGATTGCTACATGAAAAATAGATGAAAAAATTATATTTTATAACACAAATTTCTTATTGACTCGTGCGGAAAAAAGCCTATATTTCTAGTACTGGTATCAACTGAGAGTCCATTAAAAAATTACACTGTTTATTCGGAAACATATTTTATGTATATACACACACAAGAATCACTTCGGTTATAGTGTGGTTACTTCTTTATAGTTTGACGTCCACTTAGTGAATAGTCTGACTTTTCAATATTTGTTTGACAATCAATATTTGCTTGTTTTAATCCTAAACTTCAATACTTGAAAGATGGAGTAGCTTGGGAGATCCTTTTGGTTACTGTGAAGTTTCATCTAGACACTTGAGCATGTTCAAAACTAATTTTTTGCTTCTTAAGGCTTTCCTTTTATAAACTATATTAAAAATCCTAACATTTAAGCCATTAAAATCAATTACAATTTTGTTAACTTATAGCAATCCTTTCTTTATAAATTAACTAATTATCCGTCACAATTTAACTAATTATCTGTCATAATTTTTCAACTCACAATACACGGAATTAAATTACAGAGTATGACTTAATTTCTTTTTTCTTTTTTTAAAATTGTATAATAAAGAAAATGGAGAGGGAGAAAGAAAATGACTTTTATTTCCAGCTGTAAAAAAAACGTGTTCTAAATTCCAATGGTTGAAATTCTTTTGAGGTGCTACAATGGATCATGGTACAATAATCCAATTGTGGATTTTCCATCACAAAAATTCACACACCTTATTAAGATTATAAAAAAAATATAATTGTAAAATAAAAATTACTCCTTCTACCTAAATTTAAAAATGTGTTGGAGAATTCTCGTTCAAGGAGTGACAGAACTACTCTCGCTCGTCCATAGGGTGTTTTAGGTTGAAAATTTTCTAGATAGAAAAAATAATTTTTTATACGAATGACCGTTACAACAAGGTTTGACTGTAGATGTAATTGTGCACTTCCAAGCATTTATTAATAAAAATCTCTTCCAGATGTTTTAAACTAACAAAGACCCATACATAACATAATAGAACACCAAGAGGAACTACAACTCCTCTCATGCTTTAATATATAAAAATATTAAAACACTAAAGTTTTATTCAATACAGAACACAAATACATAATTTGAACATTCTAACCACAAAAGTATTTAGTAGCTTAGTACATAGTATAGTGTCATAGACACATACTTTGTGGCCATAATTTCTTCTTACGCTTTTGGTGGAGCAATATTGCCATCAATGCAATAGATCTCATTGCAGCTTGTCATGCAACTTCAAAACTTCTCATGATCTGAAAAATTAATGAGCAATTAGGACTAAGAAGCATGTAAAATATATATTAATGGAGTATTAATTAATGAGTCTCATGGAAAATATATATATATGAATGTCTCAAATATATTTAAGCTTACAACAACAACAACAACCCAGTGAAATCCCACAACATGGGGTCTGGGAGGGTAGAATGTACGCAGACCTTACTCCTACCAAGGTAGGACGGCTGTTTCCTGGAGACCCTCGGCTCAGTAAAAGCATAAATGCATAAAAAATGTTAGATAAGAATAGAAAATTTTATTTAAAAATGTTACATAAAAAATATTTAAGCTTTTTAGATCATATATTTTATTGAATCGCTCTGTGTATACGTTATAACAGATGTTAAAATCCAACTACGTAGCTAGCAAGAGTACAAGGAGTGTTAGTTACATACCATATTTGTTGATGAGAAATTTGTAACAATGGCCCAGGGAACATCCAACATTACAAACACGGCTTTGTGTATCTGATGAACCACCAGTGTTTAAACACTGGATTTGATACAGGTTTGCACTACATGTTGAAACTTCTGCAAGATTGAACACAATCACTGTAACAATCTCCATTACTCTGTGTAGAGAAAAGCATTGCAAGAAACAAAACCAATACAACTTTCAATGCCATAATTAGTTATGATATACTTATTATTTGTTTGATGTTAAAAAAAAGTCCTCACACTAAAGTATTTAAAGATCAGGAAACATATATTATTATTACATCTATGATATTTTGTGTTTAATTTGTGGCATGCATGGAAATCTCCAGTAAGTGATAGAACCACCTTTGTCTAAAGGGAACACTACTATTTAAGAATAACTATTTTTCCATTGGACTTTACTACTAGAAAATGTCGAATGACATTCCCAATGATATTTTGATGGAATTAGTGAGAAAAAAATTAATATAGTGTTTTCACATGAAAAAAATTAGAAAGCTTCTCAATGAGAATATGTTTTCCACCATATATTTTTCTAGTGAGATGGTTAGATGAAAATGGGTGAGAAAATTATAATTTATAACACAAATTCCTCATTCACTCGTGTGGGGGTAAAGCCTATGTTTCTAGTAATGGTATCAATTGAGACTCCGTTAGAAAATTACATTATTTATTAGGTAAAAAGAATTGCTTTGATTTTATCGTGTGTTTACTTCTTTATTATTTGACTTTCCTTAGTGAATATTCTCGCTTTTCCAAATTCATTTAACCATCAATATGTGAATGTTCTAAATATAAACTTCAATACTTGAAAAGCGGAACGGTATGAGAAACCCTTTCAATTACTTATTCAATTTGTCATTCAACTCGTTGTACTTCACGAAGTTTCATCCAGACACCTGAACTTGTTTAAAATTAACTATATTTAAATGTGCTAATGTCATGACCCCGACCCATCTTGATTGGCATCCACACTAACTCATTAGCGGAAGAACCATTACAACAACCCATCGACACGATGACTGTTGCTTATATATGATAAAAATAATTTTATTACTTTATTATTATTTACAAGCGATTCACGTTTGTAAGGTGCAGGGGAAATGTCACGCCTCGAGAGGGTACCCTAGACGTGGCCGGCACTAGAAGACCATTGCCGGTCTCTAAGAGAACTACTTGGTCAAATTACACATCCGTTCATTCAATCAATCAGCGAAAGGCTTAAAATAAAGGAATAATTTAGTGGGCAACTCAAATCATCAATCTAACTCAATAAATAAAGGCCAAGGGCCAACAAATCAAACCTCCCTCTATGTTATTAAAATAGTCTAACAAGAATAATTCAAGAACATAAAATACTCAATCGACCCATCACTATCTAGTCTATCAAACCTCTATCATTGCTATCTAATTTGTGTCAATGATAGGTTCATGGCTACCTCAAATCGGAATGGAAAGACTAAACTCGACGCAAGAATAACATAAGTGGTGTTCTCCGAATGTATGGGAGGACTCACCAATAAACTGAGTATGAATAGATCCTAAATGCTGTGCCTATTGATGATCTCTTAAACCTGTCTCTGCATCATGAAATGATGCAAGTCCAAATGGATGTCAGTACGTGGAATGTACGAGTATGTATTATGACAAAATGAAACATGTGTCAAGATAGAATAATATTTGTTCAAATATCTCTAGTCATAAAAATAAGAGAGACTAAATCAAGGTGTCATAAGTCTAAAGTAAGGACACAATTTAGAGAGAAAACAATCATATACAATTCAATCCAATCATATACAATCCAATTCAATCCAATCTAATCATTTACAATTCAATCCAATCCAATCATATACAATCCGATCTAATCTAATCGTATACAATCCGATCCAATCCAATTGTATACAATTCGATCCAATAATAAAGTCAAAGGACTCAACTCAATAGATATACAAATTAGAATTTAGCAATGTTTTACAATCGAACTCAATCATCAACAATCTTAATCAACCAATCATATCATGCACAATCCACTCAAATTGGGAGTTTCTCTAACCGACAACCATCACCTATGAGCTAGTGATAGTACAACAAGCCGATGTTGTTGCCACGTCCATTCATACCTTGACAGGGTAAGAATGAATCAACAATCATGGATCCATAACCAATCAAGTTCTATTATGTCAGAACAGTAATTTGGGAAACATCCGACTTTAACGGTCCAATCCTTTCCTACGTTTGGCGACGTAGTTGTTTGTTCAAGTATGGACTATATTATTACCTAATTCGGTGTTCAATACTCCTCCTAAGACTCAATATGCTCATATCTGTCACGTGAGTAAAATACTCAAAATTCTCATTTAGTCTCTTAGGACTTAGTTTCAAATCAACTCATTTAGTCTCATTGGACCCTTTTCAAAACTCAAGCAATCTGGTCTCATTGGACCTTCATTCACAATCAACTCATCTCAATCATCAAACTCTTCCTTTTTGAATTTGATACCATCTCAACTTAATGAAAGCAGAAAATATTAGATGCATTTAAAACATAATTTCAACTCCTCAACTCAAACTCAAAATATACATTTTTTATGTAAAAATACTCAACTCGTTTATACTCAAAATACTCATGTTCAAAAAAATGATAATTTAGAGACTTCTCAAACTCAACTCATGCTTAAACTCTTTTAAATCAAAGATGAAAATAATCATTCTTTAAACTAAAAATAATGTCACGCCCCGGGAGGGTACTCTAGACGTGACCGGCACTCGAAAGCCATTTCTAACCTTCAAGCGAACCACCTAATTTAGTCACACTATCATTCAATCATGTTCACTCAAAGGAGGGTCCAATCACAACATACTATTCACAATATGGGGGTCGAAAGTCAAACACTGTCAACTCAACAAAACAAATATAGTAAGGCTCCTCAAAATAACAATCCAACCTCCCCACACTCTAGTCTATGAAGCCTCTATCAAAGTATAGGAGGTACCAATGACAATTCCATGGCTACCAATAATCAAGATAAAGTAAACGATAACAAAACTATACAAGAAAGCTCTACATCATCCGGAAACTAGGAGGACTCACCAACTGGCGGGAAGTGTATGTAGATCTTCAACGGTGCACCAGTTGATGATCTCTAGTACCTGTCGCTGCATCATAAAATGATGTAGGATAAATAGCATCAGTACATGGAATGTACGAGTATGTAAAATGGCCGAATGAAACAAACATCAAGAAAACATCAATATCAACTCAGGATCTCAACCCATATATAAATGACAACTCACTCAAGTGTCCTAAGTCTAACAAGAAATAGTTTAGACGGGACTAACTCATAAGCCACTCAACTCAACTGACTTGGAGCACTATCAAGACCTAAATGAGAGTTTCTCTTATCCGACAACCATCACCTATGAGCCAGTGATAGTACAACAATCAGACGTTGTTGCCACATCCGTCCATACCCTGCCAGGGTATAAACGCCTCCCTAATCATAGATACTATCAATTAGTCAAGTCTTATCATTTCAAAACAAGAAAATGGGAAACATCTAACTTTAACGGTAGGATCCTACGGGAAGCATCTGACTTTAACGGTTTCATCCCTACCTACGTTTAGCGGTGTAGTTTCTGAGGTTCAAGTATGGACTATACTTTTACCTGCTTCGGTGCTCGATACTCCTCCCATGACTCCATGCTCATAAGACTCCCTCCAATTATCTCAAACAAGCCATCATGGCTAGTTTCATATGGGACATTGTCAACTCATCAACTCTATTCTCATTTTTAATTCAATTAAGTCATAATGGCAATCCCCATTTAGGACCTCATCCGCTCGTCAATTCTATCCTCCAATCAACTCAATCAAGATTCATTTAGATAAGCATTTATAACCTCTCCTTAGACTCATCACAACTCTAAGGCTTTAACCCAACAATTCAAATAGAATAGCACATTCAAGATAATTGACTTATGCAACATAATCACATGGTTAAAGAGATCAACAAAATATAATAACAAGTCATCTCC
Organism: Solanum dulcamara; assembly: GCF_947179165.1. Classification (NCBI taxonomy): domain Eukaryota; kingdom Viridiplantae; phylum Streptophyta; class Magnoliopsida; order Solanales; family Solanaceae; genus Solanum; species Solanum dulcamara. The sequence continues at coordinate 57,718,064 of NC_077248.1, read as the reverse complement.
ATCAACTCATACTAACATGAAGTTTTTTAGGAACTTCTTAGCTCAATAATAACAACACCAATAAAATCAAATTAATAGGAGACAAAACTCATTCAAACATAAACCATACCAAGAAACTCCATTCTCATGGACCTCTAACCTCAAAGAAAGAGTAGGGCACATAGGTGGACTCAACCCATGTTTTAGATAGCCTTATATACCTTAGTGAATACTTAGAGAAAACCTTGATGTTGAGTCTTCAATGGAAACTCGAATCTTGAAGCTCTTGGAACAAATCATTGTTTGAAATGAAGAAGAAGAAGAGAGAGAGAGAGAAAGAGACTCCTAGGGCTTTTAGAGAGAGAGAGAGAGGCTGAAAGTTATGTTCCCAAATGCTCAAGGATGATACATATATAATTTGGGAAAAATTCCCAAATTGCCCCTTCTTAAAAGTTCTGAAAAATAGGCTAAAACACTCCTGGCGTGATAGTGGCGTGTCGTGCCATTGCGGTGTCAGGTTGGTTATGCCTAAAAACCTGCACATCTGATAGTGGCGTGCCGCTCCAATGACCAAACTACTGACGCACATTCTTGGCACGATAGTGGCGCGTTGCATCCTTACAGCGCCAAGGCCATATTTTCTAGGTTTTGGAAATTTTGCTTGAAAAACCCTGCACTCCTCGTAGTGGCGTGCCACGCCAGGGACCAAACTACTGAGGCATGTTCCTGGCATAGTTTGAAGGCCTCTTCTGGAAGAAGAACCTATTGCCCTTATTTTGCCTCTGTTCATTCTCATGTCCCACTGATTTTTCCTTCTTGCTCATATGCTCCTCTCTGTCTTTTCTCTTCTCATCCTCCACCTGTTGAGCATACACCATTAATCTTGAAATGTCCATATCAGAGATTAACAATGCCGTTTTGCACTCCTTCCTCACATATCTTCCCAAACCAGAGACAAATTTCCTCATTTTTGACCTCATATCTGGGATCATTTTTGGAGCATACCTAGACAGTTGGATGAACTTCAATCCATACTCCTTAACTGTCATACCCTCCTGTTTCAGATTCATGAATTCCTCCACTTTTTCTTCCCTCAATTCTTGGTGAAAGAAGTGGTAAAGAAAGGCTCGCTCAAATTCATCCCACTTAGCAGGTTTAGCATCCTCACCCCTACCTTGCTCCCATTGGTTATACCAGATGTTTCCCACATCCTTGAGTTGATAAGACACCAACTTAACCCCCTCAATTTTTGTAGTATGCATAGCTTTCAGAATTTTCCGCATCTCATCGATAAAGTTTTGGGGGTCTTGATCAACCTTAGAACTCGTGAATACCGATGGATTCATTCTCAGAAAGTCTTGAATTCTGGCTACAGCAGACGACTCTTGGAAACTAGAGCTAAGAGTCGGCGAGCTCTGGTTACCATTCCGGGAAGCCACTAACTAAGAGAGCATTGCAATCACCCCTCTAAATTCTCCCTCTGACGTGAGTGTAGGCGGAGTAGAAGGCACTTGAGGCACCTCCGCATACCTCGCAGGTCGGCCTCTAGCTCTTGCTGGGCGCACCTCAAACTGGGGCATCCCTACATTATCAGCATTCCTCTGGCTACCAGTATGTTTTGGAGGCATTATCTATAATGTATAAATGCACAAATTAGAAAGGAGTTTTATAGAGTTTAACTCTATCGCATGAATATAGAGTATGAAAGAGGGGAAAAAATTTCTAATGTCCTATAGCCTCTTGCTTATAAGTGTGGTGCACAACACACCCATAAGCAAGACTCTACTAGACACGGCTTTATAGACTCCCTAGGACTCTTGAACTCTGTGCTCTGATACCATATTTGTCATGCCCCTGGAGGGTACCCTAGGCATGACCGGCACTCAAAGGCCATTTCTGACCTTCGAGCGAACAACCTGGTCCAGTCACACATTCATTCAATCACATTCTCTCAGCAGAATACTCAATTAATGACATAATGTTCATAAATTAGGGCTAAAGGCCAAATAATCGTCAACTGTACAAGCAATTTTAAAAAAAAAGGCTACTCAAAAGAACAATCCAACATTTCGACACTCCGGTCTATGAAGCCTCTATCTACAATCTAGAAGGTGACCATGACAAGCCTATGGCTACCAACAATCAAAATAAAGGAAACACCACTAAAACTATACAAGAAAGCTCAACATCCTCTAGAACTAGGAGGACTCACCAACTAGCTGGGAGTGTATGTAGATCTTCAACGGAGCGCCAGTTGATGATTTCTAGTACCTGTCTCTGCATCATGAAATGATGCAGGCCAAATAGCGTCAGTACATGGAATATACGAGTATGTAAAATGGCCGAATGAAACGAACATCAAGGAAATATCAAATCCACTCGGAACTCAACTCAAGAGAAAAGACAACTCAATCAAGTGTCCTAAGTCTAAACAAGAATACGGTTTAGACAGGACAAATCATATATCATTCAACTAAATCCGACGCAGAGTACTATCAATACTAATGTAGAAATTTCTCTTATTCGACAACCATCACTTATGAGCCAGTGACAGTACAACAAGCCGACGTTGTTGCCGCGTCCGTTCATGCCTTGCCAGGGCATGAATGAGTCAACCAATCATGGATCCAATCCAATCAAGTCCTATAATGTCAGGACAAATATTTTGGGGAAATATCTGACTTTAACGGTTCAATCCCCTCCTACGTTTGGCGACGTAGTTATTGAGTTCTAGTATGGACTTTACTCTTGCCTAATTCGATGCTCGATACTCCTCCCAAGACTCAATGCTCATAAAAATCCATCCAATCAACTTAATCAAATCATATCGATAAGTCTCATTTAAACCTTGTCAACTCATCAACTCTAGCACAATCAACATCTCCCAATCATATCTTTCAAGAGTAAAATTAAATACACATGTATAGCAACCTATAAACATCACCAATCATTTCCTCTATCCACTTAATCAATCTTTAAGACTCATCACAATCTCAAGGCTTTAAATTAACAATTCAAGCTAAACAACATTTTTAAGAAAAATAACATCATTTATCATAATCTACATAGTTAAGAAGGTTAATAAATCATATTTAACAACTCTTCCTCATCAACTCATGCTCACATAAAGGCTCTTTTTAGAAGTTTCTTGACTCAACCCCATCAACATAGCAAGAATCACTTTAATAGATAACAAGACTCATTTGAACACAACCCTAGCAAGAAACTCCATTTCTATGGACATTTATCCTCAAAGAAGGTATAGGGCACATGGGTGGACTCAACCTATGTTTTAAATAGCCTTACATACCTTAGTGAAAATTTTGAAGAAACCCTTGTTGTTGGGTCTTCAATGGCAACTTGAATCTTGAAGCTCTTAGATCAAAATCTTGTTAGAAATGGGGAAGAAGAAGAAGAGAGAGAGAGAGAGAGGCTCCTAGGGCTTTTAGAGAGAGAGAGGGGCTGGAAATTATGATCCCAAAATGATCAAGGGTGATACATATATAATTTGGGACAAATTCCCAAATTTCCCTTCCTCAAAAGTTCTGAAAAATAGGCTAAAATGCTCCTAGCGCGATAGAGGTGCGTTGCACCATTGCAACGCCAGGTCAATTATGCCTAAAACCTGCACATCGGTTAGTGGCGCGCTGCGCCAACTACCAAACTACTAAGGCACATTCTTGGCGCGATAGTGGCCCGTCGCGCCCTTATAGCACCCAGGCCAAAGTCTCCGGGTTTTGGAAATTTGGATTGAAAAAACCTGCACACCTCGTAGTGGCGCACCGCGCCAGAGACCAAACTACTAAGGCATGTTCCTGGCGCGATAGTGGCGCATCGCGCCACTATGGTGCCAGGCCCATTTTTCCAGCAAATGCAACCTGGGACTAAAATCCCTGCCGTGCTAGTTTGTCTTAGGATCGCCATATCTTTTGACTCCAAACTTCAAAATTTACATGCTTGGTGGCATTGAAAAGAAGACTCGATGAACATTAATTTAATATGTTATGGTCCACCTAGATTGCCATCTTTCAAAAGATAGGGTCATTAGAAGTCAACCCCTTATGCGAACTCCTCATCAAACTTAGCCACGATGAATCTTTTGGATTTGATTTGGTCCTAGGGGTCCTTCATGACCCCACATCACCTCTAACACTGTTCAATTTCTCGAAGACTCATCTTAACTATGCAAATGCTCCATAATACTCGAGTTTGACCCTACCCAAATACAAGAAGGGTCTGAATCTTAGGGAAAAAATTTTGAGGGGTGTTACAAATAATGTATAAATAGTTTATGCAAAAATATTCACAAATCATTTATTTAAAACTTCTTCTCAAAATCATTTATACTCATATGACTCCGATCAAATTAAATTATGCAAATCACATATCATGTAGTCATATTAGACTCCAATCCATTTCATCTCAAACATAATCATCAACATACCTCTTCATCAATCATTCTACCTATGTTAAAGATAACCATCATTCACATCATCATCAAACATCTTGCTCCAAAATTCTGCCTCTGATGTGGGTTCAGGTGGAGTAGTAGGAACTTGACGTGCCTTCGCATATCTCGCAGGTCGGCCTCTAGCCCTTGCTGGGCGTACCTCTAATTAGGCCATCTCAGTGTTATCAACATTTCTCTAGCTAGCCGTATAAATGCACGAATTAGAAGGGAGTTTCATAGAGTTTAACTCAATCGCACGAATTCAGAGTATGAAAGAAAGGAAACAATTCCTAATATCCTATAGCGTCCTGCTTATAAGTGTGGTGCACAACACACCCATAAGTAAGACTCTACTAGACACGGTTTCATAGACTCCCTAGGACTCTTGAACTCTGTGCTCTGATACCATGTTTGTCATGCCCCGGGAGGGTACCCTAGACGTGACCGGCACTCGAAAGCCATTTCTGACCTTCAAGTGAACCACCTAATTCAGTCACACTATCATTCAATCATGTTCACTCAAAGAAGGGTCCAATCACAATATACTATTCACAATATGGGGTCTAAAAGCCAAACACTATCAATTCAACAAAACAAATATAGTAAGGCTCCTTAAAATAACAGTCCAACCTCCCCACACTCTAGTTTATGAAGCCTATATCAAAGTCTAGAAGGTACCAATGACAAGTCCATGGCTACCAACAATCAAGATAAAGGAAATGACAACAAAACTATACAAGAAAGCTCAACATCCTCCGGAAACTAGGGGGACTCACCAACTGGCGGGGAGTGTATGTAGATCTTCAATGGTGCACCAGTTGATGATCTCTAGTACCTTTCGCTGCATCATGAAACGATGTAGGCCAAATAGCGTCAGTACATAGAATGTACGAGTATGTAAAATGGCCGGATGAAACAAACATTAAGAAAACATCAATATCAACTCAGGATCTCAACCCATAGATAAATGACAACTAACTCAAATGTCCTAAGTCTAACAAGAAATAGTTTAGACGGGACTAACTCATAAGACACTCAACTCAACTGACTCGGAGCACTATCAAGATCTAAATGGGAGTTTTTCTTATCCGACAACCATCACCTATGAGCCAGTAATAATACAATAATCAGACATTGTTGCCACGTTCGTCCATACCTTGCCAGGGCATAAACGCCTCCCTAATCTTGGATACCATCTATTAGTCAAGTCCTATCATTTCAGGATAATAAAATGGGAAACATCCGACTTTAACGGTTCAATCCCACGGGAAGCATCTGACTTTAACGATTCCATCCCTACCTATGTTGGCAGCGTAGTTTCTGGGGTTCCTGTATGGACTATACTTTTACCCGCTTCGGTGCTCGATACTCCTCCCATGACTCCATGCTCATAAGACTCCCTCCAATCATCTCAAACAAGCCCTCATGGCTAGTTTTATGTGGGACATTGCCAACTCATCAACTCTATTCTTATTTTCAACTCAATTAAGTCATAATGGCAAGCCTCATTTAGGACCTCGTCCGCTTGTCAATTCTATCCTCCAATCAACTCAATCAAGACTCATTTAGATAAGCATTTATAACCTCTCCTTAGGACTCATCACAACTCTAAGGCTTTAACCCAACAATTCAAACAGAATAACACATTCAAGAAATTTGACTTATGCAACATAATCATATGGTTAAAGAGATCAACAAAATATAATAACAAGTTTTTCAAACTTCTTCATACTAACATGAAGTTTTTTAGGAAAACATCTATGGGGCATATGGAAGAACTCAATCAAGAGACCCTTTCTTGAAATTCTTGGATTTGTTTTCTTGAAAATCATATGGTTAGGATTGAAGATTTCTCTTAGTGATTCATGAATAGATGAAGAAGTTTGATTTGGAACGATTGAAATCTATGAAAGAATTACCTTATTGAAGAATCTTGAAAAAAGAACCCTAACTTGATGCTTTCTTGAAAATTCTTGAGCGTTGATGTTTAGAAGTGAATGAGAGAGTTTTTAATGAGGAAAATTGATTTCTACAAGTTTAGCGATATTGGAGTGGAGTCTGTGTTCTCTCCGCATCGCGGATTCATCTCGGACTTCTGCCAGGATAGAGCGTCTCCAGTTAAATAGTCATAATTTTTGACTCCGAACTTATAAAAATACAATTTTGGTGGCTTTGGAAAGAAGACTCAAAGACCTTTAATTTTATAGGTTATGGTCCACCTAATTAGGTATACTTTAGGATATATGGTTGTTTGAAGTTGACCCTTATATGGACTCATTGGAAAACTTAGCCGATAGAAATTCTTTGGAATTGACTTGGTGTTAGAGATCCCTTGTGACCCTAAACCACATATAATACACTTCAAATACTTAGAAATTGATCCTAACTCATATACATAACTCGAAGTCATCGAGTTCGATCCTACACACACATAAAGAATGGTTTGAGTCTTAGCGGAAAAAAACAATTGGGGTGTTACAGGCAAGAAATGCAAGATCAAGAAATAGATATATATTTTTATATTAACAACTGAGAGATATGTGATTCTTTGATTGGTTTGCTTAACTAAACCTTTAAAAATAGAACACCAAAAGAAAAACGTCTGATTTGCTTGGCAAACAATACTTTATTTTTCAATTATAATCTTTAACTTTTCTTCTTTTTACCTTGTTGCTTCAGCTTTCTTGATTTGTCTTAATTCTGCTCATCATTCTAGTTAGATAGATAATTAGGGACAGAGTTAAAATTTAAATTTGAATGAATCAATAATTTATTCATTTTATTAACATTTGGTACTATTTATTGAAAATAAAAAATTATTATAATTAACTCTACCATAGAAGTTGAGTTTAATAAATTCTATATATATATATATATATATATATATAAGGAAACTTAATCCGAGACCAGCGATAGTGTAAACAGGTTCAATGAGTCATAAATTGTTGTGAAATGTATTATGAATATTATATCACAATAGAGCGCACGTATTAACCTGAATATTCATTTTACTTTTCAACCTTAATACATAAAAACAGAACATATATACAAAGTCTGAAGTGTAATTTCATAAGTAGAGTAAAGTGTACGCAGACCTTATTCCTATCTGGTACAGATACACACCTATTTCTGATAGACGCTCAACTTAAAATAAAATATTTCTAAGCAGTTTGAAAAAAGAAATACAGAAATGAGAACAGTAACAAAAATTAAATAATGTGAGATGGAGAACAGTACAACTTATAGAGGAAAGAACATTAATGACAATAAAATAATGCGATGATTGAAGCACAAATAAACATATGTGATAACCAAAATCCGACTTTGTTGATATGCTAAATTTACCTTATGTTAGAATTCAACAATTTACAATATATATTGAAAAAGAGAAATTGCTTTTACCCCATTTTTAAAAAATTCATTCTCCAAGAAAGGCGATTCAATTGAACCCCTTTTGGAGCATGTATCTCCACAACTACGCGTGTTGACAAGATATTTCTTATTAATCAAATAAATGAAAATATTTCATACATAGATGATAATGAAACTTAAATACAAAACGTCCACTTTCTCTGGTAACTTATAAAATTATGTTAACTAATAAAACGCTTAAATTGTTAGAGATGAGACATGTTTATTTCTTTGTTGTTAGATCTATACAGAACCAACATGTCGACTTGACTTTGTGTAAGATATTTAGAAGTCGGCTTCGATGTTTTTCCCACTAATGAGATATTACTTACTTGTAGGTAAGAATTCTTTTATATGGTTGGGACCAAATCCAGCAATGCTCATCATGGACCCAGAACTTATAAGGGAGATCTTGTCGAAGAGTAATATTTTCCAGAAACCTCCCCCAGCACTCACGAAGCTGCTAGCCAAAGGAATCTTGAGCTATGAAGCAGATAAATGGGCTAAACATAGAAGAATCATCAATCCTACTTTTCATCTTGACAAGTTGAAGGTTTGATATATTTCCGTACGATTACTGTTTAGATTATGGGTTATTTTCAATATCTTTTACACTATCGGATTATCCAAAAGATAACCGCAGATAACTGTTCATAATGAGTGAGATTAGTAACCTGTAAAATAAGATATGTAACCTATTATGTTCAACATGTTCACTGATAGTGTAAAAGTTCTTTATACTGGGCAGCATATATAAGTATATGCCATGTCTAGTATTGTGATTGTTAATTTGTTTCTAATGCAATGTAAAATATACAGCATATGGTACCTTCATTTCATTTGACTACTTGTGAGATGTTGACCAAATGGGAGAAAATTGTCTCGACGGAAATATCAGAGGTAGATGTGTGGCCATATCTTCAAACTTTGACAAGTGATGCCATCTCAAGAACTGCTTTTGGAAGTAGCTATGAAGAAGGTAGAAAGATACACAAACTTCAACAAGAACTAGCCAAAATTATTGTAAAAGAGACAGAGGCAAGTTACATTAGGTAAGTTACCTTCATATTTTAAACACCACGTATTGTTTAATACATCAAAACTTTGTGAGAAGTTCTTTTTGTGATTGGATGCTATTTTCATAAAGATTTAAGTTTTATAAATTGACAATGTAAAGATTTTATTACGTACATTAGTGTAGTTTAACTTATTATAGTAGGAGGTCGTTTAGTGTCACGCCCCGAGAGGGTACCCTAGGCGTGGCTGGCACTCAGAAACCATTTCTGGCTTCCGAAAGAACCACTTGGTCTCATTTCTTATTTATTCATCATCGGAAGACTTAAGAATACTAATGTGGGCTTGTCATAATCAAAGGAAAAATAGATAATTCTTATAAGAAGTAGTTTCTAAGGAGAACTACTCCGATTACATCATCAGACTCTGTCTATGAAGCCTGTAATACTCTTAGATGGTGCCAATGACATGTCCATGGCTACCTCAAAAGAAACATCACACTCAACAATAATAAAAGGATAAGGAGTTCCTTCGAATACAAGACGGACTCACCAAATAGCCGAAAAGAAATGATCTGCAACGATGCGCCTGTTGAGGATCTCTAACACCTGTATCTGCATCATAAAATGATGCAGGTCGAATGACGTCAGTACGTGGAATGTACGAGTATGTAAAATGGCAGGAAGGTAAGGACAGATATTAAGAAACTCCTCTCAATAAAACTCAGCTCAGAACTAAACATCATCTTAACATGAACACGTAATGCAAGTTTAAAATATAATAAAAATAATAGTAATAAGCAATGCTTACTCAGTTGGGAGTTTCTCTAACCGACAACCATCACTTATGAGCTAGCGATGATACAATGAAGCAATGTCATTGCCACATCCATCCAATACCTTACCAGGGTAAAGGACATCACCATCTTGGATCCACTCATCAAAGTCCTCTTTTTGGGACTTAAGAGGCATAGCCTCCATCCTACGCTGGCTACGTAGTTCTGGGGTTTGAGTCAATTAAACTCTTATCTAACTCGGTGCTCAATACTACTCCCAAAATATGTGCTCATATTAAACTCATCATCTAGTCTCATTGGACTTTAATTTAAATCATCAAATTCATCTCATTTCATGTTCATTAATCATTATACTTCCAAAAACATCATTTACATCTTATCAAAACATCTTGCTCAAATTCATTCAAACTCAACTCTTTTGCTCTTTCAAAACTCAATAAAATACATATATAGTATTAATTCATATAACTTTCTTTTATCAATGAAAATAATAAAAAAAAAACCAACATCTTTACTCAAAACATGTATAAAAATATTCATGAACATCAAATCAATTAGGATTCATGGGAAAGTAGCCATGAACAATAATTCCAATAATATGAGAGATAACAATAATAATAATATTAATGCATAAATATATTAAACTCAATAGAAGAAGAATTAATTTATTTAGAATTCAAGATTTGGATAAAACTCAACTATAACTCAATTATAATAAATTTAAATATTGGGCGCATGGACGAACTCAATCCAATGCTATGAAAGCCTTAAATACCTTAAATCGGAAGGTTTACTCCGAATTGGAACACACTTGGACCCCTAGCCTTTTCTTCTCGCCGGAGCATTTTGTGTACTACCCGGAGTATAAGAATAACCGGAGTAGTATTTTTATACTACTAAAACTAAAACGATATTTGAGAAGAAGTATATAGAGAGAAGAAATGCTTAAGAAAGATTGATGAATAAAATGAGGAAATAAGGTGGGTATTTATAGGTGGGAAAGAGGGACCTAACAATAAATAAAATAATTATAAAAAAAATTTGAAAATTTAATGGAATATATTGATGTCATGGATGATGTTAAATGGAGGACAATTTATGTCATGCATGATGTCAAATGTATCTAGATGTTTCCATGGTAGGTAAGATGGGTTCTTTTTAACAGAATACTCTTTTTCGAAGCTGCGTTTGACTAAGATAAATTCCTTATTAGGATTTGGTTTCTTCATAAGAATTGTAGATATGGAAGTCTAGTTTCATATAGTTCAAGAATCAACCTATTTGGAGCATCCTACAGTGAGATATGAATTTTCTTCTATAAATACTCCATTCCGTCACAGTACTATATCTTACAAAGATTAATTTATTTGACCTACTTATACTCCGAATCGTAAGATATGTTCTTATGAAAGTTGTAGGTAAGGATGTTGTGGTTGCCCAGAAATTTGAATAACCTAATTTGGACCAACCTATGAAAAGTTATGCCCAAAATACAGAGGCTGTATTATTTTCGTCGAGAATTAAAATACCAACATACAATATTTTAGGAGTTGTTACAATATCTCACCCTTACGATCATTCGTCCTTGAATGAAGATGAAAATAGGAGACATAAAGAATAAATATCATCAATACATCAATTTCTCAAAAACTCTAATACTCAAATGGTCAATGACTCAAACTCAAGAATAAACATCGATTCAAAGGTAGAAATAAGGAATATTACCTTGAATATCGTTATCAGAAGGCACAAATAGATGAGGATAGTTAGCCTTCATATCTTCTTCAGCCTACCATGTAGCCTCTTCAACAAATTGATTTCTCCATAGGACTTTGACAGATGCCACTTCCTTAGTTCTTAATTTGCGAACCTGACGATCAAGAATTTGAACTGGAATCTCTTCATAACTCAAACTTTCTTTCACCCTAATGCTCTCAGTTGGGATAACAAGTGAAGGATCTCCCAAACACTTCTTAAGCATAGAGATGTGAAACACGGGATGAATAGCAGCTAATTCTGGAGGCAACTCCAATTCATAGGCTACGTTACCTACCCTCCTCATAATTTGATAAGGACCAATGTAGCGGAGACTAAGCTTCCCTTTCTTTCCAAATCTCATCACACCCTTCATGGGTGAAACTTTCAAGTATACCCAATCGTACTCTTCGAACTCCAAATGTCTTCTTCTAACATCAGTGTAGGATTTCTGGCAACTTTGAGCAGTCCTCAACCTCTGTTGTATGGTTTTCACCTTCTTCATAGCTTGGTGAACCAAGTCTGGTCCAATCAACTCAGCTTCACCAACTTCAAACCAACCAATTGGTGATCTACATCTCCTCCCATACAGAGCTTCATAAGGAGCCATTTGAATACTCGAATGGAAACTATTATTGTATGCAAACTCAATAAGAGGTAAATGATCATCCCAATTACCTTTGAAGTCAATGACACAGGCTCTTAACATATCCTCCAAAGTCTGTATCGTACGCTCTGCCTGGCCATCTGTTTGTGGATGAAAAGTAGTACTAAGGTTCACTCTTGAACCCAAGCCCTTCTGAAATGACTTCCAAAACTGAGCAGTAAATTGAGCTCCCCTATCAGAGATGATAGACAAAGGAACTCCATGCAGTCTAACAATCTCTCTAAGATACAGTTTGGCATAATCCTCTGCAGTGTTCGTAGTCTTAACCGGCAAGAAATGGGCCGATTTAGTCATCCTATGCACAATCACCCAAATAGAGTCATGTTGTTTGCGGGTTCATGGTAAACCGGTAATGAATTCCATATTGATCATTTTCCACTACCATTCCGGGATCTCTATATTCTGAGCCACTCTACAAGGCCTTTGGTGTTCAACTTTAACTTGTTGGCAATTTGGGCACTTGGACACAAACTCTGCTATATCTCTCTTCATTCCACTCCACCAGTACACTTCTCTTAAGTCATGATACATCTTTGTTGAACCTGGATGGATGGAATACTTAGAATTATGGGCTTCTTTCATGATTCTCTCCCGAATACCATCAACACTTGGAACACATAATCTTTCTTGATATCTCAACACTCCATCTCCCCGTTTGGTAAAAGCCATTACCTTCTGCTTTTGAACCTCATCCTTCAGTTGAAGAAGAATGGAATCCTGATTTTTCTTTTCTTTCACCTCTGAAACCAGAGATGATTCAGCTCCATTTCGTACTATTGCACCACCCTCACTAGAGTCAATAAGTTGAACTCCCAAACGTGCAAGTCTATGCACTTCCTTTGCCAACTCCTTCTTTTCCTCTTCCACATGGGTTGTACTCCCAATAGATAACCTACTAAGAGCATTAGCAACTACATTTACTTTACCTAGGTAGTAGAGAATGCTCATATCATAATCCTTGAGCAACTCTAGCCATCTCCTTTTGCCTCAAATTCAGCTCCTTCTGGCTGAATACATACTGTAAGCTCTTATGGTCTATGAACACATCCACATGTACACCATAAAGATAGTGACGCCAGATCTTAAGAGCAAATACCACAGCTGCCAACTTAAGGTCATGAGTGGGGTAGTTCCTCTCATGAGTCTTAAACTGCCTGGAGGCATAGGCAATGACCTTTCCTCTCTGCATCAATACACATTCCAACCCAACTCTTGAAGCATCACAATAGATTACAAAACTATTTGTTCCTTCGGGTAGGGATAGTACTAGAGCAGTAGTCAATCTAGCTTTCAACTCTTGAAAACTTTTCTCACAAGCATCAGACCATTGAAACTTAGCCTTCTTTTGAGTTAGCTTAGTCAATGGTGAGGATATGGATGAAAATCCCTCAACAAACCTCCTATAGAAACCAGCCAAACCTAAGAAACTCCTTATGTTGGTTAGAGAGGTGGGTCGGGGCCAGTTCTTAACTGCCTCAATCTTTTGAGTATTATCTTGGATTCCATCCCTAGATATAATATGACCTAGGAATGTTGTAGACTCAAGACAAAACTCACACTTTGAAAACTTAGCATACAACTCCTCCTCCTTAAGAGTTTGAAGGACAATCCTAAGGTGATTAGTATGCTCACTCTTACTTCTAGAGTAGACCAAAATATCATCGATGAAGACAATTACAAACATATCTAGGTATGGCTTGAATACTCGGTTCATGAGGTCCATAAAAGCTGCTGGAGCATTTATCAATCCAAAGGACATAATAAGAAACTCAAAATGACCATAGTGGGTTCGAAAAGCCGTCTTCGAGATGTCACGTTCTCTCACTTTCAACTGGTGATAGCCTGATCTGAGGTCTATCTTAGAGAAGCATGTGGCACCCTGAAGTTGGTCAAATAAATCATCTATTCTGGGAAGAGGGTACTTGTTTTTAATGGTGACCTTGTTTAGTTATCGGTAATCAATGCACATTCTAAGAGACCCATCTTTCTTTCGAATGAATAAGATAGGAGCGCCCCAAGGTGAGACACTTGGCCTAATAAATCCCTTATCTAGGAGGTCTTTCAGTTGTTCTTTCAACTCTTTTAACTCAGCAGGAGACATCCTATAAGGAGGAATGGAGATAGGTTGTGTACAAGGAAGGACATCAATACCAAAGTCTATCTCTCTATCAAGAGGGATTCCGGGTAAATCTTCAAAAAAGACTTCAGGAAACTCATTCACAATGGGAACTAACTCAAGAGATGGAGTCTGATCATTAATATTTTTGACTCGGACTATATGATATATACATCCCTTAGAGATTAATTTTCTGGCCTTAAGGTAGGAAATAAATTTACCCCTAGGCACTATAGAATTCCCCTTCCACTCTAAGATAGGCTTATTTGGAAATTGAAACTTGACAATTCGGGTCCTACAATCAACAGAAGCATAACAAGAATAAAGCCAGTCCATGCCAAGAATCACATCAAAATCAACCATGTCCAACTCAACTAAGTCAGCCATGGTATCCCTATGATAGATTGATACAGTACAATTTCTATAGACCCTCTCAGCTAAGATAGACTCACCAATAGGAGTAGATACGCTGAAAGGCTTAAGAAGACACTAAGGAAGGATCTCAAATTTACTAGTCAAGTAAGGAGTCACAAAAGATAATGTAGCACCCGGATCAAGTAATGCATACACATCAAAAGAAAGGACTCAGAGCATACCAGTAACAACATCGGGTGCATTTTCTTGGTCTTGGCGACTACCCATAGCATACAGACGGTTGGTTCCCCAACCTACACTTGAAGTTGTACCTCTATGATTACCTCTATTCTGTGGAGCTGCAGAAGAAAACTGAGCTCTACTACTTCCATCTCCCTGCCTCTTTGAAGGACACTCATTCTGGAAGTGACCTATCTTTCCACATCCGTAGAAAGCATTGGTTCCCATACGACACTCTCCTAAATGGAGCCTCCCACATCTAGCACATGGTGGTTTTCCTCTAGAACCTTGAGCCATACTTAATTGGGACTAAGAACCTTGAGATTGAAAGTTTTGGTGACTTAGCGATCTCTGATCATACCTGGTATTAGGTGTAAAAGCATTTCTTGGGGAAGGTGCATAATTGGAAGACCTTTTCTGAAAGAAAGACTTGTTACCCTTCCTTTGCTTCTACTCATTCTCATGCCCAGCAGACTTAGCCTTCTTGCTTAGGTGTTCCTCTCGGTCTTTTTTCTTGTCATCCTCAACCTGCTGAGCATATGTAACAACCCCTAAAATGTTGTATGTCGGTATTTCAATTCTCGACAAAAATAATACAGCCTTTGTATTTTGGGCATAACTTTTCATAAGTTGGTCCAAATTAGGTGATTCAAATTTCTGGGTAATCACAACATCCTTACCTACAACTTTCATGAAGAACATAACTTCAAATTCGGAGTATAAGTAGGTCAAATAAATTAATCTTTGCAAGATATAGTGCTGTGACGGAATTGAGTGTTGATAGAAGAAAATTCATATCTCACTGTAGGTTTCTCCAAATTGGTTGATTCTTGAACTATATGAAACTAGACTTCCATATCTACAATTCTTATGAAGAAACCAAATCCTAATAAGGAATTTATCTTATTCAAACGTAGCTTCGAAAATGAGTATTCTGTTAAAAAGAACTCATCTTACCTACCATGGAAACATCTAGATGCATTTGACATCATGCATGACATAAATTGTCCTCCATTTAACATCATCCATGACATCAATATATTCCATTAAATTTTCAGATTTTTCTTTATAATTATTTTATTTATTGTTAGGTCCCTCTTTCCCACCTATAAATACCCACCTCATTTCCTCATTTTATTCATCAAGCTTTCCTAAGCATTTCTTCTCTCTATATACTTCTTCTCAAATATAGTTTTAGTTTTAGTAATATAAAATTACTACTCCGGTTATTCTTATACTCCGGTTAGTACACAAAACGCTCCGGCGAGGAGAAAAGGCTAGGGATCCAAGAGTATTCCAATTCGGAGTAAACCTTCGGATTTAAGGTATTTAAGGCTTTCATAGCATTGAATTGAGTTCGTCCATGCGCCCAATATTTAAATTTATTATAATTGAGTTATAGTTGAGTTTTATTCAAATCTTGAATTCTAGATGAATTAATTCTTCTTCTATTGAGTTTGATATATTTATGCATTAATATTATTATTATTGTTATCTCTCATATTATTGGAATTATTGTTCATGGCTACTTTCCCATGAATTCTAATTGATTTGATGTTCAATAATATTTTTACATATGTTTTGAGTAAAGATGTTGGCTTTTTATTATTTTTATTGATAAAAAGAGAGTTATATTAATTAATACTATATATGTATTTTATTGAGTTTTGAAAGAGTAAAAGAGTTGAATTTGAATGAATTTGAAAAAAATGATATTTTGAGCAAGATGTTTTGATGAGATGTAAATGATGTTTTTGGAAGTATAATGATTGATGAACATGAAATGAGATGAGTTTGATGATTTAAATTAAAGTCCAATGAGACTAGATGATGAGTTTAATATGAGCACATATTTTGGGAGTAGTATTGAGCACCGAGTTGGGTAAGAGTTTAATTGACTCAAACCCCAGAACTACGTAGCCAGCGTAGGATGGAGGCTATGCCTCTTAAGTCCCAAAAAGAGGACTTTGATGAATGGATCCAAGATGGTGATGTCCTTTACCCTGGCAAGGTATTGGATGGATGTGGCAACGACATCGCTTCGTTGTATCATCGCTAGCTCATAAGTGATGGTTGTCGGTTAGAGAAACTCCCAACTGAGTAAGCATTGCTTATTACTATTATTTTTATTATTATATTTTAAACTTGCATTACATATTCATGTTGAGATGATGTTAAGTTCTGAGCTGAGTTTTCTTGAGAGGAGTTTCTTGATATCTGTCCTTACCTTCCTGCCATTTTACATACTCGTACATTCCACGTACTGACGTCATTCGACGTGCATCGTTTTATGATGCAGATACAGGTGTTTGAGATCCTCAACAGGCGCATCGTTGAAGATCATTTCTTTTCAGCTATTTGGTGAGTCCTTCTTGTATTCGAAGGAACTCCTTATCCTTTTATTATTGTTGAGTATGATGTTTCTTTTGAGGTAGCCATGGACATGTCATTGGCAACATCTAAGAGTATTAGAGGCTTCATAGACAGAGTCTGATGATGTAATCGGAGTAGTTCTCCTTAGAAACTACTTCTTCTAAGAATTATATATTTTTCCTTTGATTATGACAATCCCACATTAGTATTATTAAGTCTTCCGCTGATGAACAAATGAGTAATGAGACCAAGTGGTTCTCTCGAAGCCAGAGATGGTTTCTGAGTGCCGGCCACGCCTAGGGTACCCTCTCGGGGCGTGACAAACTTGGTATCAGAGCACAGAGTTCAAGAGTCCTAGGGTGTCTATTAAGCCGTGTCTAGTAGAGTCTTGTTTATAGGTGTGTCGTGCACCACACTTATAATCAGGAAGCTATAGGACATTAGGAATTATTTCACTTCTTTCATAATCTGAGTTCGTGCGATAGAGTTTAACTCTATAAAAGCTTTCTTTCTAATTCGTGCGTTTACACGTTTCAGACATGCCTCCTAAACGTTCAGCTAGTCAAAGGAACGCTCTCAGCACTGAGGTTCCACAGTCAGTGATGCCTCCACGGAGAACTAGGGGCCGACCTGCAAGGTCTACTGAGGTACCCCAAGTACCTACTGTTCAGACCACTCCTACTTCTGAGGATGATTTTCGAGGAGCGATTGCTATGCTCACCCAGTTGGTGGCTGCTCGAAATAGTAGCCAGAGTTAACCAACTCCTAGCTCTAGTTATCAAGAGCCGTCTGCTGCCACGAGGATCAGAGATTTTCTGAGAATGAATCCACCGGTCTTCACGGGTTCTAACGTTGATGAAGACCCCCAAAATTTCATTGATGAGATGTGGAAGATACTAAAAGCGATGCATGCTACAGAGATTGAGGGTGTTGAGTTGGTGTCTTATCAACTCAAGGATGTCGCAAATGTCTGGTATAACCAGTGGGAAGAAAGTAGAGGTGAAGATGCAGAGCCTGCTCTTTGGGATGAGTTTGAAAGAGCATTTCTTGATAACTTTTTTCCCCAAGAGCTACGTGAAGCAAAAATTGAGGAGTTTGTGAACCTCAAGCAAGAGAGTATGACTGTGAAAGAATATAGTTTGAAGTTTATTCAATTGTCCAAATATGCTCCAGAAATGATTCCCCATATGAGGTCTAAGATGAGGAAGTTTGTCTCTGGCCTAGGCAAACATGTAAAGAAAGAATGTAAGGCAATGCTAATGATTTCTGACATGGATTTTTCTAGATTGATGGTATATGCTCAGCAGGTTGAGGATGATAAGAAAAAGGACCGAGAAGAACACCTAAGTAAGAAGGCTAAGTCTGCTGGGCATGAGAATGAGCAGAAGCAAGGGAAGGGTAACAAGTCTTTCTTTCAGAAAAGGTCTTCCAATTATGCACCTTCCCCAACAAGTACTTTTACACCTAATACCAGGTATGATCAAAGATCTCTAAGTCACCAAAACTTCCGATCTCAAGGTTCTCAGTCCCAATTAAGTATGGCTCAAGGTTCTAGAGGGAAACCACCGTGTGCTAGATGTGGAAGGCTCCATTTGGGAGAGTGTCGTGTGGGCACCAATGCTTGCTACGGATGTGGAAAGATAGGTCACTTCCAGAATGAGTGTCCTTCAAAAAGGCAGGGAGATGGAAGTAGTAGAGCTCAGTTTTCTTCTGCAGCTCCACAGAATAGAGGTAATCATAGAGGTGCAGCTTCAAGTGCAGGTGGGGGAACCAACTGCCTGTATGCTATGGGTAGTCGCCAAGACCAAGAAAACGCACCCGATGTTGTTACTGGTATGCTTTGAGTCCTTTCTTTTGATGTGTATGCATTACTTGATCCAGGTGCTACATTATCTTTTGTGACTCCTTACTTGGCTAGTAAATTTGAGATCCTTCCTGAGTGTCTTCTTGAGCCTTTCAGTGTATCTACTCCTGTTGATGATTCTATCTTAGCTGAGAGGCTCTATAGAAATTGTACTGTGTCAATCTATCATAGGGATACCATGGCTGACTTAGTTGAGTTGGACATGGTTGATTTTGATGTGATTCTTGGTATGGACTGGCTTTATTCTTATTATGCTTCGATTGATTGTAGGACCCGAATTGTCAAGTTTCAATTTCCAAACGAGCCTATCTTAGAGTGGAAGGGGAATTCTGTAGTGCCTAGGGGTAAATTTATTTCCTACCTTAAGGCCAGAAAATTAATCTCTAAGGGATGTATATATCATATAGTTCGAGTCAAAAATATTAATGATCAGACTCCATCTCTTGAGTCTGTTCCCATTGTGAATGAGTTTCCTAAAGTCTTTCCTGAGGATCTACCCGGAATTCCACCTGATAGAGAGATAAACTTTGGTATTGATATCCTTCCTGATACACAACCTATCTCTATTCCTCCTTATAGGATGGCTCCTGCTGAGTTGAAAGAGTTGAAAGAACAACTGAAAGACCTCCTAGATAATGGGTTTATTAGGCCAAGTGTCTCACCCTGGGGCGCTCCTGTCCTATTCGTGCGAAAAAAAGATGGGTCCCTTAGAATGTGCATTGATTACCGACAACTAAACAAGGTCACCATTAAAAACAAGTACCCTCTCCCCAGAATAGATGATTTATTTGACCAACTTCAGGGTGCCACATGTTTCTCTAAGATAGACCTCAGATCAGGCTATCACCAGTTGAAAGTGAGAGAATGTGACATCCCGAAGACGGCTTTTCGAACCCGTTATGGTCATTTTGAGTTTCTTGTTATGTCCTTTGGATTGACAAATGCTCCAGCAGCTTTTATGGACCTCATGAACCGAGTATTCAAGCCATACCTAGATACGTTTGTAATTGTCTTCATCGATGATATTTTGGTCTACTCTAGAAGTAAGAGTGAGCATGCTAATCACCTTAGGATTGTCCTTCAAACTCTTAAGGAGAAGGAGTTGTATGCTAAGTTTTCAAAGTGTGAGTTTTGGCTTGAGTCTGTAGCATTCCTAGGTCATATTATATCTGGGGATGGAATCCAAGTTGATACTCAAAAGATTGAGGCAGTTAAGAACTGGCCCCGACCCACCTCTCCAACCGATATAAGGAGTTTCTTAGGTTTGGCTGGTTACTACAGGAGGTTTGTTGAGGGATTTTCATCCATATCCTCACCATTGACTAAGCTGACTCAGAAAAAGGCTAAGTTTCAATGGTCTGATGCTTGTGAGAAAAGTTTTTAAGAGTTGAAAGCTAGATTGACTACTGCTCTAGTACTATCCCTACCCGAAGGAATGGATGGTTTTGTAATCTATTGTGATGCTTCAAGAGTTGGGTTGGGATGTGTATTGATGCAGAAAGGTAAGGTCATTGCCTATGCCTCCAGGCAGCTTAAGACTCATGAGAGGAACTACCCCACTCATGACCTTGAGTTGGCAGCTGTGGTATTTGCTCTTAAGATTTGGCATCACTATCTTTATGGTGTACATGTGGATGTGTTCACAGACCATAAGAGCTTACAGTATGTATTCAGCCAGAAGGAGCTAAATTTGAGGCAAAGGAGATGGCTAGAGTTGCTCAAGGATTATGACATGAGCATTCTCTACCACCCAGGTAAAGCAAATGTAGTTGCTGATGCTCTTAGCAGGTTATCTATGGGAAGTACAACTCATGTGGAAGAGGAAAAGAAGGAGTTGGCAAAGGAAGTGCATAGACTTGCGCGTTTGGGAGTTCAACTTATTGACTCTAGTTAGGGTGGTACAATAGTACGAAATGGAGCCGAATCATCTCTAGTTGCAGAGGTGAAAGAAAAGCAAGATCAGGACCCTATTCTTCTTCAACTGAAGGATGAGGTTCACAAGCAGAAGGTAATGGCTTTTACCAAAGGGGGAGATGGAGTGTTGAGATATCAAGAAAGATTATGTGTTCCAAGTGTTGATAGTATTAGGGAGAGAATCATGAAAGAAGCCCATAATTCTAAGTATTCCATCCATCCAGGTTCAACAAAGATGTATCATGACTTGAGAGAAGTATACTGGTGGAGTGGAATGAAGAGAGATATAGCAGAGTTTGTGTCCAAGTGCCCAAATTGCCAACAAGTTAAAGTTGAGCACCAAAGGCCTTGTGGAGTGGCTCAGAATATAGAGATACCGAAATGGAAGTGGGAAATGATCAATATGGACTTCATTACCGGTTTACCACGAACCCGCAAACAACATGACTCTATTTGGGTGATTGTGGATAGGATGACCAAATCGGCCCATTTCTTGCCGGTTAAGACTACGAACACTGCAAAGGATTATGCCAAACTGTATCTTAGAGAGATTGTTAGACTGCATGGAGTTCCTTTGTCTATCATCTCTGATAGGGGAGCTCAATTTACTGCTCAGTTTTGGAAATCATTTTAGAAGGGCTTGGGTTCAAGAGTGAACCTTAGTACTGCTTTTCATCCGCAAACAGATGGCCAGGCAGAGCGTACGATACAGACTTTGGAGGATATGTTAAGAGCCTGTGTTATTGACTTCAAAGGTAATTGGGATGATCATTTACCTCTTATTGAGTTTGCATACAATAATAGTTTCCATTCGAGTATTCAAATGGCTCCTTATGAAGCTCTGTATGGGAGGAGATGTATATCACCAATTGGTTGGTTTGAAGTTGGTGAAGCTGAGTTAATTGGACCAGACTTGGTTCACCAATCTATGGAGAAGGTGAAAACCATACAAGAGAGGTTGAGGACTGCTCAAAGTCGCCAAAAATCCTACACTGATGTTAGAAGAAGAGATTTAGAGATCGAAGTGTACGATTGGGTATACTTGAAAGTTTCACCCATGAAGGGTGTGATGAGATTTGGAAAGAAAGGGAAGCTTAGTCCCCGCTACATTGGTCCTTATCAGATTATGAGGAGGGTAGGTAACGTAGTCTATGAATTAGAGTTGCCTCCAGAATTAGCTGCTATTCATCCCGTGTTTCACATCTCTATGCTTAAGAAGTGTTTGGGAGATCCTTCACTTGTTGTCCCAGCTGAGAGCATTGGGGTGAAAGAGAGTTTGAGTTATGAAGAGATTCCAGTTCAAATTCTTGATCGTCAGGTTCGCAAATTAAGAACTAAGGAAGTGGCATCTGTCAAAGTCCTATGGCGAAATCAATTTGTTGAAGAGGCTACATGGGAAGCTGAAGAAGATATGAAGGCTAACTATCCTCATCTATTTATGCCTTCTGATGACGATATTCAAGGTAATATTCCTTACTTCTACCTTTGAGTCGATGTTTATTCTTGAGTTTGAGTCATTAACTATTTGAGTATCGGAGTTGATGTATTGATGATATTCATTCTTTATGTCTCCTATTTTCATCTTCATTCGAGGACGAATGATCCCAAGGGGGAGATATTGTAACAACCCCTAAAATGTTGTATGTCGGTATTTTAATTCTCGACAAAAATAATACAGCCTTTGTATTTTGCGCATAACCTTTCATAGGTTGGTCCAAATTAGGTGATTCAAATTTCTGTGTAATCACAACATCCTTACCTACAACTTTCATGAAGAACATAACTTCAAATTCGGAGTATAAGTAGGTCAAATAAATTAATCTTTGCAAGATATAGTGCTGTGACGGAATTGAGTGTTGATAGAAGAAAATTCATATCTCACTGTAGGTTGCTCCAAATTGGTTGATTCTTAAACGATATGAAACTAGACTTCCATATCTACAATTATTATGAAGAAACCAAATCCTAATAAGGAATTTATCTTATTCAAACGTAGCTTCGAAAATGAGTATTCTGTTAAAAAGAACTCATCTTATCTACCATTGAAACATCTAGATGCATTTGACATCATGCATGACATAAATTGTCCTCCATTTAACATCATCCATGACATCAATATATTCCATTAAATTTTCAGATTTTTCTTTATAATTATTTTATTTATTGTTAGGTCCCTCTTTCCCACCTATAAATACCCACCTTATTTCCTCATTTTATTCATCAAGCTTTCCTAAGCATTTCTTCTCTCTATATACTTCTTCTCAAATATAGTTTTAGTTTTAGTAGTATAAAAATACTACTCCGGTTATTCTTATACTCCGGTTAGTACACAAAACGCTCCGGCGAGGAGAAAAGGCTAGGGATCCAAGAGTATTCCAATTCGGAGTAAACCTTCGGATTTAAGGTATGTAAGGCTTTCATAGCATTGGATTGAGTTCGTCCATGCGCCCAATATTTAAATTTATTATAATTGAGTTATAGTTGAGTTTTATTCAAATCTTGAATTCTAGATGAATTAATTCTTCTTCTATTGAGTTTGATATATTTATGCATTAATATTATTATTATTGTTATCTCTCATATTATTGGAATTATTGTTCATGGCTACTTTCCCATGAATTCTAATTGATTTGATGTTCAATAATATTTTTACATATGTTTTGAGTAAAGATGTTGGCTTTTTATTATTTTTATTGATAAAAAGAGAGTTATATGAATTAATACTATATATGTATTTTATTGAGTTTTGAAAGAGTAAAAGAGTTGAATTTGAATGAATTTGAGAAAAATGATATTTTGAGCAAGATGTTTTGATGAGATGTAAATGATGTTTTTGGAAGTATAATGATTGATGAACATGAAATGAGACGAGTTTGATGATTTAAATTAAAGTCCAATGAGACTAGATGATGAGTTTAATATGAGCACATATTTTGGGAGTAGTATTGAGCACCGAGTTGGGTAAGAGTTTAATTGACTCAAACCCCAGAACTACGTAGCCAGTGTAGGATGGAGGCTATGCCTCTTAAGTCCCAAAAAGAGGACTTTGATGAATGGATCCAAGATGGTGATGTCCTTTACCCTGGCAAGGTATTGGATGGATGTGGCAACAACATCGCTTCGTTGTATCATCGCTAGCTCATAAGTGATGGTTGTCGGTTAGAGAAACTCCCAACTGAGTAAGCATTTCTTATTACTATTATTTTTATTATTATATTTGAAACTTGCATTACATATTCATGTTGAGATGATGTTGAGTTCTGAGCTGAGTTTTCTTGAGAGGAGTTTCTTGATATCTGTCCTTACCTTCCTGCCATTTTACATACTCGTACATTCCACGTACTGACGTCATTCGACGTGCATCGTTTTATGATGCAGATACAGGTGTTAGAGATCCTCAACAGGCGCATCATTGAAGATCATTTCTTTTCAGCTATTTGGTGAGTCCTTCTTGTATTCGAAGGAACTCCTTATCCTTTTATTATTGTTGAGTGTGATGTTTCTTTTGAGGTAGCCATGGACATGTCATTGGCACCATCTAAGAGTATTAGAGGCTTCATAGACAGAGTCTGATGATGTAATCGGAGTAGTTCTCCTTAGAAACTACTTCTTCTAAGAATTATATATTTTTCCTTTGATTATGACAATCCCACATTAGTATTATTAAGTCTTCCGCTAATGAACAAATGAGTAATGAGACCAAGTGGTTCTCTCGGAAGCCAGAGATGGTTTCTGAGAGCCGGCCACGCCTAGGGTACCCTCTCGGGGCGTGACAGCATACACCATCAATCTAGAAAAATCCATGTCAGAAATCATTAGCATTGCCTTACATTCTTTCTTTACATGTTTGCCTAGGCCAGAGACAAACTTCCTCATCTTAGACCTCATATGAGGAATCATTTCTGGGGAATATTTGGACAATTGAATAAACTTCAAACTATACTCTTTCATAGTCATACTCTCTTGCTTGAGGTTCACAAACTCCTCAATTTTTGCTTCACGTAGCTCTTGGGGAAAGAAGTTATCAAGAAATGCTCTTTCAAACTCATCCCAAAGAGTAGGCTCTGCATCCTCACCTCTACTTTCTTCCCACTAGTTATACCAAACATTTGCCACATCCTTGAGTTGATAAGACACCAATACAACCCCCTCAATCTCTTTGCATACATCGCTTTTAGTATTTTCCACATCTCATCAATGAAATTTTAGGGGTCGTTATCAACGTTGGAACCCATGAAGACCGGTGGATTCATTCTCTAAAAATATCTGATCCTCGTGGCAGCAGACGGCTCTTGATAACTTGAGCTAGGAGTTGGTGAACTCTGGCTACTATTTCGAGCAGCCACCAACTGGGTGACCATAACAATCGCTCCTCGAAAATCTTCCTCAGAAGTAGGAGTGGTCTGAACTGTAGGTACTTGGGGTACCTCAGTAGACCTTGCAGGTCAGCCCCTAGTTCTCCGTGGAGGCATCACTGACTGTGGAACCTCAGTGCTGGCATCACTGACTGTGCAGCCCAATTGGTGAAAGGTGATCCCCTTAAGGTGGATGTAAAGGAGCCAGAGGTTCTGGGTTCGATACCCCATAGCGCTGCAGCGTGAAGAGGGATGAAGGTGCGAACTGGCTGACCCTGGCATAGACAATACCTGAATATGTGGGCCCTAAGAAGGGGGTTGTCACATTTAGGTTGGCTGATTGAAAGTAGATGATAAGCATCAAATGCTTAAAATAGTGAAAAGTACTTTTAGGTATTGAAGATGGTTATCAATAAGCAGTTATACGTTTGACATAAATATTTGCCTACTGTATGGTCAATGATTTTACTGAGCAAACACTTCGATTGGCAAGCTCGTGCTAGAGAAGAGGTTTTGCAAGTCTTTGGCAGCAACATACCTGATTATGATAAGTTGAATCAACTCAATGTTGTAAGTTCATGATCTATCTACAAGGTTTTTGCATATTATCCTTTTCTACTCTTTTTAAATAAGGATTTAAGATATATATACATTGACAATATTTTTACACTATGAGAATAGTTCAATATTTGATAGTAGGTTGACTCATTTACCCTTTTTATCAAGTTATCAATTAGTAACATAAAGGGAATCCCTTTTCACGGAGCATCTTGTGTTCACGCAGTATATGAGAAGGGCTGCACAATGGGGGTGTAATATAGGCAACATACTCTGGTGCAAGCATCAATAACTTACAGCTCACACGAATACAAGTTTACCTTATAAGTAGCCTAATTGTGTAAATATAATTTACATTATATTGTTGGACGCCTACCCTTATAAGCCTTTCTGAAAATATAACATGTCTTATTTTCCAAATTACTAATCTTAACTTTTATGGACTTACTTAAAGATATCAATATTTTAGATGACTTGATAGTGTAAACCTCTTTTACATTGTCTATGCATAGAAGCTAAACTCTTTCTAAGATGATCGTTTTTCTACTTTAACAAAGGTAACCATGATTATCCAAGAAGTCTTGAGATTATATACACCAAAGTTTTTGATGGGTAGAGAGGTACACAAAGAAACCAAATTGGGCAACTTGTCAATACCAAGTGGACTGCAACTCCTATTGCCAACAATACTGTTGCATCATGACCAAGAAATATGGGGTGAAGATGCTAAGGAATTCAATCCAGAGAGGTTTAGTGAAGGAGTCAACAGAGCAACAAAAGGGAAATTTGCATATTTTCCATTTAGTTGGGGACCTAGAAATTGCATTGGAAGAAACTTTGCTATGTTGGAGGCTAAAATGGCACTTGCTATGATTCTACAACAATTTTCTTTTGAGGTTTCTCCATCTTATGCTCATGTTCCTTATTCAGTGTTCACTCTTCTACCTCAATATGGTGCTCAACTAATTCTAAACAAGCTATAGATACGGATAAGATTTGCATAAATTTTATCCTTCGGACCCATTTACAGGATTGCACTGACTATGTTTTTCTTATTGGAGTTTCTTGTAGCCACAAGTTAGTTTTTCCATATATCTAGTTATATTGTTATTCATTAACTATGAAGTTTGGTTATTAATATCTCTGTTTGGTTCGATTGGTATTGTTCAAAAGTCATTTTTGATTCATAGAAACTTAATCTCCAAAAAGATCATTTTCTTGTTTGGTTGTATCCAAGATATTTGCATAGTAACAACATATAATATTGTCTTATACATATTTATGTTAATATTTTAAAATTAGAATTTAAATCAAAAAATTATTTTTAAAAAAAAGTAAAAAAAAAAAGTTGGTTGGCTTGGCATGACCCACAACCCATGTAGTGATGGGTTGGACTTGATGTTTTTTGACCCTCCAAAAATGGGCCAACCTGTCATATTCTTAAGTAAAAATTATTTAAAAGAGTTTTTTAATAAATAATTACTGATTTTAGCGATATGTTTTTATTTATTACCATTTATAACAATACATAGCAATACTATAATAAATTTGTACTATGTATTAAAAGTGAATTATGCATGTAATATAAATTTATTATAATTATTTTAAAAATATATTTTGCTTGCTTAATAAGAAATCGACACAGTGTATTATAATTGTATTAAAGTGTGTGATAGATAGTAAATAATAATAATAATTATTATTATAATAATAATAATAATAATAATAATAATAACAATAACAATAATAATAATAATAATAACAACAACAACAACAATAATAATAATAATAATAATAATAATAATAATAATAATAATAATAATAATAATAAAAATAATAATAATAAAAATAATAATAATAATAATAATAATAACAACAACAATAACAACAACAATAATAACAACAATAACAACAATAATAACAATAAGAATAGCAACAACAATAACAACAATAATAACAATAACAATAATAATAATAACAACAACAATAACAACAATAATAATAACAATAACAATAATAATAATAACAATAATAATAATAACAATAATAACTGTCACGCTCCAAGAGGGTACCCTAGGCGTGGCTAGTACTCAGAAACCATCTCTAGCGATGATACAACGAAGAGATGTCGTTTCCACATCCATCCAATACCTTGCCAGGGTAAAGGACATCACCATCTTGGATCCAATCATCAAAGTCCTTTTTTGGGACTTAAGAGACATAGCCTCCATCCTATGCTGGCTACGTAGTTCTGGGGTTTGAGTCAATTAAACTCTTACCCAACTCGGTGCTCAATACTACTCCCAAAATATGTGCTCATTAACCTCATCATTTAGTCTCATTGGACTTTAATTTAAATCATCAAACTCATCTCATCAATCATTATACTTCAAAAAAAAACATAATTTACATCTCATCAAAACATCTTGCTCAAAACATCATTTAATCCAAAGAATAAAATTCATTTAAACTCAATTCTTTTGCTCGTTCAAAACTCAATAAAATGCATATATAGTATTAATTCAAATTACCTTTTTTGGCAATGAATATATTAATAGCCAACATCTTTACTCAAAAACGTGTAAAAATATTCATGAACATCAAATCAATTAGGGTTCATGAGAAAGTAACCACGAACAATAATTATAATAATATGAGAGGTAAAATAATAATAATCTCAATGCATAAATATATCTAATTTAATAGAAGAAGAATTAACTCATTTAGAATTCAAGAATTAGGGTAAAACTCAACTATAACTCAATTACGATGAATTTTTATATTGGACGCATGGACGAACTCAATCCAATGCTATGAATAGCCTTACATACCTTAAATCTGAAGCTTTACTTCAAATCGGAACACTCTTGAACCCCTAGCCTTTTCTCCTCGCCGGAGTGTTTTATGTACTATCCGGAGTATAAGAATCACCAGAATAGTATTTCTATACTACTAAAACTAAAACTATATTTGATAATGAGTGAAAAAGTGTATAGAGAGAAGAGTTGCTTGAGAAAGCTTGATGAATAAAATGAGGAAATAAGGTGGGTATTTATAGGTGTAGAGGAGGGACCTAACCATAAATAAAAATAATTACAAATGATGATCTTGAAAATTCAATGGAGAATTTTGATGTCATGGATGATGTCAAATGGTTCTAGATCTTTCCATGGTAGGTGAGATGAGCTCTCTTTTAACGGAATATTATTTTTCGGAGGTGCATTTGGAAAAGATAAATTCCTCATTTCGAATTTGTCTCTCATAAGAATTATAGATCTAGAAGTCTAGTTTCATGTCGTTCAAGAATAAATTAATTTGAAGTATCCTACCGTGAGATATGATTTTTCTTTTACAAATACTTTATTCTGTCACAGCACCATGTCTTAAAAGAAATAATTTATTTGACCTACCTACCCTCCGCATATTGAGATATGGTCTCATGAAAGTTGTAGGTAATGTCGTTGTGGTTACTCAAAAATTTGAATAACCTAATTTGGACTAATCTATAAAAAATTATTCCCAAATTACTTTAGGCATGAGAGAACATGATCAAAATACTTTTAGAACATGATCAAAATACTTTTAGAACACGCTCAAAATACTTTTAGAACATGATCAAAATACTTTTAGAACACGCTCAAAATACTTTAGGCATGAGAGAACATGACCGCTCAAAATACTTTAGGCATGAGAGAACATGATCAAAATACTTTTAGAACACGATCAAAATCTTTTCATGCCTTCATATAAGGACTTTTGATAAATCAACAGTTTAATGCATTTAAAAGCCAATATAAGTTAATATAAGATAGGTAATTAAACTTTAAATATTTAATAATCTATGTATTTGGAATCATGATATG
This sequence comes from Solanum dulcamara, assembly GCF_947179165.1. NCBI lineage: Eukaryota > Viridiplantae > Streptophyta > Magnoliopsida > Solanales > Solanaceae > Solanum > Solanum dulcamara. The sequence goes on along the minus strand of NC_077248.1, from coordinate 57,688,355 downwards.
AAAAACCCATAAAGTTTCATGCTTGAATTAAATAGAAAACTTTGATAATTCATTTGGACTTCATGAAAGAAAAAATCCATGAATCAAAAAAATTTAGGGGGTGTTACAATATCTCCCCCTTGGAATCATTCATCCTCGAATGAAGATGAAACTAGGAGACATCAAGAATGAGTATCATCAAGACATCAATTTCTCAAAAACTTCATGACGAAAATTCAAGAATATACATCGACTCAAAGGTAGGAGTAAGGAATATTAACTTGAACATCATCATCGGATGGCACAAATAGATGAGGATATTTAGCCTTCATATCTGTAACATCCCCAAAAATGTTGTATACGATATTTTAATTCTCGCCTAAAAATGATACAGCCTCTGTATTTTGGGCATAACATTTTATAGGTTTATCCAAATTGGGTGATTCAAATTTCTGAGTAACCACAAGATCATTACCTACAACATTTGTGAATACCATATTTTAAGTTTTGGAGGTTAAGTAGGTCAAATAAATTAATTGTTGTAAGACAGAATGTTGTGACGGAAAGGAGTGTTTATAGAAACAAATTCATATCTTACTATAGGATTATCCAAATTAGTTGATTCTTGAACGACATAAAACTAGACTTCTATATCTACAATTATTATTAAGACACCAAATCCTAATAAGTAATTTATCCTATTCAAACGCAGCTCCGAAAAGGAGTATTCTGTCAAAGATAACTCATTTCACCTACCATGGAAAGATCTAGATACATTTGACATCACTCATGACATAAATTGTCCTCCATTTAACATCATTCATGACATCAATATATTCTAATAAAGTTTTAGATTTTTCTTTATAATTATTTTATTTATTGTTAGATCCTTCTTTCTCACCTATAAATACCCACCTTATTTCCTTGTTTTATTCATCAAGCTTTCTCAAGCAAGTCTTCTCTCTATACACTTCTTTACACATTCTCAAATATATTTTTAGTTCTTAGTAGTGAAGAAATACTATTCCGGTGATTCATATACTCCGGGTAGTACACAAAACGTTCCGGTGGAGAGAAAAGTTAGGACTCAAAAGTGTTCATTAAGTCTTTCGGTACCGACTAAAGCTTTGGATTCCAGGTATGTAAGGCTTCAATGAGAGTATTCCTTCCACTCTCATGTCTAAATTATTTTGATTATATGAGAAATTATATTTATTTTCTTTAAACTCTACTTTAAGGTATTTGTGTTTATCCATGGGTTCTTCCACCCATGTAGTCCAAAAACTCTTTCAACTAAGTCTCTTGATTTCAAGTAATATTTTCTTATGATAATTCTTATTTTTACTTAATAGTATGAATCATGGTTAAACTAATGATTATTGGTCTATTTTTGATGCAACATAATTTAATATGTATGAATTGATATTTTGCAAGTAATTCCTCTATTTATCTATTTAAAGGTTCTTGAAATTCATGGTAGGTTGTTTAAAGTATGATTTTTAATTAATGGATTTGAAAGTATTTATGTATGTTTATTTACATACATATTTGCAAGTTGAAGTGATAGGAACCCACCTAGTTTTACTATGTTTTTAATAAAGTTTGACTTGAAAGCTTTGACTCCAAATAAATATTTAGGAAAGCAATATCTATGATCAAAAGGGAGTCTTATGAAATGAAAGAATGATGAAATGATATGAATGATGAATTCTTTATGCAATAAGGACAATTCTTGCATATTTGAATTACCACATGTTTTAATGAGCTATTCTACCGAATATGATGTTTTGAATTCTCAAGCTATATATTATGACTATTTTGAAGTATTAAACTATTCCGTGGGATTGACTTAGCACCGAATGGGGTATTGAGGTGGGATTCGGTAAGAGAATCCTAGTAGCAACCCCTTGTCTCATTAACTATGTGCCAACATAGGAGCCCTTGTAGGCTTAGGCTAATGGATCCATAAATAGCCCTTAAAGTTAAAGTTAAAGAAATGAATGAAGTTGACGGAGTTCTACCTGGCAAGTAGTCTCCCGGGCCAACGTAGGGGGTTATGTTGGATTCCATGTAATAGCTTTCATGGTCTTAAATGTCGGTTATGGTTAATTTCCCACAAAATGAATGTTTTAAAGTATATCTATATGATTTATTATGCATACATTAAATTATGTTCCATATTACATAAATGTTTTAATGTTTTCTCAATGTTCATGCATCCTTACATACTTAGTAAATTCAAAGTACTAACGCGTACTCTTTTGCCTACATGATATCACCATATAGGGACCAGTGCTCCTCCTTGTTCTCCTCCATGTGGCTAGTTGATATTCCATTGAAGACTATTTTTGGTGAATTCTCATATTCCGGGAACAATACTCCTTTATCTTTCTAGCTTATGATATGTTAAGATATTTTATATGACATTTCTTCTATTATGATTGAGGGTGAGCTAGGGACTTGTCTTAGCCTCATTAAATCTAATAGTTAGAGGTATTGTTGGACATATGTAAGTTGAAGATTTACTATTATGATTTCCGCTTGTTTATTTATCATCATTACCTATGAAAGGCTAAAAGAATGCTAAGGGGCTTGATTGAGGTACTTTCGGGTTCCTCATTCGCCATGTCACATCTAGGCCCTAGGCTTGGGTCGTGACACCGTCATACAGAATAGCAGTGTTTGTAGCCAAGTCTTTAACAAAAGGAGAAATATAATTTAAACTTCCTAGAAATCTTACAACTGGGTTTTATTACTTAAAATATCAGGAAATTTAGAAGCAAATTCAATACTTCTATTTATAGAACTAACCTTACCTTTTTCAATATTATGACCTAAAAATCTAACATTTGTTTGAAAAATAAACATTTTTGGTTTAGAAATAACCAATCCATTCTTTAAAATTAGTATAAAGAATAAAAATATTATTCATAATTTTTTAGAATTTAGAAGGAGCATTTTTTAATCCAAAGGGCATAACATTCCATTCAAACTGGCCCATAGGCACATTAAAAGCAGTCTTATATTTGTCTGATTCAGAAATTTGTATTTGCCAATAACCATATTTTAAATCAAATTTCGAAAAAATAATAGCATCATGCATTCTATCTAGTAAATCTTTTTTATTAGGAATATGATATTTGATCCATTTTTAAACTTTGTTAAGAGGTTTATAATTAATAACTAATCTGGGAACGCCTCTTTCTTGTTCAGCATGTTTATTAATATAAAAAGCAGTACAAGACCATCCAGAACTAGAGTGTCTAATTAAATTCTTTTTCAACAAACTATTAATTTCAGTTTTGCAAAGTTCTAAATAATCAGCATTCATTTGACAAGGTCTATCCTTTGTCGAAATATTTAATTCATCAAAAGAATCTTCATAAGGTAAATTAACAACATGTTTTTTCCTTTTCCAAAAAGCACTAGGATGACCGCCACAGATATTTAAAATAAAGTGATTTTTATTCTTGTAATTTAGAATTTTTCAAAATAACATCTATTTCCATTATAGAAATCTCTTGTTTAATAAAGTTAATTTGTTGATTTTTTAAAACTAATTTATCGACAATCTGATTAATAGTTTTTATAAATGGTCTAGTAATAAAATTCAATTGAAAATCCTTATTTTTATAAGTACCAATAATCTTACTATTATCCCAGTATTTTAAAGGAAAAATAGCATTCATAAAAGGCACATCTAAAATAACAGGACAAGAAATATCTTCAACAATCATAAAACTTTATGTTAAACAAACATCATTATTACACAAAATGCTTCAGGTAATTTATAACGTAATTTTATTTTTCTACTATTAGCAGATCTTAAACAATGAGTAGTTTTTGAAAATATCTGGAAGAAATAATTTCTTCTTGCACACAATTAACATCAGCACCACTATCAAATAAAGCAACAAATTCTTTGCGAAAATTATAATTTATTTGCAAAGTAATATTAGTATAGAATTTCTGCGAAGTGATAATACTGAGTTTCTGTAAAAATTCACTGTTACCATCAAATCTAATATTTTTCAAGAAACTATCATCCATGTCATCCAAATTAGATTTCAAAAAAAAGCTTTATTAATTTCATCAGGTTTATTAACCTGTAAAAGCAAATCAAAAGTTCTATTATCTTCTAAACTAGAAATTCTTTTGTCATAAATCTTGTTTTGATTTTTTAACTGAATAATTTCTTCTTTTAAAATATTAACTTCTTGCTGTAAATCAGGAGTAGTAATTTCTTTTTTGATAAAATTTCTTTGGTTTAAAATTTATTTTAAATTAGACATAGAATAATAGGCAAGTTGTCTAATAATATCAGCAAACTTTTCTTCTATTTTACTGCTACTAGAACCTTCATCAAAAATAGTATCAAAAATTTTATTTCTCAAATCTTTATCTTTAACAGTTTTCAAAATATCAAATATTTTATCATCATCAATAACAGTCACTGTTAAATCTTGAAAATTGGATAAAAAATTATACAAATTATCATCTTTTTCACAAGGCAAACCCTTTTGACAGGGCATACATTCGTTATTAGAAAAAGATCTATCAGAATCTGAATATAAATCCTAATTTTGTAAAACACGTACTTGGTTTTCAACAGAAGAAGAAGAATCAGAACTATCAACAGTTTCAGAAGAAGAATTATTACTATCAAAATTTAAAAGAACTTTGCATAAAGAATCTTTCAATTTCTCATCCAAATCTAATTGTTTAATTTTTTTTCTTGAGTTCTACATTCATTAGCATAATGACCAAATTTACCACACTTATGACATTTAACATGGTTCTTATAATCTTTTTTACCAACCTTTCTCTTATACATTTTTCTATATTTTTTTGGAAATTCTTTCAAATCTATTTTGGATAAATGACGACGTTTAATCTTGTGAGGTTTCTTGTAAAACTTTTCAGTAGAAGAATAAACTTTCTTTTTTCTAGAAGTAATAGGCATATCAATAGCAAATTGATCACAAAATTCAACCAATTGTTGTTTCTCATTTAATCTATTTTTCTTAATATGATAATTCATTTTAATATCATTACAAACATTCAAACCTTCCTTAGTACAAACAATTATAATCTTACCATAAGTAAGTTTTTCATAAGAAATCTTTGTTTCAGTACCACGAAGAGTTTTTCTAACGCGTTCAGCAAAAATAGAAGGCAATCCATCAATAAATTTGAATTTTCAATGCTCATGACTATAATCATGCAATTCCATGACTCTACTCAGAAAAATATCTTTATACCATCTAAAATCAGATAGTTGTCTACAGCGCAAATTCTGTAAAGTAGTTCTAATAGTTTCAGCTTCATCACTCCAATGACCACAAAAATGTCCAACCATCGTTGTGACTAAAGTATAAACAACATTAGACCTTACTTGGCCTTTTGAAGTACTAACATCAGTAGTGTCATAAGCTAATTGACCGGTTATAGTATGTACCATTGTCGTATTCATAATCATAGTTTTGTGATCTTGATTCAAAAAATTATCCCACCAACCTTTTAATTGACCAGTAAAACCATAAATAATCATATTAGCAATATCTTTATTAGTACTTTTATTAACCTTGCAAATTGTGCTATACATTAACATCCTATGCACAATAGTAAAAATATGTTCATCATTAAACCATCAATATTATATTCATAAATTTCACGACTGTTGTAACTATAATTAAAAACATGCTCTCTTTCTTCATTTAAAACATCAATAGGAGTAGGCCTATTATAATAATACATTCTTTGAATAGGCTTATCAGCCCATTTAGTATTAATTCTACTTACAGAAAAATCATGTCTTGTCCGTTGGCAGATAAAATCTTCCTCTTTTACAGATAAAATCGGTTGCGGTTGTAAATCTAAATTAGTAACTTGAGAAGATAAATCCATACTTTTTAATTTATCTCGTAACAGTTGTTCAATCTCATCAGAAGATTCAGTTTTAAAATTCTGAATTTTAGGAGGTGGTTGTAAAGTATTTTTTTACAATTTTTTGTTCAACTTTCTCCTTATTCTTTTTTGTAAAAGACTCAATTTTTTCATGTAAAGGATTCTTATAGTTTCTATTATATAATAATTGGGATCATAGAGAAAAGAAAATGACAAAAATATGTTTTCATCGACATCCTTCTTTTTGATTAAGCTGTCTTTTTTATTTCACTTCCTCACTTCCAAGACTGGACGGTTACCTTCAAAAAAGAGGAAGAGAGAGAAAGGCCATAAACAATTGGTTAAAATAGTCTAATGAGAAAGCTGTAAAGACATAATATGTTCACCCAAAACACTCAAATAATAATTGGCATAATTCTGTTGTTTTAAAATAAGATTAACATGCTCACAATTTAAAAAAGCATTTCTATTTTCAAATAGTTTAGAGAAAGCAGTAAAATTAATAGTTCTATTATCTTGTCGAATATCAAAAGATTGCATAGGTGGTAAAGAAGAAATCACTATATCACCAGAAGCAGATAAATGATATTCATGCTCAATCACAAATAAATATTGTTAGATTATATAGAATCAGAACAATAGACTGATTGATTGTGGTCAGCTCAGAGTCTTTTGTTGTATGTTTGAGGAAATTGATTGGACTTTATATCATACCTACTATAGCTAAAAAGGATAATTATAGAAGCTATTTGTGAAATTTACTCATAAAATAGGTAAATAGCAACGGGGCCAAATGATATAAGATTAGTTGCATCTCTTAGTCCTTCTTGTGACATGTATTCTTTCAAATGATTGATCATTTTTATGATTTCTCTCTACATTTAAACACTTTTATCTAGCCACAATCACACTACTACATTTTACACACAATAAATTCTTTGAAACTCTACCACCTTTTCTTCTACATTGTTCTCTGCTTCGTCCTTGAATTTTTATTGGGATCACTGGGAGGATTATTTTATCTAAGAAAGTATTTCTCCAGTTCACTTTTACTTGTCTATGTTGGAATGTATGTGTCACGTCTCGGGAGGGTACCCTAAACGTAACCGGCACTCAAAAACCATTTCTGGCTCCATAGCAAACCACATAGCCTAATCACACATCCGTTTATTCATTCAATCAGCGGAAGATTTAAAAATAAAGAAATAATTTGGCGAGCAATCCAAATCAACGATCTAACTCAAGAAAGAAAGTCCATGAGCCAACAAATCAAACTCCGATCTTTGTCATTAAAAATAGTTCGACAAAAATAATTCAAGAATGGAAAATACTCAATTGACCCATCACTATCTAGTCTATGAAGCCTTTATCACTACTATCTATTTGATGCCAATGACATGTTCATGGCTACCTCAAACCAAAATAAAAAAGGCTAACTTGATGCAAGAATGATATAAGCGGTGTCCTCCGAATGTAGGGAAGGACTCACCAATACGTTGAGTGTGTATAGAACCTCGATGATTGCTCCTATTAACGATCTCCTAAACCTGTCTCTGCATCATGAAACGATGCAGGTCTAAATGGACGTCAGTACATGGAATGTACGAGTATGTAATATGGCAGAATGAAACATACCTCAAGGGAGAGTAACGTTGGTTCAAATATCTCAACTCAGAAAAGATAAGAAAGACTCAATCAAAGTGTCATAAGTCCAAGGTAAGAATACAATTTTTTTGACAAAGATCAATCCTATACCATACAATCCAATCCAATCAAGTACAATATAATTCAATTAAATCATTCACAATTCGATCCCATCCAATCATGTATAATCCGATTCAATCTAATCATTTCGTATATCCAATCCAATAATATACCCTTCTATCGTACAGTATCCAATCACATATCATATAATCCAATCCATCGCACATCACCTAATCCGGTCATATAGAATCAACTCAACAATCAACTCAAAGGACTCAACTCAGTAAATATGCAAATTAAATTATGCAATGTTTTACAATCCAACTCAATCATCAACCAATCTCAATCGAACCAATCATATCATGCACAAACCACTCAATTTGAGAGTTTCTCTAACCGACAACAATCCCACCACCTATATATAGGTGAAGCACAACGAGTCACGTCATTGCTCCGTCCATTCATACTTGCCAAGGTATGAACAGCTCAAACCAATCATGGATCCGTCAATCAATCAAGACCTATCATTTCAGGACAATAAAATAGGGAAACATCCGACACGGTACAATCCCTTCCTACGTTGGCGGCGTAGTTTATGGGATTCAGGTATGGACTATACGCTTACCCAATTCGGTGCTAAATACGCCTCCCAAGACTCAATACATGCATAGTTATTAAGTGAGTAAAATATTTAAAATACTCATTTAGCCTCATCGGACTCTTTCAAATCAACTCATTTAGTCTCATTGGACTCTCTTCAAAACTCAATCAAATCTGGCCTCATTGGACCCTCTTTCAAATCGACTCATCTCCAATCATCAAACTCTTCTCTTTAAAAATCTATATAAATCTCAAAATTTACATGTTTAAGGAAAATAATGCTCAACTCATTTATACTCCAAATACTCATTTCAAAAATATTTAAAAGACTTCTCAAACTCAAATCATGCTTAAACTCTTTTTAAATCATAGATGAAAATAATCATCCTTTAAAACTCAAAATAGTGTATAAACAATTTATGCAAAAATGTTCAAAAAAAACATTTATTTAAAAACTCTTTCTCAAAAGATTATTTATTTTCAAAATATTCGTAAGACTCCAATCAACTCAAACTATGCACATCACATACAACAAAATCAAATTAGACTCCAATCCACTTCATCACACAACATCGTCAAATACCATTATTCACATCATCATCAAACATCATCATCATCACATCATCATTAGACATTATCATCACATCATTATCAAACATCTACTCCAAAATTCTTATTTTAGTCCTATGTTCAATTTATGGAAGCAAAAGGACATTCTTAACTATCCAATTCATTCTTTTCATTCCAATTAATACACATATACACAAAACCATCCATCTCAACTCAAGACAAATTATGACCAAAGAAATCTCATATTGGGTTCATGTGAATGAAACATGAATCCATACTCTCAACAAAATTCAACTCAAGAATATCGTCAACATCTATAAATCTATATACAAAGGTACATTTGAAATCAATAATATAAAAGATAACTATTTAGTAACTCAAATCATTAAAAACATCAATCAACTAATAGTACTTAAAAACATTCTATAGTTTAGGAAAACTTTCAAGAAAACCTTCTTAGAAGGTTCAACTCTTTCACAACTCCTATCCAACACATCTATGGGCATATGGAAGAAATAAATCCATATTTTAGGTTAGCCTTACATACCTTGTGAAGACTTTGAATATACCTAGTTGTTGGGTCTTCAATGGGAGACTTGAATCCTTGAAACTCTTGAAGGCACCCTTTGTTGGAGAAGGATTTGGAGAAAAAGAAGAAGAAGAGGGGGAAAATTTCTAGGGCTTTTTAGAGAGAGAGAGAAGCTGAAAATAATGGTCCAAAATGCTCAAGTATGGTGTATATATAATTTGGAAAAAGTTCAAGTTGCCCCTCTTCCAAAAATCTAGAAATTTGGGCAAAAGTCTTGCTGGCGCTATAGTGGCGTGTCGCGCCACTGCAGCGCCAAGCCAAAATAGGCTTAAAAACCTGCACATCTACTAGTGGCATATCGCGCCAAGCCCCAAACTACTGAGGTTGTTTTCTGGCACTATAGTGGCATGGGGTGCCACTGGAGCGCCAAGCCCAAATTTCGCCCAGACTTGAAATTCCTGCAGTACTAGTCTATAGTAAAATGGTCATAACGTTTGACTCCAAACTCCAATAATTTCAATCTTGGTTGAGTTGGAAAGAAGACTCAAATACCTTTAATTTGGTAGGTAATGGTCCACCCAGTTCATTATATTCTAGGAGTTATGGTCGTTTGAAGTTGACCCTTATACTAACTCGTCCGAAAACGTAATCGATTGGAGTTCTTTGGAATCAACTTGGTGTTAGAGATCCCTTATGACCCCTAAACACATCTAACACATTTCAAATACTTAGGAATTAATCCTAACACATGTGTAGAATTACAAGTCCTCCGGTCTGAGTCTACCTACATGTGAAGAAATATTCGAGTCTTTGCAAAATCATTTCCGGGGTGTCACATTATCTCCCCCTTGGGATCATTCGTCCTCGAATAATGAGTAAACTAATGGTGGACTCGAGGCATGAATAAAAATCGAAACTTGATCGAATCAACCAATCAAGCAATTTAGACAATTGGTTATTCAAACTCAAGAATAGACAAATCATTTCAACTCAGGAATAGGGACATCGCCTTCATCATTCTCATCATTTGGCACGAATAGAACAGCGAAACTCCATCAACCGAATCATTCAAACATCTACATATTCAACTGTCGAATTCCAATTCACGAGCGACATTTCCAATCCCCTTCACTATTTCATGAGGTCAATATATCAGTGCCCAAGCTCCCCGTTCTTTCCAAGCCTCATAATACCCTTCACGTACATCCAATCACTCCCTCAAAAGTCAACAATAGCCTACTCCTATCACTCTCATAGTGACTACCACACACTTAAGCCTATCACTCTAACCACTTCAACTATATCTAAGAAGTGTCATGCTTGCTTTAACACTTATACCTCTATTATTGCGTGAGCTCTTACCCAAGGACACACTAACATACTCTTACCTATCTATGGCACATCATAGGGCCTCATCTCGCTCCTCTTCTACACCTCTATCCTTAACTGGACAAGTGCAACTCCACTATCATAATCAAGAAACACTTACTCTTCCCCATCTACTCTCACTCAGCTCTGCCCACTATCATCTTGGTCAACTCATCACTATCGAAAGCATCAAAACTTACTTTGGTTCATTACCCTATCATCTCATCTCCCCCTTCGCTCAAAGGCAACAACTAATGGATATTAACTAGACACCTAAAGAAACTCATAAAATTAGAGCCTCCTTCAAATCTATACTCTCTCATATACATCTCTTAAGCCTCTTCTTACTATATGACTTAGACTCAATCCACTATTTACATTTGAGGGTCACATACCCATTCATTCGTAACACCCACTCCTTACAAGTTAATATCTTAATCTCTCATACCTATCATATCAAGTCTACTAAATCAAATCCTAATACTAGCAATATCACAATCATTATCGACTCACTCAATCATGGCAAGCTCATCCATGAGTATCACAAAAGATGTGGTACCCCGACCAAATAATTCACAACTATCATAGGAAAGTATTCGAAACATACCAAGGACATCATCTGGCGAGCTGTCCTAATCTTGGTGATTACCCATGGCATATGATTGATTTGTATCCCCGCTCATACCATAAGTAGCACTCCTCTGATTTCCTTGAATTGGTAGTACTGGGGTAGAAGATTGGGATTTGTTGGCCCACATTGGACATTCTCTATGAAAGTGACCCCATTGACCACACTTATAGCATCCCTTGGTGCCCTGGCGACACTTCCCCAAATAGAGTTTTCCAGAAGTACCGCATGGCGGTTTTCCTTTAGGACCTCGGGCCACACCTCTTTTCAAATGAGGATTTTGGACCTTAAAGTTCTGGTTACCATGTGGCCTTAGGTTATACCGGTTACTAGACATGGGCGTCCTCACTGATGGTGGTGCACAACTCGAGGACCTCTTGAGAAAGAAGGACTGGTTTTTATTCCCTTTCTTCTATTGACGAGACCTATATCCTACCGCTTCAGTCTTTTTGCTCCTAGGTTTCCCCTTATCCTCCTCTATCCATTGGGCGCGTACCTTGGGATGAGTAACATGCTCGGGCGCCTTTGTCCAGAATTTGGTCTCTATTCCAGTTTGTGAGAGGATGCTTAGAGAGGAAATCTCAGTACTGACAGCCTCTCTCAGGCCCACTATGTGTTTTGGATGCATGGTATGATGACACCGCGTAAAAAAACGAGTTAGAAGTGATTATACAGAGTTAAACTCTAAAGCACGAAATAGAATACCAAAAGAAGGTCAGCACTTCCTAATGTCATATAGCCTCCCCATTATGGATATGGCGCGCTTCACACCAATAACAATGACTCTACTAGACATGGCTTCATAGACTCCCTAGGACACTTGAACTCTATGCTCTGATACCACGTTTGTCATGCCTCGGGAGGGTACCCTAAACGTAACCGGCACTCAAAAACCATTTCTGGCTCCCAAGCGAACCACATAGCCTAATCACACATCCGTTCATTCATTCAATTAGCGGAAGATTTAAAAATAAAGAAATAATTTGGCGAGCAATCCAAATCAACGATCTAACTCAAGAAAGAAAGTCCATGAGCCAACAAATCAAACTTCGATCTTTGTCATTAAAAATAGTTCGACAAAAATAATTAAAGAACGGAAAATACTCAATCGACCCATCACTATCTAGTCTATGAAGCCTCTATCACTACTATCTATTTGGTGCCAATGACATGTTCATGGCTACCTCAAACCAAAATAAAAAAGGCTAACTTGATGCAAGAATGATATAAGCGGTGTCCTCCGAATGTAGGGAAGGACTCACCAATACGCTGAGTGTGTATAGAACCTCGATGATTGCTCCTATTAACGATCTCCTAAAACTGTCTCTGCATCATGAAACGATGCAGGTCTAAATGGACGTCAGTACATGGAATGTACGAGTATGTAATATGGCAGAATGAAACATACCTCAAGGGAGAGTAACGTTGGTTCAAATATCTCAACTCAGAAAGATAAGAAAGACTCAATCAAAGTGTCATAAGTCCAAGGTAAGAATACAATTTTTATGACAAAGATCAATCCTATACCATACAATCCAATCCAATCAAGTACAATATAATTCAATTAAATCATTCACAATTCGATCCCATCCAATCATGTATAATCCAATTCAATCTAATCATATCGCATATCCAATCCAATAATATACCCTTCTATCGTACACTATCCAATCACATATCATATAATCCAATCCATTGCACATCACCTAATCCGGTCATATAGAATCAACTCAACAATCAACTCAAAGGACTCAACTCAATAAATATGCAAATTAAATTATGCAATGTTTTACAATCTAACTCAATCATCAACCAATCTCAATCGAACCAATCATATCATGCACAAACTACTCAATTTGGGAGTTTCTCTAACCGACAACGATCCCACCACCTATATATAGGTGATGCACAATGAGTCACGCAGTTGCTCCGTCCATTCATACTTGCCAAGGTATGAACAGCTCAAACCAATCATGGATCCGTCAATCAATCAAGTCCTATCATTTTAGGTTAATAAAATAGGGAAACATCTGACACGGTACAATCCCTTCCTACGTTGGCGACGTAGTTTATGGGATTCGGGTATGGACTATACTCTTACCCAATTCGGTGATCAATACTTCTCCCAAGACTCAATACACGCATAGTTATTAAGTGAGTAAAATATTTAAAATACTCATTTAGCCTCATCGGACTCTTTCAAGTCAACTCATTTAGTCTCATTGGACTCTCTTCAAAACTCAATTAAATCTGGCCTCATTGGACCCTCTTTCAAATTGGCTCATCTCCAATCATCAAACTCTTCTCTTTAAAAATCTATATAAATCTCAAAATTTACATGTTTAAGGAAAATAATGCTCAACTCATTTATACTCCAAATACTCATGTTCAAAAATATTTAAAAGACTTCTCAAACTCAAATCATGCTTAAACTCTTTTTAAATCGTAGATGAAAATAATCATCCTTTAAAACTCAAAATAGTGTATAAATAATTTATGCAAAAATGTTCAAAAAAAAACATTTATTTAAAAACTCATTCTCAAAAGATTATTTATTTTCAAAATATTCGTAAGACTCCAATCAACTCAAATTATGCACATCACATACCACAAAATCACATTAGACTCCAATCCACTTCATCACACAACATCGTCAAATACCATTATTCACATCATCATCAAACATCATTATCACATCATCATCAGACATTATCATCACATCATTATCAAACATCTACTCCAAAATTCTTATTTTAGTCCTATGTTCAATTTATGGAAGCAAAAGGACATTCTTAACTATCCAATTCATTCTTTTCATTCCAATTAATACACATATACACAAAACCATCCATCTCAACTCAAGACAAATTATGACCAAAGAAATCTCATATTGGGTTCATGTGAATGAAACATAAATCCATACTCTCAACAAAACTCAACTCAAGAATATCGTCAACATCTATAAATCTATATATAAAGGTATATTTGAAATCAATAATATAAAAGATAACTATTTAGTAACTCAAGTCATTAAAAACATCAATCAACTAATAGTACTTAAAAATATTCTATAGTTTAGGAAAACTTTCAAGAAAACCTTCTTAGAAGGTTCAACTCTTTCACAACTCCTATCCAACACATCTATGGGCATATGGAAGAAATAAATCCATATTTTAGGTTAGCCTTACATACCTTGTGAAGACTTTGAAGAAACCTAGTTGTTGGGTCTTCAATGGGAGACTTGAATCCTTGAAACTCTTGAAGGCACCCTTTGTTGGAGAAGGATTTGGAGAAGAAGAAGAAGAGAGGGAAAATTTCTAGGGCTTTTTAGAGAGAGAGAGAGAAGCTGAAAATAATGGTCCAAAATGCTCAAGGATGGTGTATATATAATTTGAAAAAAGTCCAAGTTGCCCCTCTTCCATAAATCTAGAAATTTGGGCAAAAGTCTTGCTGGCGCTATAGTGGCGCGTCGCGCCACTACAGCGCCAAGCCAAAATAGGCTTAAAAACCTGCACATCTACTAGTGGCGCATTGCGCCAAGCCCCAAACTACTGAGGTTGTTTTCTAGAGCTATAGTGGCGTGGGGCGCCACTGGAGCGCCAAGCCCAAATTTCGCCCAGGCTTGAAATTTCTGCAGTACTAGTCTGTAGTAAAATGGTCATAACTTTTGATTCCGAACTCCAACAATTGTGGTCTTAGTGGTATTGGAAAGAACACTCAAAGACCTTTAATTTGGTAGGTCGTGGTCCACCCAGATCATTATATTCGAGGAGTTATGGTCGTTTGAAGTTTACCTTTATACTAACTCATTCGAAAACTTAATCGATTGGAGTTCTTTGGACTTGACTTGGTGTTAGAGATCCCTTATGACCCCTAAACACATCTAACACACTTCAAATACTTAGGAATTAATCCTAACTCATGTGTAGAATTACAAGTCCTCCGGTCTGAGTCTAACCACATGTGAAGAAATGTTTGAGTCTTTGCGAAAATATTTCTGGGGTGTCACGGTATGCGTCCACTACATTAAGGGACCAGGTCCATTTGAGCTAAACAGAATAATAATAAGTAAAATACAAAAGTAATCAACACAAGATTTTATGTGGAAAAACTCCTTGCTCAAGAGAGAAACAACCACGACCTATTCCACAAAATTTCTTCAACCATACTTCACTAAGATGCCAGAGCAAAGTAATCTATTACAACCTATTGTATCTAGATACTAACCCTCTCCACCTCTTGGCTTGCAATACCACTATCACAAGACTTTGAGCCTAAGCAAACTTCTCATGATCTGAAAAATTAATGAGTAATTAGGTCTAAGGAAGATGTCTGAAAATAATATATTTAAGGTTTCTTATAGTAATATTTGGTTTTAAATCATCAATTTTATTGAATCCCTATGTCCATAAATAAAAAACGTTATGTATAGATTAACTATATTTTCATTGAAATTTACTACTGGAAATTAAAATGTTTAGTGGCTATTCTGATAGATATTTTGATTGATTCAGTGAGAAACAAAATAGTAGTGTTTTCACAAGAAAAATTAGGAAGCCTCTTAGTGTTATAATGAGAATACGTTTTCTTATCCTACGATTTTCCAGTAAGCTGGTTCGATAGAAAATAGGTGAAAATATCAGATTTTAGAACATAATTTTCTCAATGATTCACGCGGGAAAAAAGAATTTGTTTCAAGCTAGTAGAGGTATCAATTTAGACTCCATTAGAAAATTACATTATTTATTAGGTATGTGTCACGACCCGAATCCGGGTGTGATGGCACTCATCTCGACCCACCGAGACAAGTCAGCCTAAAACTCAACGAAAAGTAAATGCGGAAGTAATTGAAATAAATAAAGGTTTAACTTAGTTAAAAACAAATAAATAATCTCAAAATCCCTCAAGACTAGTTGTCACGTGTACAAGTGTCATACCCCGGGAGGGTACCCTAGACGTGGCCGCACTCAAAAGCCATTTCTGGCATTCAAGCGAACCACCTGGTACAGTCACACTTCAATTCATTCACGTTCTATTAGTGGAAGACTCAATCATAAGGGTACTATTCATATTTTAGGGTCAAAGGCCAACAAATACCAAATCAATAACTAGCTAGAATAAAACTAGGCACGACGAACAATTCAACACTTCCACACTCTAGCCTATGAAGCCTCTATTAACAATCAGGAGGTGCCAATGACAAGTCCATGGCTACCAACAATCAAAATAAAGGAACAAAACAAAGCTATAAGGATAATCTCGATATCCTCCAGAAACTAGGAGGACTCACCAACTAGCTGGAAGTCAGAAGATCTTCAATGGTGCGTCGGTTGATGATCTCTAGTACCTGTTTCTGCATCATAAAATTATGCAGGCCAAATAACGTCAGTACATGGAATGTACGAGTATGTAAAATGGCCGAATGAAACAAATATCAAGGAAGAATCAAATCAACTCAAAATTTCAACTCAAGAGAAAGAACAACTCTATCAAGTGTCCTAAGTCTAAACAACGATATGGTTTACATGGGACCAATCACATATAATTAAACCCAATCCAACTCAGAGTACTATCAAGACCTATATGGGAGTTTCTCTTATCCGACAATCATCACTTATGAGCTAGTGATAGTACAACAAGCCGACGTTGTTGCCATGTCCGTTTATACCTTACCAGGGTATGAACGAATCAACTAATCATGGATCCAATCCAACCAAGTCCTATCATGTCAGGATAATAATATTGGGGAAGCATCTGACTTTAACGGTTCAATCCCCTCCTATATTTGGCGACATAGTTATTGGATTTGAGTTATTACTTACTCTTATCCAATTCGGTGCTCGATACTCCTCCCAAGACTCAATGCTCATAAAACTCCATCCAATCAACTCAATCAAATCATATCGATAAGTCTCATTTGGAACCTTATCAAATCATCAATTCTATCACAATCAAACCTTTCCCAATCATACTATCCGATCAATCCCAATCATATCTTTCAAGAGTAGTTTAAATATGCATTTATAACAACATACAAACCTATCCAATCATTCCTCTATTCATTTAACAAATCTTTCGGGACTCATCAAAACTCCAAGATTCTAAATCAACAATTCAAGATGAGCAACATATTTAAGAAAATAAACATATTTAACATAGTAAACATAATTAAGAAAATCAATAAAATATGTTCAACCTCTCATCTCAATCAACTCATACCAACATGTAGCACATCACTTTCTTGACTCCACAACATCAACATAATAAAAATTAGGTTAATAGATGAAAAAGACCTAGTTGGACATAAATCTTTCAACAAACTCCATTCTTATGAACAATCAATCTCAAAGAAGATGTAGGGAACATGGGTGGAATTAACCCATGCTTTGAGTAGCCTTACATACCTTGGTAAAGACTTTGAAGGAACTTTGATGTTAGGTCTTCAATGAAAATCTTGAATCCTTGAAATTTTTGAAGGCAACTTCTTGTTGGAGATGTATTGGAAGAGAAGGGAGTGGAGCCTAGTGCTTTTTGAGGGGAAAGGGCTGAAAATAATCAGTCCCAAAATGTTCCAAGGCTGGAGTATATATAACTAGGGAAATGCCCAATTTGCCCTTCCTCAAAAATCTGCAAAAGTCGGGCTAAAACCCTCCTGGCGCTATAGTGGCGTGCTGCGTCACTGCAGTGCCAAGTCGAATATAGGCTTAAAACCTGCACATCTGATAGTGGCACGTCGCGCCAAGGACCAAACTACTGAGGCTTGTTCCTGGCGCTATAGTGGCGCATCGCGCCCTTGCAGCGCCAAGCCTAAATTTCCTAGGTTCTGGAAAATAGGCTTAAAAACCCTGCACATCTAATAGTGGCATGTCACGCCAAGGACCAAACTACTGAGGCTTGTTCCTGGTGCTATAGTAGCGCGTCGCGCCACTGCGGTGCCAAGCCCAGTTTTTCCTCAGTTATGGCCCAGTCCTAAAATTCCTGCAGCACTAGTCTGCCGTAAGACAGTTATAAATTTCGACTCCAAACTCCAAAAAAATACAATCTTGGAGGTGTTGGAAAAAAAGACTCAAAGACCTTTAATTTAATAGGTCATGGGCCACCCAGTTCTTTATAATCAAAAAGATAAGGTCGTTGGAAGTCAACCCTTGTACCAACTCATTCGGAAACTTAGCCAAGATGAGTTCTTTGGACTTGGCTTGGTTTTAGGGATCCCTTATGACCTTAAATCACCTTCGAAACTCTCCAATTTCTTAGGAATTGATCCTAACTCATGCATGCACTTTACAATCGTCTAGTACGATCCTATACGTAGACGAAGAACGGTCCAAATCTTAGTAAAAAATTTTAGGGGTGTTACAACAAGTCACTAATACATTATTGAAGTACGAAAGAAAATACAGTCACAATGTCTTTATCACTATAATAGGATCAAAAAATAATGAAAGAGTAAGAGATATCTGCTAGATAGATGTAACAACTACCTCAACACTCGAAATGATAACCTCGGGTGTGGTAGAAAATAGTAGGAGATCAAGCAGGTCAGGCTCACAACCTACACAACTATAGAAGCAAGGGGTGAGTACCAACAAACACGATACTCAGCAAGTGGATAACTAAAACTAAGTAAAGCTCAATAGATACAAGTACTCTTGTCATCCCAACTAAACCTTCTTAGCTACAACCTGGATAAAATTAGCCCATCTCTACACTCTACACAATAATAATAATAATATATTCCATAAATACTCTTTAGTAGTCTCATCAAGTGAATCATATCAAGTCAAGTTCAACATATACAAAGCAGTAAGTGGTAAACATGAATTCACAAATATCAGCCAAATGCGATGCAACGCGGTGAGATGATGCATGTTTGTCCTATCAGTACACATCTGCTGAATTATAGTCCAAAACCCATGGGGAACATTTTTTTCCATGTTACCTATCATGGAGCGTATGGACCATTCCCTAAATATACACATCCTGCTAGGGAGTTTGTGGCCCGACCTCTTTTGTAATATCTCGAAAATTTCTATGTCAAGATTTGAACTATTTATTTTGGGCGTATAGGGTTGAAATCATCGAGGTTTAATTGTATATATGAGTTAGGATCAATTCCTAAGTATTTTAAGAGTATTAGATGTGTTTTAGGATCATAAGGGGTCTCTAACACCAAACCGATTCCAAAGAATTTTTATCGGTTAAGTTTCAGAATGAGTTCATATAAAGGTCAACTTCAAATGACCATATCTCCTAGAACATAACGAATTGGTAGATCATAACCTATTAAATCAAAGGTCTTTGAGTCTTCTTTCAAATGCCACCAATATTGCATTTTTTTGAGTTCGGAGTAAAAAGTTATGACCATTTTACTACAAACTATCATTCCAAAAATTTTAAGCTTAGCGCTTCAATGGCGCGGCGCGCCACTATAGAGCCCGAAACTAGACTCAGTAGTTTGGGTGCTAGAACAGAGCGCCATCTATCGTGTCTACAGGATTTTAAGCCTATTTTCCAGATTTTAAGGTCATTTTAGTCACTTCTTGTGTTTAACCCAAAGTGAGGTCGTTTTAAAGGTATATTTTCACCTATCTAAGAGACCCCTAAGTCTTTCTACACTCATTCACTCTCACTCACACTCAAAAAAACAAAAAAAAGACCTAACCTCTCAAGTTCCTCTCAAGCATTCTTCCTTCATCTCCAAGAAGATCAAGCCTCTATTTTGTCACGACCCAATTCCTTAGGTCATGATGGCACCTACTATAACTCTCTAGTAGGTAAGCCAACCCTTCAACCCGTAACTTCAAGTAATGTGTTTGAGGGCAGAAACTATATAAGAGCATCGAATTTTAAAAGTAAATAGAATGAATAAGCGGAAGTAAACCAAAACATGTTTTAAATAACTAAAGATCCCTCCCAGAACCTAGAAGTCACAAGTACAGAGCTGTTATAAAATAAAATACGAGTACAAGTATCGAAAGTGGACCAAAAATATATAAAACAACTGGCTAGTCTCATAAGGCAAAAGACAGGACATCCATGCTGAAGAAGATAGGAATGATCAAAAAATACCAAGTACTCACCCTAGTCTCTGAAATTGGCTGCAACAGGCTCAATTTATCTACTTCGATAGCTGGTGCTCAGTCCTGCATCATGAAAGTAGATGCATAGTGTAGTATGAGTACCAAGACAACAGGTACCCAGTAGGCATCATAGGCCGACTAAGCAGAAAAGATAAAAACAATATGAAAAGAGAAATAGCCTAAATAGGAGTCAACATAAGCATAAAAGGGGGAAAGAGTACTACCTATGAGAACTACGGCTTACTATACCCAATTGGACCCCCATAAGCCCAGCCGGGACACTCGTGCACAAGTTAAATAAAAACCCGGACGAACCCCCATAAGCCCGCCGAGTACACACAATAGCTACAACTACCAAGGCTAGGAACCAATTAGGAGCTGAAGTACTATATCATTCCCAAATCCTGAATCTCTAAGAGACAATCGATCTAGTGGTAACTTAGGGGTCGAGGTCGAAACTGAGACCCAGATGCTTACCCGAATATTCAAAGTGGCCAACTCCAGGACTGGGTACCCGGATGCTTTCCATAATACATAAGTGCGGTCGAGGCCGGGACTGGGTACCCGGATGCTCGTTGTATTACATCGGTGCGGTCGAGGCCTGGACTGGTACTAGGATGCTCGCTGTAACACATCGATATGATCGAGGCCAGGACTTGATACCCGGATGTTCGTCATACTAGCAAGTCGGTGGAGGCCGGGGCTGGGTACCCAGATGCTCCCCGATAATTCAAAATGGAGGCCGGGACTGGGTACCTGGATGCTCACAGATATTTTATCCTATGGTGCCGAATATTCTCCTTTCCAACTAAACAATAATAGTACCGAGAATCTCTATCCCGATGAGTCAACCAATATGCTACCAAAACTGAAACCGGAACCAAAGTCAATGATCACGAAATCTAGTATTCCCAATGCATCACGAAATTCATGATTATACCGAGTTATGGATGATGGTATTTTTAAGAGCAAGAGTAACGTCTAGCTAAGGCCAAACTACCAGGCACTAGCCCGCTACACCATTCTACAAGGATCTAAGTCTACCGGAGTGACGCCGGGACATCTAAACCAAGTTTACATCCTATACTAAGGCCAACATACCTAACTGTGTCAACAACATGCTCATTCAACTCTCCTTGTAATACTAACAAATAACGATAATATACACATGCTTCTAAATATTCGAAACCCCGATAATAAGCCTAAAGCATAATTTCTAACACCTAAGATATACAATCAAACTACCCAGCCCAAATTCCAACTATTTCAACATGATTTCACATATTCCATCTCAATCTAAAGAAAGGTAAAACTGTAGCCTACCTGTAGGCTAAAAATGCGATCTTCAATTTACTGTGCTGGAACTTATCCCTTTCGAACGGCCTCGAAACGCTGCCAAGCTATCAAAAATAGAACTACAATGTCGATACGGTCGTTTAGACACTAATTTTATAATTTTTGGAGATGGACCAATTTTGTGGTCGAAAATGGGAATTATGGGACCCCCATATGAAAATCTGGATTTGACCCCCAAAATATGTTCTAAATGTCACCCCAAGCTCATAAATAAGATTTATAACACAATTCGGGGTGCAAAATTATGTAAGACGATCAAACAATCAATTCCCACATTTTCAAACTAAGAAAACAATATAAGGCAGCCTCTTTACACGTCGATTTTTCAAAAACAAAATTTTATCGATCAAAACAAATTACACCATGACGTTCCTTACAAAAATCTATACAATATAGCCTCAAATATCACTCAAAACGGAGTTATATTGACCAAGATACACTCTTCCAAAATTCCACAAACTTTCATTCCGAAAATGACTAAATCAGTAACTTAAAACGCATGTCTACCTCAAACGAAGCTTCTCCTCGTGTTTCTGAGATTATCACAAGATTCTTCACGAAATGCTCTTGAATTTAGACCCTTGAATCACCAAAATCAGGTTTATATAGGTCAAGAAACAATTACTCAAATTTCTTCAAAAACTCAATCAGAAAAATGGACACAGCTGCAATTAAAATCGCGATTTTTACCTCAATCGATTGCTCCAAATCAGTTTTCAATCTCTCCAATGAGTTCTCCACGAAAAACCTCACAATTTTGCCTTTTGAATCACCCAATGTGGAGCCCTAATGCTCAAGTTATGGGGTTTTTAAGTTGAGTGAAAAACCCAAAAATGATTTTTTTTTGTTGCATCAGCTTTTTGCTACAATATGTAATTTTGGAAAATTCCAAAATCTCCGACGGGGTGCTCGGGATTCGTTCGGAATCCGATAAAAATAAACCAAATATGTTACCCCACTAAGTTCGACATTCCGGACTCAATGGCACATTCAGAATTTTCATACGAGATTATTTTAATAAAAAGTGAATTTCACACCCAAGAGCCATTTTAAGCCTCATTCCACAACGGGTCTCGATATTAGTCCGGAAGCCTCGGAAAGCGAATGAAGGGTCGTTCTAGACCAAAATCAACATTCTGGAACTAACCGCACTGTCAGAATTTTCATTCAAGCACGTTTTCCAAGAATGTTGACCAAAATCAACCATAGGCTAGGTTTCAAAGTCAAAAGTGTCAAATGGCCCCAAACTTGTATCGATTGCCTCAATAGTCATTCCAACAGTGCTACTAGCCTAATTTGGTCATTTCGAAGCTGATGGAACCATCAGAATTTGAATTCGAGATCTCGTTGACCCAAAACTCACAAGTCGCAACTAAATCAACTTAGGGCTTCAAAATACCAAAACGGACTCGAGACCTCTAATAATTCAACCAACACTTCTTCTAGACCAAAATCCATCTCTCGAATCCAACGGAGTCATCAAAATTTCATTTCGAGCATCGGAACTCCAAAAGTTGACCAAAGTCAAACCTTGGCTTAAAGTTCCTCAAATTCTCAACTCAAGGCCTCAAATCTTTGATACAACTCCAAAACTGATTCCGTAAAATCTCCTAAGCCTATTTTGACATTTCAAAGCTGCTAAAATCGATGGAATTCCATTCCGAGACCCGTAGCTCCAATTGACCCCAAATACCACTTTTAAATACTTAAAACTTATGAAAACTCAAAATTTCTAAGGACTTAACTTTTCATGAGATTTTCTAAAAATCAACACCCGGTAATAATTAGAAATGACTTGGGGCATCTAAAGGGAGGGGTAAAATGGTCATTTTACAAAAATTCCAAAAAAATGACCTTTAGGGTCATTACAACATCCACTACTAAAAGAACTTTCGTCCACGAAAGTAAGGACAAGAGTATACCTGGAGGGTCAAATAAGCTGGGGAATTGCTCCCGCATCTCCTGTTCGGTCTCCCATGTAGCCTGCTCGATCGGACGATGGCGCCACTGGACCTTAATCACAAGGATGGAGTTCGAACGAAGCTGGCGAACATCTCTGGCTAGAATAGCAACTGGCTCCTCAACAAAAGTCAGGCGATCATCCAACTCAACAGAGTCATACTGAAGCACGTGAGACTTATCTGGAATGTACTGGCGCAGCATAGAAACATGAAAAATAGAGTGTATAGCAAAAAATACTGGTGGCAAAGCCAACTCATAAGCAACCTCTCCAACTCTCCTTAGAATCTCAAACGGCCTGATATACCTAGGGCTAAGCTTACCCCGCCTGCCGAATCTTACCACGCCCTTTAAGGGAGACACCCGCAAGAACACCTGATCTCCTACCTCAAAGCGCAAAGGTCGATGCCTGCGATCCGCATAACTCTGGTGCCTACTCTGAGCTTTTCTTAACCTATCCTAAATAACCCAAACTCTGGCTATGGCATCCTGAAGTAAATCAGTATTGTGCGGCCTAGGCTCTAAAGACTCAAACCAACCAACCGGAGTACGACAACGCCTACCATATAAGGCTTCAAACGGGGCCATCTGAATACTAGAGTGGTAGATGTTGTTGTACGCAAACTCTGCCAAAGCTAAGTACTGCTCCCAATGACCCTTGAACTCTAATACACAAGCTCGCAATATATCCTCCAAAACCTATATAGTACGCTCTGACTGACCGTCGGTTTGTGGATAAAATACCGTACTAAGATCAACCCGGGTGCCCAACTCTCTCTGAAAGGCCTTCCAGAAATTGGAAGTAAATTGAGATCCCCTATCTGATATAATGGATATTGGTACCCCATGCAGACGGATCACCTCCTGAATATAGATTCGAGCTAGACGATCTGCAGTAAAAATGGACTGTACTGGCAAGAAATGTGCTGACTTGGTCAATCGATCAATGATGACCCAAATACCATCATTACCTATGGATGATCGAGGCAATCCCATCACAAAGTCCAAGGTAATTCATTCCCATTTCCAGTCGGGAATGGGTAATCTCTGAAAGACTCCACCAGGCCTCTGATGCTCTGCCTTAACCTGTTGGCAACTTAAATAATGGGATACATACTCTACTATATCTCTCTTCTTACCACTCCACTAGTAATGTTATCTCAAATCCCGATACATCTTCACAGTGCCCAGATGGATAGAATATTTAGAATCGTGGGCCTCGTGAAGGGTCAACTGAATGAAATCTCCAACTCTGGGAACACAAAGGCGACCATTGAACCGTAGTATGCCATCCTAATCTATAGAAGCCTATACACCCTCGCCTCGCAAAACTAACTCTCGAAGCTTTACCAATTCTCCATCCTCAAACTGTCAGCCATGAATTTGGTCTAGTAGAGATGATCGAGCTCCCACAAAAGCCAAAATTGGTCAGGAATCTGTGATTTCCAACCTAACCATCTTATTAGCCAAATACTGGATATCCAAGGCTAGGGGTCGCTTCGCAGCAGACAAGTAAGCTAAACTACCCATACTCCTTGTCTTCCGGCTCAAGGCATCCGCGACTACATTCACCTTGCCTGAGTGGTAATAAATAGAGATATCATAATCGGCCAGTAGCTCAATCCAATGTTGTTGTCTAGAATTAAGATCTTTTTGACTCATAATGTACTGTAAGCTGTGGTGATCTGTATATATCTCGCAATGGACTCCGTATAGGTAGTGCCTTCATATCTTGAGCGCGAAAACTACTGCCACCAGTTCTAAGTCATGGGTGGGGTAGTTGCGCTCGTGCACTCTCAACTGTCTGGAAGCATAAGCAATAACTTGGCCACGTTGCATCAGTACACACCCAAGACCTACACAAGAAGCGTCACAATATACCAAAAAGATCTCTCCCTCAACTGGTAGAGTCAGAACAGAAGCAGTGGTAAGCAACTTCTTAAGCTTTCGAAAGCTCATCTCACACTTCTCGGACCATACAAAGGAAACATCTTGGAGGGTCAAATGGGTCATTAGGGCTATAATAGTAGAGACACCCTCAATGAATCATCTACAATACCCAGCCAATCCAATGAAACTCTGAATCTTTGTAACATATGTGGGCCTAGCCCAACCACGAATAGCCTTATTCTTCGCTGGATCTACTATAATACCCTCTCTGGACACCACATGTCCCAGAAATGCCATAGAATCCAACCAAAACTCGTATTTTGAGAATTTAGCATAAAGCTGATGATCTCTCAAAGTCTGGAGCACAACCCTTAAGTCCTGGTCATGCTCCTTCCTACTTTGTGAGTATACCAGTATGTCATCGATGAATACAATCATGAAGAAGTCAAGATAAGGTCTGAATACTCGAGTCATAAGGTCTATAAAAGCTGTGGGGGCATTGGTAAGCCCAAAAGACATCACAAGAAACTCATAGTGGCCATAGCGAGTCCGAAAAGCAGTCTTAGAAATGTCGGCTGCTCTAATCTACAACTGATTGTAGCCAAACCTCAAGTCAATCTTAGAAAACACGATCGCACCCTAAAGCTGATTGATTAGATCATCGATACAGGGCATGGGGTAACGGTTTTTCACTGTCACCTTGTTCAACTGCCTGTAATCAACACACATCCGCATAGTTCCATCCTTCTTCTTAACAAATAAGACAGACGCACCCCACGACGATACACTCGGGCAAATAAATCCCTTAACTAAAAGATCCTCAAGCTGCACACTGAGTTCCTTGAGCTCTGTAGGGGCCATACGATAAGGTGGTATAGAAATAGGCTTAGTTCCCGACTCCAAATCTACAGTAAAGTCAATGTCTCTCTCTAGGGGTAGACTAGGTAGGTCAGTAGGAAAGACATCAGTATACTCCCTAACCACAGGAATTGAATCAATAGTAGGGGCCTCGCTGGACACATCACGGACATAAGCTAAGTACGCTAAGCACCCGGACGCAACTAGCCATTGGGCCAGCATAAAGGATATGATTCCAGTCGGTGAGCGACTATAAACACCCTTCTACAAGACCGGGGGAATACCAGGCATGGCTAATGTAACAGTCTTGGCATAACAGTCCAAAACCGCATAATTAGGGGATAGCCAATCCATGCCCAGAATAACATCGAAGTCCAGCATATCAAGTAAAATAAGATCTGCCCGAGTCTCATGCCCCTGAATAATCACCGCATATGATCTATAAACCTGATCCACTACTAAAGAATCTCCTACCGGGGTCAAAACATATAACGGGACCTCAAGTGACTTATAAGGAATACCCAAAGGTGGAGCAAAATATATAGACACATAGGAATACGTGGAACCTGGGTCAAATAAAGCTGAAGCAGTCTGCTGACAAATAAGAATAGTACCTATCATAACATCATCTGATGCCTCAGCCTCTATCCTCGCTGGAGCAGCATAGAAGTGGCCCTGTCAGCCTCCCCCATGAACATTCACCTTACCAGTGCTCTAATGAGACATAATCGAAATATCCTAAAGCTGAGCAACCTGTGATAACTCGTCCGCGGTAGAAAGAAAGCGGACCTGATCCCCTCAAGCTCTGCCCTGCGATGAAACCCCCCAAACAGGGTTGACTACCCTCAACTACTGGCAGGGCGGCCTAAATCAGTCGGCTGGACTGACCCTGCTGGTATCTATCCTACTGGAATTGCTGGCGGGGCCTGTCCTAACTATCATGGCCTCTAGAATAGGACCCACTGAAGCTACCCTGATGCCTGGGTCTCTTATTGCTGCCCTCTTAGGCCTGGTGATGAATAATTTCGATCGTGCAGGCATGATCCACCACATCCAGAAACGAGCGGCATACAGAAACAAGGTGCTTGGTCCCTAATCTCAGATAAGGTCTCAATCCGCGCACAAAACATCGTAGCCGCTCCTCCTTAGTAGGTAGAATCATAGTGGCATGTCGGGAAAGCTGATGAAATCTAGCCTTGTACTATGAAATCTTCATGTGGCCCTGTTCCAACCAAGTAAACTAATCCCGAAGTCAGTCCCAAACACTTCTAGTGATGTATCGAGCCAAGTAAGCCTTTGAGAACTGGGCCTATGTCAATGGTGGTGCCCCAGCTGGTCTAACTACTATCTGACTGCCCCTCTGAACTGGTGAGTAGTGAAGTCGGCGCCTCTAGACTCTACAAGACCCAAGGAATGGAGCTGCTCTTGACAGGTAGTCAATAACTCCATGGCATCCTCGCCAGTGGCTCCAGAAAATATCGGGGGCGATAGTCTCTAAAATACCCCTAACATCTTTTGATCCTGTAATGACATCATACCCTCTGGAACTGCTGATGGGGGTGCAACAACTGGTGGAGGCAGTTGAACCTCAGGTGCCGGCTGAATAGGTGGATCCCGCGGTGCTGGTATGCCTGATACTGGGGTCGGGGCCTGAGGTACAACTCCAATAGCCGTGAGGAGCTGCACAATCGCTGCCTGTAGTGCTGGGGTCATAACTGGTGCAGCTGGAGGTTGTGCTGGTGGTGGTGGTCCCTCTGGCTGAGTATGTATAGGAGCATCCAGATGCTTCTCTACCAACTCCGACTCTATCTCCAGGTTGGGAGCTGGTGCTGCTCTCCTTCCTGTCCTAAGAAGACGGCCTCTAGGCATGTCAGGCCTTGGTGCGTTATCACGACCGGTGGTACCGCGCGTACGAACCATTCTTGTGAAAGAGTGGAACAAATGAGATTTCACAAAATCAATAAGACACAACACTGCACGAAATGATACAACATAGAAAATGTTCCTAATGACATCATATAGCCTCCCAAAGATAAGTTACGGACGTCTCCGCACCCATCCGCGAGACTCTACTAGACGTTAGCTCTATACAAGTGAGACCAATGAACCTGAGGCTCTGATACTAACTTGTCACGACCCAATTCCTTAGGTCATGATGGCACCTACTATAACCCTCTAGTAGGTAAGTCAACCCGTCAACCCGGAAGTTCAAGTAATGTGTTTGAGGGCAGAAACTATATAAGAGCATCGAATTATAAAAGTAAACAGAATGAATAAGAAGAAGTAAACCAAAACATGTTTTAAACAACTAAATATCCCTCCCAGAACCTAGAAGTCACAAGTACAGAGTTGCTACAAAATAAAATATGAGTACAACTACCGAAAGTGGACCGAAAATATATAAAACAATTGGCTAGTCTCAAAAGGCAAAAGATGGGCCATCCATGCTGAAGGAGACAGGAATGATCCAAAAATGCCAAGTACTCACCCTAGTCTCCGAAGTTGGCTGCAACAGGCTCGATTTATCCACGTCGATAGCTGGTGCTCTGTCCTACATCACGAAAGTAGATGTAGAGTGTAATATGAGTACCAAAACAACAGGTACCCAGTAGGCATCATAGGCCGACTAAGAAGCAAAGGTAAAAATAATATGAAAAGAGAAATAGCCTAAATAGGAGTCAACATAAGCATAAAAGGGGGAAAGAGTACTACCTATGAGAACTACGGCTAACTATACCCAACTAGGCCCCCATAAGCCCAGTTGGGACACTCGTGCGCAAGTTAAATAAAAACCTGGACGAACCCCAATAAGTCCGCCGAGTACACAGAATAGCTCAACTACCAAGGCTAGGAACCAATTAGGAGATGAAGTACTATATCATTTCCATATCCTGAATCTCTAAGAGTCAATCGATCTAGTGGTGACTTAGGGGTCGAGGCCGGTACTAGGATCCAGATGCTCACCCAAATATTCAAAGTGGCCAAGGCCGGGACTGGGTACCCGAATGCTTTCCATAATACATAAATGTGGTCGAGGCCGGGACTGGGTACCCGGATGTTCGCCGTATTACATCGGTGCGATCGAGTCCTGGACTAGTACCAAGATGCTCGCTGTAACACATCGATATGATCGAGGCCAAGACTGGATACCCGGATGCTCGTCGTACTAGCAAGTCGGTGGAGGCCAGGGCTAGGTACCCGGATGCTCCCTTATAATTTAAAATGGAGGCAGAGACTGGGTACCCGGATGCTCACATATATTTTATCCTATGGTGCTGAATATTCTCCTTTCTAACTAAACAATAATAGTACCGAGAATCTCTATCCCGATGAGTCAACCAATATGCTGCCAAAACTGAAATCGGAGCTAAAGTCAATGATCACGAAATCTAGTATTGCCGATGCATCATGAAAGTCATGATTATATCGAGTTATGGATGATGGTATTTTTAAGAGCAAGAGTAACGCCTAGCTAAGGCCAAACTACTAGGCACTAGCCCGCTACACCATTCTACAAGGATCTAAGTCTACCGGAGTAACGCCGGGACATCTAAAGCAAGTTTACATCCTATACTAAGGCCAACATACCCCACCGTATCAACAATATGGTCATTCAACTCTCCTTGTAATACTAACAAATAACGACAATATACACATGCTTCTAAATATCCAAAAACCCGATAATAAGCCTAAAGCATAATTTCTAACACCTAAGATATACAATCAAACTACCCAACCCAAATTCCAACTATTTCAACATGCTTTCACACATTTCAGCTCAATCTAAAGAAAGGTAAAACCGTAGCCTACCTGTAGGCTAAACACGCGAGCTTCAATTCACTGTGCTGGAGCTTATCCCTTTTGATTAGCCTCGAAACGCTGCCAAGCTATCAAAACTAGAACCACAACGTCGATACGGTCGTTTAGACACTAATTTTATAATTTTTGGAGATGGACCAATTTTGGGGTTGAAAATGGGAATTATGGGACCCACATATGAAAATACGGATTTAACCCCAAAACAGGTTCTAAATATCACCCCAAGCTCACAAATCAGATTTATAACACAATTCGGAGTGGAAAATTATGTAAGACGATCAAACAATCAATTCCCACATTTTCAAACTAAGAAAACAATATAAGGCAGCCTCTTTACACGTCGATTTTTCAAAAACAAAATTTTATCAATCAAAACAAATTACACCATGACATTTCTTGAAAAAAAAAACCATAATCTAGCCTCAAGAATCACTCAAAACAGAGTTATATTGACCAAGATACACTCTTCCAAAATTCTACAAAATTTCATTCCGAAAATGACTAAATCAGTAACTTAAAATACAATTTTACCTCAAATGAAGCTTCTCCTCACGTTTCTGAGATTACCATGAGATTCTTCACGAAATCCTCTTGAATTTAGATCCATGAATCACCAAAATCGGGTTTATATAGGTCAAGAAACAATTAATCAAAGTTCTTCAAAAACTCAATACGAAAAATGGACACAGCTGCAATTAAAATCGCGATTTTTACCTCAATCGATTGCTCCAAATCAGTTTTCAATCTCTCCAATGAGTTCTCCACGAAAAACCTCACAATTTTGCCTTTTGAATCACCCAATTTGGAGCCCTAATGCTCAAGTTATGGGGTTTTTAAGTTGAGTGAAAAACCCAAAAATGATTTTTTTTTGTTGCATCAGCTTTTTGCTACAATATGTGATTTTGGAAAATTTCAAAATCTCCGACGGGGTGCTCGGGATTCGTTCGGAATCCGATAAAAATAAACCAAATATGTTACCCCACTAAGTTCGACATTCCGGACTCAATGGCACATTCAGAATTTTCATACGAGATTATTTTAATAAAAAGTGAATTTCACACCCAAGAGTCATTTTAAGCCTCATTCCACAACGGGTCTCGATATTAGTCCGGAAGCCTCGGAAAGCGAACGAAGGGTCGTTCTAGACCAAAATCAATATTTCGGAACTAACCGCACTGTAAGAATTTTCACTCAAGTGCGTTTTCCAAGAATGTTGACCAAAGTCAACCATAGGCTAAGTTTCAAAGTCAAAAGCGTCAAATGGCCCCAAACTCGTATCGATTGCCTCGATAGTCATTCCAACAGTGCTACTAACCTAATTTGGTCATTTCGAAGCTGATGGAACCATCAGAATTTGAATTCGATATCTCGTTGATCCAAAACTCAAAAAGTCGCAACTAAATCAACTTAGGCCTTAAAAATACCAAAACGGACTCGAGACCTCTAAAAATTCAACCAATACTTCTTCTGGAGCAAAATCCATCTCCCGAATCCAACGGAGTCATCGGAATTTCATTTCGAGCATCAGAACTCCAAAAGTTGACCAAAGTCAAACCTTGGCTTAAAGTTCCTCAAATTCTCAACTCAAGGCCTCAAATCTTTGTTACAACTCCAAAACTGATTCCGTAAAGTCTCCTAAGCCTATTTCGACATTTTGGAGCTGCTGAAATCGACGGAATTCCATTCCGTGACCCGTAGCTCTAATTGACTCCAAATACCACTTTTTAATACTTAAAGCTTATGAAAACTCAAAATTTCCAAGGACTTAACTTTTCATGAGATTTTCTAAAAATCAACACCCGATAACAATTAGAAACGACTTGGAGCATCTAAAGGGAGGGGTAAAATAGTCATTTTACAAAAATTCCAAAAAAATGACCTTTAGGGTCATTACACATTTCTTTTCAAGTTTTTCATTCAAGAGTTGACTCCTCAAGGTATGTGGGTTTTTATCCATGGGTCCTTCCACCCATGGAGCCCAAAAGTTTTCTCAATCTAGTATTTCCATTCAAAATAATGAAATCTTATGAGCTTTTACATAATTACTTTAAATGCATAGATTATGATATATTTGAAGTTTCTTTACATATATTGATGGATATTGACTCTTAATTTCAAGTGATGAGTTTTTATGGATTTTCATACTACGATTCCAAATGTATAGATTCTTGAATATTTGAAGTTTATTTATCTATATTGACTTATGTTGATTCTTATTTACATGAAATGGATGGTTTGTCAAGGTTTTTATATAAAGGTTTGAAAGTTAGTTTTAAAGTGCATATGGTGGGTTATTTTTAAGATGTTTGATTTGATGCATTTATATCACTCTCATCCATACAAGTATTCTTTAAATATATTTGAAGGTCTTTATGAAATAAACCCACCTAGTTTCCTATGATAAAGTAAAGTTGAAATGAAAGTTTATGAAGCAAATGCCTATGTTTAAGGGAGTCTTGTGAAATGATTGAATGGTGATGAAAGGGCTTTTAACCAAAGAAAGGATTCAATGTGAAAAGGACAATTCTCACATATTTGAATCAAATAAAATGTTTTAATGAGCTATTCCACCGATGATGATTTGATGTCTAAGGTTATACAATGCTTATATTATTATGATACTTAAATGTTACTGTGCTGAGATTTTACCTAGCACCGAGCTAGACTAGAGGCGAATACCTACATCCCAGAACTATGTGCCACCATATGTATAAAAGAGATAGAGTCGAATACCCAATCTCTATGAGGCGAGTACCTAAAAATATCAAGGCTTAGTGGTGAGTACCCGAGTCTAAGAACTAGAGGTGAGTACTCGGTCTACACAATAGCTTAGTGGATCCACTTAGGCATATAGGAGTCTACATTGGCAAGTAATCTCCCCCTTTCCTCCGATGTAGGGGTAACATCGGGACTCCATGTTATAGCTCACATGGTTTATGTCGGTTAACGGTCGCTCTCACAAAAGTACAAGGTCCCTTTTCCAATGTTTTAAATATTTCATATGATGTCTACTATATCTATCTCAAAGTAAAGTATATGCTCTCACAAAGATAAAGATTTCTTTCAAAAGGTTTATGGTATACTTATTTACAATTCATGATACTTTACATGCATATGGTTTCTTATGATGACTCATGAGTACCTCTAAAATATTTAAGTTTCTTTTATGATTCATAATGGCGTCCATTTTTCATTGACTAAGCTTCATAACTCTAAATGGTATTTCAAATGAATATCAGGTTCTAGCATGGTCCATTTTATCACTTTATTGTATAATGATATATTACATTGCATACTCACACACTTAGTACATTTAAAGTACTAACGCATACTTTTGCCTACATGATATCACCATGTAGGAACCGACTTCTCTCCTCGACCTCCTCCACGTGGCTAGCTCGAGTTAGTTGAAGACTGCTTGTGGTGAGTTCCCATGCTTCGGGAACAACATCTTTTTTTTTATTCTAAGCTTATGTTATGTAGAATAGTAAGACTTTTTAAAGGCATTTCTTGACACTTATTTTGAGAGTGAGCTAGGGACATGTCTTAGCCCCTGCCAAGTCTATTAGTAGAGGTATGTTTGG
This sequence comes from Solanum dulcamara, assembly GCF_947179165.1. Classification (NCBI taxonomy): domain Eukaryota; kingdom Viridiplantae; phylum Streptophyta; class Magnoliopsida; order Solanales; family Solanaceae; genus Solanum; species Solanum dulcamara. The sequence continues at coordinate 57,654,524 of NC_077248.1, read as the reverse complement.
ACACAAATGGAAAATGTTTTTATTTCCTCTTATTATTGTTTATCATTACTAATAAAATGCTTAATGAATGCTAAGAGGCTTGGGTGAGATACCTCTGAGTGTCTCATTTGCCGTGTCACATCTAGGCCCTAGGCTTAGATTGTGACAAACTTGGTATAATACTTGCCACGGAGCGTGTGGCTCGGCCTCTTTGTTTCATAATACCTTCCACGGAGCGTGTGGCCCGACCCCTTTGTTTCATATCATTTTACTCTCAACACAGTATGTAAAAATCAATGCAATCAATTAATTTTCATATGATTCACGATAATAACATGACAACAACGATAATTTTTTCTATCTCATATCAACATAGTCATTTCACATGTCCAAAATAAATCCATAATCTCATCACATCAATTCCACCATTACATGTCATTAGCTATTTTATACCCCTCATCTTTATTTTTAAGGTCAATCATACAGTCAATAATCCAGTTCAATTCTCATTAATCCCAGTGCACATAACACGAAAATACAAGCATCTACAAGCTTAAACTGAGGTTTAGAAACTCACTTGCCTCAAATAATCAAGCAATTACTCCGGGACTTGAGCCTTCCCTTTTTGTTGGGCCTCCAAATAAGTATAATCTAATCAAATAAATAACCACAATAAAATTTTGAAATTAACAACACCCATATTACCGTATGTCTAGCCTAGACCCCAAAACTCACCCAAATCCATAATCATATTTTCAATCCTAATGCAACTTAATTTATCAAGTCTCATATTTCTTAAATTAAAGCCTAGGGTTAAGCCTCAATTTCTGTCAATAACATAAATCCAATGAAATTCATTTAACAAAATACACATAATATTTAATTATCTATCTCAATATATAAAAACTTGATTTATAACGTGATAACCAAGAAAAATAATCTCAAATTGAAGTCAATTATTACAAGGAAGTAATGTCACCCACGAAAATAATAGGCAACATATTAGCATACCTTCAAACAATTATTTACTCTAATATATTCTCCTCTAATAATCACCTCATCATTGTCTTGTAATTAGACTCAAATCATTTAGTCATCATTAAGCCCTAAATTCACACATCAATTAGCAACACCCACATGGCAACAACTTCAATTCTAATCCCTTCTACACCAACATTTAATAGTAATACAACCTCTACTCATGTGCACAATATCTATAAATGTATGGCATGATTAAGAGTTACCTGCTGCGACTCAGTTTGAGTGTTGCTGCACCGAACTCGTTCTCATATTTTATGCTATTTTGTTTTCCTTTTTGTTTTGAAGCAGAAGTTATGCCTCAGAAAATAAAAACCTACTAACTCTAATTGTAATAAATAAAATGGTATAGGGTATTAAATAAATTATTAATTTAGTTCACTAGTTAAATTATTGTCTAAATTTACCCATCAACTAATTAACCAAAGTTATAGAAAAGTCCAAGATTTTCCCAATTTAAATTTACAAAACAGATCTTTTATGAAAATAAATAAATAAATAAAAAACAGGACTCGTTCTCGAAATGACCAAACGGGTCATTACAGTATGACTATTATAGAGAGATAATTTTATAAAGAGTATTGTGCCTCTATGATAAATGTTGTTATATTTTTATAGGTAGAATGTCGTCATAGAGAAGTAAAAATATAACATAAAAAATCGTTCTCTAGAAATATTGTTATAACCAATTACTGTTATAATGAGGTTTGATCGCTATATATATATATATCAACTTTCAATTATTTTTTTCAAGTTTATTATCATAAGATAATAATCATGTATGGTTATTAAACTTTAGTAAGGACATATATGTACTATAAGGGGTCGTTTGGTGTGAAGGATAACATCAAATAGTGTCGGGATTAAATTATATTGCCACTTAATTTGTTATTTGGTTGGCAAGTCCGGGATAACTTATTCCGGAATTGATAACTAGTACCGAGATAAGTTATCCCTCCTCTTGGGTGGTATAGTAATCTCGGGATAGTTTATCCCGGGATAAAATTGAGAAAATAACAAAAATATCCCCTTAAACCCTTTTTATACATCACTTTTCACATTCGGTATATTCACATTATTTTTAATATAATGTATAATGACATTTACAATCTTCACTACTTCTTATTTTTATGATAATTCTTTATATGTTTTAATTAAAAATTAGACTATACAAATATAATTTTTATTTATTAATTTATTTGACTGATTCATATGTTTATTTATATTTTGATTTCTCTACTACTAAATTACATAGTTTAAATTATATATTTTTATAGTCACTTGAAAGCTTGTATTGTATTTATCAACTAACATGAAAACTTTAATAATTTACAATTTAAGAGTGATGTGTGCTTAAATGAAGTGATATAAATAATAAATCATCTTTTACTTTATCAAATTTAAGATGAAAGTTCTATTTTAAAGCTAAATAAGATGAGGGTTTTCTTTTTAAATACATATGGTACCATCATGAGAATGCACACATAAAAATATTTAAGCTAAATAAGATGAAAGTTTTATTTTTAAAAATGAATAACTAAAGATTGCAAAGAAAAATAAAGTGAAGGGTATTTTTATAACAACCTGTCTCCGTCGTTAGAAATAGGTCAATGGGGAAGAATTTCGGGCCAGAAAACTTCAAATAGTAACTTTAAAAAAATTAGTCTAGGGCAGACTTGGATGAATTTTGAGTCAAGTGAAGTCTAGGATAATCATGTGAATGATAGGAGATATCTCTAATTTATTTGGATTAGCTGATAGCCAAGACGATACGGAGCATTTACAACTTTACAGAATCGCATTCGGGCGAGTAAAACTCTCAGAATTGGATTTGGCGTGAAGAGTATATTTTAATACGTCTTGGGAAGAGGGTGTGTTGTGAAATGGGGGCTTGAAGCTCAAATTCTGAGCTCTCTATTTCCGTGCAACTCGCCCGAGCGAGGCCACCAGAGCGAGACAGTTGCGAGCCTTAAGTCGAAAAAAACCCCAAAACGGTCTTTTTGCAAAAATTGTTCCTAAATTTTCAAGAGGCGACCTAGGGCGAATTCCACCAATTTTCCACGGATTTGCATGCTTAAGGTAAGGATTTTACTCCCTAAATTCATCATTTGATTCCTAAAACCTAGAAACTATGGTTGGTAATCATTGAGGGAAGGTTTGAATTGAAAACTAATTGTGGAAAATAGCTCTAGGATGAGGTTAGGATCATGGATTTGTCCTAGGATGAAAATTGTATTATTTTTCATGATAGTTAGGATATTGTGTTGATCCTTTATATGTACTTACTATTTCTAGACCAAGAACGAGAGGAACGAACCCGAAAAGGAAAAGTTCTTGCATTGTAAGGTTGTTGAAGCTTGAATTTGAGGTAGGTGATTGTTTTGTTTTCCATATGTGTTTCATATACTTGTTAAATTGCTTCATGATATGCATATGCGTATATGAATAGGGAAACATGCTAGATTATGTGTGAAATGATAACTTGTTGGCCTGTTTTTGTGATGAACCTGTTCTTGGTGATATAATGTTGTAAATAGTGAATGTATTTGTGATTGTGATATGTTTGGATCGGGTGTCACGTTGCGACACATATTTGGATCGGATGTCACATTCCGATACATAATTGGATTAGATGTCACGTTCCGACACAAGTTTTATGTATTTCTTTTGATAATGCATCTAACAACACCATTGCTATTAATTTTTTAAAAAATGAGTCCCCCCCCCCCACCTTAGAAGATATTTTTCATATTAGATGTACTTGTCATATATATAATTTAATTATAAAAGATGAACTTTATTTTCTTGAGCCAACAATTGAAAAAACTAAACATGCAATTGGTTTTATTCAAGTAAATAATAGAAAAGCGAGACTTAAAGAATTTAAAAGAAAATGTGAGGAACATAATCTTAGACCTAGATTAATGCCCGAAGAAATTGAGACTAGATGGAATTCGACTTATGATTTTTTAAAGACTTGTAATATTTATAAAGCCCTCATAACTATAACTTTTAATCAATATGCATATAAATTTCCCGAAGTCATGTTGGAAGAATCTGATTTGACTAAAATTAATGATTTTATTGTGTTTTTAGAAAAATTTTATTTGGCTACTCTTGAATTTTTCAGTGCCTATAATCCTACTGTTTCTAAAATTTTAGCATGTTTAGCCAAAATTTCTATATTGCTTATAGAATATAAAAAGAAAGTTGATTACAAAGAAGCTATTGCTGAAATGATAGAAAAATTTAAAAGTATTTTTTTCCTATTCCTCCCTATTTATTTATTTGGTGCTATGTTAAATCCGTATATGAAATTTAATACTACGTCTGAATGAGTTTGCCTTATATATACTTTTATAGAAATTGAAAAAGATGAAGATCCTAGTATGTTTAAGGCGATGAGTGATACAAATGATCATATTCAAACATTATATAATCATTATATCGATTTACTTGATAATGCTACCCCTAGTCATACTGTTCCTCTTTCTCGTCCTTCTGACGAGCCATCATCTTCTAAAATGCAGGCATCTGGTATGCCTTCCCATATTTTTTCTAATTTATCTATTTGACATAGAATACAACTTACATCACAACGGAGCATAAATCAGGATGAGCTTAATTTTTATTTGAGACAGACTTCAGAGACCTACAATGAAAATAGTGTCAGTACACTGGAATGGTAGAAGAACAATGAAAAATAATTTTCAGTATTATCAATCATGGCTAAGGATGTGCTAAATATTTCAATGTCAACCGTTGCATCGGAGAGTGCATTTAGTCAAGGAAGGTAGTAGATCGGAGACAATCGACACTCTTTAGAAAGCAATGTCATGAATGATTTAGTTTGCCTCAGAGATTGGATTAGATCAGAGCGTAAGAATAAAGGAAGAGCAGACGATATAGAAGAAGACGAAGAACTTGAAGAAATAATATCAATTGGAAATCCTTTGGCACAAGCTAGTCCAAATTACGAATTTGTTGATTTTGAAAATTATGAGTCAATTCCTGTTAATATTAATACATATGAATTGGAGAAAATGATTCAAAATATGTATAAGTTACAATTTATTATATACAACTAATTGTAAGTTTGTAACTTGTATGTTTTGAATTTTATCAATATATTAATAAAGTCAAAGACGCATTGAGTCTTTGCATTTCTTAATTTTTTTCCCTACTAATTTTGTATGATTCAATTAAATAATTATTTTTACTTTACATAATCATCTAAGAAAATTTAAATTTATAGTCATTTCAATACTTGAAAAAAATATTATTATAATAGATAGTATATTATGAATATATTTGTTATACATTGTAAGTATATATAATATATAATGTAAGTAATAGATAGTATATTGTGAGTATATTAGATATATATTGTAAGTATATATATAATATATAATGTAAGCAATAGATTATACATTGTGAGTATATTAGATATACATTGAAGGTATATATATATATATATATATATATATATATATATATATATATATATATTATAAGTATATACATACTAATAGATTACATTGTGAGTATATTTGGTATACATTGTAAGTATATATAATTAAATATATCTCTATAATAGATAGTATAATGTTGGTATACTTGATATACATAGTACGTATATATAGTATAATGTAAGTATATAATTATAATAGATAGTAGATTGTGAGTATATAGTGAGTACATTATTATAATAGATAGTATATTGTGAGTATATTATATATACATTGTAAGTATATAATATATACAACAACAACAACCCAGTGAAATCTCACAACGTGGATCTGGGGAGGGTAAAGTGTACGCAGACCTGACTCCTACCAAGGTAGGACGATTGTTTACGAGAGACTCTCGGCTCAATATATAATATATAACATAAGTATATTATTATAATAGGTAGTATATTGTGAGTATATTATATATACATTGTAAGTATATATAATATAAGTATATCACTATAATAGATAGCATAATATTAGTATACTTGATATACATAGTACGTATAAATAGTATAATGTAAGTATATAATTATAATAAATAGTAGATTATGAGTATATTATTATAATATATAGTATATTATGAGTATATTATATATACATTGTAAGTATATATAATATAAGTATATCACTATAATAGATAGTATAATGTTAGCATACTTGATATACATGGTACATATCAGTGGCGAACCCACCTTATGCCGAGGGGGTTCATCCGAACCCTCTTCAGCGGAAAATTATACTATTTATATATGGTTAAAATAATTTTTTATATATATAAAGTAGATGTCAAACCCCATTCGACTAATTCGTGTGTCTACTTATTTATATTTTGAACCCCCTTATTTAAAATTCTGGGTCCGCCACTGATACATATATATAGTATAATGTAAGTATATAATTATAATAGATTGTAGATTGTGTGTATATTTGGTATACTTTTTAAGTATGTATATAATATATAATTAATTATATCACTATAATATATAGTATAATGTTAGTATATTAGATATAGATTGTAAGTATATATATATAATATAATTAAGTATATTACTATAATAGATAGTATATTGTGAGTATATAAATTATTATAATTACTTTTAAATTAAATAGATAACGATACATTATATTGATGATTGATTCAAATTTTCGATTACATAATCGCCGCAAAACAAAATCAAGCCCAACTAGCCCAACCAGGCCCAACCCATTAAGTCCGAACTCTATATCCTTAATGGGTCATGGGTCAAGTTTTTAATTTTTTTTCACTGTTGAGACCAGACCTGCCCAGACCAGTAAAGATCTGGTCTGACCCAGCCCATCCCGGTAACCGATGGGCCAAAAAAAGTGGGTTGGGCTAATCCGGCCCAACCCAATTAACAACCCTACATCCAACATTACAAACACGGCTTTGTTAATCGACTGATGAACCACCAGAGTGAGCACACAAGATACCGCACCCAGCTTGGCAGTAAAGGTAGATTTTGTGTAAGAACTCCTCAAGACAATCGTTGTAACCATCCTCATTACTCTGTGTAAACAAAAGCATTGGAAGGAACAAAACCAACACAACTTTCAATGCCATAGTTAATTATATTGTCACGACCCAAGCCTAGGGCCTAGACGTGACATGGCGAATAAGGAACCCGAAAATACCTCAAACAAGCCTCTTAGCATTCTTTTAGCCTTTCATAGGTAATGATGATAAATAAACAAGCGGAAATCATAATAATAAATCTTCAACTTACATATTTCCAACAATACCTCTAACTATTAGATTTAATGGTGCTACGACAAGTTCCTAGCTCACCCTCAATCATAATAGAAGAAATGTCATAATAAAATATCTTAACATATCATAAGCTAGAAAGATAAAGGAGTATTGTTCTCGGAATATGGGAACTCACCAAAAGTAGTCTTCAATGGAATATCAACTAGCCACGTGGAGGAGAACGAGGAGGAGCACCGATCCCTACATGGTGATATCATGTAGGCAAAAGAGTATGCGTTAGTACTTTGAATGTACTAAGTATGTAAGGATGCATGAACGTTGAGGAAACATTAAAAGTTTATGTAATATGGAACATAATTTAATGTATGCATAATAAATCATATATATATCCTTTAAAACATTCATTTTGTGGGAAATTAACCATAACCGACATTTAAGACCGTGCGAGCTATTACATGGAATCCAACATAACCCCCTACGTTGGCCGGGGAGACTACTTGCCGGGTAGAACTCCGTCAACTTCATTCATTTCTTTAACTTTAACTTTAAGGGCTATTTATGGATCCATTAGCCTAAGCCTACAAGGGCTCCTATGTTGGCACATAGTTAATGAGACAAGGGGTTGCTACTAGGATTCCCTTACCGAATCCCACCTCAATGCCTCATTCGGTGCTAAGTCAATCCCAGGGAATAGTTTAATACTTCAAAATATTCATAGCATATAACTTGAGAATTCAAACATCATATTCGGTAGAATAGCTCATTAAAACATTTGATAATTTAAATATGCAAGAATTGTCCTTATTGCATAAAGAATTCATCATTCATATCATTTCATCATTCTTTCATTTCATAAGACTCCCTTTTTGATCATAGATATTTCTTTCATAAATATTTATTTGGAGTCAAAGCTTTCAAGTCAAACTTTATTAAAAACATAGTAAAACTAGGTGGGTTCAAATCACTTCAACTTGCAAATATGTATGTAAATAAATATATATAAATACATTGAAATCCATTAATTAAAAATCATGCTTTAAACAACCCACCATGAATTTCAAGAACCTTTAAATAGATAAATAGAGGAATTACTTGTAAACCATCAATTCATACATATAAAATTATGTTGCATCAAAATAGATCAATAATCATTAGTTTAACCATGATTTATACTATTAAGTAAAAATAAGAATTACCCATAAGAAAATATTACTTGAAATCAAGAGACTTAATTAAAAGAGTTTTTGGACTACATGGATGGAAGAACCATGGATAAACACCCACATAACTTAGAGTAAAACATAAAGAAAATAAACATAATTTATCATATAATCAAAATAATTTAGACATGAGAGTGGAAGGAATACTCTCATTGAAGCCTTACATACCTGGAATCCAAAGCTTTAGTCGGTACCGAAAGACTTAATGAACACTCTTGAGTCCTAGCTTCTCTCCTCGCCGGAACGTTTTGTGTACTACCCGGAGTATATGAATCACCGGAATAGTATTTCTTCACTACTAAGAACTAAAACTATATTTGAGAATGTGTAAAGAAGTGTATAGAGAGAAGATTTGCTTGAGAAAGCTTGATGAATAAAATGAGGAAATAAGGTGGGTATTTATAGGTGGGAAAGAGGACCTAACAATAAATAAAATAATTATAAAGAAAAATCTGAAAATTTAGTGGAATATATTGATGTCATGGATGATGTTAAATGGAGGACAATTTATGTCATGAGTGATGTCAAATGTATCTAGATCTTTCTATGGTAGGTGAAATGAGTTATCTTTGACAGAATACTCTTTTTGGGAGCTGCGTTTGAATAAGATAAATTCCTTATTAGTATTTGGTGTCTTAATAAGAATTGTAGATATGGAAGTCTAGTTTCATATCGTTCAAGAATCAACCAATTTGGATAAACCTACAGTGAGATATGATTTTGCTTCTATAAACACTCATTTCCGTCACAGCATCCTACCTTATAAAAATTAATTTATTTGACCTACTTAACTTCCGAATCTTAAAATATGGTCTTCATAAAAGTTGTAGATAATGATATAGTGGTTACTCAGAAATTTGAATCACTCTATTTGGATATTCCTATGAAAGGTTATGCCCAAAATACAGAGGCTATATCATATTTAGGCGAAAATTGAAACATCGTATACAACGTTTTTAGGGGATGTTACATATATGCACTTTCAATATGATACTAGTTATTTGGTTGACGTAAAAAAAGGTCCTCAATCCCCATTATTTATAGAGGACAACATATATTATTGTTTTTAGATTATTGTATTTAAGATAAGTTGGGTTTAATTTGTGGCATTGGAGAATCCTTGTTCGATAAGTGGCAGCTAAAGGCCTAGAGCTACTTTGTCCAAAGGGTACACTACTAAAAAAGTCAATATTTTTCTCTCAAAAACTTTCAGTGGCTATTTTCATATATATTTTGATTGAATTGGTGAGGAAAAAAATAGTAGTGTTTTAATGAGAATAGGTTTTATCACCATGTGTTTTTCTAGTAAACTAGTTTGGTAGGAACGGGGTGAAACATCATATTTTATAATGCAAGTTTCTTAATGATTAATGTTGAGAAAAACTTTGTTTTTGGTAAAGGTATCAATTGAGACTCTTTTCATTAGAAAATATATCCATATTTGTTTGATCACAATATTTGCATTGAGACCCTTTTACTTGTTTCAGTTTGTTATCTCGATCCTTGTTCTTCATGATAATTTTATTAAGACACTTGAACTTGTTCAAAATTAATATTTTGATTCTTTTAATTGTGTAATCGACAAAAATGGAGAGGGAGAAAGAAAATGACTTTGAAGCTAATATGTGTAGCTGTAAAGAAATATGTTCAAAATTCCAATGGTTGATATTCTTGTGAGGTGATTTGATAAGGGGGGACTCTTCTCCCTAGTCCTCCATCACAAAAATTTGCACATTGTAATTTGATAAAGTGTAATGACCTTACATGTCATTTTTGCATTATGGGAGAGCCCAAGTCATTTATGATTTTCTGCCAATGACTGTTCGTTCGTCTGGTCGTTCGTTTGGGTTTTAGATCCGTTTCCCTATTTTGGTGTTTTTCTAACTTGAAAATTTGATTTCAGTCATAACATCAGGTAAAAAACCTCAAAACGAAATTCTGACGGTTCCATCATCTCCAAAATGGTCAAATTAAGCTAGCATCATGATTGACACGAGTATCGAAGCAATCAATGAGAGTTTAAGGTAATTTGGCATTTTACCCTCGCTCATCCAAAGGGTGTTTTAGTTTGAAAATTTTTCTTATGTAGATAGGTAAAATAATTTTTTATACGAATGATTGTTATAAAAAGATTTCATTATAGATGTAATTGTGCACTTTCGAGCATTAATTAATAAAAATCTCTTCTAGATATTTTTATATATATTTTTAAACTAACAAAGACCCGTACATAATAATAGAACAATAAGAGGAACTACAATTCCGCTCATACTTTAATATATAGGAATATTAAAGCACTAGAAGTTTATTCAATACAAAACACAAATACATAATTTAGAACATTATAACCACAAAAGTACTTAGTAGCTTAGTACATAGCATAGTCTGATAGACACATACTTTGTGGCCATAATTTCTTAATGCTTCTTCTTAAGCTTTTGGTAGAGCAATATTTCCATCAATGCAATAGTTCTCATTGCAGCTATTGTCATGCAACTTCCAAACTTCTCATTATCTGAAACATTAATGAGTAATTAGGACTAAGGAACATGTCTGAAATAATATATTTAAGGCTTCTTATAGAAATGTTAAGTTTTAAATCATCAATTTTATTAAATCGCTTTGTCTATACATAAAAACGTGTTAACACTACTAAAAAGAGTGCAAAAGGCGATAGAACAAAAAGCGACAGACAACGTCGCAAATAAAATGTGATGGATAAAACGATGTTGTCCATGGTTTTTTTATTTTTATTTTTTTTAACTAAGAGCGACGGACAAGAACGCATAGTCCGTCGCTTATTTTGGCAGTTTTTTCTTCTAAAAATAAATATTATTTTTATATAAATATTTTATATATTTTATTAAAAAATAATTATTTATAAATTAAATATTACGACGCCGTCCGTCGCAAGTATTTATTTTTTATTTATTAATATTTTTTTTAACATAGCGACGGACAATGTCGCTAAGTCCTTCTCTATTGGTCAAATGATTTGGTCAAAAAATTTAAAATAGCGATGGACTAGGTCGCTTTTTGGTCAAAATGGCAGTCAAATATTTTTAAAAAGCCGACGGACTTAGTGACGTTGTCCGTCGCTCTTGTTAATATATGTGGGAGACAGAACGAGTTTTTTCTGTAGTCTCTCTCTCTCTAAACTCTCTTTTCTCTCCCTTCTCTCTACAAATCCCCCAACTTCGTCGCTGCCCCGCCTCCCACCGCCGTCCCCCCACCCCTGTCGCCGTCCCCCGTCAGTCCTCCGTCGCCGTCCTGTGGTGCTTTAGGAGTATTATTCATCTTTAAGAGGTTAGGGTTTAAACCTTGTCAAAAAATTAAATTTTTTGCTTTGTCATCTGTTAGTTAGTTAATTAGTTGATTACATTTAGTTTGTTGTAGTTCATTTGTATATTTGATTGTGAAATTAGTAAATTTAGTTATAGTTTTGATTTTAGGGCTTAAGTTAGAATTGGGTTGTTGAATTAGATTATAAATTTTTTTAGTAATTTGTGATGTTAGTTAGTTAATTAATTTATGCCATTTTGATTTTAAGCTTTAAATAATTTTGAGATTTTTGTATCAGATTGTAAATTGGATAGTAATTTGTGATTTAGTAGTTACTTAATTAGTTTATTCCATATAGTTTGTTTGTAAATTGGATTGTAACTTAGGAAGTTTTGAAGTTTGAAACTTAGAGAAGAATATTGGAACTTAATTAGAAGCTTGACTTTTACGACTTTAGAACTTATAATTAGAATAATTTAGATACTTGAATTTTAGGATACTTAAATTTAGAAGTTGAACTTAATTAGAACTTTGAAGTTGAATTTTGTGTTAACTTTAGAAATCTTGTTGAAGTTAAGCTTCCTTTTGAACTAATTAAGCTAATGTTGAACTTTAGAATAACTTAGGTACTTGAATATAGGAAATTTTGAAGTTTGAAACTTAGAAAAATATTGGAAATTGGATACTTGAATTATAGGACTTTAATTTAGAACTTATAATTATAATAACTTAGATACTAATTTTGAACTTTAGGTTTGTATAATTTTTAAAATCTTTAGACTTTAAAATTAATTAAGCTAAGTAGAGTTAGATATTTAAAGTCATGAAATTGAACTTTAGGACTTTTGAAGTTAAACTTAGAAACTTTTTAGGTTTGTATAAATTTTGAACTCTTTAGACTTTATAACTAATTTGAATAACTTAGATACTTGAATTTTATAATATTTTAATTTAGAACTACAACTTGAATGTCATGAGGTTTGAAACTTAATTTTTACTTGAATTAATTAGAATATGAACTTAATTATAAGTTGAATTAATTAGAAATTGAAATTAATTATAACTTGAATTAATTAGAACATGAAATTAATGATAACTTGAATTAATTAGAACATGAACTTAATTATAACTTGAATTAATTAGAACTTGAACTTAATTATAACTTGAATTAATTAGGACTTGAACTTAATTATAACTTGAATTAACTAGGACTTGAACTTAATTATAACTTATATTAATTAGAACTTGAACTTAATTATAACTTGAATTAATTAAGACTTGAACTTAATTAACTTGAATTAATTAGGACTTGAACTTAATTATAACTTGAATTAATTAGGACTTGAACTTAATTATAACTTGAATTAATTAGGACTTGAACTTAATTATAACTTGAATTAATTAGAACTTGAACTTAATTATTATATGAATTAATTAATCATAACTTGAATTAATGACAGTTGTAGTCTCGATGAATTGTAGTCTTTGTGAACTAATTAAGCTTGAATATATATAATTTTGTACATGGATCATCGTTTGTGTATGTATACCATGCATTATGAAGTTGGTGGTTGTTTGAAATCTGAATTTAACCGCACTCTGTAACCAGAATAGGGCTCTGGACTTAAAACCACCCGCTTTTAGAAGTCTGGAAGGCGGCGCTTAAACTAGTCGAACTTGCTTGAATCGATAGGCTTATCGGACTTCTCTGTCTATTCAATTGGGAAGGTCAGACTTCTACTGTCTCGAAGTCTTTGATAGAAAGAATGATTGATTTCTTGAATACCAGACCATCTACTCACGAAATCACCCTGGTCCAGCCGGGTTGCTTCTTGGAGGACCAAACTTGGCTGCTGGGACAAGGCGCTATTTACTAGTGAGTGGTATTATTGGACTTATCTTTTGGTGGGAGATGTTCTTTATGATAATGAAAGAGGCGAGAAAACTTTCCCATTCTTCTAAAAATTTCCCCAAAAATAGGGGATTTTTCATCCATCAAAGACATACGAATGCCCGGCTCTCCTCTCCTTCCACCCCTTCACCCCTCTTCTCGTTACTTCGTCCTTCTCTATTCCTCACTTTCAAGTCATCGATCGGACAACCTGATTTTCATGACCCAACCAAGAAAACAATGAGTCATCAACAAGAAGAACCTGAGTCAAGTGATCCGCGGATTGGGGGTTTGAAGAAAAACAAACACGAAGCTTCATTCCAATTGGGATAGTGTTAAATCATCCAGTGCTCTTGCCGGTCTTGGTGGTAGGGCTGCCCCAAACCTGGAGCTGACATTTAAATCAGAAATCCACATCGGGTCCTAGCTATCCGAATTAACGGTGTTAGAAGTTTTATCGATCATGCAATGACACTTGATATTTTTAAGAAAAATAAATTAGTTAGGTGTCCTTGTCGTGAGTGTAGGTGCTTGAAATTTTTTAATCCAGATATAGTTATGGTTCATTTGTATAGTAATGAATTTAAGCCTAGATATTTTGTATGCAAGTATATAAGTTATTTATTTCGCTAACCCTAAACTTATTTAATTTATATTTTTTTTATATATTGTGTTGTTACTTTACATACACATGTCATCTGGTGATGGTGATCGATTCCAAGATCATCTTGGGGTTAGCCATTCTGGTAGGAGTACAAAGAAGTCTAGGAGACCTGTTGATCCTGAAGATATCCCAGGACATATTTCTTCAGCGTCGGAGAGGGTACCCTAGGCATGGCCAGCACTCAGAAATCATCTCTGACCTCCGAGAGAACCACTTGGTCTCATCACTCATTGTTTCATCAGTGGAAGACTTAAGTGAAAATAAGAATACTTATGTGGGCTTTCCATCATCAACATCAAATAAAAATAAATCTTAGAAGAAGTAGTTTGGAGAACTACTCCAATTACATCATCAAACTCTGTCTACGAAGCCTCTAACACTATCAGATGGTGCCAATGACATGTCCATGGCTACCTAAAAAGAAATATCATACTCAACAATAATAAAAGGATAAGGAGTTCCTCCGAATACAAAAAGGACTCACCAAATAGCTGAAAAATATCTTCAACGATGTGCCTGTTGAAGATCTCTAACACCTGTATCTGTATCATAAATCGATGCAGGTCTAATGATGTCAGTACGTGGAATGTACGAGTATGTAAAATGGCAGGAAAGTAAGGACGCTCAGAACTCAACATCAATACGTAATGCAAGTTTAATAATAATAATAATATATATATATATATATATATATATATATATATATATATATATATATATATATATATATATATATATATATATATATTCTTCCCTTTCCCAGCAATCAGTGCAACGTCTATGCTGCTTCTTTCTCAACCACCATTAAACAATCACATAACAAGATTGATAGTGAAGTATCCAAATGTAATAATTTTACTTTATTATTTATCCTATCTTTTTATAATAGCTTTATCTCTTATCATACTTTTTTTTATATTTATATTTCAAATTATTGATGTGCAACACATGATAAGCAACAAATTAATACATCAAAATATTATATTACAATACAATACAATACGATACATTACGAAACAATATGTAATAACCATCTTCTCTCGTGCTTTAATATATATGAATATTAAAGTACTAGAGAGTTTTATTCAATACAGAACAATTACATAATTTACAAAAGTACAACCACAAATTAATTATTTAGTGTCATAGAGACATACTTTTGTGGTTATAATTTTAATTTACTTAATTCTTAAATGCTTCTTCGTTTAAGCTTTCTTTAAAGTATTATTGCCACCAATGCAATAATTCTCACCGCAACTTTTCATGCAACTTTCAAACTTGCTTTTATCTGCAAAATTACATAATAAAGCAAGATTAAACATATGTCGTGTGAAAATTTTATTTTGTAAGTTATCCAACTGACAATATTAATATGTAATGTTTGTTACATACCAGATTTGTTGATGAGAAATTTGTTACAATGACCAAGAGAACATCCAACGCTACAAACGCGTTTTTCGATTGTAACAGGATTATCTTGCAGAATGCATGAGAGATTGCACGCCGCAGCGCATCCGAAAGGGATGTTTCCTGGGCAAGACATAATACAGAGCTTATAACATTGCTCAAAGTCTGTCGCATTATTCTGTGTAAACAAAAGCATTGTGAGGAATAAAACCAATACAACTTTGAATGCCATAATTAATTGGGAGATTTGAACTTCCAATATAATATACTTGCTATTTGGTTTATGTTAAGAAAAAGTCCTCACACTGATTGAACTATTTATAGATCAGGAAACATAAATATATTATTATTTTTAGATTATTATAACTATGACATTTTGTCATGGAAAATCCTAGTGGAGCTACCTTCGTCCAAAGGGTACACTACTAAAAATATTCACTAGATATTTTCATAAATATTTTGATTGAATCAGTGAAATATTCAGTAGCTATTTTCATAAAAAAAATTGTTGAATATTTTATTGTCATCACTCATCTCATATTTTGTATTATTTTTCTTAAAAAGACACATTAGATAGTTGTATTTTTGGTAGGACTAAAGAAATACTTAAAGCACAAATTAATTATATATCTACATGAATACTTTATCAAAAAAAAACCTAAAATCTGAGGTTGAAAAATCTGATTTTTATTAATTTGATTTGATTTATAGATTTTAAAATCCAACAAAAATTATTGAGTTTGATATTTGAAAAACCCAACCAACCTCCGTGTACACCTTTATCTGTACAAAAAGCATGTTCAAAATTTCAATGGTTGAAAGTCTTTCCAGGTCATTACGTATCATTAACTCTTCTCCCTAGTCGTCCATCACAAAAACATGCAGATATTGTTCATTGTAATTTGATAAGGGAGAACTCTTCTCCCTAATCGTCCATCACCAAAACATGTGGATATTTTTTATTGTAATTTGATAAGGGTGCCTAGAAATTGCATTAGACAAAACTTTGCTATGTTAAAGGCTAAAATGACACTTGCTATGATTCCACAAGCAAATATCGTCCATCACCAAAATATATGAATATTTTTTATTGTAATTTGATAAGGGTGCCTAGAAATTGCATTAGACAAAACTTTGCTATGTTAAAGACAAAACCTGTGGATATTTTTTATTGTAATTTGATAAGGGTGCCTAGAAATTGCATTAGACAAAACTTTGCTATGTTAAAGGCTAAAATGACACTTGCTTTGATTCCACAAGCAAATATCGTCCATCACCCAAACATGTGGATATTTTTTATTGTAATTTGATAAGGGTGCCTAGAAATTGCATTAGACAAAACTTTGCTATGTTAAAGACAAAACATGTGGATATTTTTTATTGTAATTTGATAAGGGTGCCTAGAAATTGCATTAGACAAAACTTTGCTATGTTAAAAGCTAAAATGACACTTGCTATGATTCCACAACAATTTGCTTTTGAGGTTTCTCCATCTTAACGTATTCCTCATTCAGTGTTCACTCTTCTACCTCAATATTTTGCACAATTCATTCTAAACAAGCTATAATATATAAATAAGATCTATGTATATTTTATTTTGTAAATCAATTTAATTAGTGAAATTGCACTGAGTATATTTTTTTCGTTGGGGTTTCGTGTAGCCACATTGGTTTACTATTAGTTAATATACACCTCTAGTTTTTTTTTACATGATATTGGGTTGATATATTTTATTGAGTAAAGGGTCAAACACACACCTACAATATTTTAAATTTTTTAAGTTCCATACATGAACTAAGGTGTGCTAGTTTTCTATCTAAAGTACATGTTAGATGCATGTGTATTGAGCCTACACAAGATCATTCACTCTGAAATTGTGCATAATTCAATCTATTTTTGTAATGACCCTGAAGGTTATTTTTGAATTTTTTTAAAAAATTACCATTGATCCCTCTAGATGGTTGCTTCTAGTCTGGTTTGATCATTTTATGAAGCCGGCTTTTCAATTTGATTGAAAAATTGAGAAATTTGGAAGTTTTAGAGTTTTGATGTCTTAAGTAGTTAAAAAGTAGATTTTGGTACCAATCGAAATTATGAGTCTCAGAATAGAATTTTGTTAGTTCCATCAGCTTGAAAATGTGGAATTTGGTCTAGGAGAATTGTCAATTTCAGATTCAAAGTTGTTTCATGTATTTGAGGTCTTAAGTTAGAAGTTCCTTTGTGTTGACATTGGTCAACATTCAGAGTTCGGACGCTCGAAATTCCGAAAACGAAGGGTAAATTTTTTCATTCATTGCTATGACCTAGTAAATATAATACAACACAATACATTATGAAAGGATATGTAATAACCATCTTCTCTCGTGTTTTAATATATAGGAATATTAAACCACTAGAGTGTTTTATTCAATACAAGACAATTACATAATTTACAAAATTAAGACCACAAATTAGTTATTTAGTGTCATACACCCATACTTTTGTGGCTATAATTTTAATTTACTTAATTCTTAAATGCTTCTTCTGTTAAGCTTTTCTTCAAAGCAGCAGTGCCAATGCAATAATTCTTACTGCAGCTGGTCCTGCAACTTCCAAACTTGTTCTTATTTGCAAAATTACATAATTGTATAAAGAAAAATTATATATATATATATATATATATATATATATATATATATATATATATATATATCGTGTGAATAAATTATTTATTTTGTAACTCATACAACTGACACTGCTAATTGTGTGAGACTATTTTTTTTTATCTCAAAGCTTGTAGACACAAAAATGTAAAATTTGAGAAAACGTTATATTATGTTGAAATTTGATAGTGAAAAAAAAAACTATATCAAAATAAGGAGTGTTAGTTTATCATATTGGATGAGAAACTTGTAAATCCAACATTGCAAACACGATTTTGAGTTTCAACCTGATTAACGAGTAGTTAGTTTATCATATTGGATGAGAAACTTGTAAATCCAATATTACAAACATGATTTCCAGTTTCAATCTGATTAACAAGTATTACTATCAAATTATTGATATTAAGCTATTAATTTTATCGAGCCACCTTTGCTTATATATCACAAAAATTAAAATATATAGCAAGGCGGTGTGTAGTGTTAGTTACATACCATAATTGGTGAGAAATTTGTAATAATTATATGATTCTTTGTTATTTGGTTGATGTAAAAAAAAGAAGGGTCCTCAATCCGCATTATTTATAGACGAAACATATAGTATTGTTTTTAGATTATTGTATTTAATTTAAGTTGGGTTTAATTTGTGATATTGGAGAATCCTCGTTCGATTAGTGGTAGCTAGAGCTACTTTGTCCAAAGTGTACACTAATTAAAAAATCAATATATTTTTTCCGTGCTATTTTCACGTATATTTTGATTAAATTGGTAAGAAAAGAAATTTTTTTAATGAGAATATGTTTTGTCACAATGCGTTTTTCTAGTAAAATAGTTTGTTGGGAAATGAGTGAGAAATCATATTTTATAATACAAGTTTCTTAAGGGTGAAAATCATTTTCACCCCCCCAACTTTGCTTTTAAAATCAAATTTCTCCCTCAACTTTCAAAAAATTATTAAATTCCCCCTTTATCCCATGCATTGTCCATTTTACCCTTGTTATATCACATCTATTCAATATCTCTTTATATTATATATAATTTATTTTTAACATAGATATTTATAACTTTTTGCTTAAGTTCTTTAACATTATAAGTTGAATAATATTTTAAAGAATTTATCACAAAATTTAATATTATTTTTATGACCGTTATTTCAATATAATATGCATTAAGTGTATGTATATGTATATAGACGCATATTTTTTCTTTTCTCCACTCTTTTACTCCATGTGTTTCATATATTACTTGACTCTTCTGGATATATCTAACACCCCTTACAAAAATTAATTAGAGGTTTATTTTACTAAACTAACATTATTAATAGTATTTTGAAACCTTAAATTTGATTATTACTTACTTTATACAATTATTTAATACTAAGGGTAGAAATAAAAAAATATTAAAAATTTCTTTAATTTTATAAATTAGACAAGTAAATTAAAATAACTATTTTTAGAACGAGAGCCAAGTAATATAAATGGTGATGGGTGTTTTCTTCTATATAAATAAACAAGTTTTGATTGACATTGATGGAGTTTACATAAATTATAATCTAAAATAATTTAAAATCTAAATAATACAATCATTAAAAATGTGTCCTTAATTAAATTAATTATTTATTTTCTACATTGAAATATATTTGTATAGTTATTATTCTCTGCTATTTTCACTTGTATACATAAATATTAGAGTTTTCATTATTATTATTAAAATTAATTTTCTCATTATGCTAATTTACTTCATTATAGAAGATCATTAACTTATATAATTAATTGGTATTTTTTATCTTTTTGTCCAAAAAATAATGTTTATGCTTTTATGAAAAAATTGTTACATTAAGTCAAAAAATGAAAATCATGCTTCTAAAGAAGTAAAAAAATGATAATGAAAGGGTATAATAGATATTTTATAATTTTAATTAGGATAAAGGGGGGAGTTTGATTATTGTTCAAAATTAATATTCTGCTTCTTTTAAATTGTGTAATTGAAAAAAAAATGGAGATCGAGGGAGAAAGAAAATGACTTTGAAGCTAATATCTATAGCTGTAAAAAACACATTTCCAAAATTCCAATGGTTGAAATTCTTGTGAGGTGCTATAGCGGAGCGGATTATTGTAATTTGATAAAAGGGGACTCTTCTCCCTAGTTCTCCATCACAAAAAAATTGCATGTTTTCCATTTTAATTTGATAAGGGGGGACCTAGAAATTGTATTGGATAAAACTTTGCTATGTTAAAAGCTAAAATGACTTACTATGATTCTACAATCTTCTTTTCAGGTTTCTCCATTGTATGTTGTTTATTCAGCGTTCACTCTTCTACCTCAATATGGTGCTCAACTAATTCTAAATAAGCTATAGAATACAGATAAGATCCACGTATATTGTATCCTCCAGATACATTTAACTTATGAGATTACATTGATTATGTTTTTGTTGTTGGAGTTTCTTGTAACCACATTAATTTACACCACCAATTTTTTTTACCTGATATTAGATTATTATATTTTATTGAGTGAAGAGTCAAAAACACATCTAAATATCTAAAATCAATTACAAATTTGTTAACTTAGAGCAATCTTTTCTTTATTAAACTAACTAATTATTCATCACAATTTTTCAACTTACCTAAAAAATATAATTAAGGAATGTAACTTCATTCTTTTATACAATAGAATAAGACAAGTTAATTAGTAGTAATATTTAAAGGGACATAGCAGGCAGTTCAGAGAATAGAGCTTAGTTAGTTGTTTGTATGTAATGAAGCAAAGTTCTCACATGATAGGGTTCCTGCTTTGTATTGAACATTTTCTCCTTGGTAATAAACTAACTACTTGCCAAAAAACGTAATATTTAAAGGGTCAAATGTCCAAACTAACTTCGACTAGTACTATATATCTAAGAACACTCGAATTTAAGCTAATAAACTAGCTATTACTTATAAGGTCTTCACTAGGGCTATTAAAATGAACTCAAATATAGATAATTCGTTAAGAATTTTATAGATTGGGCTCAAAATAATTTAAAGAGAAAAATCCATAAATAGCTAAAAGTTGAAACATAATGAGCCTCCTTAGCTACTGTTTGCCTAATTATGTAGTGTAGTTATGTGTTACTTTGTTTGTATATTTCGCTGAAAATTTATTTTTTATGTAAATTGAACTCTTAACTTAATTAATCAGGCGGTAATAATACTACCCGCCAGAAGAGACCTCGGCATCAATACCATCCGTCGGAAGAGATCTCGGCATCAATACCATCCGTCGGAAGAGATCTCGGCACCAATACTATCCGCCGGAAGAGACCTCAACATCAATACCATTCGCCGAAAGAGACCTCGGTATCACTACAATAGATTCCATCACAACGTTTCAGAACCGATGCAAATAAGCTTGGTCACACAATAATAAGGAGATGACAACTTCCATATCAATTCACGACAACATAATCATAGTATTTCATCAATAACGTCTAGTTATTATCACTCAATTCATTCACACATTGCACACATAAAATTGCCATCATATTGCCTTTTTCATTACCCTTTTTATCATTAAGATCAAACATTCGAACAATTCACCCATAGCCAATTTTCCATTACTTCTCAATGCACATAGCAAGGAAATAGAAGATTCTACATACTCAACTAAGGTTTAGGAGTTCACTTGCTTCAATTCAAGCACAGAATCACTCCGTAACTTAGGTATTCCCTCTTAGTTAGGTTTCCAAATCAACAAAATCTATTCAATAATAAAATCACAATAAGAATTCAGAACGATGAACACCCATATCAATACTTGTGGAAACGGGGTCAAATTGACCCAAAAATCTGATTCCGAAAACGAAGGGAAAATCTAAAAAATTGTAAAATCATGTTATCCAATAAATTTGGAACTCAATAGTAAAAACCATTTCAAAAACAAAGTTGCAATTAGCCCATAATCACTATTTAACAAAAATGTTTGAGTTGTTTTAAAAAAAACAAACTTTAAAGTGCAAACAAAAAATGTATGGTTAAAATCATGATATAATTAAAGGGTAATGGAGGTTTCAAGTCAAAATCACTTATCGAATCAAAGATTCCTGAAGAACTCTTTCAAAATCGCCTCTATCGAGCTCCAAGGTTTTAAAAATGTAAAAAAAAGTAGGTGAAATGTAACACCCCTAAAATATTCTCCTAAGATTTGGACCCTTTTTGTATTCGTGTAGGGTCTAACTCAATTATTTTGAAGCATGTGCTTGACTTAAGATGAGTCCTCGAGTAATTGAAAAGTGTTGGAGGTGATGTGGGGTCACGGAAGACCCCTAGGACCAAGCTAAGACCAAACAGGTTCGTCATGGCTAAGTTTTAGGACAAGCTTGTATGAGGAGTCGACTTCTAACGACCCTATCTTTTGAGAGACGGCAATCTAGGTGGCCTATGACCTATTAAATTAAAGGTCGTCAAGTCTTCTTTCCAACGCCACCAAGAATGTAACTTTTGGAGTTCGAAGTCGAAAGATATGACGATCCTAAGACGAACTAGCACAGCAGGAATTTCATTTTTGGCCTAGGTTACAACTGCTGGGGAAATGGCCTTTGCGCTGTAAGGGCGCGACGCGCCATTATCGCACCAGAAACATGCCTCAGTAGTTTGGTCCTTGGAGCGGCGCGCCACTAAAGGTTGTGCAGGGTTTTTCAGGCCAAATTTCGAGAACCCAGAAACTTTGGCCTTGGCGCTATAAGGGCACGACGCGCCACTATCGCGCCAGAAACATGCCTCAGTAGTTTGGTCTCTAGCGCGGCACGCCACTACGAGGTGTGCAGGTTTTAGGCGTAATCGGCCTGGCGCTGCAATGGCGCGATGTGCCACTATCGCGCCAAGTGCATTTTTACCTATTGTTTAGAACTTTTGAGGAGGGGAAATTTGGGAACATACCCAAATTATATATGTATTACCCTTGGTCTTTTAGGAACACATTTTCCAGCCCCCACTCTTTCTCTAGAAAAGCCCTAGGAGTTCTTCTCTCTCTCTCTCTTATTTTTCTCCTCCATTTCCAACAAAAGAGTCCAAGAGCTTCAAGATTTGAGTCCTCCATTGAAGACCCAACATCAAGGTTTTCTTCAAGTTTTCACTAAGGTATGTAAGGCTATCCAAAACATGGGTTGAGTCCACCCATGTGCCCTACTCTTGCTTTGAGGTTAGATGTTTCATGAAAATGGAGTTTCTTGGTATGGTTTATGTTTGAATGAGATTTGTCCCCTATTTATTTGACTCTATATGTGTTGATGTTGTTGAGCTAAGAAGTCCTTAAAATGAGCCTTATGTGAGTATGAGTTTATGAAGATGAATTGTTAAATATGTGTGATTGATCTTCTTAACTATGTAGATTATGATAAAGGAGGTTATTTTCTTAAAAATATTGCTTATTATAAAATGTCAATTAAAGTCTTGAAATTGTGATGAGTCTCAAAGATTTCTCAAATGGATGGAGGAAACGATTGATTGTATCTAGATGTTGCTATCTATGTGCATTTAAATTTCTTTTGAAGATATGATTGAGATTGATCGGATAGTATGATTGAAAGAGATTTGATCATGATAGAGTTGATGAGTTGACAAGGTTGTAATGAGACTTGTCGATGTGATTTGATTGAGTTGATTGGATGGAGTTTTATGAGCATTGAGTCTTATGAGGAGTATCGAGCACCGAATTGGGCAATAGTATAGTCCATACTCGAACCCAATAACTATGTCGCCAAACGTAGGGGGGATTGAACCATTAAATTCTGATGCTTCCCCGAGATGTTTGTCCTGACATTATAGGACTTGGTTGGATTGGATCCATGATTGGTTGATTCGTTCATATCCTGGCAAAGTATGAACGGATGCGGCAACAACGTCGGTTTGTTGTACTTTCACTGGCTCATAAGTGATAGTTATCGGGTAAGAGAAACTCCCAAATAGGTCTTGATAGTACTCTGAGTCTATTGAGTTGAATTATATGTGATTGGTCCCGTCTAAATCATATTTTTATTTAGACTTAGGACATTTGATTGAGTTGTTGTTCCTCTTGAGTTGAGATTCTGAGTTGATTGATTCTTCCTTGATGTTCATTGTATTCGGCCATTTTACATACTCGTACATTTCATGTACTAACGCTATTTGGCCTGCATCATTTCATGATGCAGAGACATGTACTAGAGATCGTCAATCGGCGCTCCGTTGAAGATCCACATACACCCCCAGCTAGTTGGTGAGTCCTCCTAGTTTCCAGAGGATGTTGAGTTTTCTTGTATAGTTGTTGTCATTTCCTTATTTTGATTTTCGGTAGCCATGGACTTGTTATTGGCACCTCTTAGACTTTGATAGAGGCTTCATAGACTGGAGTGTGGGGAGGTTGAACTGTTATTATGAGGAGTCTTATTATATTATTTTATTGGATTGTAAATGTTTGGCCTTCAGCCCCCATATTGTAAATAGTATTTCATTAATTGAGTTTCCGCTAAGAGAATGTGACTGAATGAATATGTGACTGGACCAGGTGGTTCGCTCGAAGATCAGAAATGGCCTTCGGGTGCCGGTTACGTCTAGGGTACCCTCTCGGGGTATGACAAACATGGTATCAGAGCTCAGAGTTCAAGTTTCCTAGGGAGTCTATGAAGCCGTGTCTAGTAGAGTCTTGCTTATGGGTATGTTGTGCACCACACTTATAATCAGGAGACTATGAGACATTAGGAATTGTTTCACTTCTTTCATACTCTGAATTCGTGCGATGGAGTTAAACTCTATGAAACTTCCCTTCTAATTCGTGCGTTTATACGTTACAGATAATTCCTCCTAAACGTACCGCTAGCCAGAGGAATGTTGATAATGTAGGGATGCCACAGTCAGAGGTGCTCCCAGCAAGGGCTAGAGGCCGACCTGCGAGATATGAGGAGGCACCTCAAGTGCCTGCTACTCCACCTGCGCCCACATCAAAGGCAGAATTTCGAGGGGCGATTGCAATGCTTGCTCAGTTAATGGCTGCCGGGAATGGTAACCAGAGTTCGCCGACTCATAGCTCCAGTTCCCAAGAGCCATTTGCTGCCACCAAAATTAGAGACTTTCTGAGGATGAATCCGCCTGCATTCACGGGTTCTAAGGTTGATGAAGACCCCCAAAACTTTATCGATGAGATGTGGAAAATTCTGAAAGCTATGCATGCTACGGAAATTGAGGGGATTGAGTTGGTATCCTCTCAACTCAAGGATGTGGCGAATATCTAGTATAACCAATGGGAACAAGGTAGGGGTGAGGATGCTGAAACTGCTAGGTGGGATGAATTTGAGGGAGCCTTTCTTGACCACTTATTTCCCCAAGAATTGAGGGAAGCGAAAGTGGAGGAGTTTGTAAATCTAAAACAAGAAGGCCTGACAGTTAAGGAGTATGGCCTGAAGTTCATCCAGCTGTCCAGGTATGCTTCATAAATGATCCAAGATGTGAGGTCAAAGATGAGGAAGTTCGTTTCCGGATTAGGGAGGCATGTGAAAAAGGAATGCAAAGCAGCATTGTTGATCTCGGATATGGATATTTCCCAATTGATGGTGTATGCTCAACAGGTAGAGGATGAGAAGAGGAAAGCCAGAGAGGAGCATCTGAACAAGAAGGCAAAATCAGCAGGCCAAGAGAGTGAACAGAGGCAAAATAGGGGCAACAGGTCCTTCTTCCAGAAGAGGCCTCCCAACTATGCCTCATCCACCGCCAGTGTACCGATGCTTCAGAACAGGTATGATCGATAGGGACAAGGTCGCCAAAATTTCAGACCCCAGGGTTCTCAATCCCAAACTAGCGTGGGTCAAGGTTCGCAAGGGAAGGCACCATGCGTCAAGTATGGTAAGCTTCACTTGGGAGAGTGCAGAGCGAGAAGGATTGGTTGTTATAAATATGGCCAAATAGACCATTTTCAGAGGGACTGTCCAGCATGGAGGAATAGGGCCCAGTTCTTTACCACCACACCGTCAGCTAAGGGTAATCAGAGGGGCACTATTTCAGGTATGAGTGGAGGTATAAACCGCCTATATGCCATGGGTAGTCGCCAAGATTAGGAGAACTCTCTAAACGTCGTGACGGGTATGATTCGAGTCTCTTCTCTTGACTATTACATCTTGATGGATCCGGGTGCCACACTATCTTTTGTAACTCCTTATGTGGCTAGTAAATTCAATAAAGTTCTTGAATATCTTCGTGAGCCCTTTTGCGTAGCTACTCATATCGATGATTCTGTCTTAGCTGAAAGAGTTTATAGAGGTTGCACTGTGTCAATCCATCACAGAGATACCTTGGCTGACTTGGTTGAGTTAGACATGGCCGATTTTGATGTGATTCTTGGCATGTACTAGCTTTATGTCTGTTATGCCTCTATTGATTGTAGAACTCAGATTGTCACGTTCAAATTCCCGAATAAGGCTGTCATAGAGTGGAAGGGTAGTCTTGTTACGCCTAAGGGTAAGTTTATTTCATACCTTAGGTCCAGGAAGCTAATATCAAAAGGGTGTGTTTATCACATTATCCGAGTGAAAGGTGACAATATTGAGTCCCCATCCCTTGAGTCGGTTCCGATTGTCAATGAGTTTCCGGATGTCTTTCCTGAAGATCTGCCTGGAGTCCCTCCTGATAGGGAGATCGACTTCGGGATTGATGTTCTTCCTAATACCCAGCCTATCTCAATTCCTCCTTATAGAATGGCCCCAGCCGAGTTGAAAGAGTTGAAGGAGAAGTTGAAGGACTTGTTAGATAAGGGATTTATTAGGCCGAGTGTCTCGCCATGGGGAGCTCCGGTCTTATTTGTTCGGAAGAAAGATGGGTCTCTTAGAATGTGTATTGACTACAGGCAACTGGATAAGGTCACCGTAAAGAACAAATACCCTCTCCCCAGAATAGATGATTTATTTGATCAACTTCAGGGTGCCACATATTTCTCAAAGATAGACTTGAGATCCGGTTATCACCAGTTAAAGGTGAGAGAATGTGACATTCCAAAGACCGCTTTCCGTACTCGTTATGGCCACTTCGAATTTTTGGTCATGTCCTTTGGGTTGACTAATGCCCCCGCCGCTTTTATGGATCTCATGAACC
The DNA here is from genome assembly GCF_947179165.1 of Solanum dulcamara. Classification (NCBI taxonomy): domain Eukaryota; kingdom Viridiplantae; phylum Streptophyta; class Magnoliopsida; order Solanales; family Solanaceae; genus Solanum; species Solanum dulcamara. The sequence continues at coordinate 57,627,066 of NC_077248.1, read as the reverse complement.
GAGTATTCAAGCCATATCTTGATATGTTTGTGATTGTGTTCATAGATGATATTTTGGTCTACTCTAAGAATGAATAGGAGCACGCCTATCATCTTAGAGTTGTTTTACAAACTTTAAGAGACCAGGTATTGTATGCAAAATTCTCTAACTGTGAATTTTGGCTCGCATCAGTGGCTTTCTTAGGCTACATCATATCTGGAGATGCTATTCAGGTTGATGCTCAGAAGATTGAAGCTGTGAAGAATTGGCCCAGACCCACATCCCCGACAGAGATAAGGAGCTTTTTGGGTTTGGCTGGCTATTATCGAAGGTTTGTAGAGGTATTCTTATCCATATCATCACCATTGACTAAGCTGACCCAAAACAAGGCTAAGTTCCAATGGTCTGATGCTTGTGAGGAAAGTTTCCAGAAATTGAAGACCAAGCTAACCACTGCTCCTATTTTAACTTTGCCCGACGGAACATATGGTTTTGTGATCTATTGTGATGCATCCAGAATTGGTTTGGGTTGTGTATTGATGCAAAGGGGGAAGGTGATATTCTATGCTTCAAGACAGCTTAAGTTTCATGAGAGGAATTACCAAATGCATGACCTTGAGCTGGCAACGGTGGTGTTTGCGCTTAAAATTTGGCGCCACTACTTGTATGGAGTGCATATTGATGTATTCACCGATCATAAGAGCTTGCAATACGTCTTTAGCAAGAAGGAACTCAACCTGAGGCAAAAAAGATGGCTTGAGCTACTCAAGGAGTATGATATGAGCATCCTCTACCATCCAGGTAAAGCTAATATTGTTGTTGATGCTCTTAGCAGGTTGTCTATGGGTAGCACTGCCCACGTGGAGGAAGGAAAGAGAGAATTGGCGAAAGAGGTACACAGATTAGCCCGATTGGGAGTTTATCTGGAAGAGAACAATAAAGGCGGAGTTACTGTTAAGGATGGGTCTACGTCCTCACTTGTGGAAGAGGTAAAGGAGAAGCAAGACCAAGATCCCGTCCTTCTCCAATTGAAGGGAGTTATTCACAAACAAGAGGTAATGGTTTTTACAAAAGGGGGAGATGATGTGTTAAGGTACCAAAATAGATTGTGTGTGCCGGATGTCGATGATGTTCGAGAGAGGATTATGGATGAAACACATAGTTCTAGATACTCTATTCATCCGGGCTCCACAAAAATGTACCATGACTTAAAGAAAGTCTATTGGTGGAGTGGGATGAAGAGAGACATTGCAGAATTCGTTTCTAAGTGCCCGAATTGTCAACAGGTAAAGGTTGAGCATCAAAGGCTATGTGGTTTAGCTCAAAATATAGAAATTCCAGAATGGAAGTGGGAGATGATCAACATGGACTTTATTACAGGCTTGCCGAGGTCCCGAAAGCAACATGATTCCATTTGGGTGATTGTGGATAGAATGACGAAATTAGCTCACTTCTTGGCGGTTAAGACTATTGACACCGCCGAGGATTATGCAAAGTTATACATTCAGGAGATCGTCAGATTGCATGGGGTCCCTTTGTCTATCATCTCAGACAGAGGAGCTCAATTCACCTCTCAATTTTGGAAATCCTTTCAGAGGGGACTGGGTTCGAGGGTGAACTTGAGTACATCCTTCCATCCCCAAACAGATAGCCAGGCAGAGTGCACCATCCAGACATTGGAAGATATGTTGAGGGCATGTGTACTTGACTTCAAGGGAAACTGGGATGATCACTTGCCTCTCATAGAGTTTGCGTACAACAATAGTTATCATGCAAGCATTCAAATGGCTCCTTATGAGGCCTTGTATGGGAGGAGGTGTAGATCTCCCATTGGGTGGTTTGAAGTTGGTGAAGCCGAGTGGATTGGGCCTGATTTTGTTCATCAAGCCATGGAGAAGGTGCAAATCATTCGGGAGAGGCTAAAGACAGCCCAAAGCCACTAAATATCTTACACCGACGTGAGGAGGAGAGACCTAGAGTTTGAGGAGGTGATTGGGTATACTTGAAAGTGTCACCCATGAAGGGCGTCATGAGGTTTGGAAAGAAGGGGAATCTTAGTCCTCGATATATTGGTCCTTACCAAATTTTCAGGCGGATTGGGAGTGTTGCTTATGAGTTGGAGTTACCCTCGGAGTTAATTTCTATTCACCCGGTATTCCACATTTTGATGTTGAAGAAGTGCTTAGGCGATCCTTCGTTGGTAGTCCCCATTGATAGTATTGGAGTTGAGGATCGCTTATCCTATGAAGAGGTTCCAGTCCGAATTCTTGATCGCCAAATTTGCAAATTGAGGAACAAAGAGGTCGCCTCAGTCAAGGTCCTGTTGAGGAACCAATTTGTTGAGGAAGCCACATGGAAAGTGGAGGAAGCCATGAAATCTAGATATCCACATCTATTCGTGCCTACCGAGGAGAATGTTGAAGGTAATGTCCATTTCCTTGACATTGAATTCATTTGTACATTTTGAGTCTTGATTGATAATTGATTGAGAATTTGATTGGTTTATTGACTGAATTCTGATTGTGATTTGTACTCCGAGTCCATTCTTGGCCACTCATCATTCGAGGACGAATGATCCCAAGGGGGAGATAATGTAACACCCCTAAAAAATTCTCCTAAGATTAAGACCCTTTTTGTATTCGTGTAGGGTCTAACTCAATTATTTCAAAGCATGTGCTTGACTTAAGATGAGTCCCCGAGTAATTGAAAAGTGTTGGAGGTGATGTGGGGTCACGGAGGACCCCTAGGACCAAGCTAAGACCAAAAAGGTTCATCGCGGCTAAGTTTTAGGACAAACTTGTATGAGGAGTCGACTTCTAACGACCCTATCTTTTGAGAGACGGCAATCTAGGTGGCCTATGACCTATTAAATTAAAGGTCGTCAAGTCTTCTTTCCAACGCCACCAAGAATGTAACTTTTGGAGTTCGAAGTCGAAAGATATGACGATCCTAAGACGAACTAGCACAGCAGGAATTTCATTTTTGGCCTGGTTTACAACTGCTGGGGAAATGGCCTTTGCGCTGTAAGGGCGCGACGCGCCACTATCGCACCAGAAACATGCCTCAGTAGTTTGGTCCTTGGAGCGACGCGCCACTAAAGGTTGTGCAGGGTTTTTCAGGCCAAATTTCCAGAACCCAAAACTTTGGCCTTGGCGCTATAAGGGAGCGACGCGCCACTATCGCGCCAGAAACATGCCTCAGTAGTTTGGTCTCTGGCGCGGCATGCCACTATGAGGTATGCAGGTTTTAGGCGTAATTGTCCTGGCGCTGCAATGGCGCGACGCGCCACTATCACGCCAGGTGCATGTTTGCCTATTTTTCAGAACTTTTAAGGTGGGGCAATTTGGGAACTTACCCAAATTATATATGTATTACCCTTGGTCTTTTAGGAACACATTTTCCATCCCCCACTCTCTCTCTAGAAAAGCCCTAGGAGTTCCTCTCTCTCTCTCTTCTTCTTCTCCTCCATTTCCAACAAAAGAGTCCAAGAGCTTCAAGATTTGAGTCCTCCATTGAAGACCCAACATCAAGGTTTTCTTCAAGTCTTCACTAAGGTATGTAAGGCTATCCCACATTGAGAAGAAATCACTATTCAGATCGATCTCATAAATGCGAGCTCAGGTTAACTTTTACGATCTCTGCGAACACGACACTATGATCGCAAATACGGTCCTTGAATATTTCACCCCTCTCGATCGCGATTATCACGAAAGCGATCAACCCATCGCAAAAGCGGATTCAGTAGACACCAGATCACAAACATCACCATAATCAACATCACTCAAAATTTCTGAATGAACCCTTGAAATTCATTCGGAACCCCATACACAAAAACCAAACATTCTTTCCTATTAAGTTTGATGTTCCAGACTCAATGAAACTAAGGAGCATGAACTCAAGGTCTCCTTGATCCGCAACTTGTTTAGTTGCCACTATACTAACTTAACATTCAAAATTTCAAACTGACCTCAAAGCCTCCAAAAAAATCAACCAAGATCCCATCTAGGCCTAAAATTATTTCTTGAATTCTACAGAATCATCAGAAATTCATTCTAAGTGTTCGAACTCTGAATGTTGATCAAAGTCAACTTAAAGGTTAGAATTTTATAAACTTTCAACTTAAGACCTCAAATCCATGAAACAACTCTGAATCTGAAATCGATAATTCTCTCAGACCAAATTCCACATTTCAGAGCTGATGAAATTGATGAAATTTTATTCTGAGACTCATGGTTCCAGTTGGTACCAAAAACCCTTTTTAACAATTTTAAGGCTTCAAAACTCTAAGACTTCCAAATTTCCCAACTTTTTAATTAAATTGCAAAACCAACTTCATAAACTGATCAAATAAGACTCGGGACAACTATCAAGAGAGGTAAAATGGTAATTTTTTTGAAGATTTTCCAAAATTGACCTTCAAGGTCATTCCATGCATACCTCAAGTAATTTTCTTGGAAGAAGTTTGTTCATCCATGATTTATATGTCTATGGAGATAAATGAAAAACTAAAAGAAATTAATGGGATATACAAATACAAATAAAACAAATGAAACCGCCAAAAGTTATCTAAAATTGTGGAAGCACGATTTGGAGGGAGTAACAAAATCTTTGAAATTTGATTGTGATTGAGTGAATTAAAGAGATAAATTTGTAAAATATTTAGGATGAGAGAGAAAGGATACTTTGTATAATAGGGCAAGTGGGAAGATATGGTTGTTTCTGTGTGATACAAATCGAGAAGTGGGTCCCCAACAACTTGGATAAAACCTTAGTGGTGAGCGATAATTATTTAAAACTGTAGCTATAAATGGTAAATAAATCAGTAGTATATGTTTGTTAAATCGCGTAAATTTTTCTAATTTAAATTGAGTCAATCTGTTCAAATAATAACCCATTTTTAAAAGATCTTCGATTAAGTCCTATTTAAACTCCAATTCAAACCGTTTTAAAATTCTTTATTTGCATTGGTGCAATGTATGTTTCTAAATTGACTGTATGAACTACTATCTACTTTATCTTTTTCAGGATTTATCTATCCATTCTTTTTATTTGTAAATTAAAATTTTGATTAAAACAACCGAAAGATATTAAACTATATTTTTCATAGAATGCATATTGAGTGAGTCATCTTAATATATGTTTATTTGTTTGATATAATATTTGGTGACTTTTCTCTTCAAAATGAAGAAGTTATTTTTTTATTTTCTTAAATTGCAATTCAAATTATGATTCCAAAAAAGTAAATACCAATATGCTAATATTTTTGATACTAAACGAGTCAAATTGTGTTAGTCATGACCCAGCCTGATTTTAAATCGAGAAGGTCATCGATATCCTTTAATCTCGGAAAATCATTTATATATAGGTGTCTCTATATTTAATATTTGAGTCCTTTTTCCACGCAAGGAATTCAAGAGGAAATAATTTAATATTTATAGTCTTTCTTTCACTATAGAATAAGGGGGGAAAATATCATTCCATATGCTAGCTAACCACTTTGACTTTCATGTTTGTTTTCCCCAAAACTTAGCAACCAAGTATTGGAATTTCCAAACAACCTTAAATTTTTTTTACTCGTATAAGGATGACTCTGTTTCCATTTGACTTTGAATTTTAATTTAAAAAATGAAGATACATGAATACTTATTCGTACATCGAGTGTTTATATCTTGACTGATAAAACTTATTATAGTTAAATAATTTAATAGAATGAATACATACATTTATTAATCATTATTAATTACTGTTATTGTATACTCATACTTATGACATGTATCCATTGGTTTGGTATACAAGACCTATACAGATAAGTTTATGCCCATATGAGATGTATTGCTTCATTTTGTTTGTGTCAAGCAATTTCTTTCTTAATTGTACTAAGAACAAAGATCTAGCTATCAAATAAAGCCTACAATAATGGAGATACCATATAATTATTTTTACACCTTAAATCTTGTATCATTTTCATGTGCAATTATCTTAGTATTGGGATGGGCATGGAGAATCTTGAATTGGGTTTGGTTCAAACCAAAAAAGTTGGAGAAATGCCTAAGACAACAAGGTTTCAAGGGGAATTCTTACAAGTTTTTGTTTGGGGATGTGAAAGAAATGATGAAGATGGGAAAAGAAGCTTTGTCAAAGCCTATTGATTTCTCACATGACATGATTTGGCCAAGAGTCATGCCCTTCTTCCACAAAACCATCAATAATTATGGTATGTATTCAAAATCCCAACCTTACTATTAGGTTGTACAGGTAGGATTTAAAGTTAGTGAATTCAGAATGATATACGGCAGCCCGGTGCACTAAAGCTCCCACTATGCGCAGGGTCCGAGGAAGGGCTCAACCATAAGAGTTTATCGTACGCAGCCTTACCTTGAATTCTGAATAATATAGATTATTATAAATATACTCCTCTTTATTTAAAAAGAATTTTCTTCCACTACAAGTATATGAAATGAATATAAACAATGAATTCAGTTAAATTTCATTGTAGTTATAAGTACCTAAGATCTAAGAATTATAAGGATTTAGCTTAAAATACTAACGTTGTAAGATGGACAAAATTATAAACGGCTTTTCAGACCGTTAATTGAAACTCAGTCATCAATTCAAAATCATTCAATCTTTAGCCGCTTCTTATTATAGAGAAAGTTTGGATAGAAAAACTTTTACATGTGATATTCCAAGACATTGTGTTGGAGTTAATGATAAAATTTGAACTCAAATAATAAAGTGAAAATTTCACAAATAGCTACTATAAAATCTTAATAGATCGAAATAGCTATACTTTAGGTAATTACATTTCGTAACTATAGTTATAACAACTATTTGTATAATTCGCATACCGTTTGCATAATTCGCTGTGAATATAATCCGTTTGTATAATTTGCCGGCAATATACAGATCGGGTAAGTATATATAAATTTTGTATTTATATATTTTAGAAATTTTTTAGAACTTATACAAATCAAATGTATCAATATTATAATTATATACATGATAGGGTAAGCATATATAAAATCTGAATTTATTCTATTGGGAAATTCTGAATTTATACAATTGGAAGCTTAATTATACAAATTCTGGAAAACTATAGCTATGTATATTAATTACTGGAAAAGATTTGCCGCGAGTAAAAATTAACTTAAACTATAGTTATGTATATTAATTAACTAATATATGTTTGCTAATTCGTATCATTTTCCCAATAATAAAAGTGGTTGCACTTTTGCAGGAACGAATTGTTTAGCTTGGTATGGGCCAAGACCAGCAATAGTTATAGTGGATCCTGAACTTATAAGGGAAGTGCTAACAAAGAATTACATTTATCAGAAGCCTCCTGGCAATCCACTAACTAATTTAGCAGCAAATGGGCTTGCTGGCTATGAAGCTGATAAATGTGCCAAACATAGAAGACTTATCAATCCTGCTTTTCACCTTGACAAATTGAAGGTTTTATGTCATTTCAATTTGTGCTAAAAAATTTTTTTTGTAGTTTATTGTTGACTTGCTTAATGTTTGATTCTTACTTTTTCTTACGAAAAAATAATAAAAAAATGATTATATTAGGGATAAGAGGAGGGGAAGGGGAAATATGATAATGAGAGTCGGACCCACTTATTATATGAGATATTTTCATCGATATCACTAGACTATAAGTGTGGGCAGTTAAGGTTGAATGTTTTGTTATATAAACTAAAGCTCATTTAATCTATCAACATTACTAATTAGAGGTGGAACAAATATAGGGTGAGTTCTGTAGGTTGAATTTAATATTCATTTCTGCTTACACTATGTGTAGATACAACGGTGGAGGTAGCTTTCGTGTTATGAGTTTGATAAACCTCGATAATTTTGGTTCAAATTATGTATATGTGTTAAGGAATTTAGTAAATATATAAATAAATTAAATTTAGAATACAATTACTAGCACTTAAGGTTGCCATGTTGCCATCCTAAAATCCAAAAAAATTATTAAGTTCAAGTTCTGGATCCATCTATGTTAAAAGGGTGAATCTTGTCCTTAAGGTATGGGTTCTGTTGAATAATGATTCAAAACAGAGTAGGAACAAGTAACTAGGACATGGATAATTTGATAGAACTAGTCTTTTGTAATTCTATTAAGTAGGTTCCTATATTTACTCAAGTTTAATTAGTGTCACTGAAATAGAGTCTTAATGGGTTATAGGTGTTTTGTTATTGTAGTAGAAAAGTTTAAAACAAAAGAAAAGAGCACGCAGTTCGCAGTTTTATTCTTCTTTCTCTGTAGCTTACCTTGTTTCTTTGTTTTTTGAGTTTTTCCTCTGTTCTCTGTCCAACAGGTTCACACGAACACAACCACTTTTAATTTGTTCATACCTTGTACTTTTACGTAGAAATCTACAAAATATTTATAAATAGTTGACTGTGAACTCGATTACTATTTTATGTTATCACTTGAGATCATTATAGGAATTCATAAACTTCAAAATTTGTACGCCTCTATCTCTGTGTACATACATAACAATAATTCAAATATATGCATATAAAAACATCATACTTATTTTTATATTTTTAATCCATTGACTTTAGATTTTGAATTTGCCTGATGCATAATGTGCAGCATATGCTTCCTGCGTTCCAATGGACTTCTTCAGAGATGTTGAACAAATGGAAGAAAGTTGTCTCGAAAGAAGGGTCAGAGATAGATGTATGGCCATATCTTCAAACTTTGACAAGTGATGCAATTTCTAGAACTGCATTTGGCAGTAGCTATGAAGAAGGGAAAAAGATATTTGAACTTCAAAAGGAACAAATGGTACTAATTTTACAAGTAGCACGCTCTTTATTGTAACATCCCCTAAAAACGTTGTATATGATGTTTCAATTCTCGCCTAAAAATGATACAACCTCTATATTTTGGGCATACCTTTTTATAGGATTGTCCAAATTAGATGATTCAAATTTCTGAGTAACCATCAGATCATTACCTACAACTTTTGTGAAGACCATAATTTAATTTTCGGAGGTTAAGTAGGTCGAATAAATTAATTGTTGTAAGACAGAATGCTGTGACGGAAAGAAGTGTTTATAGAAGAAAAATCATATCTTACTTTAGAATTATCCAAATTGGTTGATTATTGAACGACATAAAACTAGACTTCTATATCTACAATTCTTATGAAGACACCAAATCTTAATAAGGAATTTATCCTATTCAAATGCAGCTCCGAAAAAGAGTATTCTATCAAAGATAACTCATTTCACCTACCATGGAAAGATCTAGATACATTTGACATCACTCATGACATAAATTGTCCTCCATTTAACATCATCCATGACATCAATATATTCCATTAAATTTTCAGATTTTTCTTTATAATTATTTTATTTATTGTTAGGTCCCTCTTTCCCACCTATAAATACCCACCTTATTTCCTCATTTTATTCATCAAGCTTTCTCAAGCAAATCTTCTTTCTATACACTTCTTTACACATTCTCAAATATAGTTTTAGTTCTTAGTAGTGAAGAAATACTATTTCGGTGATTCATATACTCCAGGTAGTACACAAAATATTCCGGCAAGGAGAGAAGCTAGAACTCAAGAGTGTTCATTAAGTCTTTCGGTACCGACTAAAGCTTTGGATTCCAGGTATGTAAGGCTTCAATGAGAGTATTCCTTCCACTCTCATGTCTAAATTATTTTGATTATATGATAAATTATGTTTATTTTCTTTATGTTTTACTCTAAGTTATGTGAGTGTTTATCCATGGGTTCTTCCATCCATGTAGTCCAAAAACTCTTTTAATTAAGTCTCTTGATTTCAAGTAATATTTTCTTATGGGAAATTCTTATATTTACTTAATAGTATGAATCATGGTTAAACTAATGATTATTGTTCTATTTTGATGCAACATAATTTCATATGTATGAATTGATGGTTTGCAAGTAATTCCTCTATTTAAAGGTTCTTGAAATTAATGGTGGGTTGTTTAAAGCATGATATTTAATTAATGAATTTCAAAGTATTTATGCATATTATTTACATACATGTTTGCAAGTTTAAATGATTTGAACTCACCTAGTTTTACTATATCTTCAAAGAAGTTTGACTTGAAAGCCTCGACTCCAAATGAATGTTTATGAAAGCAATATCTATGATCAAAAGAGAGTCTTATGAAATGAAAGAATGATGAAATGATATGAATAATGGATTCTTTATGCAATAAGGACAATTCTTGCATATTTGAATTACTAAATGTTTTAATGAGCTATTCTACCGAATATGTTGTTTGAATTCTCAAGTTATATTCTATGAATATTTTGAAGTATTAAACTATTCCGTGGAATTGACTTAGCACCGAATGGGGCATTGAAGTGGGATTCAGTAAAGGAATCCTAGTAGCAACCCCTTGTCTCATTAACTATGTGCCAACATAGGAGCCCTTGTAGGCTTAGGCTAATGGATCCATAAATAGCCCTTAAAGTTAAAGATAAAGAAATGAATGAAGTTGACGGAGTTCTACCCGGCAAGTAGTCTCCTCGGCCAACGTAGGGGGTTATTGTAACACCCCAAAAATTTCTACGCCAAGACCCGAACCATTTCTCATAGGCATATAGGATCGAACTCGATGAATTCTAGTAGTATATATAAGTTAACATCAATTACTAAGTAATTGAAGGGTATTACATGTGATTTAGTGTCATAAGGGATCCCTAAAATCAAGCCAAGTCCAAAGAATTCGTCTTGGCTAATTTTTCGAATGAGTTTGTATAAGGGTCAACTTCAAACGACCATATCTACTGGAATATATCGAATTGGGTGGACAATGACCTATCAAATTAAAGGTCTTTGCGTCTTCTTTCCAACGCCGCCAAGATTTCAATTTTTGGAGTTCGGAGTCAAACGTTATGACCATTTTACCACAGACTATCTCTGCAGAAATCGCAGGCAAACTAGCCTCAGTAGTTTGGGTGCTGGCGCGTCGCACCAGCTTTAGCGCCAGAAGTTGTTTTTGCCTATTTTCCAGATTTTTTGATGAAGGGCAACTTGGGCATTTTCCCTAAATGTATATACACGAACTAAGGCATGTTTGGGAGTTATTTTTCAGCCTTTCACCTCTCTAAAGAACCCTAAACTTCATCCTCTTCTCTCTCAAATAATCCCTTCCAATTTTTCTATCAAACTCAAGGATTCAAGGCTCCTCATTGAAGACCAAGACTTCTCCAAATATTCTTAAAGTTCCTCCCTAAGGTATGTGGGTTTTCATCCATGGATTCTTCCACCAATGGAGCCCAAATGTTTTTCTCAACTTTGTATATAAATTCTAAATGATGAAATCTTATGGTATTTTACATGATGATTCAAAATGCATATATTATGGTATACTTGAAGCTTATTATGTTTAAATGGATATGTTGACTCTTAATTTCAAGTGATGAGTTTTTAGGGATTTTCATAGTACGATTCCAAATGTATAGATTCTTGAATATTTGAAGTTTATTACCTATATTGACTTATGTTGATTCATATTTACATGAAATGGATAGTTTATCAAGGTACTTATATGAAGCTTTGAAAGTAGTTTTACAGTGCATATGGTGGGTTATTTTAAGATGTTTGATTAGATGCATTCATATCACTCTCATGCATACAAGTATTTTTTAAATGTATTTGAAAGTTATATGAATTGAACCCACCTAGTTTTCTTATGTTGAAATGAAGTTGAAATGAAAGTTTACGAAGCAAATGCCTATGTTTAAGGGAGTCTTGTGAAATAAAATGTCTTTATGAAATGCTTGATTGATGAAAGGGCTTCTTAGTCAAAGTAAGGTTTCAATGTGAAAGGACAATTCTCACATTGAATCAAATGAAATGTTTAAGGTTATGATATGACATGTTTGACCTCCCTATAGGCCGTCAATGCTTTTGAACATTTTTCCAAAATAGAAGGTCCGATTAGCATGGTACCTGGAATGCCATCACTGATTGTAGACCTAATTCTCTTATAAACCAAGATTCATTAGTAGAACAGTAAATAGAGCATGGTAGTCATAATGATATTATAAACCAAAGATTTTAATGAGCTATTCCACCGATGATGATTTGATGTCTAAAGTTATATAAATGCTTATGTTATTATGATACTTAAATGTTATTCTACTGAGAGCTTACCTAGCACCGAGCTGGACAAGAGGCAAATACCCACGTCCCAGAACTACGTGCCACCGTAGGTATAAAGGAGATAGAGGCGAATACCCAATCTCTAAGAGGCGAGTACCCGAAATATAAAGGCTTAGTGGTGAGTATCCAAATCTAAGAACTAGAGGTGAGTACCCAAGTCTAAGAACTAGAGGTGAGTACCCGGTTCACACAATAGCTTAGTGGATCCACTTAGGCATGACAGAGTATACCTTGGCAAGTAGTCTTCCCCTTTCTTCTGGTGTAGGGTTAATATTGGGACTCCATGTTATGGCTCACATGGTTTATGTCGGTTGATGTTCGCTCTCACAAAGGTACAAGGTCCCTCTTCCAATGTTTAAGATATATCATATGAGGTCTACTATGTCTATCACAAGGTAAAGTATGTACTCTCACAAAACTAATGATTTCTTTCAAAAGGTTTATGGATTACTTATTTACTATTCATGGTATTTTGCAAGTATATGGTTTCTTATAACGACTAATGACTACCTCTAAAATATTTAAGTTTCTTTTATGAATCATGATGGTTTCTATATTTTATTGACTAAGCTTCATAACTCCAAATGGTATTTCGAATGAATACAAGGTTCTAATATGGTCCATTATTTCACCTTATTGTATAATGATATATTGCATTGCATACTCACATACTTAGTACATTCAAAGTACTAACGCATACTTTTGCCTACATGATATCACCATGTAGGAACTGACGTCACTCTTCAACCTCCTCCTCGTGGCTAGCTCAAGTTAGTTGAAGATTTCTTGTGGTGAGTTCCCATGTTTCGGGAACGACATTCTTTTTATTCTAAGCTTGTGTTATGTAGAATAGTAAGACATTTATTAAGGCATTTCTTGACACTTATATTGAGGGTGAGCTAGGGATATGTCTTAGCCCCCGCCAAGTCTATTAGTAGAGGTATGTTTGGACACAAATGGAAAAATGTTTTTATTTCCGCTTATTATTATTTACCGTTACCAATGAAATGCTTAATGATTGCTAAGAGGCTTGGATGAGGTACCTCCGGGTGTCTCATTCGCCGTGTCACGTCTAGGCCCTAGGCTTGGGTCGTAACAGTTATGTTGGATTCCATGTAATAGCTCGCATGGTCTTAAATGTCGGTTATGATTAATTTCCCATAAAATAAATGTTTTAAAGGATATCTATATGATTTATTATGCATACATTAAATTATGTTCCATATTATATAAATGTTTTAATGTTCATGCATCCTTACATACTTAGTACATTCAAAGTACTAACGCATACTCTTTTGCCTACATGATATCACCATATAGGGATCAGTGATCTTCCTCGTTCTCCTCCACGTGGCTAGTTGATATTCCATTGAAGACTACTTTTGGTGAGTTCCCATGTTCCGAGAACAATACTTCTTTATCTTTCTAGCTTATGATATGTTAAGATATTTTACTATGGCATTTCTTATATTATGATTGAGGGTGAGCTAGGGACTTGTCTTAGCCCCGTTAAATCTAATAGTTAGAGGTATTGTTGGACATATGTAAATTGAAGATTTATTATTATGATTTCCTCTTGTTTATTTATCATCACTACCTATGAAAGGCTAAAAAAAACATGCTAAGAGGCTTGTTTGAGGTACTTTCGGGTTCCTCATTTGCCATGTCACGTCTAGGCCCTAGGCTTGGGTCGTGACAATTATACATCCCGGGATGGAGGTAAAACTACAAAATTCTTCGTTTTCTAAATTAATCTAATAATCATTTATTTGAAGTTTTCTCCTGATTTTGTGAATGTTTTCTTTTAGGTTACTATTTAGTATTTTTTCTTTATTTTAAATAGCCATACAAATATAATCTTTAGAAAATTATCCTTTCAGACAACATTATACTTCCTCATATATTGCTCGACCTTACAGACAAGACATTAGAATGTTGTCGAATGTTTTTTACTTATAAAATTTTAAATCGTGTTTTAAATATTTTTTGATTGCTTAAAGGTATTTTTAGACAATGGTCTAAATTAAAAGGTCCACAAGTTGCACGAGAAAAAAAGGAGGGTCATTTACAAAACACTTGTCCATATGTTATGAATTTTCAATTGATTTTGTAGACCATTATAAATGTTGTTTTAGTTATTCGTCATTTTTTTTTTCAAAAAAAAAGCCAATCAACAAAAAATTACGCATGAGATTTTCATCAGAACATTTTCTTTTATTTAGATCGTAAGTGAATATAGAAGATCATTTCCTCGAATTGACTTCATATTACTTAATTTCTTGAATTAACCATAGTTTTCTACCAACAAAAACAAATAGAAGGATGAAGCAAATCTTCAATGAAGTGGGAACATTGATATTGGGAATCATCAAGAAAAGAATGAGTATGATTGAAGATGGAGAAACACATGATGACTTATTGAGTATACTGTTGGCATCCAATTTACAAGAAATCCAACAACATGGACATAAGAAATTTGGTATGAGCATTGATGAGGTGATTGAAGAGTGTAAATTATTTTATCTTGCTGGACAAGAGACTACTTCAGCTTTACTTGTGTGGACAATGATTTTATTGTGCAAATATCCTATTTGGCAAGAAAGAGCTAGAGAAGAAGTTCTACAAGTGTTTGAAAGTAACGAATTTGACTATGACAAGTTGAATCAGCTAAAAGTAGTAATTATTTAAATTCGATAAAGTGACCAACTTTTAAATACAATCCTACAAAAGTAACTATTTGTGCAAATAAGTCCGATCCAACAATTGGACTCTCCATATGTCTCAATATATGTGACACTTTCTCTTAGTTTGTCCCAAAAGAATGTAGATTTTCTATATCTGAAAATATTTTGACTTCAGATTTTTCAATTTCTTCTTAATGAGATGATTTATAACTACACAAATGTTTGAAACTTGTTTTAGATCATAAGTTTCAATACTCTTTCTTTCTTTCTTAAACTATATGCCCAGTCGTATGGTATCATATATATTGGGACGGAGGGAGTAATATTCAGCCTAAAGTTACTCTTACCATAATGTGATATTATTTGCTTTAGGTTGAGCTACATAATTTCCCCAAAAAACCGCATAGATGGGTCATTGGTCCACACGATATTAATTAAGAGTATTCAACTATTTGTGCACATTATATATTTGCTTATTTTCCTTTGTTTGTATAACACTCAAAAAAAAACAAAAAGACACTAATCACTTGTGATCTTTTCTTTTTAATAGTTGCCTATGATCTTAAATGAGGTATTAAGGTTGTATCCATCAGGATATTTTATTAATCGAGTAGTAACCAAAGACACAAAGCTAGGGAATTTGTGTTTACCCTCCGGGGTGCAACTTTTGTTGGCAACAATTTTGTTGCATCATGATACTAAAATATAGGGAGATGATTCAATGGAGTTCAATCCTGAGAGATTTAGTGATGGAGTATCCAAAGCAACAAAAGGACAACTTGTGTTTTTCCCATTTAGTTGGGGTCCAAGAATATGCATTGGCCAAAACTTTTCTTATGTTAGAAGCAAAAATGGTAATAACCATGATTCTTAAAGACTATTCCTTTCAACTCTCTCCATCTTATGCTCATGATCCTCATCCACTATTGCTTCAACCTCAATATGGTGCTCATTTAATTTTGTACAAGTTGTAAAAATGGTCATTTGGAACTTGTTAGTAGATTTATATCATTTATCGACTCCAAATACTAATTAGGATAACAACCCTAAATAACCAACCTAATCACTCGTTACCACTCAGAATATATCAATTTCAACAAAGCCAAGTCTAATAAGGGTAAGTCATAACTTACCTCAAAGCCGAAACCGCACATGAATCCTAAACCCAAGTTTTCCCTTTCGGGCTGCCTCCAAATGATGCCACTGTATAAAATTATCATAGAACACATCAAAACAAGGCCAACGATACCCATATTACTATAATTAAAATGAAACTAAAAATCCAATTAAAATTTGACATTGAAACCTGCACAAGGAATCGAGGAACCAACTCCATTACACGGTCCCAAATAACTCGAGGATATTGTGCCCCAAAAATAGGCACATTTCGAGCGCCGGAAGAGCTCAAACAACCCCACCAATTTTAAGCCCTAAAATAGCCAAAACTGCAAGGAGAAAGGAAAATTTACCTCAAAGGAAGACTTTGCTCCAAATTACAAACTACCAATGAATTCCCCTCGAACATCCACACAATTTAGCCTTTCAAATCACCTAAATCGCCCAAATATAAAGAGAAAACTCGAGTTTGAAAGTTAGAGCTCAAATCTAAAAAAGAGACAAAAAACAGTCCTCTATTTTCACTTAAGCGAACCCCCAGTGTTCGCTTAAGCGACCATCTCGAAGAGGCGGGCATTGCTTGAGTGACACCAGGTCGCTTAAGCAACTAGTCGCATAAGTGATGCCAGGTCTCTTTAGCGACACCTGGCCCCAGATGCTGGTGGATTTAGCGACTTCCTGGATGCTGTAGCAATACTTGCTTTAGCGACCAGGAGTCGCTTTATTAACGACACCAGTGCCTGCTAGTGCAAAATGAGTTTGACATGCCAAGTTCTCCGAAGGGGTATTTCAGATTCATTTGGAACCCTGTGCGCTCAAACGAGATATGCTACCAGATCAAATTCAGTGTTCCAGACTCAATGACGCATTTGAAATCCCCATACGAGGTCTTTTTACTGAAAAGTGGGTCCCATACTCCAAATGTCATTTTCCACAACGTGTTTTGGGATTAGATCGGAAGCCTCGGGAAGAGAACGAAGGATCATTCTAGACTAAGCTTCACATTCTGGAACAAACCACGCTGTCAAAATTTTCATCTGAGGTGATTACTAAGAATGTTGACTAAAGTCAACCATAGGCTAATTTTCAAAGTTAAAAGCGTCGAATGGCTCCAAACTCATACTGATTATCTCGATACTTATGTTAACTATGCTACTAGCCTAATTTGACCATCCTAGAGCTGATAAAACCATCAAAACTTTGTTATGAGGTAATTTATCATAAGTTATGACTGAAGTCATCTTTTCAAGTTATAAAGGTTCCAAAATATGGAAACGAGCCTAAAACCATTTTGAGCATGGTGTTTCAGAGATAACCGCACTAATAGAATTTTAATCCGAGTGCATTTACTAAAAATATTGACTGAAGTCAAAATTGGCCAAAACTTCAAAGTTAAAATGCCTAATCACACAAACTCAAATAGAAGATTCCAAAACCTGAACCAACCTTCCTTTTAGACCAGAATGGACCTTTCGGAGCTGATGGAACTGACGAAATCATTATCAAACATCAGAATCTTTGAAGGTTAGCTCAAGTCAACTCTTTCAAGTCTTAATCTTTAAGAATGGCTAGCCCTCCTAAAACTCAACGAAACACTTTTGGAGAGCGTGCCACCCATCCCAACATCACATAAGAGCTATAAAGAAGCTACAAGAAGGGTTAAAATGGTAAAACATACAAAAGTATGAAAATGACCTTGGAGGTGATTACACCTATTCTAATATAAATTGATGATCCAACATGAAATTGAAGAAGTTTTTTATGAATTCTACTACATTAATCTATAGGGTTCATGTTATGGATATGGGTGTTTTTCAATTATGCATCCTCTAGATATTATTTTTATGGGTCTGTATAAATTATACGATCATAAATATTTTTAAGTTAATTTCATGATTTTCAAGTCAATTGTTCATGTATTCATGTTTCTACCCTAATTTCAAGTATTAAGGTATGATCATGAATTTCAAGTATGTAATTATGTTTTATGAATGAGGGAGACCTAAGACCCCAAATATGTTTTTATGAATGTTTGTCAAGGATTATGGATTACTTATGAAAGTTAAGAAGGATGTTTACAAGAGGTTCAAGCAAGTTTCATGATAAGATTGAGTATGCTTTATGATAAGATATGTATATATATATATATATATATATATATATATATATATATATATATATATATATATATATATATTATGAGCATGATTTGATAAGGCTCCCAAACAAGTTATATTAAAAGTATGAATTGAATTTTTATGATGAAATTTGAGTCAAGTATGAATGATGGTGGAGGACCTCTCACCTAGTTAATGATTAAGGAGCTATCCAAGATTATGACTTATGGCACATGATTTCCTATTCTCGTGAGAGTACTATGTAGCACCGAGTTGGACTGAAGGTGAATACCCACGTCCCACAACTACATGTCACTGTAGATAATCAAGGGATTAGAGGCGAATATCCAAATCTCTAAGAGGTGAGTATTCGAAATATCAAGACTTGGAGGTGAGTATCCGAGTCTAGAAACTAGGAGTGAGTACTCGGTTCACACAATAGCTTAGTAGATTCACTTAGGAATTAGGGAGCCTACCTTGGCAAGTAGCCCCCCCTCCTTTTCCTCTGGTGTATGGGTAAACATCGGGACTCCATGATGTAGCTCACATGGTTTCATGTCAGTTATGGTCTCTCTCACTCATGGTTTTACGACTCTCACTATGACTTAATACTCTTACTACCACTTATGAATTTACAAGCTCTTTTATGATTTTCCAATATGACTCATGAATAACCATGTATTCTACAAGTTCTCTTTTTAAAATTTCTTTATGGTTTTAAAGGACATTAGCCTTACTCATGATTCATTATTTCATATAAATAGTTTACTCATAATGTGTTGTAACCTTGATCATTACACTATTTTTATGTCAAGTATTGCATTGCTCACATAGTTAGTACATTTCAAGTACTAACGCATACTTTTTCCTATATTATATCATAATATAGAAATGGATGATCATACGACGCATTCCATTTGTAGCTAGAGCTTGCTATTGTTTAATTCTAAGTTGTTTGGTGAGTCCTCATTCATTGAGGAAGAGACTTTCTTTCATATGATTACTTTTGACTACTTTTATAGTAGGGTGAGCTAAGATCTTGTCCTAAGCCCCCATCTAGTATGTAGAGGTAGATTTAGACATAAAGTGGATGTAGTCCATTTGCACATATGACTTGAGTTTTCATTTTCATTCCTAGACTTCTATGATTGAAATTATTCTCTTGATTGGTTTCATTATACTTCACTGACCTTTTGAATTCAATATATACTAAGATGGCTTGGTTGGGATCCTTTAAATTTTCGATCGTCATGTCACAACTTGACCCTAGTTAGGGTCGTGACATGACGTCAGCCCACTATAATTGGAATTATTCTACTATGGTTGCACCACTATAGCACCTGAATGGCCATTATAGTGGGGCTGATAGATCATACCATAGATAAATCAAAGTCTATTATTTCTCCTCCCACTTTTCATGGAGAAAATAGATGAGGGTTTCTCAAAATATTATCCTAAACCACTCTTAGCTCGGGAACCATGGAGGGGAGGAATTTTAGCATAATAAGGAAGGTCAAAATCCATGGCTTTCAGGCTTACGCCTGTTAGGAGTCCCATCCATGGAACCAAAAACCCGTGAATCAGAATCCTTCAACAGTTGCAGTATCTAGGTAGGCTTGGCTTAACTGATTAGTTTGTTTGCATCTATATCATACTATTCTTGCAAGTTAATGGGAGACTTCATGACTAGGCCTTTGAGCATAGAGTTGGAATGCTTATAAGTGTTGTTTAATGTTATTTGGGGTGAGAACTTATTGGTTAGATAAAGTCTTTCCTGTAAAGGTTGTTGAGTGCTGATTTTAACCCCGATTAGATAAAGTTGTTCCTATAACGGTTGTTGGGTATTGATTTTATGGGTTAAACATGTGGGAAATTGAATTAAGGAAAGGGAATTGTCCAAAAAATGTGTTAATTTATGAGAATAGGAATGGTAAATCTTGGGAACAAACATATGCATATGTCGGGGGGTCCAATATGGTGTTATTTATATAAATGTGAACTATGTAGTTATATTTCTAGTCATATAAGACATGCTTAATGTATTTGATAAGTCAAGAATTATGACTGTGATTCTATTTCTATTGAGGACTTGTCATATATATGATTGTGATTGTGTATGCTATTTATGATTGTTGGTTGGCTCGCACACCACGTCTGATAGGGGATAACCTTGATTAGCATGGATACCACGTCTGATATATGATATCTCTTAGTTGGCTTGGGTACCACACCTAGTAAGTATCATTGGTCGGCTCAGATATCACACCTGGTACAAGATATCATCGATTAGCTTGGGTACCATGCCAAGTACAGGTTATCATTTGGTTGGCTTAGTTACCATATCAGTATATATTTGACAGGTTTGCTTATGTGTGTTTATTAGTTCCTTGAGTGAACTGGGTTATCCTTGTGATGTATTGGTCCATGAGTGGTCGGGTTGTTGTGTTTAAATGCCGAGATGGTTCTCGTGGGGACCTCAATTTTATTTGTAAAACACCTCAAGTTATGTCTTAAGGGTCCTTGAGAGGTCTGGGTTATTTGAAAGCTGAGTGGGACTTAGGAATGGGTGAGCATGAGGATTTGTTTATGTCTCATATGATAACTGGGGTCTGGTTCTTGGTTTGTTACTTGGATTGGTATGTATGTTAAGGGTCTGGTTCTTAGTTGGTTACTTGGATTGTATGTATGTTAAAGTGTTCTAGAATTTATAGGATAAATGTAGGCTTGAGAAGTCTAGTGTGGTGTAAAGTCTAGTCTTGGGAAGCCTTAGTTCATCACAAGGATTTAGGCTTGGGAATCCCTAGTGTGGACTAAAGAATAGGCTTGGGGAAAGATGTAGTGTGATAGAGGGTCAGGCTATGACCATATATGAAAGGTGGGTTGTCTTTTAGTGTTAGAGTTGGCAATAGAATGGTGTAGTAAGATGTTGGAGTAGGGTGAATGAGTGAATGCAATGTGGTTAGTAGCAAAGGTGGTGGCTTAAGATCAAAGATATAATTTCAAATTGCATGTTTCTTTCTGTTATTTGCATGATATTATGTGATAGATTCGAATTGCCGAAGATACCTATTAATACATGTTTTCTGCACTGATACCACTCTTTTTATGCCACTTTTCATAGTCTGGTTGTAATGTCACTAATGTGTCTTAGGTGAAGCCGATGATGATCTCCAACAACTTTCATTCCTCTCTACCTATGGTGAAAGTTGTGTCCACTTTGTTTATCATTGTATCGTTAGAAATTTTTGTACCTATTTATACTAGTTCCTTGGGGGGTTTTTGTTGGTTTTTTAGAGGGTTCCCATTTGATTTGTAAATAGTTTTATTGTACTTTTTCAAGGTTGTAATAAAAAGGTAAGATTGAGAAGTTTTCTCTTAATTATTTATAGTATTTTTGTGTGATTTATCTCTTCTGCAGTACCTGTTTTAAATCAAATGGTAAGAATTCTCCTATCTAGGTGTCGATTAGGTGGTCGCAAGGCTTGATGGGTTGGATAGTGACAGCTATCTAGACAACTTACAGTTACAGCCCAGAGGGTGAGGCAGAAATAATAGAAGCATGCAGCGACAACCGAGAGGCAAAGCCAGATCTGACCAGCGATATGTGGCGCTTCAAGCCCAAATAGATGCTCTATTTGCTTGGGGGTGGGGAGGGACAAGATGAGGACAATGGAGGAGGTTGATGGGGATGAAGAGGAGGATAAGGATAAGGATTAGTAGCATGTATATTTGAGACTATTCATTGATGTATATATTTGAGATTTATGCTCTGTATGAGTTATTTTAGACCTTTGAGACATTTTGATCATAGTTTTATTTATATTTGAATAGTATTGAGTTTAAATTGTAGTAGTGTAGTGTAAATGTAGGGAATTTATTTGGAAGCTCCTTGAGGTGGTTTGTAGCTGAAAGTATTGAATTATATTGAATTTTGAAGGTGGGCAATAGGAAAAGCAGCACTTTGATGTATGTTTTCATGCAGAAAATCGACCTCAATTTTTTTGCAATTCGTCTTCAAGAAGTCTGTTTATTGTGAAAACAATCTAGAAATTCTTTTAAACCAAACTCAAGTGGTCAAAAACTTACACTATATTTACTAAAAACTCATATATTCCGACCTATAGAGGTTAGTATTTGTATATTATATATTTTATTTTATTAAAAAATCGATCTCCTAAGGCCGATATCTACAAAATAAAAAAAAAGTTATGAAACCGACCTCCTGATGTTGGTTCTTTGTAATATTAATAAAAATCGCTGAATCCTGGAGGTTGAAAAATTTTAACTTCAGGAGGTCGGGATAAGAAAAATAAATACCAAAGCTGGATTAAATCAGATTTTTTGGTTTAAATATTGGACCATCCTCAGAAGTTGTTCTTTCAGAGGTTGATTTATTTTTTCGACCAAATATTTTTTCAATTATGAATTTAGGTGGGGTTTTTAAAACAAGACCTCCAAAGATTGAAATTTTAGGTTGGTTATGATTTTTTTATATAGTCATGGAAAAAACAATTACACTACTATCTATTAATTTTGAATGTGAGATTACTCCTACTATTCTCAACTGAAAAGTCCACTATTCTCTGCATTAATAATCTATGAATCATCAAACAACAATCTTAATATAAGCTCTAGAGCAAACTTGGAGTTACGTTAACGTCCAACTTGAGAGTATGATAGAGAGAACGTATAGAGTCCCCCGCTATATTAGTTTATAATTTAAATATTGACATAGGTTATGATTATGTATATTGATAAGCGCCTAAAATATCCCTTAACTATTTCAATTGGTACAAAATTATTCTTCATCCACTTTTGTCCCTCAAATATCCCTAGCATCAATTTTTTTGCTCACAAATACCCTCAATGTTAATCTTTTAACTCGTATTTGCCCTTATTTTTAACAGCTTCCCTAAAGTAAAATTATTAAATATTTATTTATTATGTTGTCTAATCTGATTGGTCCAAATTTAAATTCTTCTCAAATAAATAATAAAAAACACATATGATTCATATTTTTATCTCGATATGTTTGAAATAATACTTATTAAGAAAATTATTAATTTCATGATATCTTCCTATTGACCTATTTTAAATCAATCTCTAATTTATCATAACCCAACTCATAAGTAGGGATTCAACTAAAATCCATACTCGTCCCGTATGATTTTCCATCGAAAAATAGAATATTATTTTTATTAGTATAAAATTTCCTATCAATTATCAAATTGTCTTGTTCATTTCCTTTTTTTATTCTTTTTTGATCTATTATTCTTAATTAGGATATCAGAGACTCAAACTTGAAATGAACTAACATGGTCATATTTTTTTAATTTATATTATATCATGGTGGGATGGGTGGGGTGGGGTAGTGTCATGCCCCGGGAGGGTACCCTAGGCGTGTCCGGCACTCGAAGGCCATTTCTGACCTCCGAGCAAACCACCTGGTCCAGTCACACATTCAATCAATCACATTCTCTTAGCGGAAAACTCAATTAAAGAAATACTATTCATATATGAGGGCCGAAAACCAAACATTTACAACCCAACAAGACAATAAAATAAGACTCCTCAAAATAACAGTTCGACCTCCCCACACTCCAGTCTATGAAGACTCTATCAAAGTCTAAGAGGTGCCAATGACAAGTCCATGGCTACCAACAATCAAAATAAAGGAAATGTCAACAAAACTGTACATAAAGGTTCAACATCCTCCGGAAACTAGGAGGACTCACCAACTAGCTGAGGGTGTATGTGGATCTTCAACGGAGCGCCGGTTGATGATCTCTAGTACATGTCTCTGCATCATCAAACGATGCAGGCCAAATGGCATCAGTACATGGAATGTACGAGTATGTAAAATGGCCGAATACAACGAACATCAAGAAAGAATTAATCAACTCGGAAGTTCAACTCAAGAGGAATAACAACTCAATCAAATGTCCTAAGTCTAAACAAGAATATGATTTAGACGGGACCAATCACATACAATTCAACTCAATCTGACTCAGAGTACTATCAAGACCTATTTGGGAGTTTCTCTTAACCGACAACCATCACTTATGAGCTAGTGAAAGTACAACAAACCGACGTTGTTGCCGCGTCCGTTCATACTTTGCCAGGGTATGAACGAATCAAAAAATCATGGATCTAATCTAACCAGGTCCTATAATGTCAGGAAAAATCTCTCGGGGAAGCATCCGACTTTAACGGTTCCATCCCCCCTACGTTTGGAGACACAGTTATTGGGTTCGAGGATAGACTATACTCTTGCCTAATTAGGTGCTCGATAATCCTCCCAAGACTCAATGCTCATAAAACTCCATCCAATCAACTCAATCAAATCACATCGACAAGTCTCGTTACAACCTTGTCAACTCATCAACTCTATCACAATCAAATCTTTTCTAATCATACTATCCGATCAATCTCAATCATATCTTCAAAAGAAATTTAAATGCACATATATAGAAAAATCTAGATATAATCAATCATTTCCTCCATCCATATGAGAAATCTTTGAGACTCATTACAATTTCAAGACTTTAAATTTACATTTTTATAATAAGCAACGTTTTTAAGAAAGTAGCATCCTTTATCGAAATCTACATAGTTAAGAAGATCAATAGAACATATTTAACAACTCATTTTCATCAACTCATACTCACATAGAGGCTCATTTTGGGAACTTCTTAACTCAACAACATCAATACATATAGAATCAAATAAATAGGGGTCAGAACTCATTTAGACTTAGACCATACCAAGAAACTCCATTTTCATGAACATCTAACCTCAAAGCAAGAATAGGTCACATGGGTGGACTCAACCCATGTTTTGGATAGCCTTACATACCTTAGTGAAGACTTGAAGAAAACCTTGGTGTTCGGTCTTTAATGGAGGACTCAAATCTTGAAGCTCTTGGACTCTTTTTGTTGGAAATGGAGAAGGAAAAGAAGAAGAGAGAGAGAGAGATATTTTTAGGGCTTTTAGAGAGAGAGTGAGGCTGCAAAATGTGTTCCCAAAAGACCAAGGGTAACATATATATAATTTGGGTAAGTTCCTAAATTGTCCCTTCTCAAAAGTTCTAAAAAATAGGCAAAAACGCACCTGGCGCCATAGTGGCGCGTCGCGCCATTGCAGCGCCAGGTCAATTACGCCTAAAACCTGCACACCTCGCAGTGGTGCGCCGCGCCAGAGGCCAAACTACTGAAGCATGTTTCTAGCGCGATAGTGGCGCGTCGCGCCCTTACAGCGCCAAGGCCATATTTTCTGGGTTCTGGAAAATTGGCCTGAAAAACCCTGCACAACTTTTAGAGGCGCGTCGCGCCAGAGACCAAACTACTGAGGCATGTTCCTAGCGCGATAGTGGTGCATCGCGCCACTATGTCGCCAAGCCCAGATTTCCAGTAGTTGAACCCCAGGCCTGAAAATCTCTGTTGTGCTCATTCATCTTAGGATCGCCATATCTTTCGACTACGAACTCCAAAATTTACATTCTTGGTGGCATTGGAAAGAAGACTCGATGACCTTTAATTTAATAGGTCGTGGACCACCTATATTTCTATCTCTCAAAAGATAGGTTAGTTAGAAGTCGACTCCTCATATAAACTCGTCCTAAAACTTAGCTGCGACGAACCTTCTTGGTCTTAGCTTAGTCCTAGGGACCCCACTTCACCTCCAATACTTTTCAATTACTCGGGGACTCATCTTAACTCAAGCACATACTTTGAAATAATTGAGTTAGACCCTACACGAATACAATAAGGGTCCAAATCTTAGGAAAATTTTTGAGGGGTGTTACATTATCTCCCCCTTGGGATCATTCGTCCTCGAATGATGAGTGACTAAAAATGGACTCGAAGTACAAATCACAGTGAGAATTTAGTCAATCAACCAATCAAATTCTCAATCAATTATCAATCAAGACTCAAAACGCACAATGAATTCAATGTCAAGGAAATAGATATTACCTTCAACATTCTCCTCGGTAAGCACGAATAGATGTGGATATCTAGATTTCATGGCTTTCTCCGCTTCCCATGTGGCTTCCTCAACAAATTGATTTCTCTACAGGACTTTGACGATCAAGAATTTGGACAGGAACCTCTTCATAGGATAAGTTATCCTTAACTTCGATACTATCAATAGGGACTACCAATGAAGGATCGCCTAAGCACTTCTTCAACATTGAAACATGGAATATTGGATGAATAGAAGCTAACTCCGAGGGTAACTCCAACTCATAAGCAACACTCCCAATCCGTCTCAAAATTTGGTAAGGACCAATATATCGAGGACTAAGTTTCCCCTTCTTTCCAAACCTCATGACGCCCTTCATGGGTGACACTTTGAAGTATACCCAATCGCCCACCTCAAACTCTAAGTCTCTCCTCCTCATGTCGGTGAAAGATTTCTGGCGACTTTGGGCTGTCTTTAGCCTCTGTCGAATGACTCGCACCTTCTCCATGGCTTGATGGAAAAAATTGGGCCCAATCAACTCGGCTTCGCCAACTTCAAACCACCCAATGGGCGATCTACACCTCCTCCCATACAAGCCCTCATAAGGAGCCATTTGAATGTTTGCATGATAGCTATTGTTATATGCAAATTCTATGAGAGGTAAGTGATCATCCCAATTCCCCTTGAAGTCAAGCACACATGCCCACAACATATCTTCTAATGTCTGAATGGTGCGCTCTGCTTGGCCATCTGTCTAGGGATGAAAGGCCATACTCAAATTCACCTTTGAACCCAATCCCCTCTGAAAGGATTTCCAAAATTGGGAAGTGAATTAAGCTCCTCTGTCTGAGATAATAAACAAAGGGACCCCATGCAATTTGACGATCTCCTATATGTATAACTTTTCATAATACTCTACAGTGTCAGTAGTCTTAACTGCCAAGAAGTGAGCCGATTTTGTCATTCTATCCATAATCACCCAAATCGAATCATGTTGCTTTCGGGACCTTGGTACACCTGTGATAAAGTCCATGTTAATCATCTCCCACTTCTATTCCAGAATTTCTATATTTTAAGTTAGGCTCGGGGACCAAGCCATCCAGAAGAGAAGTAGTTTTAAGTATCTTGGTTCTATCATGCAAGACAGCGGAGAGATCGACGAGGATGTCACACACCGTATTGGGGCAGGGTGGATGAAATGGAGGCTCGCCTCCGGTGTGTTATGTGACAAGAAGGTACCACCACAACTTAAGGACAAGTTCTACAAAGTGGTCGTTAGACCAGCTATGTTGTATGGGGCGGAGTGTTGGCCAGTTAAGGTCTCCCACATGCAAAGGATGAAGGTTGCCGAGATGAGAATGTTGAGATGGATGTGTGGGCATACCAGGAGTGACAAGATTAGAAATGAGGCTATTCGAGAAAAGGTAGGAGTGGCCTCGGTAGAAGACAAGATGCGGGAAACGCGACTGAGATAGTTTGGACATGTGAAGAGGAGAGTCCTAGATGCACCAGTGCGGAGATGTGAGAGGCTGGCCATGGATTGTTTCAGAAGAGGTAGGGGTAGGCCGAAGAAATATTGGGGAGAGGTGATCAGATAGGACATGGCGCATTTACGACTTACCGAGGACATGACCCTAGATAGGAGGGTGTGGAGGGCACACATTAGGGTAGAAGGCTAGTACATAATGATTTTATTCTCCCTTATTCGTAGGCGTATTAATGCACTATGATTTCTTGTACTCTGATGTATGTTATTTATGGTATTTATGTTATTATCCAATAATAATATCTACTGTTTTTGTGCTTTGATTATAATATTGTTTGGACCGTTTTCATCATCTACTTATTTATTCTAATATTCTTGTTTGACCTTTTTCTATGCTTTTATTGAGCCGAGGGTCTTTCGGAAACAGCCGTTCTACATTGGTAGGAGTCAGGTCTGCGTACACTCTACCCTCCCCAGACTCCACGATGTGGGATTTCACTGGGTTGTTGTTGTTGTTGTAAGCTAGACCATAAGGCCTTTGATGCTCAACCTTCACTTGTTGACAATTCAGGCATTTGAAAACGAATTCCGCAATATCTCTCTTCATCCCACTCCACCAATAGATTTTCCTCAAGTTATGGTACATTTTTGTAGAGTCCGAATGAATAGAGTATCTAGAACTATGCGCTTCGGCCATAATCCTCTCTCGAACATCATCGACATCTGGCACACATAATCTATTTTGGTACCGCAATACACCATCTTCCCCTTGGGTAAAAACTATTACCTCTTATTTGGGAACAACTCCCTTCAATTGGAGGAGGACGGGATCTTGGTCTTTCTTCTCCTTTACCTCTGCCACAAGTGAGGATGTAGACCCATCCTAGACAGTAACTCCACCTTCATTATTCTCTTCCAGATGAACTCCCAATTGGGCTAATCTGTGTACCTCCTTCGCCAATTCTCTCTTTCCTTCCTCCACGTGGGCAGTGCTACCCACAGACAGCCTGCTAAGAGCCTCAGAACCAACATTAGCTTTACCTGGATGGTAGAGGATGCTCATATCATAGTCCTTGAGTAGCTCAAGCCATCTCCTTTTTCTCAGGTTGAGTTCTTTCTGGCTAAAGACGTATTGTAAGCTCTTGTGATTTGTGAATACATCAATATGCACTCCATACAAGTAGTGGCGCCAAATTTTAAGCGCAAACACCACCGCTGCCAGCTCAAGGTCATGAGTTGGGTAATTCCTCTCATGAACCTTAAGCTGTCTTGAAGCATAGGCTATCACCTTCCCCCTTTGCATCAACACACAACCCAAACCAATTCTGGATGCATCACAATAGATCACAAAACCCTTTGTACCATCGGGCAAGGTTAGAACAGGAGCAGTGGTTAGCTTGGTCTTCAATTTCTGAAAACTCTCCTCACAAGCATTGGACCATTGGAACTTAGCCTTCTTTTGAGTCAGCTTAGTCAATGGTGATGATATGGATAAGAATCCCTCTACAAACCTTTGATAATAGCCAGCCAAACCCAAGAAGCTCCTTATCTCTGTCGGGGATGTGGGTCTGGGCCAACTCTTCACTGCCTCAATTTTCTGAGCATCCACCTAAATACCATCTCCAGATATAATGTGGCCTAGGAAGGCCACTGATGCAAGCCAAAATTCACATTTGGAGAACTTTGCATATAATACCTGGTCTCTCAAAGTTCGCAAGACGACTCTAAGATGATGGACATGCTCCTCCTCACTCTTGGAGTAAACCAGAATATCATCTATGAATACAATCACAAACATATCAAGATATGGTTTGAATACTCGATTCATGAGATCCATAAAAGCGGCGGGGGCATTAGTCAACCCAAAGGACATGACCAAAAATTCGAAGTGGCCATAACGAGTCCGAAAAGCGGTCTTCGGAATATCACACTCCCTCACCTTCAACTGGTGATAGTCGGATCTCAAGTCTATCTTTGAAAAACAAGTGGCACCCTGAAGTTGGTCAAATAAGTCATCTATTCTGGGGAGAGGGTACGTATTCTTTATGGTGACCTTGTTCAACTGCCTGTAGTTGATACACATCCTAAGGGACCCATCTTTCTTCCGCACAAATAGGACTGGAGCTCCCCATGGCGAGACACTCGGCCTAATAAATCCCTTATCTAACAAGTCCTTCAACTGCTCCTTCAACTCTTTCAACTCGGCTGGGGCCATTCTATAAGAAGGAATTGAGATAGGCTGAGTATCAGGAAGAACATCAATCCCAAAGTCAATCTCCCTATCCGGAGGGACTCCAGGCAGATCTTCAGGAAAGACATCCGGAAACTCATTGACAATCGGAACCGACTCGAGGGATAGAGACTCAATATTGTCATCTTTCACTTGGACAATGTGATAAACACACCCTTTTGAGATTAGCTTCCTGGCCCTAAGGTATGAAATAAACTTACTCATAGGCATAACGGGACTACCCCTCCACTCTATGACAGCTTTGTTCGGGAATTTGAACTTGACAATCTGAGTTCTACAATCAATAGAGGCATAAAAGACATAGAGCCAGTTCATGCCAAGGATCACATCAAAATCAACCATGTCTAACTCAACCAAGTCAGCCAAGGTATCTCTGTGATGAATTGACATAATGCAATCTCTATAGACTTTCTCAGCTACGATGGAATTACCAACAAGAGTAGCTATGTAGAAAGGCTCACTAAGACATTCAGGGGTTTTATTGAACTTACTAGCCACGTAAGGAGTTACAAAAGATAGGGTGGCACCCGGATCCATCAAAAAATAACAGTCAAGAGAAGAGACTCGAATCATACTCGTCACGACGTTTAGGGAGTTCTCTTAATCTTGGCGACTACCCATGGCATATAAGCGGTTTGTACCTCCACTCGTACTTGAAGTAGTGCCCCTCTGATTACCCCTAGCCGATGGTGCGGTGGTAGAGAACTGGGCTCTGTTCCCCCATGCTGGACACTCCTTCTGAAAATGGTCTATTTGGCCACATTTATAACAACCCATCCTTCCTGCTCTGCACTCTCCCAAGTGAAGCTTACCACACTTGACGCATAGGGGATTCCCTTGTGAACCTTGACCCACGCTAGTTTGGGATTGAGAACCCTGGGGTCTGAGATTCTGGCGACCTTGTCCCTGCCGATCATACCTGTTCTGCGGCATAGGTGCACTTGCGGTAGATGAGGCATAATTGGGAGGCCTCTTTTGGAAGAAGGACCTGTTGCCCTTGTTTTGGCTCTGCTCACTCTCATGCCCAGCTGATCTTGCCTTTTTGCTCAGATGCTCCTCTATGTCTTTCCTCTTCTCATCCTCTACCTGTTGAGCATACACCATCAACCTGGAAATATACATGTCCGAGATCAATAATGCTGCTTTGCACTCCTTCTTTACATGCCTCCCTAACCCGAAGACGAACTTACTCATCTTTGACTTCACATCTGGGATCATTTCTGGAGCATACTTGGATAACTGGATGAACTTCAGGCTGTACTCCTTAACAGTCATGCCTTCTTGTTTCAGATTTACAAATTCCTCCACTTTCGCTTCCCTCAATTCTCGGGGAAAGAAGTGGTCAAGGAAGGCTCCCTCAAATTCATCCCGTCTAGCAGGTTTAACATCCTCACCCCTACCCTGTTCCCATTGGTTATACCAAATGTTCTCCAAATCTTTGAGTTGATAGGACACCAACTCGACCCCCTCAATCTCCGTACCATGCATAGCTTTCAGAATTTTTCATATCTCATCAATAAAGTTTTGGGGGTCTTCATCAACCTTAGAACCCGTGAATGCAGGCGGATTCATCCTCAGAAAGTCTCTAATTCTGGTGGCAGCAGATGGCTCTTGGGAACTAGAGCTGAGAGTCGGCGAACTCTGGTTACCATTTCGGCCAGCCATTAATTGCGTGAGCATTGCAATCGCTCCTCTAAATTATGCCTCTAACGAGGGTGCAGGCGAAGTAGCAGACACTTGAGGTGTCTCCGCATATCTCGTAGGTCGGCCTCTAGCCCTTGTTGGGCGTACCCCTGACTGTGGCATACCTGCATTATCAACATTCCTTTGGCTAGCGGTACGTTTAGGAGGTATTATCTGTAACGTATAAATGCACGAATTAGAAGGAAAGTTTCATAGAGTTTAACTCCATCGCACGAATTCAGAGTATGAAAGAAGTGAAACAATTCCTAATGTCTCATAGCCTCTTGATTATAAGTGTGGTGCACAACACACCTATAAGCAAGACTCTACTAGACACGGCTTCATAGACTCCCTAGGACACTTGAACTCTGTGCTCTGATACCATGTTTGTTACACCCCGAGAGGGTACCCTAGGCGTGGCCGGCACTCGAAGGCCATTTCTGACCTCCGAGCAAACCACCTGGTCTAGTCACACATTCAATCAATCACATTCTCTTAGCGGAAAACTCAATTAAAGAAATACTATTCATATATGGGGGCCGAAAGTCAAACATTTACAACCCAACAAGACAATAAAATAAGACTCCTCAAAATAACAGTTCGACCTCCCCACACTCTAGACTATGAAGCCTCTATCAAAGTCTAAGAGGTGCCAATAACAAGTCTATGGCTACCAACAATCAAAATAAAGGAAATGTCAACAAAACTGTACATGAAGGTCCAACATCCTCCGGAAACTAGGAGGACTTACCAACTAGCTAAGGGTGTATGTGGATCTTCAACGGAGCGCCGGTTGATGATCTCTAGTACCTGTCTCTGCATCATCAAATGATGCAGGCCAAATGGCATCAGTACATGGAATGTACGAGTATGTAAAATGGCCGAATACAATGAACATCAAGAAAGAATTAATCAACTCGGAAGCTCAACTCAAGAGGAATAACAACTCAATCAAATGTCCTAAGTCTAAACAAGAATATGATTTAGACGGGACCAATCACATACAATTCAACTCAATCTGACTCAGAGTACTATCAAGACCTATTTGGGAGTTTCTCTTAACCGACAACCATCACTTATGATCCAGTGAAAGTACAACAAACCGATGTTGTTGCCGTGTCCTTTCATACTTTGCCAGGGTATGAACGAATCAACAAATCATGGATCCAATCCAACCAGGTCCTATATTGTCAGGAAAAATCTCTCGGGGAAGCATCCAACTTTAACGGTTCCATCCCCCCTACGTTTGGTGACACAGTTATTAGGTTCGAGTATGGACTATACTCTTGCCCAATTCGGTGCTCGATACTCTTCCCAAAACTCAATGCTCATAAAACTCCATCCAATCAACTCAATCAAATCATATTGACATGTCTCATTACAATCTTGTCAACTCATCAATTCTATCACAATCAAATCTCTTCCAATCATACTATCCGATCAATCTCAATCATATCTTCAAAAGAAATTTAAATGCACATTTATAGCAACATCTAGATATAATCAATCATTTCCTCCATCCATATGAGAAATCTTTGAGACTAATCACAATTTCAAGACTTTAAATTTACATTTTTATAATAAGCAACATTTTTAAGAAAGTAGCATCATTTATCGAAATCTACATAGTCAAGAAGATCAATAGAACATATTTAACAACTCATTTTCATCAACTCATACTCACATAGAGGCTCATTTTGGGAACTTCTTAACTCAACAACCTCAATACATATAGAATTAAATAAATAGGGGTCAAAACTCATTTAGACTTAGACCATACCAAGAAACTCCATTTTCATGAACATCTAACCTCAAAGCAAGAATAGGGCACATGGGTCGACTCAACCCATGTTTTGGATAGCCTTACATACCTTAGTGAAGACTTCAAGAAAACCTTGGTGTTGGGTCTTCAATAGAGGACTCAAATCTTGAAGCTCTTGAACTCTTTTTGTTAGAAATGGAGAAGAAGAAGAAGAGAGAGAGAGAGATAGATATTTCTAGGGCTTTAAGAGAGAGAGTGAGGCTGCAAAATGTGTTCCTAAAAGACCAAGGGTAACATATATATAATTTGGGTAAGTTCCCAAATTGCCCCTTCTCAAAAGTTCTGAAAAATACGCAAAAACGCACCTGGCGCGATAGTGGCGCGTCGTGCCATTGCAGCGCCAGGCCAATTACGCCTAAAACCTGCACACCTCGCAGTGGCACGCTGCGCCAGAGGCCAAACTACTGAGGCATGTTTCTAGCGCGATAGTGGCGCGTCGCGCCCTTACAGCGCCAAGGCCATATTTTTTGGGTTCTGAAAAATTGGCCTGAAAAACCCTGCACAACTTTTAGCGGCGCGTCGCGCCAGGGACCAAACTACTGAGGCATGTTCCTGGCGCGTTAGTGGTGCATCGCTCCACTACGGCGCCATGCCCAGATTTCAGTTGAACCCCAGGCCAGAAAATCTCTGTTGTGCTCATTCATCTTAGGATCGCCATATCTTTCGACTTCGAACTCCAAAATTTACATTCTTGGTGGTGTTGGAAAGAAGACTCGACGATCTTTAATTTAATAGGTCATGGGCCACCTATATTTCCGTCTCTCAAAAGATAGGGTCGTTAAAAGTCGACTCCTTATACAAACTCATCCTAAAACTTAGCCGCGACGAACCTTCTTGGTCTTATCTTGGTCCTAGGGACCCCACCTCACCTCCAACACTTTTCAATTACTCGGGGACTCATCTTAACTCAAGCACATACTTTGAAATAATTGAGTTAGACCCTACACGAATACAACAAGGGTCCGAATCTTAGAAAACTTTTTGAGGGGTGTTACAGGTAGGGATGAAGATAAGAGAAAAGATTATT
Source organism: Solanum dulcamara (assembly GCF_947179165.1). Taxonomy (NCBI): domain Eukaryota; kingdom Viridiplantae; phylum Streptophyta; class Magnoliopsida; order Solanales; family Solanaceae; genus Solanum; species Solanum dulcamara. The sequence goes on along the minus strand of NC_077248.1, from coordinate 57,592,771 downwards.
TTCATTCTTTTATTTTGAATTGTGAGTACACACAAAAGAAAATGGAATATACGTATATAATATATTAATTAAAGAGAAAAGGGTCAAAAATGCCCTTAAACTATTTGAAATGAACAAAAATGCCCTCCGTTTATAGTTTGATCCAAAAATGCCCTTGCCGTCAATACTTTAATCCAAAAATGCCCCTATTGTTATTTAATGGTTTAAAAATGCCCCTATTGTTATAAAATGGGTCAAAATACCCTTTTTCGAATAAATATATTTTTAAAAAAAACAAATCTTGTTCCTTATAAAAAATTACTTTTAAAGAACTCTATTCTTGTTTTCTTTATTTTTAAATCACTTTAAGTAATAAAAATGTATGAAATTATTTTATTATTCATAATCTTATTTTATCAATTCAAATAGAATAATTTTATGTACTCTAAGTTTTAATGGATAATATATGTCTTATATATAAGATTATAATAAATCTATCATTAATGTTTATTCAAATAACAATAGAAAATAATTATAATAAAATAAGAAATATTTTTATTTTTTTTCTAATTGAAGTAGAATAAATATTTGCGAATAAAAGAAATATTATTAGGAAAAAAATATGTTCAAAAATAAAATAAATAATATATTTATTTGAAAAAGGACATTTTTGACACATTAAATAACAATAAGAGCATTTTCTGGACCAAAATATTGACGGTAAGGACATTTTTTGACCAAACTATAAACGGAGGACATTTTTGTTCATTTCAAATAATTTAAGGGTATTTTTGATCATTTTTTCTTAATTAAATTATCTTCCATTGAACTAATTATTTCTAGATATGTGAATCTCGTTATTATTTTCCTCCTTTTTTTGTCCCTTGTTTTGTTATAAGCTGAAAAAATTAAAATTTAAAATGGTGGACAAGATTTCAGAAGAAAAATAAAGTTGAAGAGAGAGGAAGTAAAGGGAGGAGGCAGGGGAGGTGAGTGAAATAGATAGTAGAGGACTATTCTTTTTTTATACTTAATTTAGTATAGAACTCAAAATCAGGTCAATCATATGAGCACATATATTAAGTAATTTTAAATTAATTTTATGGGGAATGGGCTAAAATGCTTTCAAACTATGTGATTTGGTATAACATTGTCTTCCATCCACCTTATGAGTGCCGGTCGTTGAAAATAAGAGTATTTTTGAGTCAAAAGGTTGATGTCAATAGATATTTAATTTGGGGGCTGAAAGATGAATGATAGAAAATTTTTTACAACTGTTTTAAAAATATTTTTCAAGAAATATCGTTATTGGACACACTATTGACACGTGGATTGTAGTGATTGGAGGTAGTTAATTATAAAAATGAGCATTGAACAGGTCCAAAGGCCATTATTCAAAACAGAAAGCAGGTCAGAATTGAAGCTTTTCTTCATCATTCTACTAATCTTGTTGTGTTTTTGTCAAAGTAATTCGATCCAAAGAAGATGCCAAGTGGGACGCTTGAAGTTTTTCTTGTAAATGCCAAAGGCCTTGAAGACCAAAATTGGCTCAGTATGATCTTCACAAACTCCATTTTCTAATTCTATTTAATTTGATCCTCATGATTCAATGCTCATATATTCACATTATAAAAAAATTGGAAGAGAAAATGAACATATTTTCTATTTTACCTTTTGGACAATTAAATGATACCAGATCTTATTGTGACAAATGATATCATAATTTTATTTGATATATATTATATATATTTGTATTACTCCCTTCATCATCTCTATTTGTTTGTCTGGTTTCATGACTTGACAAGAAAATTATTAGAATAAAGAAGACTTTAAATAAAAGATATGTAAAATATAAATAATATTTATTTAATTTTGTAATCGTAAACATACCAAATGAAAAGTTAAAATAACAAAAAATTGGCAAAATATTAAACAGACGTTCCTTGTGAAACGGACTAAAATTAGAGAGTAAGACATATACTCCCTCCGTCCCAATTTATATGGCGTAGCTCTATTTTCAAGAGTCAACAAGAAAATTTTTGGCCACGATTTATTTATATATGTCCTTTAAATATTTTAACATTTTAATTCTTATCACTTATAGTTCTTTTTATATAGTTTTTAAATATGTAAATTATTTTTTTAAGAAAACTTAAAAATTTATGTCCAAATCCATGATCAAAATAAAAAAAAAGTTTTGACTCTTAAAGTTTCAATTGTGTTATATAAATTGAAATATAGGGAATATTCATATAGAATATAGTAAATTGCACCAACGAATGTCAACTAGCAATATCTGCTATACTTTATTTATCAATGTCCTTTATTTACCGCCACATAAATTATCAGACTTTTTCCCCCTTTAATTATGTTAACACTAGGTATGTCCCCTCCTTCAATATTTTTAATGTTACTAATCATTAATCTCTTAGTTTAATGAATTTGATTACTTGGCTTTTTCGTATATCAACAGCTAGTATGAATCCTTATGTGGTCATCACCTGTCGAACTCAAGAGAAGGAAAGTGGTGTTGCATCAGGTATGTGTAATTAATTACTTCAACTAATCCTTTTCAGTTTAGTTTTATTTTTTGTAAGGAAAAAAAATTATTAATTTCCACGCACTATCAATGTAGTTTGTCAAGTTATTATCAATTACTTTTTGTCTCAATTTATGTGATGTAGTTTAACTTGCTATGAATTTTAAGAAATATTGAAAGTCTTTTGATATTTCTGGTGTAAAATAAGTCGTAAATATTTGTTTATTTATAAATCATTTCATTAAAGATAAAATATATATTTTAAAGTTAAATTGTTATTAAATACATTGATAGAAAGAGTACTGTTTTGGTTGTTAATCCCATTTTATGAATGTAACATATAAGAACTTTTTACACTACATGAAAATTTTCTGTGACTATAGATATCTCAATATTAAGTTGCTTTCTATACAGGTGAAGGATCTGATCCTGAGTGGAATGAGACCTTTGTTTTCACCATCAGTAGTGATGTTGAAGAGATCACCCTCAAGATTATGGATAAAGATACTTTCAGTTCAGATGATTTTGTTGGAGAAGCAACGTTAGTAATCTTTCTAATTCATTTCCCTAATATTATACTCATTCCGCTTTAATTTATTAATTTTCTTATTTTGATTTGACACGACGTTTGAAACAGAATTCCCTTACATGAAGTGTTGCGCGAAGGAGAGGTGTCAGAACGCGCTTACAATGTTGTCAAGGATGAAGAATATTGTGGAGAGATAAAACTCAGCCTCACCTTCACATCTGAGGTGAGATTATTAATCCCTCAGTTTTAATTTATCTGTCTTAATTTAACTATGCATCAATTTTAAGAAGATAATGAATTTTTTATTTTATTTATGATCTTAAACTAAAAATAAGTATAATTACTAAAAAAAAAATTTTAATTTTATTATACTATTAAACATGTCAGATGAGATATTATAATTAAAAAGTTATCAAATTTAAAAAAGTGACATCTTTTATGGACTAAAATTAAAAGTAAAAATAAAAAAATTGAAATAAGGGGAGTAATCTGGAGTATCACTATACGAGGATTTTAGAAGGAAAAAAAAGTAATCTCTCTGTCCCAATTTCTGTCACTTTCACTTTTTGAAATTCAAATATTTTAAATCTTTTGACATAAATTTGTATATGGAATTTTTTTAGTTATTTAAAATTAAATTCACATATTTAGAAATTACATAAAATATACTATAAATTATAATAATTATTAATTCATAATATTTAAAAAGTATAAAAATTAATTTAAAATTTTAATTTGACTCTCGAAATTTGAATACAATCAGACATATATTGAGATTATTAGACCACTTAGAGATAACTATATCCAATTGTATATAACTACTTAGATTTGTCATTTTCAATTCATAGAAGGGAATGACTTCTTGTATAGTCACTCATATTGTTTCAGACAATTATTGTTCTTTGTAAAAGAAAATTGAAATGAAGAAGGATAAAAAACTTTCTGAAATACTAACTATTATTAGTTGAGTGATTATTTTAAAAATCAACCCTACATATATTTAAAAACAAAATTAACTAAAAATGACTCTTCTTAACTTGCAGTTGGGTTCTCATAGAAGAAGTCATGATGAAGAATACGGTGGACGTAGAAAATCACGTCATGACTCCAGAGGATCTAATGTAGAAGAATACGGTGGACGTAGAAAGTCACGTAATGATTCTGGAGGATCTGATGAAGAAGAACATCGTGGACGTAGAAAATCACTTGATGGCTCTGCAGGATCTGATGAAGAAGAATATGGTGGACGTAGAAAGCCACGTGATAACCCGCCCAGAGGATCTGATGAAGATGACTATGGTGGACGTAGACGATCAAGTGATCGTCGTAGAGGAAATGATGAAGACAACTATGGTGGATATAGAGAATAGCGTGATGACTATTAATTATATTCAAGGAAACAAGAGGAGTTGCTCGGATGATAAGCATCCTTTACTTCTAACCCGAAGGTTGTGAGTTTGAATTACCAAAAAAGCAAAAAGGGTGGAAGCTACTAAGAAGGGATAGTAATAATAATAATAGTAATAATAATAATAATAATAATAATAATAATAATAATAATAATAATAATAATAATAATAATAATAATAATAATAATAATAATATTCTAGGAGTTTTAAGTTTATTTAGGAGGTTGTTTAGTTAACCCTAACCCTCATTGATGGAAATAATCCTCTAATAAATTCTACACTAGTTGGCCATTTTTTGATCCTTTATTTTTTGTTTGTATTTGTGTAATATACATTTTAGTTACACGGTTATTATTGTACTTGTTCGCGTGAAGCACAGTTATAAATGATCTTATTAAGCGTAAGCTTAAGAATGATTCGATCGTAATTTCTGAATAGTAAAAATAATATAAATTAATGAAGATTCTAGTAAAAAATAAAGTTTTTGAAATATAATTTCCCAATATATTAAAGATTTGGCATTGATCAGTATTTCAAGAAGCGCTAATAAATTATTGCAAAAGTGTTATTCATTGGTCATTTTTATCATCTACTACACATTTTTTGATAGTAACACTATTTGTCCTTGATATAATTGGATTTTTTATATGATCAATTGTGCATCCTAATAACACAAAAAAGGGGTGAATTTGGTTTTGTCTTGTTACGCCGAAGTGATGAAGTGAGTTACTTTATTTGTTCCGTACTACTAAGTTGCAAAATTGTGAAGTGTTTTAAAGTATAATATTGTGGAAAATATCTAGTTCACAAAGAAAAAAATCCACGATCTATATATCTGAAAGATTTGTCCTAATTCACTAAAACACGTGAGCCTCAATAGAACTCAGATTACAAGAATTGCAAGAGACTAACTAGTAACTATCATCCCTTATACAACAATCTACACAAATTGTTGCGTCCCCTTCAAGTTACCCTTCACTTGGAAATGAATTTATCTATTATATATATCTAAACAATTGCTTCTAGGAAAGTTGTAATAGGTACAACACGGGTAGGAAATATTTGATAAAATAGTGACTGCTCTCTTTTGCACTTTAATACAATTACTTCAAACTTTTTCACTCCTTTTCCTTATGTCTTCTCAATTTCAACTTTCTTTCATGCTTCCATTTATATCTCCTATTTTCTTTAATTACACACCCTATTCTTTCTATAAGCGATGGACTAACTTTCGTTTTTGAAATATAGCAATCAAAAAAGGAAAAATAGCAAGCAAACAATAATATTTATATTTGAATATGTGCAAACGTTACAATTTTTATGAAATATTAAGAAAGAAAAATGTAATCCCCTGATTCTCCTCTTCACAATTATCAATTCAAGAGTCTAACTTCGTTCTTGATTTGATGAAATATTTGTTGAAACTTCACTACGAATGTGGAGCCAAGCTTTGATCGCAATTGCAGAGGTATGAAAATTTGTGGCCCACAACTTAGAGACGGAGACTTCTTTGTATGCGGAAGACGTGCGGATCATCTTTGAACATAACTTTTCAGTGTATTTATGGCCTTGTTCTTCCTTTTGTGTCTGTCTGTCTTTCTGGTCTCATGAAGACCCTTTTATATAGGTGTGAGCTAGGATTTTGGGGGTATGTTGGTCTTCAAGTAATTTTAGAGGATCTTAGGCTTGAAGAGCATGAGTTGGGCTCGTCTTGTCAACTTAACAGACTGATCCAAATATAATTTGGACTTTATTTAAGTCATATAATATTGTAAACTTTACCTAAATCCCATAATGGAAAAGTTTAATTACTATACATCCCTCATTGTATCAAAATTACCCGATATCCCCTTTTTTTCAACTTTCTGATACATTAGATTTGTATCTGATATATCAATTATCCAATCAGTAATTAATGAAGATCATCTATTTATGGATAGTATCTTAATATAAGGGATGATTGGTTCTTCAAATCAATTAGTGATCTAATTAATGAGATTAATTTGGTTAAAAAAAGAACGGTTGTGCAGTTGAAGATTTAAGCCAAAAAAAACAGAGCATAAATTCAAACCAACTTCGTTTCTATTTTTTTTTTCAATTTGGGTTATGTATCTGATAGATCAGTTATGTATATGATACATCAATTGTTAAAAAAACAATTGTTATGTCCATGAAGATTCAAGCCAAAAAACATAGCGTCGTCTCGAATTGAAAAAACAGAGCATCAATTCATACCGAAGTTGATTTCAATTATTTTTCAACTTTTGCTAATACATAAGTTATGTATCTGATACATAACTTTAGCTATAGAATAGTTAATGCACATCAGCTATT